>NC_141142.1:115443007-116643007 GCF_053477565.2 Lygodium microphyllum | reverse complement strand
TGGCACCATTGAGACCAATATATAGCAAGGATAATAGCCACATTGGAACATCAACTAGATGTTAAGATTATGTTTTTGGTGACTTCTTAAATGAGGATGTATGTGAAATAGTGAGAAGGTTTCATTATAAAAGGTAAAGAAAATATGGCTTTCATGTTAATGAGTATTTATGTCTTAAACAAGCTCCAATGAGCTAGCATTTAAGGTTGCATAGTAAGTTTATGTACATGGGTTTCAAGGAATCAACGTCATCATAGTCTCTACTGCAAGCATGATGATTGTCATATTTGTTCATCATATTTAATGTGGATGATTTGGTACTAACTAGGAGTAATAATAAGCTCTTGGCTAGTCTTAAAATAAATCTATTTTCAAAATTTTAGATAAAATACTTGGTTATCCTTCAGTAGTACATTCTAGGAATAGAAGCATGGAGGAACAAATACTTTACTTTCATCTCTCAACACCACTATGCTATCGTTATAGTGAGTCAGGTCACTTCCTAGTCTTAGTGGATTGTGGTTGGGTGATAGTACTTTATTGTCGCAAATTTCATTTTTAACCATTCTTATATATTGAGCTATTCAATATTCCTCATCTTATTTTGAGCTATCTGATTACCTAAAGGAACTTCAACTAAGTTAGATCTTTGGATTGCAAATATTCTCTTTGTGCATTCCTAAGCAAATGCTAAAATCTTCATAGATTGTGGATAGTATGGAGATGCATTATTGTGGACAACTAGGAACGCAAGTAGTAGACACTCAATCACTTCATTCAAGACCTATTTTCCCTGGTCAACTACTAATTCAATGGGGCATTTGCATCGAAAGATCACCTCCTTTCACAATAATTCACATATTGTTACATTGTGTGGTCCTCATATTTTTCCAGTTCATTAGGTACTCATTTCTTACAATAATTCACATATCTCATTTAGGTCATCATTTATCACTGTGATCCACAAATCTCACTTGCAAGTATCTCACTTGTTGGTTCTACAAAGTCAATACCTATTTCACACCTTTATGTGGTGGCATTTGTCACAATGCTTTACAAATCTAGTTGGATCTTTAAACAAGGTCAACCACCCCAACTATGCTTGTAATACTTTTTGTGTTATAGTTTTAACATTAATATCTTTGCTAGCTATTCCATCATAAGTTTCATGAAAAATATTATCTATTTTATTCTTACAAACTCCTAAGCAAGCCAAAGTTTCTCAAATAACGGAGTCGTCCCACCATTAATTTGTAATGGATCATTTTAATCATTATCCTTTTGAATGTAGCCTTCTCAATGGACCACTAAGGAAGACACTTCTCTAGTATCTATACTCCTTGATGGGCTACTAAGGGATACCTTTCTCAAGCACTATACTGTGTTACCTACCCAATAGCATGTGGCATCCTCTTTGAAGAATAGGACTTTGTGTTTGGTCCTAAATCAAGGTGTGTTAAGAAGATTGCTATCTACCTCTACTATAGCTTCTCCATTCATTATTCAAGACATGTTTTTGACCATGAATGCAACTCTCCTTTCCTCATGACCACCAAAAAATCAAATGCAAGGAATAAAAGCACCCATCATGCTATACAAAAAGCATCATTGTGTGTGAGTTGCACTTTGCGAACAACTCTCATTGAACTATCTTTTGGAAAGAAAGCATGACACATTTTACTCAATATGGATCCTTCATGAATATATTTTACATTTTCCTCAAGAGTAGGCAATGAAGACACCATGTAAGATTTTTGCACGTGTATCAATTTAGCAAAGTTTATATGACAAAATATGCATGCAAATTTTTTGCATCTAAAACAATTGCAAATGCCATGTCTCTCACACATTTCTTCTAAATTTGAACTTAGACAATCCACAACATAGCAAATAATATATAACAATTGTATCACCATATGAGAGATTATGAATTGTATATTTGTTTAGGAATCGACCATAGAAAGCCTTTGTTACTATTTGGAATATATCATACTCTCCATCATGATTAGAGAAGAAAAAGTCCATCCTTTTTGTATCTCAGATAGCTTGAAATAATTGGAGATCATTAGGATAACTAATCCCCACAAACATATGGGTACACTCCTATTGAAAGAAATTACTTAACAAGAAGGATGGCTAGAGATTGTTATTATTGGAAACACTAGCCCCTATAGAATCGATTCCTACACAAGTGAATTATCTAGCAAAATCTCATTTGCAACAATTACTTACTCCTTGAGATCCTTGATCTTTGTCAAAAACCTTCATCCATGTGTTAACCCTCTAGTTGCTTATGTAAGTTAGCAACACATGCCTCATTTCTTCCTTGATATAATGCAGAGGTGCATTTCAAACCTTTTATGTTGTCTCTTGCACGAGCAAATTTGTGCGATTATTTAGTAGATAATGCAACGAGTTTATGAGCCTCTTCATCTTTGCCATTCCAGTAAATTTGCTTAGTAGTTGATGGTGATGCTATAATAGTAATTGCAATGAAAATAGAACCTATAACATCCTCAACAACACTTTTTTGTTACACTTGTGACTTTCATAGTCACAACATGATGTACTTCAATTCCTTGGTAGATCAATGTCTTCCTCCCTACTAACATGGCCTACAAGCTTTCACATCCCTTCTACAACCAATACATGATGCATTATATAAGCCCATGATGGCCAATTAGTTCCATCCAACTTGTCCTCATTAGCCAATATATGGAATACATTATTGCAGAGAGGATAGAAAAGCTATATGAAATTAATATATGCTATATTGTACAACACAACATAGACTTTAAAAGGCCTTACTTGCACAAATGGGCCACTATAAAAAAATTTGCGTAAAAGGTTGAAGTGAAATAGCTTGTGTAGTACCAAAAGTATAGTAAATGAAGCAAAAAAAAAAAAAGAAAGATAAAGCCAAGCCTTATGACCTATTCCACAATAATAGTCCATCTATGAATGTTTGTTAAATCTAGCAAGGAGGTTGAAGTCTACTTTGATACCAAATGTTAGATTTAGGGCTACAAGAATAGACACATATGGCTTGGAGAATAAGAAACTTGACATTGCACAATACAAAGCAAGTTGAGAAGTATCAATGTACAAGATTTACAAGATGGAGTTTTCTTAGAGTAAATGGGCACTATATAAGGTGAGGGGGGGACCCCTTATGAGGGAGAAAAGTGCCTTTGTATTCTTAAGTGTGTTCACTCGCATCCCTACCAAAGGATGGTAATAGATCTATTAGGGGTGAAGGCACATGTGCCTGTGCTGCCCATATATTCACTATTTGATAGTACCTGCATACTTGTACATTATAGCTGGCAAGTGGTCATCATCATCACTTCATTCTTTATTCTTTCAATAACTAATAGAATAAGGGAGACTAGTCACACACAATGACTATTGGCATTTCCACATCTTGTGTTTCTCTCTTTTGCTCTCTTGCTCCATCTTCTATAACTCCCACCTCCAATGCTTCCCCTTGCTTATGCTCTCAGTCCGGATTCTCCCTTCAAGTGATATCAATGAGAGGTAGAGCTTGAGTGGAAGCATACAAGTAGAAGTAAGAGCAAAGAAAGAGCTATGGCAGATGGAGTAAGAGAGCAAGAGAGAGAGAGACATTGTATGTGGAAACTTCAATAGTCACAATGTGTGACCATCCTTCCCTTATTCAATAATTACTAAAAGAATAAAGTGACAGTGATAGACACCTGCCACTTGTAGTGTATAGGTGTGGTCATAGTGTGTGAAGTAAATACAATGCAACATATGCACATGTGCCTTTATCCCCAATGACTTCCTGCTTAAAGGTGAATGTGTTTCTTGTGAGGAGAGGACAAGACAAAATGACAAAGTATAAATGTACATAAAGTACAATAGGATCAGGAATAGATGTCATCTCATTGTATATCTATCATCTTTCTAAGGAAGTCAAAACATTCCGCTAAGAGACTTTTAGTAAGCAGATTTATAGGATTCTCACTAGTTGGCTTAGTCAACTGAGTTCCACTCATAGAATTCGAATGTAGTGTAGGAGCAACAATAATACCAAGGTATGCTACCACTAGACGGATTAACCATAGGGCCTTCTTGTAAGCCTTAGTGGATGCAATATACTTTGCCTTTGTAGTAGATAAACTATATCTATTTTTGCACCCTATACATCTAAGAAATAATAGCTCCAACAAAAGTGAAGATATATATAAGGTGGACTTTCTACTATCTACATCTCCCGCATAGTCGGAGTCAATGTAACCCATGACTATAGTATCTTGGCCACCATAGCAAATTCTTAGATTGGAAATACCTTTCAAGTACCCCATGATACCCTTCATGGCATCCCAATGTTACTAGCTAGGTATAGCCATATAGCATGCCACAAGTCCCATTGCAAATGCAATATCAAGGCAAGTGGCGATCATGGCAAACATCAAATTGCCCACTATGGATGCGTAAGGGATCTTGGAAATCTTGGCCTTCTGCTCATCTGAATCAAGACAATTTCCTTCATTGGCCTTTACATGGGAAGGTATAGGAAAACCAATAAGCTTAACATCTTGCATATAAAAGTGCCCAAGGACCTTTTAAACATACTTCTTTCATGGCAAGTAAAGGAGCCCTTGAGAGTGATTGCGTGTGATGTGCATTCCAAGAATATGTGAGGTATTTGTCCTATGCCCTTCGTATCAAAGCTTTTCTTGAGTTGAGTTTTCAAAGCATTCATCTCATCATTGGCTCTCCCAACAATCAACATATCATCCATATAAAGTGCCAATGCCATCACAAGCCTTCTTTGTGTAGAGATACATATCCATATCAATGCAAGAGTAAGATTGTGATTGCATAAATGCATCAAACTTATGATACCATTCCCTAGGTGCGTGCTTAAAATCATAAAGGCTCTTTCTCAACTTATACCTAGGTGTTCCCTACTCTTTTTTTGAAACACCTTAGGCTATTGCCTATCAATCTCATCATACAAGTCCCCATGTAAGAAATTCATCTTAATATACATCTAATAGAGATCCATAACTAATTAAGCAACCAAGGTTAATACTAAGTGTAGGGTACTCATCTTGACTATAGGAGAAAAGATCTCATAAAATTCAACACCATGTTCATGCTTAAAATCCTTAGCAACTAATCTGGCCTTATATATTGGCTTGGGGTGTCTAGGGGTACTCTTCAGCTTGTACACCCACTTGCATAGCAATGCATATTTCCTATTGGACAAAGAAATCAAATCCCATGTATAGTTTTTCTGTAATGAGTCATCCCCTGACTGTATTGCCTTCTCCCAAGAGTGACTATCATCTCCATGCATAGCCTCCTTATAAGTAAGAGCCTCATTAGAATTTGCTACCATAACATAGTCCATGGAGGGCTCAAACCAATCATACAAATGTCTATCTCTAGTAGACTCTCTAAACTGTGGGGCATGTACATCTTGTCCAACATCATGATCCTAGGCCATTGAAACATGAGGCTATCTAGTTGGATGTACAATAACAAAAGGATCCTCTTGAAATATCACCCTATGTACCTCAAGTACTGACTCAGTCTCCTTATACATCTTCTTCTCATGAAAAACAACATCATGGCTATGGATGACCTTCCTAGCCTACAAATCCCATAGGTGATAGCCCATTTCACCTTCATCCCTATAACCAAGAAAGATGCATTTTATTGATTTAGGATCTAGCTTATTGCATTTGTCCTTGGGAACGTGACAAAAAGCCTCACATCTAAAGACAGGAAAATGAGCATACAACAAAGGCTTTCCAAGCCATACCTTCTCTACAACCTGACAACCAATAATAGTGCATGGGAATTTGTTTACCAAGTGTATGATAGTAGCAAAATTCCTCAACCCAAAAATATCGTGGTAAGCCTATCTACGCAAGGATACTATGGACTATCTCTTGAATCATCCTCTACAACACCATTCTAGGATGGGATGTAAGGGGCGATCAACTGACATTTAATACCTTGCTCATTGAAAAAATACTCAAATGCTTTAGAGACATATTCACTCCCATTATTTGACCTTAGGCATTTCACCCTATACCGAGTCTAGTTCTCAAAAAAAGTAAGCCATGCTAAAAGATATCCAATACATCCAATTTCTACTATATGGGATGTGCCTAGATCTTATGCAAATAATCATCAATGGTAGTCACAAAATACTTCACACCACCTACTGGTTGATAGGGTATGGGACCACATATATCAAATCGAATAAGAGCCAGAGGCTCACCCATGTGTATATTGCTAGACTTATTATGAGAACTGTTTGCCAGCCTACCATAAAGAAAATAATCACATGAACCAAAACATTTTAAGTCAAGGGACTGAAGGTACTACAAACAAGAGAGAATTTTTTTTAGAGAAAAACATATGCCCAAGGTGATGATGCCATAAAGATACATGTGGTATATCAGCCAACCAAAACATCATCAATAGACCCAGATACAAGCAAGGGATAAAGGTTGCCAACCTTGGTAGCTTGAGCAAAGACAAGATTCCCATGGGTAATCTTTCATGCAGAAGTACTAAAAGATACATGATATCCTTGTTTACTGCAACACCAACAACAAGAAAAAGTGGGAAAATAGAAAAATCTGAGAAGCAGGAAAAGTCATAGGGCAGGCATGGAGAAGGCGCCCAGAAGAATAATAAGTCCGAAAAAAATCCAAAAGCATGGAAACAACCGCCAAAAGTCCAAGGTGTAGCCGCCGAAGTCCGGAGGAGTTAAAAGCAAGAACGCACACATTTAAATGCAAAGGCACTCTCAAATTCTTGTAAAAGAGCATTAAGCTCCCTTCTATGCAAATTGTGAACTTAGAAGGGAAATAGGACTAGCCAGGAAGTAAAAGAATGGAGAAAAAGGGCCTAGGCCATGGTCGACCATATAAAAATTGAGGATGACTGCCCGTGGGAAGTAGGGCATGTATATAAACTTGAAAAGTGAATGAGAAGCTCATTCTTGGGTGTGGCAAAAAGCTTTTTTGTCTTCTTCTCTTCTTCTTTCCTTCTTGCTTGTGCTTGAGAGAGGGAGTGAGTGAGTGCGAGGGAGTGAGTGTGTGAGAGTGAGGGATTAAGGAGAAGAAGCTCCCCATCTCCTCTCTTCATCTTCTTCTCTTCTCTACTCTTCTTTGTCTTGCGCAGCTATGGAGGATGGAGCTTGTTGGAGAGGGATTGAGGTTTCTTGAGCTTGCATCACGGATCATGGAGCTACCGTCATGCATGGAGAGGAGAGTACTCGATCGGGCATCAAGGTAAGCTCACTACACCCCATAGGTAGGGAGGGTGCATCGGCTATGTGAGAGGTAGCCATGGCCGCTCAACTTGAAACGCTTAACCAATAAATGGCCTGTAGGTCTCGGGGGTTGAGCTTGGAGCTCCCTTCATTTTGGTTTTGTTGGTGCCGAGGACGGACGAATCGAGCCTTGAGGGCCACGCACTTCGAATCGAGCATAGAAGTAGGGTTTTCAGCCCGAACCAGTGCTTAAGATAGATAGGAGATTTAGGTGGTTTGATCTTCGGAACAAGTAAGTAATTTGGTTTGTTGTTGAGTAGGCAAGTAGGTAAATCAACCTCAACCAGTATTTTTTATTTTTGTTGCACTAGGATAGGATTGGGACCAAGGAAACAGGGAAAATAGAAGGGTTTTCTGCTGTGCTGAAAAGAGGCTGAAAAATGGGAGAAAGGGGCATACAATCTAAACCTTGAGTAGATGGGTGCAAGAGGGGCAACTATAAGGTTGAAGGAGACTTGAGCACGGCAATAAGAGGTTCAAAAGGTCAGGGGAAGCCTCATTTTGCACTCAAACGTTGAGAGAAAGAGAGCTTGAGAGAGAGACTGTGAGTGTGGGTACAGAAGGGATTCGATCCAATCATTTTGCTGCCACCCAGCCATTCCAGGTATTCCTTGACCTTCTCTGAGTTATGCTTGTTTGATCTAGAAAGTTGGAGCTTGTATCAGGACCCCCATGTGTAGCATTCGTCGTTCGTGCCCTCGCAACTGCGCCACGAAAAATGTAGTCGGACTAGGCTGTAGGTGTCTGAGTCCCAAAATTGGACACTCGGGCTATCCGACTCTTGGAGTCGGACCGTTTGCTAGTTGGACCGTCCAACTCTGAAGCACCACCTTAGAGTCAGACCACCCAGTCCGATTGGACCAACTACACGATCGAACCGTCCGACTCTGCCAGTCAGACCTTGCCACATGTCAGTAGGACCCATTTTGAGACTCGGACCAATCGATCCAATCGGATAGTCTGGCTCTACCAGTCGGACCACCCGGACTCGGACGGTTCGACTTCCAGAATCGGACCAATCGATCCAATCGGATAGTCTGGCTCTACCAGTCGGACCACCCAGACTTGAACGCGGTCCGACTTCCAGAATCGGACCACCAAGGCAAAACATTTTAAACAAGTAAGTGAGCCACCTCTTTAGGGCCAAAGCCACTCCGAACACATCCCCAAACATCCTTGAGTACCTTACTCGGCTCTTAGAAGCGAGAAATTGGAGAAGCCACACCTGGGCAGCCTAGAGTCAATCTCTAGTAGCAGGCCATAGAATAAACGAGACGTAGAGCTAAAACTAACCCTCAGATTCCAATTCGGCCTTAACAGAGTGTAGTGTCTAGCATAGACCCTAGACAATACGAGAGGAGAGCCACGAAATGTGCTTAGAGCCATATTAGGCTATGAACAAAAGGGGGAAAAGCGGGAACTGCATTGTTCATTTTGCATTTGCACCCCATGCTGATTTCATCATTTAAAGTGCACTAAAAGGGAGAAAGACTGATTTAGCACTGTGCACTGGAAAGCACTAAGCACAAGTGTGAATAGAATTGACATATGCTTTCAATAACAAGGAAGTCACATAGAATCGTAATAATTTAAAGAACCCACCAGTAGGAGTAGACCCTGAGACGTAGCTGGGTGCCACAGAGCCTTGTCAATAGGACCCTAAAGACCCCGAAGAGTTCAAAAATGATAGGATTGAGGGCAAGTTGCTACCTAAGCTGATTGGACTGATCGACCACCTAGTGGAGCAAGAGACTGCGGAAATGTTAGGAGCAGACGTAGACCGACGGAGGATGACCAGTTGGACTTGGGCGATTTCCCATTTAAATTGCAATGTATGGTCGGCCAATGCATCGCAACCATCACCAAGATAGAGGATGATGAGAAAGCTGTTGCTCTAGCTTATTTACGAATCACGGACACAGCCCAAAAGACACATTCTTTTGATGCTTTGATTGATGAGGGAGCTGATGTCAATATCCTAACCCATGCTCATTTGACCCTCATTGGTCAACCCCAGTTGCAGCCAACTAACGCTAAACTTAACCCATTTGGGGGCGAATCCTATACACTCCTTGGGAAGTGCGAAGTCGTTGTCTCTATTGAGTCTAAAAGTTTGCCAATCATCTTCTATGTGTTGCCCAACACAAAGGAGGCAAGCAAGGCGTTGCTGCTAGGGCGCACTTTCAAAAAAAAAACCCATTGTTACATCGAGTACGACCTACAGCGTATCCACCTCGCCATAGGAAATGTACGCATCGTGAAAACTTTTAGCAAGGGTAGTGCAGGTCTCTCCAAGACCGCCACTCCACCAATAGAGAAGACCATGCCTAAGGCTAAGAAGGGGGGTCGTGATGTGTCACACCCCACTCAACTCACAAAACACCACCCCACCAAACCCACTCCTAAAGTTAAGCAATCTACTTTTCAATGGGTACCTAAACATCAAGGTAAGCCTTCCCACAATAAGCAAATGCAACCCCGTAGACCTAAGAACTCTCATGCAAAGCCTAGAAGCATCCTAGATGCCAAAGCCATAAACGCACCCTTAAGCGCGATGGGTCCCCATAACCCTATTACGTACTCAAGGATATTATGAGGGCAACAACTGGATCTAGGTGCCCAAGACATCAGTCCTTAAGAACAAACCCCTTACACAGCTTGCCACACCTGCTTCAAGCAGCATGTTCACTAACCAACCAGCCATACCTAAGACCCAAGCTGTCAAATCTATGACAACCACAAAGGCTGAAGTCCCAAAACCTAACCCCATCTATCGGCCAAAGCCACAATCTGTTGGCTCTAAACTAGCCATTACTGATGTCAGAGCAAAGTCTCTAGAGACTCGACCAATCAGTCTCGTGCAGCCTAAACCCACTATGTCTCTCAAGATCTCACAAACCCATCAACTTACGCAACAACTAGATGTCCCGCAATCATCTAATGCGACCGACTCTTGCATGCTCAAAGCAGATTATGATGAAGGTTGCACATCATCCAAGCCGCAGGACACACAACTAACCTTCCAAGCAGGTGCTCATCCCAAGGAGCAATCTAAGGGAACATTATCGCTAATGCATCCATCTAGTTCTATTCCACCGCAGCCACCAGCAAGTCTTAGGCCTTCGTATGAGCGACGCTCATTTCTTGTTATGGCCAAGGGCCTTGCTGCCAATTCAGGTGATGACTTGATTACTTGCATTAAAATGTTGGACAGCACATTCACGACCTTCGCCCGAAGTTATGAGCGACTAGACCTTAGCCTTTTTTATGAGCCACTTGCTTTTGAAGTCCATGCTTTACCATGCACTTGGGACGAGTACAAGCTCATGACCATCAAATTCCCCAAGGTTGCACATGAGCTTATCGCTAGCGGTGAAGTCTCAAAGGAGCAAGCAATCGTCGGCAGGATACTGACCTCATACCGAAAGCATGACGGCTGCTCTGCACCCAGCTTTGCACCAAGAGCTTGAAGAGCTCCTAAGTCTTGCAAACTCTACCTCTTCATTCTTACAGCAATGGTACGCCTTACGCCTCTAATGGGAGCAGAAAGGTTGCCAAATTATGACGAATGTCGAGAAGAGATGCGAAATCAAGGCTGCGAAATATGACCCCACGTACATATCTCCTACTTCTTTTAGGGTTATGGCCATCTTGTGTAACAAACTGCTTGATGACCATTTATTGGCCCATCCTTACATCGACCAAGTCCTTACAGAAGAAGAACTACACGTTACTAGCCGCCTCAAATCTGGCGATGTGCTACACGATGTCCTAACGTATATCACGCAAGCATCTATTAGACTACACGAACTTGACCATCATGCCCGATTGGAATACAACCCCAATTTCTACCTATGGCTGTTGTCAAAGTAAACACACCACACTATGCTTTAACACCCTTGCCTCGTCCTATTCAATCCTAGAAAGGATTTTCATCTTTCCACAAGGGGGAGGGGGTAAGGTGATCAGGAAAACATAACACAAAGGAAAAACATAATGAAGAGTTGAACTATGCATAAAAACTTAAGAGCAAAGCGCACTTAAGAGCAAAGCTACTGGCTGGAATACGCTCCACAACCCAAGCAGAATGAACATCATCACGGGGGTCATTCCTCTACAACAAACATTGCATGCCCCACTGCACCCCTCATCATATGTGCTTGATAATCCACTGTTTAATCCTTGTTCACATTTTTCAGGTTCCCCACTAGTAGTCGTCATGGAGCACATAGTGCTACTGGCCTCTGCAAGGAAGCTCTTCGCCATCGAAGGGAGCATAAGGCACTAGCGTCTCCACCAAACGTTACGTGCCCCAAGAGACACTCCCCAGGATGCAGGCCGAAAACTCCCCAAGCCAAGGGGACAAAGGTTCAAGGGAGCACCTGGGGTATAGCAATACCGGCTGTGTAAGCCCCCACCAGATGCTCGGGCACCAGGTGCTCGAAAGAGGAGAAGGCAGCTAGAAACAAGTGAGAATTTGATGAATTGTTTAAAAGCATACTTGAAACAGCTGCGGCTAGGGACTACACCATTCGGGTCCCGGCCGATATCTTCCCTGCCTAGCCTGATGGGAGCCCCTCACCGGCACAGCCCCAGTCACCCGAACACCCAAACTCACCCTGCCTCATACAAATAGAATAGCCCCCATGTTGTATAAGCTACTTAACAAAGGCCATCTTGCCATAACTTTTTGTCCTTAAGTGGTTAAAGGGGCAAACTCGCTAACTGTACAAACCTCCCTTACCTAATACTAATATATGCCACGTCTTTAACAAGCATCGATGATATGCATCATAGTCAGCACCATAGGATTTTGATAAAGTAAAATCTTTTTGTGTTGCATCTGTTCATTATAATCAATACATGTGACTTGCATATACTCTCACAAAGTATCAAGTGGATGCACGACGACACAGGTCTTTGTACGAAAGTGTTCAATGCCCAAGTCAGTGCAAGACCACCAACCTCAAAAAGAGCCATGACGAAGCCACACGGCCGAAAGTGAAAATCACCCATGTCGATCACCCACATTGCATGGCCCAAAGCATGATCAATGGCCATTCTCTCCTTCTAGGTCAAACTCTACACCTGGCACTCACGGTAGCTATTACCTCAATTGTACCAACATCGCACGTTTCTAAGTGGTTTTGCAAAATCTCCATTGTATCTCTCCATTTCAACAACTGTTCCTCTAGCAACAAGGCTAGGACATAATCATCATTGTAATATCCAATTTCGCAGCCTTTGAATCTCGATATTTCCCAATCCAATTGAAAGGCTGATAGCCTCAAAGTATTGCAATGGTTGTACTCATGTTATTCTTTTTTTTTTTTAAGAGAGAGAAAAGAAGCACCCAGGATCTCAGTACAGCACCTAGGGGTCCTCATATTAGGTACCCCTAGTGACCTTGGTCAGTTGGCTCCGTCATCCCTAGTCCCCTAGCCCTCTAAACACCCCCCACAATTCTTCAGGGTACATCAAGGGCAAGACATACCTAGGGAGTTTGTCTCGCCTATGGTTAGACCTATCACCCTGATCCATTTTCACGATTCCTTTTTGTACTCCGTATTAATACCATTGCAATCGATCGTGGTAAGCACTGCACGAATGGCCATGATAAGTACAATGTACTCGTTGAGCAAGCCTAGTAGCTACCAGCTACCGAAAGTTCAAATCAATGTGTTCAATTATGCTACATCATGCTATCACAACGCAAAGGATGTCTCATACATTTTCATGTGTACTTCTCCTCAAGACGGACAACTTTGCTTCATCCACACATTGTTATGAGGAACCAGACCCGTGGTCTTCTAGCTACGTAATATCCCTTTCTTCATGCAAAAGGTCAAGGCCTCAATTTAGCAGTCCTAAAGATGATCGTAGATATTCAGATGAACAAGATGACATTAGGTTTGATATGCATTGATACTTCTCTGAGACTTGCTTTTGATATCAAAATAGACTTATCAAGCTTCATTAAACTCTCCAAGGTGGGCAACAATAATAGCATAACACTCAAACTAGCTAGCATGATTTGTGTCTATTTTAGGCTAGTCTTCCTTAACTTATTGTAGACATTGGTAGCCCTCTTCTAGCTCTTGTGGCACTTCACTTTTAGTAGGCATTTGTTGTCTCTCTCCCTAGCATCAGTACTCAACTCTATTCAAACATTGCCTTGATCTTGATTTTGACTTGTTTTACTATCATTTACAATAGCATATTTGTCTTTGACTATGCTTTCATTTCTTGCATTATGGTAGGTGGATCAAATGACAATGCTATCTTTAACATGGACAAATCGGGTGGCACTAACTGTAGCTATCGGAAGGCACAAATATGAAGAGTTTTGGTACAAAAATTCCAAATTAAGCCATTGAGACATGAGAGCATAAAGCATGAATCATTTGATGCAGAGGATTAAGTTGAACTGGATGAGTTATGTAGATCTACAATCATTTTATCACTTTCTAATCAGGTTTTTTATAATGTTGTCTCTGAAGAGAAATTTTTTTGGGAATTATGGAATAAGATTCGTAATGTCTATAACAAGCATAGCCATGCCTCTCAAATGTATTGGCTGAAGCAGCTCATGGAGATTTGTATGAAGGAGGGGACTTTCATGTCCACTCACTTAAATGAGTTCAATTCTATTTTCAATCACTTGTCTTCATAGGAGATTGACTTTAAGCATGATATTTCTCCCTTGTTTTTGTTAGTTACATTGCCTGAGTCATGAGATACATTATGTAATACTATGTGTACAAATATACCTGTGCTGATTGGCTAAAATTGCAGGATGTAGAGGGTACACTTTTGAATGAAGAGGTTAACAAAAAAAATGTCGATGCTTCCCATAGTTCTCATGCTTTGACAATTAGAAGCAATAATGGTGAGAGTGATAATGACTGCCATGGGCAGCTCTCAAAAGTTCAAGATCAAAATTGAAGAGATTAATATCATGCAGACCAATTTTGATGATGATTACATACTTGCAGTTTCTTCTCTTGATTTTTAACAATTGATTGATGCCACATCCACCTATACCCAGTGTTGACTAATTGATTCAAGGGCTTTACTTCATGTTACCACTCATCGAGAGTAGTTCAACTCGTATTGTAGCATGATAGGATCTTTCAAATTGGATAATGACTTGGCATTGGATGTTATTGGTATTTGAGATGTCTAGTTATAGTTTGCTTGATGTAGTATGTTTACTTTGCATAATGTACACCATGTTTTGACTTTGACTAAAAGCCTACTTTTCACTAGGGACAATTGGATGATGCAAGTTATATTGTATCCTTTGGGAATTTTTCATGGAAGATTACCTATGGGAATATTGTCCTCTCAAGAGGTGCTTAGCCTAGCACTCTTTATCCCTTATTTATATCTAGGTCTATTGAGACCATGTTTTGGAAGTCATTGTAGTACCACATGTATGATTGTGGTATCCTCATGTTGGGAACATGTCATTAAAGAGAATAAAAATTATTGCATAGTTATAGAATTTTCTATCCCTTGAATAATTGTTTTGATTCTTGTGATAATTGTCTTTATGGCAAACAAACTCGTAGTTTGCATAAAGTGTTTCGTTACTTTCATTGATGATTACTCACATAAGGTTTGGGCATATCCCATAATGTAGAAATTGAAAGTATTGGCTAAGTTTTAACATTTGTCTGCTCTTTTTGAGAACTAGTCTAGGTAGTATAGGCTAAAATATCTACGATCTAACAATGGGGGTGAGTATGTATCTAAAGCCTTTCAGTAGTTTTGTGATGAGAGAGGTATGGCTAAGCATATGAATAGGACTATTTAGGAGCAAGTCCATAGTATGCTTAGCTAAGTAGGCTTATCATAGCACTTTTGGATTGAGGTAGTTCCTACTATCATACATTTGATTAATCAATCCCTATGCACTGCTCTTGACTATCAGGCTATAGAGGAGGTATGATTTGAAAAACATCCATAGTATGCTTAGCTAAGTAGGCTTATCATAGCACTTTTGGACTAAGACAATTCCTACTATCATACATTTTATTAATCAATCCCTATGCATTACTCTTGACGATCAAGCTATAGAGGAGGTATGGTTTGGAAAACATCCATCATATGCTCATTTGCATGTCTTTGTTTGTGAGGCTTTTTGCCATGTTCCCATCAAGGACAAGTGCAATAAGTTGATCCTAAGTTCATGAAATGCATCTTTCCTGGTTATGTCGATGTAGATAAGATGAGCTATCACCTATGGGATGCATTGGATAGCTTTCTGTATTTAGTTTTGATAATAACAATTTTGTAACACAAGACATTGGGAAGATTACTATGGCCAATTAAATCGTAAGAAGAATCTAGAATTAGAAATGGAAATCTATCCTAGAAATGTATAGGAGGATGAGAGGGACAAATATAGAAACAAAGAGAGATGAACTATGCTAAAATTTAGGGCCAACCTATGTATTAACTCATAATACTATTATTGTATGATGCACAACTATGACATGCAATGTGCAACCCTATTGTGCATCATTAGGAAATTGTGTTCAAGGTTGAACCATGGTCACTAACACAATGCCAACTTTGAAAGGTTCCTATCCTTATGATGTCACATAATTGAAGGTAGCACAAATAAGGCCGATCCCCTCTACCCTAGTTGACATGTTAGCCAACCTTTGTGAGTGATTAAGCCTAGAACAATATCTAGACTATAGTTTTGACATGCTATAATTATTTTTCTCAAATCATGTTTAATTTGGATGATGCAATTCCTTGCATGGAGATGTAGTTTTGTATCCTTTTAATATGAATATATTTAGGTCATAATTGTCATAATCAAACACATGTGCACACACACAATCTCTCTCTCTCTCTCTCTCTCTCTCTCTCTCTCTCTCTCTCTCTCTCTCTCTCTCTCTCTCTCTCTCTCTCTCTCTCTGTGAAAGTCAATATTGATTCTTATTTTTTTATTTATGATATGCAAATATTAGCTTTAGTGAGGCTAATGTTTGTTTAGGCTAATTAATATTTCTGCTAGTTCTTAAACTTCAACCATATTGCTTATCTAGAGCTATTATGATCAAATACACGTAAAAAAGAAGCATTAGGAACACCTTGGAATCTAAGAAAAATATTTAATGAACTTGATATTGCTTGTGCATTATGGATATCGTTCTCAAACTTTCCATTATGAAAGTTGTATGCTTTCTAATGCTGCTTAATAGTATTTCTACATTTGAGAACATATCTTTCTTTTGAAATTTTAAAGAAAGCTCCCTTCCACCCAAAAGGGTCTAAAATTATTGCTCTAGTTCTTATTTTACTATAGATATAGGTCTTCTTTGCTTATAAGCTTCACCTTTCTTATAACTATACTCGACATTGTAATGCATGCCACAAGCAAAAATGAGAAAGTTCTTTTCTTACAAGTGCTTTGTGTGAAAAGCAAGAAAGACTCAACATGACCATGTGGAGAAGCATAAGGAAAAACATTTAAATCTCGACATTGTAATGCATGCCACAAGCAAAAATGAGAAAGTTATTTTCTTACAAGTGCTTTGTGTGAAAAGCAAGAAAGACTCAACATGACCATGTGGAGAAGCATAAGGAAAAACATTTAAATGTGTGATTTTGAACGAAGGTATTACATAACCCCAAGTTCAAGGCAATTATATAATTCTCACATTCTTGAAGGATACTTAATGCTTCAAGCCTACAATATACCTAATGCAAAATGCAAACATATAATTTTTTAGATGACATTTCCAAATCAAGCATTGACACATACAAAAAACTTATTTGCTACCCTTTTAACTTATGCAAGGGAGAATAATGCAAATATATAATTGCTATAATGTCATATAAAAATCAAGTGGTACCGTATACAAAACAACTTATTGAGTGCCCTTTTAGCTTTTGCAAGGGAGTTCTAACATGCCTAAATTTGAGTATCTTCCATCTAATATTCTCTCTCTCTCTCTCTCTCTCTCTCTCTCTCTCTCTCTCTCTCTCTCTCTCTCTCTCTCTCTCTCTCTCTCTCTCTCTCTCTCAATCTCAATTGAACATATGTACAGGCACACACACACACACACACAGTCTCTCTCTAAAGAGAGAGATAAAGTTCTTTTTAATTAAACATATGAAATGATATGGTATTTAATATGCATGCAATCTGTACATGCTCTAAAAATGTAGAGAGAGTGAGGAGAGGAGAGAGAATGGATACACACTTGTAAGATAAACACTTACAAACATGCCTGCACACACACATGCAAGTACACATATCCACACACAGATATATACATGCAATGCCTATACATATGCACATATACATATATGTACACAACATGCACACATATGAGGTGAAGAAAGATGAGAGAAAAGGGAGGAAAAAGAAAGGAAAGAAGATAAAAAGGTGGGATGGAGACAGGACACATGTTTACAAGGCCACACAAGTAGACACATATATGTTAAACACACACACAATACGCGCACATATATATGCATTTATATATGCACACGTGCATGCGCATGTGCACACACATATGAGAGAGAGAGAGAGAGAGAGAGAGAGAGAGAGAGAGAGAGAGAGTGTGTGTGTGTGTGTGTGTGTGTGGGGAGGAAGAAGAAGAAGAAGAGAGATAGGAGAGGGGAAAAGAAAAGAGAGGCAAGAGAGAGAAAAATAATAAGAGGGGAGTATGCATACTTTATGAATGAACACACATATATCACACACGCACATGCACACACACATATCATGCGCACATGCACACACTCACACACACACACACACACACACATCTAAACATATACGTGTACACACACAAATTTAAGTGCATTATAGTATAATTTAAAGGACATAGTAGAATAATATTTAGAATGTCAGGTTCAAAAAATGAAGCTGTGAGAGCTAATTTTATCATAAAATATTTTCCAATGTGACATGCAAGAAGTTCAAGGCATCAATGAGGGTACCAAATTAGGATGATGAAAAATGGCAACACTGGATAGTGCCATGCAAGAAGTCCAAGGCATCAATGAGGGTACCAAATTAGGATGATGACAAATGGCAACACTGGATGATAGAAGAGTGCCGTGAATGTTAGAGTCTGTTGAAAACTTGAAAAGTAGAATAATCACTAGGCATTGGAGGTATGCTATATATAGCCAAATATACTAAAAATTACTTGAATTGATCCAAAAGCATGTCAAAATTGATTGCTATATATTAATGCAAACTGCCCCTCTCTAGTGTGAATAGACTCTCCAACCATTGAGAAAGAAATGCAAAGGATTGGAAACTTTCCTCTAAAAGTGTGAATACACCTAAATTTGACTAAAAAGAAATGCACATTGTAAATAGAGTTGCCTTCTCTATCAAAACACATGATATAATTGACAAACAAAATGTCAAAGATCATAATGTATTTGTATGTCTTAGATTGAGGTTCATATAGAGGAGATGATTGCTAACACCCCCTCTCAAATTGTAGATATTGTTGAAGTCCAAACAAGATAGAATGGATCCAAGGGTGGCAATAGAAGTGTTGATACTGAAAAAATTAATTGATATAGTTTGTTGATGAAGAAGTTCCTCAAGATCCTAGGAATCCTGCTCTCAATCGCAAGAGACTAAGGAATCCACAACCACATCATCAATGTTGTTCCCCTATGAAATGGATGAAGTGTATAAGGGAACCACTAGAGAATATGATGGGGGGGATGGGGTGGAGCTTGTCAGATAGGTGGTGCATAATCGAAATGGGCATGCCAATAAGAAATTGCTTCAAAGGACCCTACATGATGGAAGGAAAATGGGGCATGTATAGCCCTCTCTCATTCCAACATGTCACCAAAATGGCTCTTATAGAAGAATCCTCAATAAAGATGGCTTGCTCAGTAAAGATAACCTAGATACCAAGTCTAGTAAGGCCATTAACTAAGAGGAGTAGGTTTATACAAAAGGCTGGCCATAAGATCTGAAATAAGCCACTCTTAGGAGATAGCTCTCAATAAGGTGGCTTAAGGAGTGGCTGGCAATAAGTTCTAAGATAAGCCACTCTTAGGAGATAGCTCTCAATAAGATGGCTTAAGGAGTGGCTGGCAATAAGTTCTAAGATAAGCCACTCCTTGAGCCACTCTTAGGAGATAGGCCATGAACTGTAGAAATGAGGAACAAAAGGAGGGAGTTGGCAGAGCTAGCTCACAAAGAAAGCTTAGTGCCAAGCCTCAGCCAATGGTGTGCAAATTGAATGCTGGATGCGTACGTAGCAATAACTAGAAGGTCCCCAAAAACAAAAAGAACTCTACTTAAGCTCAAAAAACAAGAAAAAAGATTTGCACGACATGAAGAAAAGGGACAAATTGGGTACAATTTCCCCCCATGCCTTGTGTGAGCTATTCACAAGGCATGTATTTATAAATTTATTCATCTCAAAGCTCAAAAATAGCCCAATTTTGCAATTAGCATGCTTTAGCTTTTGTGTTTGCTTTTGTCCAAATAAAGAACAAAGCAATTGGGCAGTCCAAAAGTCGAACTGTGCCCAAATACAATATCCAATAATGAAATATTTAAACTGAGCGCCCATGCGCATACAAAAAAATAATAAATATTTGTCAAGCACTTCAATAAATAAGCGCGCCTAAATAAATATTAGCGCCACGCCTTTAATGATAAGACATGCACCCAAAAATGATAATTTCTTCTAGGTAATTGAATACATGCTATCACCCAGTGCTTCCCAATGCCACTGTTGCCTGCTCTACACATCAACTGAAGCATTCACAATTTGTTTAAAAATAATAAAATTAAACCAACAAAAGTGAATACCTAGCAATCTTCAGCTACAAAATAAATAAATAGGTTGGAATTCTGTCCTAACCTTAATTTAATACGAGTACACTCTAAACTCATAAATGTCCATCAATTTAAATATGTATTTTGTGGAAATCACCTGCCATGGAATCAACCACGTGCACATTAAATTAACATGACGCTCGAAAAGGACAGGGGTCCCTGTCAACTTCTCGCACAAGGAATCCACCTTGTGTACGAGCCCCGATAAATAAATATAGTTTTACAGAATCCACCTCAAAACCTCACGGAATCTACCATGGAATTAATAAAAATCACAAAATCCATTGTGGTCTCATAGAATCCACCGTGGAATATGCCTCATGCTCACACAAGGCATGGGGGGAGATTGTACCCAATTTGTCTCTTTTCTTCATGTTGTCCAAATCTTCTTTCTTGTTTCTTTGAGCTTAAGTAGAGTTCTTTTGTTCTTGGGGACCTTCCAACGCTCGCTACATACATATCCAGCATCCGATTTGTGCACCAACCATAGTATTGTGCCTGAAGCCCCTATCCCTCAACATGAAGAATACTTGCTAGTCAACTAGGCATGATAACTATCCCTATGAAAGCAGTGTGAAAGCCATTGCAATCCATTTGAATTCACCTTCTTTTGTCTCCAATCACTTAATTGAGTACTGTCACCGAGGGTGGTGGAAAAGGTGATTCAGCTTTTGATGCAACTAGGCAAAAGGTGGCTAGAGGAAAGGGCAAGGCAACCAAAGTTGTGGCAGAGGGAATCCGGCCAGATATTGGGCGGATAAAGTGATGGATGATCCTAGAGTAGTCAATGGCTATGAGTCCCGACCAAAGTGGAGAAGAAACATATGGGATGGCAATATGGATGTATGGATTGCTTTTTGCAATACCTTGCCATACAAAAGGGATAATCCAACCTACAACCCTATCCAGGGAGATATGGAGTAGATTTTGATCTAGAGGTGCATAGAAGGTATGATTTTCCTTGAATTTACAATGTTAATTCTAGGACCCCTAAGGAGTGGATGACCTTCACCGAAAAGGATCTTCACCCATCTATTGTGCGCACTTCCTCAAGGAGTTTTCTTCATGTCCAAATTTGGCGTTTATCATCACTTGTAACTATCTATATCTCCTAAGTATACTTTTTAAGCAAAAGCCCATTGTAGAGGAAGAGTGACTACCACCACTCTTTTTTGATATAAATGTGGGCATAGATAGTTGGGCTATGACTAGGCTCATGATGAGAGCTACCTTATTGCCAACCTTTTGTATGAACCTACTAGAGGACATGAAGAGTGGCTCAAGGAGTGGCTCTGAAATAAGCTTTTTCTTTTAAGTCTTGTGTATGGGACACAAGAGCCATGTAATTTTGCAAATATGCCTTTGGTATTTAAGTTTGGGAACCCACTTGGTTATTTGTACTGCAGCTTTGGTTGGAGCTTCTAAGTGTTATGAGTATTTCACACTAAGTGTCTGCATGGGTTCACTACCCCCTCCTTAGGGCTGATACTAGGTTTAACTACCAGTGGTGATGTGGGCATTGGTGAAGTTACAATACCCTTGTTGAAAGCCATGACTATCGTAACATTGCCTATGGCAAGGTGGATACACTGAGAGTCATAGTCCACATTGTAATGAGTCTGTTTCTTAAAAATGCGACCCAAAATTGATTCCTTGCCAGCCTTTTTTGTTAGGCAATACATAAAAGATGATTGAGAGGCTCTTAGTCTCAATAGAAACCATTACTTTGCACTTCCCTAGTAGTGGATAGGACTATCCCCCAAAGGAGCTAATTTTGCCATTAATCAGTTGCACTTGGGGCTAACCAATAGGGTCCAATGATCATAAGTGAGGATGTTGTTGTGGTCTACCTTGTCAATTAATGCATCAAAGATGTGTGCCTTTTGGGTGATTACCATTAGGTGTAAGTAGGGTGATGCTATTGTTTCTTTATCCTCATCCTCCATGCTTGTGATAATTGCCACTCTAACATTCATGGGTGGTGTTATCATTGGGTACTCGTGTAGGGGGTGTAATGGAGGGTAGTACTTCTTGATGTGACTATCATTGAAAAAGCCTATACCCTCTTCTTTTAGAGTTTCAAGCTCCACATTACTTGTTCTAATGATGTTATAGACTTTGAAAGGTCCCAATCCCCCAAAACTTTTTCTTTTTTTTTTGTGACCCTTTACATAGTACAACAACACTAAGTTTCCTTGTCCAAAGTTGTGTTGTTTGACATGCTACTCAAACCAACTCTTGTGTTGTGCCTTCTCACATATGAGAGCATGGGTTGCAATGAGCTGCGTTTTAGATAGATAGGTATTCTAGTTCTACTAGGTGACTTGTCCATGCTTTCTTGCCATCCCATCTCTCTTGGATTACTCTTCTCAAGCTTGGAATGATGAACTCAACTGGTAAGATGGCTTCAGTTCCATAGGTCAGCTTGAATAGTGTCTGTCCTATAGCCCTTTTATAAGCTGATGGGTACGCCCATAATGCTGCCATTAGCTTATTGTCCCAATCATCATTCTAGGAGACAAAGACCACCTTGATTAGGACAATCACTAGGATTTTATTTGTGGCTTTAGCTTGATCATTGGCTTGAGGGTAATACGATGAGGATTTTTGATAGATTATCAAGAAGGTGGATAACAAGTGGGCAATCACTTCATTGATGAAGTGCATTCCTTGATCTCACTGACTAATTCTATAGGACATCTAAACCATGAGATCCCTTGCTCCCAAAGAAATTTGGTAGTGGTCCTAGCATCATTTTTTTCAGTTTCATGAGCTTCAACCCACTTGTTGGTGAGATAGTCTCTATGGCTATAATTATATACCTCACTTGTGAGCATTGTGCTACATGACTGATTGGCCCGATAGAATCAATCCCCCATTTTTCAAATGGTTGGCATGCTATCACTGGGGTCAACTCTATCTTGTCCTTATAAATAGGGACCTTGGTTTGTTGGGACTCATCACAATGCTTCACAAACTTAGCTGCATCATGGAATAGTGTAGATCACTACAATTGAGATTGGAGCACCTTATGTACTGTAGTGTCCCCATTGAAGTGTCCTCCAGTAGTTTCGCCATGAGCTTCTATGAGCACATCATGTATCTCATGCTCATAGATACATCTCCTCAATAGTCCATCCTGTCCTAATCAATAGAGTTGGTCTGTAATAAATTGATAGGGTTGAATCTTTAGAATGAGAGGTTTTAGCCTAGCCTTCTAATTGGATGTTCAAGTAATCCATGTTCTAGGATGTGGACTAAAAACAAATCTCTTTTGTTGGACATCCTAAACAAATGTGTGTCAGGTAGGTCATCTACAATGCCTTGCCCAACTGCTTCTCGTGTGGTTATGCAAGACATATGGTCTACCATGTAATGTTGTTTGCCCTTGGGTACTACCATAAAGAAGTCAAATTCTAATAGCTGAAGTAACCACTAAGAAATGTGTCCTATTGCATAGGGTTTGTTCACAAGATGAAGCAATGCTTGATGATTAACAAAGAAACTAAAGGGTGTAGGTAGAAGGTAATGTCAAATTTCTTAACTACAAACACCATAGCTAGCCCTTCCCTCTCTATTGTGGAGTAGTTCATTTCTATGTCAATGAATTTTTTGCTTGCAAATCTCACTGGGTAATCCAAGTGATGCTCTCTAGGTTGGCACAAAATTTCTCCCACAAAGCGAACTTTGATGCATCAATTTGCACATGGAATGCACATGGAAGGTAATGAACCAATCTAGGGCATTGAAAGGTAGCAAGCACATTAGTCAAACCAAATGGCATGATTGTATAGGCAAACACACCCCATTTCATTGCAAATGCCATTTTATATCTATCATTTGGGGGCAATTGCTCTTGGTTCTAGATAGAGAAACAATCCAAAAAATAGTAGGCTTCCTTTTCTACCACTCTCTCAAGCATGTGCTCGGTGTATGGTAATGGATAATTGTCTCTCTTTGTCACTACATTGACTTTTTGGTAGTTGACACACTCGAATCTTCCCATTCTTCTTCATGACAATTACTATGGGTGATACCCAAATTATATGCTTAATCTCATAAATGAATCCATGATTTAATAACTTATCTATTTCCTCCTTCATAGCATGAGCATGCTTTGGATTCATTGTATATGGTCTTTGTTTGATTGGTTGGGATCATAGGAATGTTGTGAGTGTCACAATACTCGATTCAATTCCTTTTAGCTCTTCTAAGGACCAAGAAAATACATCTACATACTCTTATAAGAGATTAGTGAGATTGGTCATCTCCAATTACTTAGTTAGGCCATCATCTATGTACATAGGTCGAGGCTTGTCCCCTTCCCTTGCCAAGTTGACTACCTTAACTTTAGTAGGTCCTTCAATGGGTTCACTACCCTATCTTGCTTGTTTGGCTTCTACTAACACCACTATGCAGTTGCCCTTCTTATATTTAGTGAAGTGTTTGAGTATGCCATGTGGTTTCTTTTGTCGTTCAGCTTTCGAGAGGACTTGGATTGTTTCCTTTGTTTTTCCTTGATCCTCTTGCACCTTAGAGTTGAAGTCACAACCTTTACTGGAAGAAGGAGTTTCCCCTAGTGGTCATAGCTCTAAGGTTGATTCCACTCTAAGCAGTACTGTGGCACCTAATTGAACTAATCCAGCTCGCTCATATTCCACTACATCTAGATGCTCTAACCAAACATAATCACAGTAGTTTTCATTGGTGGGTTTCCCCAAGCTGGCAAAATTGCATGGCTAAGCACACTAACTCTTGCTTCTACATCCATAATTTCTTCTCTTGTGGCATCACCTAATGCAACAATAGGTAAGATTGTGTGCATTTCCCTGCCCTCCCAAAAGGCATCTAGTTGTAGAGATTTAGACAATGGATTCAAGGCTAAGCTTGATACATGTGTGTCTACACCATGGTTAGAGGCACAAGTCAAATTCTCCATATCCGTCAAGTCTTTCTACCCATAGCTTTAGCACACTTGCCATAGCATGGGGCTTTGCCTAAGCAATTCTCCTAATGGTAAGGTTACAAGAGTTGCTATCAGTGTCATGGGAAAATTGCCAATCTTTTCCTTTTCCTCTAACTCAAGGCCTTTCTGCCAATGTTGGGAAGTTTATATTTTTGTGGCATCTAAATTCTACTTATGTGGTGCTACATAGGGCATTGATGTGTCCCTTGATCTCAAGTGCATAGAGAAATCATTAATCTCATCATCCATGATAGGCACTGCATCCTGCAGGTGCACTTGAGGCTTCTCTCACCCACTCATTAACTTTGTCCACAAGTTTGAATTTGTGTTTTGGGTTGGGCTATTCTCCAACCTTGGTCATTCCCTTTTCCATTATCTTAGGAGAAAATGTTTCTATCTCCATATTCATAACCTATTTCCCTTTGATCAATGTTGTGGCACTACCCATTTTGAGTGTTATCTTGGTGTCTGCCCTCTTCCTTCTCCTTCTATGGCCCTTCTTTCCATCAGATGTTGCATCTAAGTTGCTAGGTCTAGATAATGAGATACAGGCTTGATTTTTTTGAGCTCGAGTCATGACATTTAGTGGAATTGGTGTGGCTTCATCATCAAGTGTTTCAACACTAAAGAGTCCTACTGGTACTAATGGTACAATTGATGTACTAGTGGAGGGTTTTCGTCTAGGACAATCAGCATACAAATGTGTACCTCCACATTCTAGACATCTCAAGTCAGTCTTGTCCTTGGTTGCTTGCTCCTTTTCACGGCAACGAGATGAAATATGCCCTAGATATCCACAAGTCCAACATGCTAGTGGCTCTTAGTTCGGGCCCCCTCCTAGACCTCTACCTCTTCCCATGCCTAAAGACATAATCAACACTGCCATCGATATAGGGGTTACCCTCCTCATCATATGAGACATATTTGTTTATATATGCTTCATCCTCCAGTGGATCCTCTATAAAGTGTATTAGAGCATCGCTCGATGAATGGGTCACTATGGGTCCATGTGGCCTTATGATTCCCATGGGGTTGATGTCAATCCTAGGGGCAGGGGCATTGGTAGAGCTAATGGAGCTCCTCTTTCAAAGTTGGGTTGCATATTCCTTGGATAGTAGAGTTGAGTATAGGGATTTGGTGTGGGAACCTTCTTGGCAATTGGGAAATGCATTGCCTCATGTCTAAATCTACCACAGTTAGCACAAGGTCATGATCTAGGGTTGGGACATTCAACTAGAAGATGATTCCCACCACAATGACAACACTACATGTGGGGTCACATTGGCCTTCTCAACATCTCCTGTAGCTTGGCCAACTCTAACTTTAAATCAATCATCTCTTGGATTTGGTCGATGTTTTTTCCCTTATCTTGTGTGCTATGGCTTAATTGCTTACTAAGGGTTGTGGTTCTCTCAGTGTTTCTAGAAGTGGTGTTCTCTTGCGGTGTAATTCTTGAGCTTCTCTCTCTCTACAAGTTATCCATGCAAATTACCTCTTCAAAGATCATGGATAATACGTCCCTTTGCAGGTTCAAGTTACTAGAGAAGGCCCTATAGAGCTCTTTGTTTTTCAAATTCCATTGATAAACACGACAGAGACTGCTCTCTCATTGGGTCACTCCATCACTGGAATCCCTTACATAGACTTCTCACATGAGTGACATAGTCTTGGCTTTCCTCGTCTTTTTTGTTAACATTCATCAACCTAACAATGAGGTTGTTTGAGTATCTTTCTTTAGAAAATCTCTTAATGAAAAGATCCCTTAGGATGTTGAAGTTGTTGCACCAGCATTGTCTAGGCTAGTAAATCAAGTTCATTCCTTGTTCCCTAGGCAGAGTAGTCCAAATGCTTGAGCACGCTGAGTAGGATCCCACACCTGCTCAAACTGCTCAACAAAGTTGTAATGATTGTTACTTGTTTGATACTTCTCAAGCTGCGTTACAACAATAGGTATCTTGATTTGGCTTCTAGTATTTGGGGTGATTCCTAGTTCAACCCTAGCAACGAATTGCTAGGGTTTCTCTACTTTGCTTTGCATCTGTGTTATCTAGCAGTTGCTTCACAAGAAGCTCACTCAATGTCCTCTAATGCTCTCTCTCTCTCTCTCTATCGGCATTTCCTCCTACTCTGTGCTTGGTTATGATGACTAAAACTTGTTGGACCTCTAGCACTATCTCCTAACATAGCCTCTGAGCATGTTGCTCCTGGTTACAGTTGGCTAAGCATTGCATGGCAACTCTTCCTAGCCTCCTCATCTCCTTAAGATTGGCTATGATGGATCTTTTTTGGTATGCTATTTTTGTTTGACGGTCGTATCGTGATATGAGTTGCTATATGTTGACTGGAAAATCTCCTAGGTCAAGGTCTTGGTTGTCTATGTTCATACTAGCACCTACCATGTTGGCAACTTCTTGAACCACTAAGATGTCAATGAGGGTGATTAGGTCGGTTAAGGACACATCTCTAATTATGGTTCATTCCTTTCTTCCCTCTATTATCAAGTGGTTGGAGACTATTCACTTCTCAATTTTGGGTTTCTTGGTTTGTTTCCCTACTTCCAAGGGTTTAGCAAGTACTATTGGTGGATTTGTTTCTTAGCTTAATTTCCCTTTAGTGTGTTCCTTGTTAATTAAACCACTTCACAAATTTACACTTACTCACACACTTGGATGGTGCAATGCAATGTGAATTGTGCACAATCAAGCTTTCAACTTTTCTTATGCACCTAGGTACCTACAATGCAATATGCAACCTTCAATGAAATCATTCACACACACACACCTTGCGAGTCAATTCCATATGGCTACAGCTCTTTTATGTGAGTTGTTGCGATCACACTAGCAGTCAAATAGTGTCTCTATTGGGAAGTAAACTACAATCGATTGACTAATTTGGTCAATTCTTGGACCTATCAAGGTAAATTCTAGTGTTGCTTACTCTAGTCACACTCGTAGGTCTGGGATCCAACTACGGTCACTCAGTAACTAACTCATAGCCTTTTGTATGTTTAGGAGGTCTAGTTGGTTCCTAAGAATGTGTTTTGGTTCAGGTAGTCTTCCTATTTGGACATCTAAGTTGTAGTATCTTTTGTCCGTCGTCCGAGTCCAAAGTTCGGCCTTCCGAGTGGTGAGTTTGGCTTTGTTCAAATGGTTAGATCCGACTTGGATAGAGGTGTCCATTCGAGTCCGAGAAGATGTGTCTGAGTGGACAAATTGACCATCCGAGGTCGTTCGAGGTTTGAGTGAACTTTTTGTTTTCGAAGTGGACTAACTCGGCCATCTGACTAGGAACATAGTTCGAGTCCAAGAAAGTGTGTCCAAGGTGGACAAATTTGACTTGGCCGTCCAAGGGTCAATTAGAATTTGGCCATTCGAGGCCTAGGGCACCATCCGAGTGGCAAAAAAGCACACTGAGAATGACAAATGAATCACTTAATCACGTGTGCACCTAGTTATGACCCTATCCTTATTCATCTCAATAAGCAAGGAAGGTTCCAAGCATACTTGGAACCACTGAGAGTGATGACAGAATGGATTTTTACTGTTGTTACTCTCTTAACCTACTGCTCTCTCTCAATCTATCACAAGCTCAAATGAGCTCTTCCCCCTTTTTCTCTCCTTTTAATGTTCTCTTTCTTGTATTACTCTTTGTTTTCTTTTTAAGGTATTCAAAATCTCTTTTCTTTTCTTTCCCTACTTCCCTACTTCTTGGTTGTTACATAAACTTATATTTTCTTTCTTTTTCTTTATTTCCTCAACCTTAATGCATCCTATTAATGAAAAACATCCTACCATTGATCTCACTAACATTTCTAAATCTTAACACCTGAACAATCAAGCAAAGGAGATTGAAAACCCTCTAACTCCCTCCCTTCCTACCTAAACCAAGAATCATTTTGGAGATGAAATCCCGCTTCATCACTTGATTTGGAGCATCCAAGCACTCAAGCTTGAATCCATTGGTCCTAGAAAGAGAATCAAAATATTGTCACTATCACTAGCAACCATTGAGACCCTACGGATTTCTTATCAAGTTAAGCATTTCAAGTGACTATGGATACTTCTCATATAGCCATGTACACCCTCACACAAAAGGATGTAGTGAGCTTACCATTGAATCCAATCATTGTAGTCCTCTTCCTCAAATCCTTTGATAGCTCCACAATTCGAGGCATTTGCTCAAGCAAGCTCCATGCTCCATGCTCCAAGCTCCAAGCTCCAACCTCCATAGCCACATGCATGAGAAAAGAGAAGAGAAGAAGATGAAGAAGAAAATAGGAGAAGAAGAGCTTCTCCATGGTCCCTTACTCTCACACACTCACACTCTCCCTCTCTCACACTCCCTCTCTCCCTCTCTTGTGCACAAGAAAGCAAGAGCACGAACAAAAAGATAGCTAGTTTGCACATACACCAAGAATGAGCTTATCCGTTCACTTTTTGTCTTTTATACTAGCCCTTCTTCCCTTGGCACCCAACCCATATCCATGACCGACTATCTAGCCTTGGTCCTCTTTTTCCACTTTTTCCTATTCTTTCCTATTCTCATGGCTTCTTTATATGCATCTTTTTATTTACAACTTGCACAAAAGGAGCCTAGTACTCTTTTAGAAAGGACTGAAATGTGCATTATCTCTTGTGTGTCCTATTCTTGATTTTAAAAATTTTCCTGCACTTCTTGGTCTTCTTTTTCCATCGAGTTTTTCTCTTATGTTCCTTCTTAAGCCTTATTTGTGGGCCTAATGTCATTTTGAGGGTCAATATTGGAGCCCCGAGAGGAACACCAAGGAAAAGGGAATTCTCTTGCAAGAAAATCTATCTTGTAATATCAACAAGCTTGTTTATCATGTTTCATATTATCACAATGAAGAAAAGAACACCAGGCACAACAAATCTTCATGCAGCATCATGTAAATCTCCCACGGTTTTTAATAGAATCAACCATATTCTTCAACATCTTCACAAAATCCATCAATAGAACAAAGAAAGCAAAGGAGTACACCATCTTTGAATGGAAATACATCACATAATATTCATCTTCAATATCTTCATAGTCTTCTCTCTCAATCTCTCATATACAATCACTCTGTTTGAGTAGAATTGGCTATCTCTGACTCTCTCTCTCTCACTCCATCAATAATACATCATATCCTCACTACAATCTCTCAAAATTCACTCTCAATAATCACTCTTAGGTCGTGGATACCCCTCCCAAGAGGTATGTCTGATATGAAGAGTCACCAGAGCCACTACAGTGTCTCTTCACAGCTCACTACTGTCACTTCACTCTAGTCTTCACTTGAGTCTTCAGCAGCTACTTCTTCCACTTCTTTCAGCTCTTTTGCACTTGTATTCACCTCTTTCCAAGGCTAGAAAATTTTCCCAAAGTCACACATACATTCCACAGAACACTTACAGAAGCATACAGAACAGTCTACAGAACAATACCAGAACAACTACAGTACAGAACAGAACAGAAACAGAACAGAAGCAGAAGCTCTACAGAAGACCTACAGAAGATTACAGAAGGTCATCAAAACCTCATAACTCACTCTCAAACCATTTCAAACTCTCACAAAACATTCAATAAGCTTTCACAATATCTCATTCTTCATCAATCAATACTTCTTCCCTCCTTACAGAAGACAATCAGAACAAAACAGACCAAAACAGAGCAAAACAGAAGGTATACAGAACCAATCAGAACCTATCAGAACATCACAGAACCATCAACAAACATCATGAACTTCCAAAACACAATCATATCATCTAAAACACTCTCAAAACACTTCCAAATCAATCAATCATCTCATAAAATCAACCATTCAGCTCTCAAAAACAACAAAAATCAGCCAAAAAACAAGTCATTTCAACACTCAACATATCCCCACACTTAATAAGGAAGCATCCTCGCGACCCAGGAAAAAGGGAATACAAGTTCAGGGAAAAGCTCAACTTTGATCTTCAATATCTTTTCACAAAGAATCCATCCAACACGACCCCAACTTATAACCTGTTTCTGATAGAAAAATACAAAGAAAGGAAAACTCTTTATACATTAACACCTCTTATCAAACTAAAAATCACCACAAATTTGTAAAGGATATAAGAGTTTGCTTCTTCTTCATCTGCATCAGCTTCAACTCTCCAACCACGACCCCATCTCTACAAATCTCCAAAACATAGCTCGTACACGAAATCCAATAGGAAACCACCACGTTCGTTTGACATAAATGAACTCACAACACAAACACTAATACACAACACAACCATCTGAATGACTTCTTCAAAAAGAGAGTTGTTCATTAAAAAGCTTCCACCATACATTGGAAAGGTATCAATGAAGATGATCCCTCTTAAAAGATTGATGTTGTCGGAAGCGATCCATAGATAAGGATTCATCTACAAAGTTTTTGGGAGGATTTTGGAAAAATTGGAGACAGCACATCCTTTCCAACAAGACCAAGTATCTGCTCGGCAAACAAAGGGCATGAAAATACAGTATCTCCAGCTGTTGGGAATCAATGTTAACATTGACATTCATGCACAACTTTGAAATAGGCTTTGAATCAGTATGAGAGTACCTATGCATATACGCTAGGTACCAAGCAAAGTGAGCAGTTAATCTCACTGAGGGATCTGCAGACTGTGAATATTGTTGGGCAAAATGAACATAGTTCTGATAAGCTTGACTAGAAGCTGTCCATTCCCCTGGAATTACTGGCCAATTAATCTGCGGTCCTGTAAGGCAATCATCCGAACTCCATCCCCTTCTTCTAGAAATCATGCCATATCTACCTCATCTGGGATTAACAAATCTCCTCGGAGATACATGTATGACATCAACATGGTATCTGGCGTGACAGAATCTTCAAAGACCATTCTGACTACCTCTGTCAACAACTCAGCAGACCAAGCCCCACTCCAGCCATCCTCTGGAAAAGGTAAATCCATCGTGGAAAGCTTCATATAGAAAACCATCTTCTGTAAGTGGTAGTGGACAAAGAAAGAATGGTCTGGTAAGACATATTCCTGAAACTGCTCAAAGGTAGACCATAACAAGTCCATTCGGGACTGCAATCTTTCCACTTTATCTTGGAATAGAGGGCACAAAGTAGCCTGTCTCTGTAGGGCAGCCAAGTCCTGCTGTGAAAGAGAAGGAATCAATGGAACAGGAGGGCTTGGAGGAACAGAGTGGGACTTTGCAAGCTGATCTTGCAACTGCTGGATTTGGGAGGCTTGGTGGGCCACTGTATCATTAGCCATCTGTAAAGCTGAAAGCTTGTCATCTAAGAGAACTTGGAATTCTTTCGCTTCGCTGGACATCCTCTCCTTCTCTGCTGAAAGGTTAGTAACCTGTGACTGAGCCTCTAGTAACTGGGTCTTCAATGAAGAAATCTCATCGCTTTGGATGGCAACCAGTTGGGTTTGCTGTTCCATTTGCTTAAATAGATCTGCTAGGGTATCCTTAGCAGAAGCTAACTCAGATGTTGCCTTATGCAACTGGTTTTTGGACTGCATGAGCTCTTCATAGAAAGATGCGTACAGCTGTTGAACACAGGCTGTCACTGACAACTCAATGGAACTTTGAATATCCTTGCAGAGAAAAGGAATGGCATCTCCTGAAACGAGACTGTTCAGGGAAGGAACTGAGATCTCCAAGGATCCTTCTCGATGTGCTCTGAACAGGTTATTGCAAGTGAGATACCCAGGGAGTTCACTGCCAGAAGTAGCAGGGATAGGCACTGAGGGAAGTACAGCAGGGGCTTTATCCGCTACCCTCTTCAAGCGTTTGCGTTGTATGACCAGGGGAGGCGGAGAATCATCATCCTCAATGTCAATAGGGGCTGACTCGTCTGAAGGTGGAGGAGGAGGTACTGGATCTGATGGAGGAGGTGGAGGCACAGTCTTCTGTAAACCTGAATAGGTCAAGAAGGCAAACAAATATGATCCATAGGTAACATTGGTAACATTACCCCTCGTGACTTTAACAAAATGCTGATCCATTTTAGTAAGAAGGTAAGTGCTCCAATCAATAGCAACTCCTTTTAGCACCATCCTGGAAGCTGTGAAAAGCTCTTTGGACAAATAGTGGGATGGCGTTTTGGCAGGCATGAACCTGTCTTGAAGGAATTGACACATTGTCTTCCATACGGGATCAGTAATCATAGAAAACGAAACTCCTGAAGAGTTTATCACCTTCTTAACATCAAGGACTTCCCTTGTCTGCTTCTGCAACAGCTTCAGAATCTCTTCATTAGAGAAGAGCTGACGAGTGGTCACAAAAGGTTATCCTTTGAAGGGTAAAGATAGAGCCTTCCCTAAGCCTCGAGATGTCAATGTCATAGACATTCCTTGGACTACGCCTGTCTTCTTACTGTAAGAGGCCAGGAACTCATCACATAACGACGGATCCTCTGGAAGCAATGGAAAAGGAGTGGCCACAAAAGCAGCAAGTCCCGCCTTCGTGAGGGGCTCAAAAGTAAGTAGGGACGAGTAATCCCTACTAACTAGTGGGACGTACTGGATAGGGGGAGGAGCATGAGAAGGCGCCATTCAGATGGTTACACACACACCACAAACACAGACAATCAAGGAGAATGCCTGCAAAGCAACAGACAAAAACCAAGGATAAGAGAATTACCAATAAAACGTGACACGACCTACTAACCCCAAGCAAACCACATCCTAGAAAAAAATTTGACATGACCTTGAGACAAATGCGACCGAAAGCTTCATGCGATGCATCAGACAAACACCCTGAACCCCGTATCAGGCAATAAAAGAAAAAAAACTGCATACCGTACCCGTAACCGTAACAAAGACAGGAAACCAAAACCATACCATATCCGACACATATCAATACGACATCTGTGATAGAACCAAGACTGGACCATGGAAAATAACACTAATGACTGCGCATACCCATCCCACGAAACGCTTCATTAAAAATGGGAATTAAGTGCAATGAGGGGGGAATTAATTTAATGAAGGGTTGATTTTAATCAATTATTAAAAATGGGTGAAGTTTTATTAGGTGATAAACCTTAGCAAGAAAACGGCGGTTCCTTATTATAAATTAAATTACCAATTATTAGGTTAAAACGGTGCAGTTATTCGATTCCCGGACTTCGATTCCCGACTAGGTCTCTAAATGCAATTCATTGATTATAAATTAAGGTGATGTGGAGCGCTTTTTTGCCAGCGCGTGCTCATGTGACGGCTGGTTTATTTTATTTAAAATTTTAAAGTGTCTCTTTAGCGCACGTAGCGCGTGCTAAGTGAACGGCTGGTTCATTTTAATTAAAAAATATGTGTGTTTTAGGGCGAATGCACGTGGAAACTGTGGGTGAATTAAAGGGTTCATTTTAACAATTAATTTGTGATTAAGGGAAAAATGAAAATAAATAAAGCACATAAAATAAATACCTGGTAGAGGTGTGTATGCAATGGCCTAAAGGCGCACGGAAGAGTCCCCCAAAAGCAATGAATCCAGTCAAACAAAATCAAAGACCACTGACTGAACAACAAATAAAACACGTTAGTGGGTTTGTCGATTACTATTATTATTATTATTTATTTTTAAATTATTATTATTATTTAATTTTATATTTTATTTGTGTGATATTTTAGGTGTGCTTGTTGGGGATTTATAGTGTGGTTTGGTTTAATTTATTTTATTATGTATGGGTGTTTGTGTTATGTGTTTTTTTTCTGTTTTTGTTTTTTAATAAATTGTATGTGGTTGTTTTTTTTTTAAAGGAATAATAATTAAATCAAGATATATAGCACATGGATATGTGATGAATGGAAAAAATAAAATTTCAGCCATTTAGGAAATATCCACAAGGTATGTGATGAAAATAAGTTTTTTTTTGTGTTTTTTTTTTAAAAATGCGTATTCTGTTGTTTTTTTCTTTTCAAAGAATATTGGGGCCTTGTATGAAAATATTTTGAAGTGAGAAATGAGTGGAAAAAGATCAAGGGGATGGGTGAAATTTTTTAGAAGTTTTCAAAAAAATTTTGTATTTTTTTACTAATTTTAAATGAATTTTATGCATTTTTAAGGTAATTTTGAATGAATTGTCAAATATTTAATTTTTTGTGATTTTGGTTATTGAAAATTCCACGTGACAAATTTTCCACAAAATTGCAAAAATGTGGAAAATTTTTTAGAAATTTTTCTGGAATTTTTCTGAGTTGAAATGAAATTTTTAAATTAACTAAATCAATTAAATTATGTAAATCAGGTTATTCAGGTAAGTAAAGTCAAATCAAGTCAACTAAGTCATGTTAGTCTGGATAAGTCAGGTAAGTCGGGCTAAGTCAAGTCAGATTAGTCAAGGTTGATTAGGTTAGTCTGGGTTAGTCGAGGGTGGACTAAGTCAATTAGGTTAGTCTGGGGTCAGTCTAGGTAAGTTCTAACTAACCTAGGTGAGACTAACTAACCTAGGGTTAGTTAGTGGGGGGGGAGACTAACCTGAGGTAGGTTAGTTGACTAACTACAGTTAGGTTAGGGTTAACCTAACCCTAGTGAGGTTAGTTTTTAACCTAACCCTAGTTAAGTTAGTTTTTAACCTAGCCCTAATTAAGTTAGTTTTTAACCTAAGTTAGTTAAGGTTAACTAAAGCTAGGTTAGTAATTAATCACAATTAGGTTAGTGTTAACTAATCTAAGGTTAGTTGCTAACCTGGGGCAGGTGAGAGGGTGGGAGGAGGTGGCAGAGGGGGAGGAGGCGGTGGAGGAAGGGAAGGAGAAGGAGGAGGAGGTGAAGGAGCAACGGAGGTGGAGGAGGGAGAGGAGGAGGAGGTGGAGGTGGGTCAAAGAAGAAGAAGAAGGAGAAGAAGAAGAAGAAGAAGAAGAATGGCGAGCGGGAGTGGAGAGGGGAGGAGGCGTGGTGGAGTGAGGGCGTTTATGGAGGAGAAAGCGGGCCGGAAAGAAGGAGGAGGAGGCGTTGGTGCGGAAGTGGGTGTGGGAGGAGGGGGGTGGGGAGAGAAGAGGGATGTTGATGTTTGCTCGACCTCCTCTAGGAGCCGCGGGTGTGGGGTTGGCGGTCGCAGTGGCGTAGGCGGCATGCTGCTACAAGTGAGGCCAGTGGCAGCCGCCGCAAGTGGGGCAGGTGTAGGTTGTGGCGGGGCAGGCTTCATGGGCATCGGGTTGGGGCCAATCAGATCATCCTGGCGCGCGAAGAAGGGCCACTTGGAAGGGCCACCACCCGGGACCATCGTGCTCGTCGCCAACTGGTATGTCGACGTGAGGGTAGCCGACCGGTGCGAGCACCGAACATTGGGCTTGGAGGTTGTGGAGCCATTGGCGTGCCAATGGACGCAGGTGGCGACAACCGTCCAGTGCTTCGGCGTGAGGGTGTCACGGTTGAGCGCCAGGTAGCGAGCACCCCAGGCCGGGATGAGGGTGAGGGTGGCACCCGTGCTCCAGCAGTCCGCACGGGAGTGTAGAGCCGGGGTCGGGGTTGGGGTCGGGGCCGGGGCAAGAGCAAGAGCAGGGACACTGGGCGGGAGGACTAGCGAGAGAGGAGGAGAGGGAGAGGATGGGCGCGGGCGCTGTCGAAAGGGGAGGAAAGGGGCGTCGGGTGCGAGGTGAGGAGGACTGGTACGCCGCGCGAAGGGAATCAAGTAACCGGTTTTTTTAAAAAAAAATTAATGTTTTGTTTTTTCTCGTTGTTTTATTTTTGTTAGTAACTGAATTTGTGTTTTCTATTTTTTTGGATTTTTATTTTGTGTGTTTGTGGAAAAAAATTTTTGTGTTTTATGATTAGTGTTTTTTTTCTCTCTCTTTTTCTCTCTTTTTTCCTTTTAGGGATTGGATTGGGGTATTTGGTGGTTTTTGTTTTGAGGTTCTTCTTTTTTTTTGGTTTTTTTTTGTTTTTTTGTTTTTCATGTGTATATTAGTGTTTTTGGGTTTTATTGATTAATATTATGATATTGTGTGTGTGTTTTTTTAAATAAAAATAAATGTTAATGTGGGTTGGTTGATTGTTATGTGGGTTTGATTTGTGGGGTTTTTTGTTTAATTTTTATTTTAATAAAAATAAATTGGGTATGGGTGTGTAAAAGGAACGCACCCCCGTCTCGCGCGCTTGCGCGGGCGGGGGTAATAAAAATTTGCAATGACGGGATCAAGTGGGGCAGGGACGACGATACGTGAACCATAGACGTCACGGGGGCGTCCCAAGGCACGTAAAGCCAGAAACAGGCGCGAGACACGAGAAACGCGGTCACATGGCAAAAAATAAAAAAAATTAATAAAACTCAAACCGTTCATCGGATTGAAAAATCGTAAAAAGGAAAAATGTGTCGGCAGACAAGGGGAAGATGATGGAAAAATGCAACACGGGTCTGGGGCAAAATCAGGGTGTTCACATGGGAAAAACACAAAAATAAACTCGAAAATACATACGAGCATTAATATCGAAAAATTCGCGCATCGGAACGAAGTGCAAAAAGAAAAAAAATTGTGTAGAACAGGGTGTCCTACAACCCTATCATGAGAAAACATAGTTCTGATCGAGATAGGATGCATTCACATGGGAAAAACCCAAAAAAAAAAACCCGAAAATGGGATCGGAAATTAATAGCGGACAATCCATTCACTGGAATGACATGCAATAAGAAGGAAAAATGTCCGCAGGAAGGGGTGGCACAGGGTTATCACATTAAAACACAGTTCCGGCGAAATAGGAGGAGTTCACATGTGAAAAACTCCAAAAATACGCCCGAAAACTCATTTAAAAATTAATAAGTAAAAATTTGGAAGTCGAAAAAGGGTGGAGGAAAAAGGAAAAAGGTGGGGGACGGCACAGGGGACACGGGTGTCAAATCAAATTGGAATGCCGATGCAAACAGGGCAGGTTCACATGGAAAAATATCAAAAATACACACGAAAAAGTCTTAAAAAACCAGAAAATTAATAACGGACAAACCATGTATCAAAATGATGCGGAATAAAAAGGAAAAATGTCAGGGGAAAAGCGCTGGTCAGGGCTATGACATCAGATCACGGTTCCGAAGCAAGAAAAGTGCGTTCACATGGAAAACCGTCTAAATTGCGTAAAATGCTTCAAAAATTAATAACTCAAAAACCGTGCATCGGAACAGGGGTAGGTAAAAAGGAAAAATGGACCGTTCAATGGGAGGAACATGGCTATAAGGTTGGATGGGGACTTTGGTGAACGTAGGGTGCATTCACATGGCAAAACCTCAAAATCAGGGAATGAAGGAAAACTGCAAGGGAACAGTCCCAAGGGTGGGTGAAACATAACCGAATGGGTGGGAAGGGACCCCATTAGGGTAAAAGCAAGTCATGGTATACATGCATGAACAAGATAAGGCATATGCAGAGGGGTATGCAACATAGACGCGCAGGGACGCGTCCCCACACTTAAGACCGTAACGGATAGGGTTAACCGAGCAACAGGGACCTAGGACCATGCCACAGACCATCCACTAACATCCCCACACTTAAAACATGACCATCACAAAGAAACCAAAGTGAGAGGGTTAGAAAAACTTGGCCCATTTTGTCAAGAATCAAGGTTGAGTATCAATGGCACGTCCAGTGTGGTTGTCGGCGCTGGAGGGACCAAGGCATCGTCTCGACACACGTTCGTCATGGCAGGGACCACGCGGCAGCACCCAGGGAGGTAGCTGATGGAAGGAATCGCAGGAAATTCGTCGATGATGATGAGGGATACTACACTCAACTCACAGTCACTTAAACGAGATGAAAGAACAGTCACTCGCCCCATGACTAATATCACTCGCGGAAGAATGATTAAAACCCATATCTCATACCTGGTTTAGAAATCGACAAGGGGGAATGGTGCAGAAGGAGTATGCCAAGGTGCACAGTTGATGGTGCATTAGTGCGTCCAACCTGTCTGGCATAAGTGCAAGGAGAAAGGCAAGGGAGCCTTACAGTGCAGTGTACAGAACAGGGTGACGTGTCTTGTGTTGACGGTAAAAACCCATCCCGTGGGTGCACAGGGAAAGTGGAACATACCTGACTCCAAGTGTCGTAACGTCCCTTAATCTCACCTCTCGGTAATTGATTGAAGAAACTCCAGTCACACTCAACCCACCCTCTGTCTCACTCTCTGTTGATAGATACAGAAGGGCAGCCTTTTCCTAAAACCCATTGATGTAATCCTCACGGTCGCTTGTGCAAAGGTTGTATGCCTTGTGCGCATGTGATGGTGCAACTGTGCATCCCGCCCTGTGCCGGCATACGGTGCGAGAAGGAAGGCAAGGGAGCCTTATGGTGCAGTGCACAGAAACAAATTGTGCTTTGTGCTTTGAGAGGCCCATCCCATGCGTGCAACACTTCATTCACACTTCTCACCTCTTATTCGATTTGAAGGGAAAAGACTGGTCCCTCGCCCCACCCACTGTCTCACTCTCTGTTGATAGATACAGAAGGCAACCGTACTCACTTCCCCATCCGGTTAGGATGAAAGCTCACATCACTCGATTGTTTGTCGATGAAGATCGTATCATCAGTTGTTGAAGAGGCGTACCCAGGGAGGTAGCCATCAAATCGAACGTTGTATTGGACAAGAACATGTCGTCTGCTAGAGGACAGGTAGTCACTTTGCAAAGAGACCCAGGACACAACGTACCAAGGGAGGCAGCTTCGGAATTGGATCCTGGGAATATCAATTGATGAATCTCTGTCTGGACTGCTAGGTGTTGCCACCTTTTCCACAGCCAGCTTCCCGCCCAAGGGTGTTTACCACCTTTTCTTGGAACGAGGCCTGCTATGACAGGGAATTGCTTCCTTTTCTCTCATAACAGATTTGTTTATTTTGTTTTTGTTTCTTTCTTCTTTGGTTTTTTTTTTTTTTTCCCTATTCCCGAGGGTGTTTCCACCTTTTCTTGAAGAAGAGGTCGGCATGACAGGGACCTAAGTCCTTTTCTCCCATGACCGATATGTTTTGTTTTTTTTTTTCCAATATTGAGCAAGGGAATGGTAGAGAGACCATTTGTCAGAACCCACCTCGCCACTGTCGCTGGTGGAAAATAGAGGATAAGAGATCAAGGTTGGAAGGGGGTTTTGAGGGGACAGAGGGTTGCGCCCTCTTCATCAGGAGTGATTGAAGAACGGCTATCAGAAGTAACATCATAAGAAGTACAGTGCCGCGCCAACGAGGGAAAGGATCAAGTGTCCGTAATTGTCAAGATCCCTAAGGAGGGAAGTACTTCTTCAGGTGATATCCATTGATCAGAAAAGGATCATCAGAGGCATCAACGGTCTGTACTTGGACAGAACCATTAGGGTTGACGACAAGTACCTTATAGGGGCCCATCCACCGCTGTTGAAGCTTGCCAGGAAACTTGCCAAAGTGTGAATCATAGGCTAGGACCAAATCACCTTCTTTGAACTCTTTGTGCTTGATGAAATTGTCATGGTAAGCCTTACGTCGGGCTTGCGTGGCTTCCATGCACTGTAGAGCCATCCGACGAATTTCGTCCAAACAGTCCAAATGCAGGAGACGGCGTTGCAGTGAATCATCGTCCCCCAAACGCTCTTTGATAGCCACTCTCAAAGAGGGTAATTCTAGTTCAATAGGAAAAACAGCTTCTGTTCCATACACCAACTGGAAAGGTGTCTGTCCCGTTGCTGCTTTATGGGAGGTTCTGTACGCCCAGAGGGCCTCTGTAAGTCGATCGTCCCAATCACGACGATGTGCGGCAATTGTTCTGGTCAGAATCGAGCAGAGGATGCGATTGGTGACTTCGACTTGGCCGTTGGCTCTGGGGTAATAAGGAGTGGACTTGCGATGGCGGATCTTATACAACTCTGTCAACTCTTCCATGACTTTGTTAAGGAAATGAGTGCCTCTATCACTTACCAACTCTAAGGGACTGCCAAAACGGGTGATGATATTCTCGTACATGAACAGGGCCACGCTGTTACCATCGTCCCGCTTTAGGGCTTTAGCTTCACACCACTTTGTGACATAATCCGTACATACGAGGATGTATCTGTTCTTTTTCCTTCTGGTGGGAGGGTCAATCGGACCTACGAAGTCAATGCCCCACTTCTCAAACGGCTTCAACGGAAGGATAGGTTGCAATGGCATGGCACTTGTCTTCGTGGGTTTCCCCATTCTTTGACAAGCATCACATCTTTTACAGTAATCATAGGAATCTTTGTGAATTGTAGGCCACCAATAACCTGCTAGAGAGCCTTCCTGGCCGTAGCTTCTCCTGCAAAGTGACCTCCACATGGCTCGTCGTGGCAAGCCTTCAGAACAATCCCAATCTCATCCCCTGCAACACATCTTCTGAGCACTTCATCTTTGCCTTTCTTGTACAATGCACCGCCTAGCAGGGTGTATGGGGCTGACTCTAGCATGAGCTTCTTCCTTTCCCGACTAGAGATACCAGGAGGGTACTGTTGGGTTGCTAACAGATTGGCAATGTCCGCATACCAGGGAGTGACAGTTTCTACCAAGAATAGGGAAGCATCAGGGAGGTCTGGATCATCTCGTTCCTCGTCTGCAGTTTGTGGGATACGCGACAGATGATCAGCCAGAACATGGGAACGACCAGGCTTAGTAATCACCTCAAAGTCGAACTCCTGGAATAAAAGGAGCCATCTCATCAATCATCCTTTCACATCTACTTTGTTAATCAAGAAGGACAGGGCCTCATGATCCACATAAAATTTAAAGTGGATAGATAGGAGGTAATGGTGAAACTTCTCCAAGGCAAACACCATTGCCAAGCACTCCAGCTCGGTCACTGTATAGTTCCGTTCCCTATCAGTGACTTTTCGGCTTGCATAATAGATCGGTTGATCCAACTTCGAGGAGCCCTTCTGGCAGAGGACAACACCTAAGCCTTCAATTGATGCATCAGTGTGTACATGGAACTCTTTCGTCCAATCAGGAGGTTGCAGAATGGGTGCCTCTATCAGACACTGCTTCAGAGTGTGGAAGGCTTTGTCACATTCTTCCGTCCAAGTAAACTCTGCATCTTTCCTCAGAAGCTTGTGCAAGGAAGTTGCCTTTGTTGCAAAATGAGCTATGAACCTTCTATAGTAATCCACATGGCCTAGGAATCCCCTGAACTGTTTGAGGTTGGTGGGTGCTGCCAGAGCTGCGATCTTTTCGATCTTTGCAGGGTCTGTTGATATCCCTTGTGCTGAGACAATGTGGCCCAACAGAACTCCGGAAGAAACCCCAAAGATGCATTTGTCGGGGTTGAGGGAAATCCCATACTCCTGGCATCGGTCAAAGCATTGTTCCAGGTGTTCCCAGTGTTCACGGATCAAACTATAGACACAGAAGTCATCCAAATATACCTCAATAAAGTCGTGCAGATGATTTTGAAATGCGGCCATCATGACTCGTTGGAAAGTAGCGGGGGCATTGCAGAGCCCAAATGGCATCACTCGGTAAGCGTAGGTCCCCCATTCTGTGGTGAAGGTTGTTTTGGATTGGTCTTCTTCTGCGATTTGGACTTGGTTATATCCGCTGAATCCATCCAAAAGAGAATAAAGTTCATGTCCTGCCACTGTGTCCAACAGTTGGTCTGTGAAAGGGATAGGAAAGTGATCCTTCTTTGTCTTGGAATTAAGCTTTCGAAAATCCACACATATTCGCAATTTGCCATTCTTCTTGGGTACAACCACGATGGGTGAAACCCATTCACTATTTGCCACTGGATAGATGAACTCGGCTTCCAGAAGCTTCAGCAGCTCCGCTTTCACCAATGTGGAATAATTCAGGTTCATTCGCCTCTGTCGTTGCCGTACTGGCTTGGCATCAGGCTCCAAGTCAATATGATGTTGACATATTGTGGGATCAATCCCCTTTAGGTCTTTGTAAGACCATGCAAACACGTCCAAATTTTCTTTCAACAAGTTGTACAAGGTTAACAACTCCTCTTCTGGGAGACTGCTACCCACCTTCAAGTGGCGTTCAGTGCCATCTGCATCCACAAAGGTTAACTGCCTTTCACCTTCTACTTCCCGGATGAAGGTCCCGCGGACTGCTTCTGGGTAGAGATCCGACTCCTTCAAGGGAGTGGTGTCCTCTTCTGATATCCCACTAGAACCCACTTCTTCTTTTGGTAGAGACTTAGGTTGCTCCTTAAGACGTTGGAATGGGATTAGAGCTGTTTCGGGTTTGGTTTCAAAATTAATTACCTCTTGGCTTGAAGACTCATCTTCTGATGATACATCCAGGAACGTCACATAACAGGGACCCTCTGATGCCTGTTGGGTTGGTGGGACTAGTGCTTGTTGGCACGGTGCATCATCATCATCTTTCTTTGGCAAAAATGGGTTAGGACGGCATGAGCCACTGCTGAAAGACGGCTTGTTCTTCTTAATCCATTTCTTATAAAGGTTTTGCATATGAGAAGATCCATTTACCAGACCAAATGGTACCATCACCATTCTGTCCCACAGCATGAGCTCATCGGCTTCAGATGCTTCTGGAACTTCTTCCTCAAATGTATCCTCTTCAGGTGGGATAGACTCTTCCATTTCACTTTCATAATCTTCTTCGTCCATATCATATCCATCCTCTTCTGTCTCTGTCTTTGCTTCTGCTTCTGCTTTTGCCTTTGCTTCTGTAGGAGCTCTGTAACAGAAGAACAGATTCTCTGTCTCCTCTTCTGCCTCTGTCTCTGGCTCTGCTATGGCCATATAACAGGGAGAGCAGTACATCCATGCTTCTATCTCACTGTCAGAGGTGATTTCAGAAGTCATGCCTGGTTCAGGCAGGAAGTATTCACCCATTGATAATGGCTTTGCATCTTTTGGAAGTCGGCTTACAGTATCCACTATTAAGGAATGTGCCACTGTTTTCTTGAGAAGGATCTGTTTGACAGCATCTTCGTCTGCTTACGTTCCATCTGTAACCTCATTAGGGGAGTCAGAAGATAATTCCAAGGAGGTGGATCCATGTCCTTTTTGAGAACCATACAGTTTCAGCACTACTTTGTTGGGTCCTCTACCCAAGGTCAAGGTTCCTTTGAACCAATCCGTCCTTGCTCTGGCTTCAAAAAGCCATGGTCTGCCCAGTAACAGAGGATAGGATGTACCATAAGAGTTTGGCTTCACCACCAGATAGGTTAGCCAATAATCTTTTCCAGCCACTGTAGTCTTCACATATGGAAGAATGCCCAAAGGCTTGATTCTACTCTGATCCGCCAGTCTGATGAGCCATTGGGTGGGTTGCACACCTTGTAAGCCTAGATCCTTCATTGTGACATCCGTCATAATGTTCACTGATGAACCTCCATCAATCAGTGCATTTGCAATGAAGCAGCCTTCTATCCACACACCAGTCTCTGGAGTACTCGGATCTAGAAAAGCATTAGCCACGTCCACTTCTTTTACAGGCTCTGGAGCCTTGTTGGACTTTATCACTGTTGAGGGAGCAATCCTTAAACCACGTCTTTTTGTCAGTATACTTTTGAATCTTTTTCGGCAACTGGGAGACAACATCAATAATTGTCGAAATGTGAGGTTTGGTCTAAAGGTATCTAGATCTCTAACTAGATCGTATTCCTTAATAGGATCCACTGGCTTCTCTAATCGGTTAGGGAATGGGGCAACACCCATTTTCATTTTCCCTCTTTCTTCCATCAGAGGAATTACAGGAGCTTCTTCTGCCACTTGTGGCACTTTCTCCTCTTCTGTATCCTGGACCTCTGGTCCTGTCTCTGTAACTGTCTCTGTAACTCTCTGTGGCACTGTAGGGCTCTGTACGGCACTGTTAGGCTCTGTTCTGTTCTGTTCTTCTGGTGGAAGATTGAACTTCACTGTTCTGGCAGGGGGGTTATTTTCTTTCTGGATAGGTGGTTCCTTCTGCTTTGCACGCGTGATGGCAGCAACTTCCAATTCTACCAAATTGGAGGTAGGCTCTTGGGCCTTGGACGGACTATCAGTAGCACTGTTTTTCACTGGGGCTGGGCTTGGACAGTCTTTTGCAGTGTGGCCTTCTCCTTTGCATCGACTGCATAAGGGCTTGTAATCCACTGACCTTCGAGGATTTGGACAATTTGGTGAGATGTGTCCCTTTTCTCCGCATCTGTAACACTCCACTTCTGATCTCTGACCACCGCCAGACTGTCTCCCTCTGTAACTTTGGGAAGGAAATCTTCTGGGTCCGAAATTAGGACCAAACTCTCTAGGCTTGGGTCCAATATCTTGTGTTGTCATTTTGGATTCCAGCAAGTTAAATCTTGCGTCTTCTTCCTTTCTTCTCCTATCATGCATCTCCTTCAGAGAGCAAATGTCCTCTGTATGATTCTTCCGCAAACAGTAAGAACAGAAGGCCCCAGGAATGGTTGGTTTTCGTGTACATTCAGTGGCTAAATGGCCTGCTTGATGACACTTACCACACCAAGTATTTGACCGCATCACATCTCTTCCTGCTCCTGCAACGTTGGATATGCTCGCTGTGTTCACTTTCAGCGTCTGTAGTTGCTCTGTAATCACATCCATCAACTCCTTCTTAATGTTTGCAACTGAGTTAGATAAATAATCCTTCAAGCTTTCTCCTCCGGACATACTGGCAGGAGGGTTTTGAGGAGTCTCTGTAATTACTGCATAAACGGGTTGGGCTGGTACAGAGGGGTCTCTGTTCTGGTTCTGATTCAGAGCTCCTGTTTGAACTGTTGGCTGTTGGCTCCAGTTGGTAGGATTCCACTGTTGCTGCTGATTTGGCATTGAGGAAATTGGTTGGGACCATTGTTGTTGTGGTTGAGCCATCATTTGAGGCATGGATTGTGGCCACTGTGGATTTGGTGCACTGTACTGTGATACCGGGGGCATCTGTTGGTAGGGATAGGGAACAATCCCTAGAACTGCATTTGGTGGATACATCATTCCTGGCATCAGAGGAGGTAGGACTCATCTTCCTGTATTCATCTCCAATCTAGCTTCCACTTCATCGTACAGTCTTGCTCCTTCTGTTGCAGCTTGCAGGGTGGCTGGTCTTTGTAGCTCCACAAACTTACGGACTTCTGGTTGTAATCCTCTGAGAAACACTCCCTTCTGAATGCCATCATCTAGATTATGGTTAGTCCATCTCTTCAGGATGGATTCCATTCGTGAGACATAGGCTTCTACTCTTTCTCCAGAGGACTGACTTAGGTTCATAAATTCCTCTCTCATCCGCTCTTCAAAACCTTCACGCCTGAATTTAGTGAGGAATGCCAACTTCAGGTCGTCCCATGTGCCAAAAGTTCCTGCTGCTTGTCTCTCATACCACTGAAACGCCGCGCCCTTGAAAGTGGCGGGGAATATTGCTAACCAATGCTCAGGGGTTCTGGCATTGTTAGCCACACACGCTACCATAAACTCTGCTACATGAAGATTGGGGTCTTCATTGTACTCTCCCTTAAAAACTGGCAATGGGACTACATTCGCTGGCCTGTCATCAATATTTCCAGGACGGATCTGGCTTGGAAGTGGACCTCCAGTAGGAGGAGGAAGGGCTTGATGTGCCATTGGGACTTCTGTAAAGAGTTCCACAAGGGCGTCAAAGGCGACTTCTGCTGCGAGCTCGCTCTCGGCTCTGATTCTTGCTTTCTCTCTTCTCACGTACCTCTGGACTCGTTCTAACGCTTGCCTTTTTATTGCGTCATTCATCAGAGGTGTGGCTCCACTATGTTGTTAGTGCTCCACAGAGGGTTAACAGAAGGCTTCAGTCTCTGGAGGACTCTCTTGCCAACATTTCTTCTACTTCTTTCTTTTCAACGTCCCTGAATTCTGCTTTCATGCCACTACACAGAGGAAGGTATTCGGTTCTGAAGGTGTCAAAATGCATACGTCTGAGGATGGTGGTGGTGCCATCATCATAGTAATGCCAGCTTCTAATGGTTTCAATAGTGTATGTTGTGAAAAACACTCTGTCTACCAACTTCCAGTGGGTTGCTAATTGGACAAACAGAAGATTATCAGTACACCAGGCATCCCATGTATCTTGCTGTTGAGCATCCACGAACAAATTCCAACTCTTTTCCTTCTTATCTTTGTGAACCTCTACAGACCAAGACTCCTGAAGCTTCTTCACAATCTCCCACTTGATGTTGTCTGGAAACTTCTCAATGAATGCCAAATCTTCCATGGATAGTCATTCTCTCTGTTTCTGCTCTTCAGTTTTTTCCCAAACAGTTTGCTACCAAGATGCAAGTTTCTGCTGCTTCAATAGGAAGAGGAAGCTGTCCACCACATAAAGCATGCATCATGATGGTGATGTGTTTCCACCATTGTGGGATGAACTTCTTGTGGAAAGTGGCTTTGATTATGAGAAATTCCAACTCTTCAGTGGAAGAATGAACTTTACAAACATCCATTGAATTATTCTCTTCTTGGCAATGCCATTTCCTTCATTTTCAGCCTCTTCTGGTGCTTGTTGATGGCAAGTTTCCCCGGCTGCGCACAAAAAACATGGAGCCCCGAGAGGAACACCAAGGAAAAGGGAATTCTCTTGCAAGAAAATCTATCTTGTAACATCAACAAGCTTGTTTATCATGTTTCATATGATCACAATGAAGAAAAGAACACCAGGCACAACAAATCTTCATGCAGCATCATGTAAATCTCCCACGGTTTTTAATAGAATCAACCATATTCTTCAACATCTTCACAAAATCCATCAATAGAACAAAGAAAGCAAAGGAGTACACCATCTTTGAATGGAAATACATCACATAGTATTCATCTTCAATATCTTCATAGTCTTCTCTCTCAATCTCTCATATACAATCACTCTGTTTGAGTAGAATTGGCTATCTCTGACTCTCTCTCTCTCACTCCATCAATAATACATCATATCCTCACTACAATCTCTCAAAATTCACTCTCAATAATCACTCTTAGGTCGTGGATACCCCTCCCAAGAGGTATGTCTGATATGAAGAGTCACCAGAGCCACTACAGTGTCTCTTCACAGCTCACTACTGTCACTTCACTCTAGTCTTCACTTGAGTCTTCAGCAGCTACTTCTTCCACTTCTTTCAGCTCTTTTGCACTTGTATTCACCTCTTTCCAAGGCTAGAAAACTTTCCCAAAGTCACACATACATTCCACAGAACACTTACAGAAGCATACAGAACAGTCTACAGAACAATACCAGAATAGCTACAGTACAGAACAGAACAGAAACAGAACAGAAGCAGAAGCTCTACAGAAGACCTACAGAAGATTACAGAAGGTCATCAAAACCTCATAACTCACTCTCAAACCATTTCAAACTCTCACAAAACATTCAATAAGCTTTCATAATATCTCATTCTTCATCAATCAATACTCCTTCCCTCCTTACAGAAGACAATCAGAACAAAACAGACCAAAACAGAGCAAAACAGAAGGTATACAGAACCAATCAGAACCTATCAGAACATCACAGAACCATCAACAAACATCATGAACTTTCAAAACACAATCAATATCATCTAAAACACTCTCAAACCACTTCCAAATCAATCAATCATCTCATAAAATCAACCATTCAGCTCTCAAAAATAACAAAAATCAGCCAAAAAACAAGTCATTTCAACACTCAACAAATACAAAGAGAGTAAGCCTCTAGCATGTAAAGCCTAATGAAAGTGTTTGCCACTTGGAAGGATACCTACCGAAAAAGGTGTTGTTGTTGGTTAGAAAACTTGAGAACCCCCAATATGACTATCTTTTGTTAATAGTGAATATGACAACTTGAATGAAGGCATTGTTGAGATATCGAGCTCCACTCATGATATGTCAGGGTGACCGATGTGCATTTATGTCACGGACTTATTAGCTGCAGATGCGGTTGGTACACCGCCCATGAATACTAGCTAGATGACAACTATCCTTATCTACTCTAGTTTGTGACTCAGTTAGTATGCCACCTTAGTTAGTTGAGTTTGGTTTGAGACCCATATATAGGGTTCTTCTATTTCTTTGTACTTGAGTTCTTTTTGGCTTACACAACTAAGAAGAGAAAAATTGTTTTCAGCCTCCACCTCTGTGTGTATTCCCCCATTGTGTAAGTGAGAAAGCTACAAGTGAGACTCCTTCCTTCTCTCCCACAATCTTGACATGGTATCAGAGCCTGGTTCGTGGTAAGGAGCTCAAAAAAGCAAACCAAGTTCATGGTGTTCTGGTAAGAGGACCAGTGTTGCTTTCATTTTTTGAGTTTGGGAGCAAGTCTCTGCAGGTAGCACAGCTAGAAAGTGCAAGAGTGCATTGTCTCAGATTGAGAGACCCTTCGCGGTGTAGCAAGAGGGCAGTATATGCTGCAAAAGGGCTTTAGCCCTTGGTTGCCCTGTTTTTTTTATTCGAGGCCATTTCGGTACCTGTTTTGGAGGCAAAAGTTTTCCGCACGCACTCAGGAAAAGGCCCTGTTTTTTGTTGTGCGACCACTGTTCTATAGGTCGGTGAAAAGTTACTGTAGAAATTGCATCCTATGCCTGTGCGTAGGGACATTGGGAGTTACAGAATCATCCTTGTTGCCTGTTGATGCAAAATCGTCACTAGGAAGTGACTGTGTGGTCAAATACCACTTTCGTCAGTTTTGCAGATTTGCCCTTGTGAGGCTAAAGCTGTATTTTTTGCAGTGACATAATTTTTTGTAGTGTTCTGTAATGGTGTCTGATTCTCTTTCACAGATTGTCACTGAAAAGCCTGACAAGAACAACTTCCAAGCATGGGTTTAGAATGACGAATTTCCTTATGGGAAAAGGATATTGGGAATTTGTTACAGGAAATGAAGAAAAACTAGTTCTTCCTTATGTTCCCAATCAACAGCAAATGTAGGCATTTAAAGGATGGAATGAGAGAGCCAGGAAAGTTATGTACTGGCTGTCTATCAGCATTTCAGACTCTATGATTGTGCATATTCAGGATGCAAGTACGCCAAAGCAAGAGTTGCACAATGTGCAAAGAGAAAGTATGAGCATCAATGGCTACCACATGAAGGTGAAGAAGATTGCAGATGCACTTGCTTCCATTGGGTTGCCAGTGGAAGATGATGATTTAGTTTCTGTGACCTTGAATGGTCTAGGAAAGGATTATGCATAGTTCTGAACATCGATTTTCGTCCGTGAAAGATTTTCTGATTTTGAGGAGTTGATTGCTCTTCTAATTTCTGAGGAGCAGAGAAATGGTGGTGCATCTTCTTCAGGAGGAACTTCGAAAGAAGTTGTATTCTACTCAAATGCTAGAAGAGGTAGAGGCAGAGGTAGAGGAGGCCGATCTGGAGGCCGTGGTAGAAATCAGAATATGCAGCAAACTCAAGAAAACCAGTCCTATGGAGGAGGACGTGGTAACTCTAGAGGCGGGGGGAGCCAAAGAGGTTGTGGTGGATGGCAAAGAGGCCAAAACGCAAACAACAATGTTGATTGCTGCTACTGTGGTAAAATGGGTCATATGGCTAAAGACTGCTATAAAAAGCAGAATGACATCATGAATGGAAACTTGAAACAAGGGAATTATGCATCTTCTAGTAGACAGGGTGATGACAGAAATGAGGATTTGTTTATGGTGCAGCACATAACCAATTCTGTGACAAGTGCAGAAGAAAGCAACTATGTGTGGTATGTTGACTCGGGTACATGTCATGCAGAATGGATGTAGGATGCAAGGAAAATGAAAAAACCAGGATTTGTGGAGACTGGTGATGATACTGCACATCCTATTGTGCATATTGGAAAATTTCCTTTGTCTATGCAGGATGGGAAAAAGAAATACCTATCGGATGTATTTCATGTCCCGAATATCACCAAGAACCTGGTTTCTGTTGGTCAAATGGTTGAGCAGGGCTTGCAGGTCAGATTTAATTCTCATGGATGCTTTGTTAAGGATATGAAAAATAAAGGTCGCTTGATAGCAAAAGGAAAGAAGAAGGGCAGAATGTTTACATTGGATGCAGACATGCCTGAATTGAGTGTAGCAATGTTTGCACATGGGACCGGTGTAGTTGTAGATATTGATATCTAGCATAAACGCATTGGTCATGTTAATGTACAGCGTCTTAAATCAATGCAAGCCCAAAATATTATTGCAGGATTGCCTAAATTCAAGGTTGCAGAAATGCATAAGGTATGTGAAGCCTGTCAATTTGGAAAACAGGCAAGGAAACCATTTCCTAGATATGTTCAAGAGAGTCAGAAGCCATTGGAATTAATCCACTCTGATGTGTGGACTACTAAAGCTGCATCTATTGGAGGCTGTCATTATTTTGTCACTTTTATTGATGACTATAGCATAAAAGTTTGGGCGTACTTTATGAAAAAGAAAAGTGAAGTTTTTGGGCATTTCAAAACTCTTAAAGCTATGGTTGAAAAAAAAGCAGGCAAATAAAATGCCTAAGGTTAGATGGAGGGGGAGAGTACCTCTCAAATGAGTTTGCAAGGTTCTTGCAGGAGCATGGCATAAAGTAGCAATATTCATGTAGTCATACCCCACAGCAAAATGGAATTGCAGAAAGAAAAAACTGGCATATTGGAGAGGTATCTCGTGCCATGCTCAATGAAAAAAACCTGCCAGATTTTTTCTGGGCTGAGACAGTTGCTACAGCAGTCTACATAATGAACATGACTCCCACTGCAACAATACATGGCATGACTCCAGAGGAGAGGTATACTGGTAGGAAACCAAATATTTCTCATTTGAAATTTTTTTGTTGCATTGCCTATGTTCATGTGCCAGATGAGTTGAGATCCAAGTTGGATCCAAAAGCTGAGAAGTGCATCTTTATTGGTTACTCTCTGCAGCAAAAAGGGTATAGATGCTATAACCCTTCTACTCGTAAGTTTACAGTGAGCAGAGATGTTGTTTTTTATGAGATGAGTAGCTGGTATAAACCAGTAAATGTGATTGATAATGTAGATGCACAAAATGGTAATGCGGCACAGAATTCACAGTAGCAGTCACAAGATATGAGTGGACCTGGAGCGTCCTCTAGCAGTGGTTCACATTCTTCACCATGGACAGGTAGATTGAGATCGGGAGAATCTTCTCAAAGCAATGCAAATAGTGGTATGTAGGTATCATGAAAAGGAAAAGAGAAGGTAGATCAGCCCATGTTTGATGTGAATGCAGGTCACTTTTATGTGGATGGTGAATCTAGTGGCTCAGAACAGAGCATTGATGATGAGTTGGGTATTCCTTCTATTGTTACACCTAGAGTAAGGAAGACCAGGGATGTTTTGAGAGCACCTGGGAGTGAACCTACCTTGTGCAGGTCTATCAGAGCTAGGTATCCTGTGGATAGGCTGAAATATGATGGATTTACAGTCATTCACTATGCCTATATGGTCAAAGTGATAAAGGAATCAGAACCCACTTCTTTTGAGCAAGCCATGGGAAAAGAAAAATGGGAGAAAGCCATGGATGAAGAAATGGATGCCTTGGAAGCAAATGCTACATGGGAATTGGTACCTTTGCCTAAAGATAAGAATGCAATTGGTTGTAAGTGGGTTTATAAGGTGAAACACAATGCAGATGGTTCTGTGAATAGATACAAGGCAAGATTAGTAGTCAAGGGGTATGCACAAACATATGGCATTGATTATGAAGAAACATTCAGTCCGGTTGCAAGGATGGCAACCATAAGAGCAGTCATTGCTATGGCTGCATCAAAGGGATGGTCTTTACATCAGATGGATGTAAAGAATGCCTTCTTGCATGGTGATTTGCAAGAAGAGGTCTATATGGAGCAACCACTAGGTTATGTGCATACTGTTCATCCTGAGTTTGTTTGCAGGTTGAAGAAAGCCTTGTATGGCTTGAAGCAAGCACATAGAGCATGCTCTGACAAGATAGGACAGTATCTTGTCACTATTGGCTTTCAGATTTCCAAGGCAAATTTCTCACTTTATGTGAGAAAAACAGAGAAAGGTATTATGCTACTTGTCATTTATGTTGATGATTTGATTATGACAGGTGACAGTGATGAAGATATCCTTCATGTGAAAATGCTATTGAAGCAGAAGTTTGAGATGAAGGATTTGGGAGAGCTGCGTTATTTCTTGGGCATTGAGGTGATTAGATCACCAAGTGGGATATGGCTCTTGCAAAGGCAGTATGGATTGGACATGCTGTCCAAATATGGGATGACAAGCTGTAAGCCTATTTCAGTTCCTTTGGAGCAGAATGTGAAGCTGAGCGCAGATGCAGGTGAGCTTCTAGAAGACCCTACTATGTACAGATGCATAGTAGGAAGTTTGATTTATATGACTATTACCAGGCCAAATTTGAGCTATGCTGTTGGATTGGTAAGTCAGTTTATGCAGGCTCCAAGGAAACTGCATTTGGATGTGGCTAGACGCATACTCAGGTATGTGAAGTCCACATTGCAGTATGGACTACTTTATGAGACTAGGGTTTAGATACAGTTGCATAGATACACTGAAGCTGATTGGGCTGGTAGTATTTCTGATAGACGATCTGTAAAATATTACACGGCACAACGAACAGAATCTGAGAAAGAGATAGAGAGTACACAACAGATAAGAGGAGAATCAGTAAATTCTTTAACTCCAAACAACTGATACAAAGATGGCTCAGTCCACCCGTGCGCTTCCACTGTGTGAAGCTTAGATGGCGATCTAGACAGAAGATAGGTGAAGAGCTTAAGGCTAGCTGGAACAACAACTCTGACTGGGTGAAAGATGAGTGAGAGATGGCTGCGAAGGGGTTTAGCTTTTATAGCCCGCGAAGGTCGTTAGGTCGGCCTGCTGACCGGGACCTACCATATGAGCCTCCACTAGTCGGCCAGGGAATATTCCCTTTACCATCGGGCTAGGGGTGTTGCCCCCAGACCCCTGCCAGGGGGACCGCTGGCCCCCTTGGGACCCCCCAGCCAGGGGCCGCTTCCGCGGCCCCTGGACACCACAATAGGGGCCCTTTTAACTCCCTTACACCGCAACTCGATGCAATGCGCCTCGAGTTGCTACCAGCTTAACCACTTCGTCTAACCCAAAGATTAGACCCACAAGAGTCACCTTTTTGCCATCCGATCACATAGACCTCATCTGATATACAAGTCAGGACTCAACCAATGTCTGGGCTCACATTTGGCTTCTCCTCATAATGGGGGCCTTACAACTTTGAGCACCATGGATCATTGGTAGCACCTAATGGGGGTGGGGCATTGATCATATCTAACACGATCTACCAGTGGATATGTGTTCTCTTTTGGAGTGCTACAGTCACTTGGAGCAGCAAGAAACAGCATACAGTTGCCTTGTCGAGCACAGAGGCTGAGTACGGGGGTGCAACAATGGCTGCATGTGAGGTAGCTTGGTTGCATGAGCTACTTTATGATATGCATCAGCCTACAGATGGGCCAGTTGTCATTTATTGTGACAACATGAGTAGTATACACTTGGCAAATAACCCAATCTATCATGCTAGAAGAGGGTTTTATCACTATGTGCGGGAGAGGGTCTTACTAGGTCTTATTGATCTAGTTTATGTCAGCACAGAGGATCAGGTAGCTGACATATTTACGAAGGCATTGGGTGCAGAGAAGCTGCGCAAGTTCAGAGACCTACTTGGTGCGTAGGAATTGGGATTGAGCTCGAGGGGGAGTGTTGAGATATCGAGCTCCACTCGTACCACGTGTCTCTATCACCTTGTCCCTTGTTGATTATTGATTTTTTTTTTGAGAGGCACAGATTGGGATCACTTGTATATGTCTTTCCATGGATTTGAGGCCAAGACTTGGGCTAAGGTTTGAGTGTCCTTACCGAGTGGGATGCCTCAATTGCTAGGTTCTTACTTAATAGTATTCATAAGATGATTTTGGGTGTCAAGCCTATCAACTTAATAGTTAATGGGGGGGGGGGGGGGGGCATCAATAGAGTATCTAGCCCAGTAGGAGTATTTGGTTTGATTTTCCATCATGATAAAGTCCCCTAATGAGTGAGGGGTTGGGCTTTGAGTGTGGCCTATGGGCTGATATTTGTTCCAAGTCCAATCATGTGGCAAAAGAAAAGAGAAGTGCTAGAAGAGACTTGTCGCCTTGCAACGAGGGCTTGGTAGGTTCCTAGGTTCAAGTCATCAAATGCCCTATCTTCCTTGGAATGAGACCTAGTCATAGGATTATAAGGAAAAAAAAGAGATAATAAAAATGATAAATTTTGGGTATCACCTTGCAAGAATCTAGTAGGTTCTTGGGTTTGAGCATAGGTCCAAGGCCGATGCCTTAATCTCCTAGGGATGCTACAGTGCAAAATGGCCGATGTGCCATCCCCACTATAGGGGGGGGGGGGGGGGGCGTGTAAAATATTACACGGCGCAGCGAACAGAATCTGAGAAAGAGATAGAGAGTACACAACAGATAAGAGGAGAATCAGTAAATTCTTTAACTCCAAACAACTGATACAAAGATGGCTCTGTCCACCCGTGCGCTTCCACTGTGTGAAGCTTAGATGGCAATCTAGACAGAAGATAGGTGAAGAGCTTAAGGCTAGCTGGAACAACAACTCTGACTGGGTGAAAGATGAGTGTAAGATGGCTGCGAAGGGGTTTAGCTTTTATAGCCCGCGAAGGTCGTTAGGTCGGCCTGCTGACCGACCTACCATATGAGCCTCCACTAGTCGGCCAGGGAATATTCGGCTCGATCTCGCAATGGATAGCGTGAACCCATTCGGTCTGCGCTCAACTTCTTACAATGTGTGGCCTATAGTCCTTGTCAACTAAAACATCCCTCCATGGCTTTCTACGAAGAAAGGACATCTAATCCTTAGCTTGCTCGTCCCAGGCCGCTACAAAGTAAAAAATATGGACGTGTATCTTCGTCCATTAGTCGATGAGCTTAAGATTTTGTGGGAGGAGGGGGTCACTGTGCAAGATATGAGCAGGTGCAATGGTCGGTGGTCAGCCAATATTCGAGCCATTCTCATGTGGATGATGCATGATTTTTCAGGATTGGGAGAGTGCTCAGTTGAGCAAGCCTCTGTTCTCACTGGTAATATCTATATTTTATCTCATTGAATCAAGTATTCTTTAGATCGTGGTGTTGGAACAGGTCTGGTTACCTCAGGTTATCATGCATGTCCATTGTGCGGGCCACAGTTAAACTCCCGAAGGTCACGAACCATGAAGAAGATGGTATATCAAGGACACATTGCTTTCTTGCTGAAGGATCATGAACTCAGGGAAGGTTTCCTTGGACGACCTCCAACATGTATGAACGTCGCAAGTTGGTACGAGCTGAAAATGGTCCACGTGGGATCACATCCAAATGCAATGCGGCAGTTCTCAGTTTTCTATGAGTTGCCATATTGGACCCACTTACAGGTCAACCACTTGTTAGATCCCATGCATATTTTCAAGAATGTGGGCAGCTTGTTATGGGACGACATCACAAGAAAGAGAGACACTATAGGGGCATGAATGGATTTAAAGGAGGTAGGTAAGATGGAGGCACTTTGGTTGCAGTTGAGTGCTGATGGTCGCGTGCAGCTTCCTCGCGCTCCTTGGGTTTTGTCCACTAAAGAAGAGCGCATTGTGAAGCAAGTAATCAAGTCTATCTGCACTCCGACGGGTATGATGTGTTCTCTTAGGTCCGCATTTTCTAAAGACGATCAATTATCAGGGCTAAAATCCCATTACTAGCATAAGATATGTCAGGTTTGTACTACGAATGGATTGTAATTAGCGTGGGCATTTTGCTATTTGGAATGTAGCCATTATTCATAATGCTTTCTCATTTGTGGCAGTTTGTACTACCGATCGTGATCATAGGATGTCTTACTCTAGAAATACGTGTGGCCATTTACAAGTTGTCAACTTTGGTGCAATGAATCTCACAGAAGGAGATTAAGACGTCCTCTATTGAATCCACAAGGCGGGGAGCAGTGGAGACGGTCTGTCTCTTTGAGAAATACCTGCCCACCAGCATGCTCACGATACAAATCCACCTTCTTGTGCATCTTGTGTTGGATGAAGTGGAGATTGTTGGACCTGTCCATACACGATGGATGTTCTTCTTGGAGCGCTTCATGAAAACCCTGAAAGGCTTTGTGCGACAATGAGCTCGGCCAGAAGGTAGCATGGTCAAAGGTTGGTTGGTGTTTGAGGCGCTAGTGCATATTTCACAATGGCTACCAACGGTGGAACTAGACAATGAAATGCTATGGTCGTTGAAGGACGATGATCGACTGGAGATGTGGTGGTTGGAAATGGGATAGAAAAAAGAATGGATGCCTCAATGGAAGAGAAGGTGAATCGCTTTTGTATGTTGCACCATGCCTCTATGGAGACGTGGCTCGCCAAGTACCAGATCACTAGGCAAGATCAAGAGGAAGCGCGAGCTGAATTCCGACGTAGTACGCGTCATCGACTGATTCGATATCCTGAAGGCATGGAGGAGATGCCGTGGTTTATGTCAACGCGATGGTTGCATGGAGCCTTGACCACAGCGTCTCGCGAAGGGATAGAGGTCTCAATGGAGAAGTGGGAATTCTCAAGGGGATGTAGTCCAAAGGTGATGAGGAGTTTAGAATCTGTCGTATCTAAATTTTATATGCGACATCTAATTTGAGTGTTTCAATGTATAGTACAAAATATATAGTGCCACGTGGTCGCGCGGACGGCATTTTCGCGTGGAGCGTATTGACAAAATGCGCTCCACAATGGACTATGGTATCATGGCAAGGTTCGAGCAAGAGAGCCGGCGACAAACAATGGATCCAAACACGGTTGTGGATGAGATGGAGTATTTTGGAAACTTGCAAAGTATTGTTACGGTGGATTATCGTAGCTTCTCCATGATACTATTCGATGTGCAGTGGTTCAAAGTGGTACTTGGAGGAGCTAGAGCAACAGTTCGACGAGGTCCATTTGGATTTCTCGAAATAGATTCCGAAAAAAAATGGACGGATTTGCGTGACACCTTTGTGTTGCCGGCCCATTGTGAACAGGTGCATGGAGTCATTTGCTTACCAATTGTATTACGACATGGTTTATATCACAATGGTTTGAACTCTCTTGTACGTGTTTGTGAACATGTAATCTTCTATCCAAACCCCCGACAACCTCGATGGTGGTATGTTATACCTTCAACTCCCCGAAATGCGAGAGTATATGATCAAAGTGATGTTCCGAGCATAGATGAATATAATATGCAAATAGAGGGTCGATATTGCAAGGGATGGAGGCTGTCGAAAGCTTGGAGCCAGCATCGGCTAACAATGATGGAAATACAGGAGTCGAAGATTTCTTTGAGAACGAGGCGGACTCATTCTTTTGTGGTGACATGTCTATCGACCTTCTAGTGTATGCGGAGTTGTGTCAGGAGATTAATATGGGACCATAGGATACTTCATACTTGGAGCATCCACTTACTCAATTCGTTGACTAATCGCTTATAAGGATACATAAGATATGTATTTTAAGTGAGATTTTCTTTAGATGATTTATATTACTTTGTATGATTTAAATTGATTATTCTAACATCATTTTTTGTCTGTGCAGGTGACATTTTCAGGATGAGTCGAGGGATGAGCGATGAGGAGTTATAGGACATCTTCACACGCATGTCTCCAGATCAGATCGCCAGATTCAGAGAGATGGCAGACCAGGAGCTGTCTCGGTCTTCGTCAAGGCGCTCTGCTAGATCTGCTTCAGCGCGATCGGATGCTTCGGCTTCGAACAGATGATCTCGACACTCACGACTTGGGCCAGAGGGAGGGAGTGCATCGGGATCAGGGGATGCTACACAAATATAGAGGCAGTGAGCCCGAGGTCGACACAGGATACAGGTGCAACTCCTCGCTCTTGTGGCTCAGGTGGATGCTATGGAGACACGGACGCGGTGTCTCCGTCTCGTCGTTCAGCTGGAGCTACGCTACCTCCACTATTTGTCACACCTGTGGGGATGTCTACTCCAGTTACTCCGACTTTTGTGCAGCCGTCAGCAGGTGGCACCCCTATGGGTGCCACTCCGGTCGATATTACCCCCGTCGGTACATCGGATGCACAGGGGTCTCCTGGATATGCCTAGGAGTGTGGACACAGATGGGAGAGGAGGGTGATGGCTCGCATGAGAGAGTTGTGCCAACAAGTTTTTCGGCACAACGTCTTGGATCATTGGAAGAATATACCGGAGGGGAGCAAGGACTACATAGTAGCATCCTTGCACGAGGAGTTTCCGGTGCTAGCCGCAGTAGATAGATTCTCTACGGGCTGGATGATGGATTGCATGCGTGCATACATATCACATAGACGATCCTATGCACGTAAGACAATCAAGAGTGGGGCTGCAAAGCCCGAGTGGTTATATGCATATGACTGGCGCCGACTGAGGGAGGAGGCTACAGATTCTCCAGGACGTCGGACTCAGCAGCGCGAGGCGGTGAGGGCACGACTCGCGGTCGGAGTGGTCCATCATCTTGGGGATGGCGGCCACATGACATATTTGGAGGACTTTGTAAGTTTTTCTTTTGTTTTGCTTATTTATTTTTTTGAAATATTCTTTGTACTAACAATCATATTTCTAACAGTTAGCATTTTGTTTTCTTTGTAGCATTACGTTACAAATCGCGATCCGATTGGCTTTGAGACTCGATATGCAGAGAGGCACGGTCTCAAGGCATTGGTCGACCGATTGTATAGACGTGGCGGCCCTGTAAGTCGCTCATCTTTCTTGTCCGTAGTTACCATGAGATATTTGAATGCATTATTGTATGGTGGACTAATGTGTTGTTTCTTTTTCTGCAGAATCCGTTTGATGCTCCTTTGCGGCGGGACGAGCTTTCGGGGAACGAGGATGCGTAGCTCGCCCTTGGATCCCTGGAGCTCACACACATTTATTTTTGAGTCGCCTGATCTATGTAGATATGTTCTATGTATTAGTGATATCCTGTCATGATTGTACCAATCGCTTTTTATGCGATCATGTATTTATTTCATGTATCAGTTTTATGATTTCAGTATACATTGTTTTTGTTTGCAAGCGCATTGTACACAATAGTGCAAAAACTATTTTGTATGGCTCTCATAAAGCACACAGTGCTATAAGCTGCCCTGCCACAATTTTTTTTCCCCTGTTACCGTCGCTATTAGCGTCACAAATTTTACTGCTCGCGTCGCTATTGGCGTGGTGTACTGATGCTGATAGTGACGGTTTGCGACGTGCATAGCGACGCCAATACCGATGATTCTATGGCGTCGTTAATAACTACACTTTTTGCGACGACGGGGGCAAATTTTGTTGTTTGTATTTTCGTCGCTTTAAATGTCGGTATAAGGCCTATATCTTGTAGTGTGTCATGACGTGTAGGCAATCAACGGATAAGTGGCCTAGTTTTTATAGCAAATAAAATCCAATTGAAAGAATATTTTAAAAGCATATAAAGAAAGGTATTAAGATAATTATCAATAATTAACATTGGTAGTTCTGAGTTTTTTAAATTTGCTATCAATAAAATGATTAAAATTTAAGAAAAATATGAAAAAAATTAGCAAAAATGAAGATAAATACTAATAAATAAAAAAATACTAAGAATACTCTAGCAAACTTAGAAATGTAAAAATATCACACTTTTTTTAATTTTCAAAAAATAAAGATTTTAAAGTGTGAAATATGCGTATTAGTAGCACAAGGTTGGCATGTACCATGTGTAGTGATCTAAATGAAATAACATATTAAATTCTCATGAAGAATATTGAGAATGTTATTTTCTAGTTTGCATATCATATATAGGGTGATGATGTGTGAAAAATATATCCAAAAGTAGCATAAGTGAGAAATACTTCGTGCTCTTGGGGTGTCTGTAGCATTCATGCAACATATAGGTAAAAGTCATGAAATGATATTTAAAAGGCTTATTTGCTACACCCACTTCTTGTTTTCTTACATAAAAAATGCTTGTGCACTCTCATGAACACTATGCATCGAAGCATTTTTATGCACATACCATTGCATAGCAATTGGTTCTTATGTTGACTAAGTGGGTGATGAGATCCATGTCGATTAGTCTCAAGGGTTCAAAGGGGTTCCTAGTGAGAATGAGTGGAGAGTAAGGGTTACATTTATGCTAAAAGATGAGGACTAATGATTCAAATCCCTAATCGGATAATGTGCTCTTGATTAGAGGCAATCATGTAAGAGGTGAAGAGACCAAGAGCACATACACAAAAGTAATGTGCCTAGAGGCACCACTATTAGCAATCCAAAAGTAATGTGCCTAGAGGCACCACTATTAGCAATCCAATCATGAGGGTGTGGGGCCGTCAATGCAACATGAGAAGCCCAAGGGGGGTTGATGCTTGAATCACCTCCAAGTGGAGGAAGACAATTGATAAGGGAGTAGCCACTGCTCGTAAATCCTTTAAAGACTTCTTCTTATCCGTTTTCTCTTTGTCAGGGCAATCCTTCTTCCAATGATGTGACTTGCCACATATGTGACAAGTGAAATCCTTTTCTTTGTCCTTCTTCGATTTTTCCTCCTTTTTTTGATCCTTTCTCTTCTTTTGAGAGGGCTGACTTGTCAATGCCTCCAATTTGCAAGCATTTTGCACTTTCAATTACTCCTCTTGGTCCAAAGCCATAGGAACCAACTCCTCCCAATGTGAGTCTCTATCCTCCCAAAAGCAATCAAAGCAAAGTAAAATGCACTAAATCTAGGTGATAGCTACAAAAGGAGTGTTATCACCATGTCTTCAAAATAAGTGATCACCTTCCATGTGTTCTACACCTACATCTGCAGCAATTGCCCTAGCTTATTCACATGCTTCCACATAGAAGATGATTTGTTGACACTCAAGGTCCTCATCTATGTCTCCAAAGAGACACATTTCATAACAATCATTGTGGTATTCCCTATTTATTATGGCATTTCTTTCTATGTGACTAGCATTTAGTGCTAGTTGGCCAACATTTATGGCCTTTCCTAGATCAAGTGGGCCAATTTTTTTGTGCTCTTGCTATTTATAGCTACAACTTGGTAGGGATACACATACTCTTTAGTCTTTAGTCTTCTAATTGCAAGTGCACACTTTGATACTTTGACTGTCCATGCTTGGTATTGTCATCATCATTAGCCTGATTTGGTGCCCTCATCGATGCTTTGGGCTACATGCAAGGACTGATCAATCCATCATCATCGTTTCAACATTCTTCGTCAATCAATGCAATATTTGTCTCTCATCTACTACATCTCTCTCTCTCTCTCTCTCTCTCTCTCTCTCTCTCTCTCTCTCTTTGTGTGTTCTTGTTTCTCTTTCATTGTGCACTCTCACATGGTATCATCATGTAAGTGAGGACATAGTCTAGAGATTTCTTATAGAGGAGTAGATTTTCATCGCGGAGGAGCAGCCCAAATTTCCAAAACACATTTTTTTAAAGCATGTGTTTATAGCGTTTATAGCTTGAACAAGTAGTCCACTATCCATTTGAAACCCCAGGTAGCCAAACGGCAGTCTCTAGGGACTAGGCAACAACTTTCTTACATCAAGTAGCAACATCAACTTTTGGGTTTTGCTCGAAATGCAAAATTGTGTTTTTGCTATTTGCATGTAAACAGGCACCGTTCAGTTACGGAATAGTCAGAAATGAAGCGGCCTTGTGTAATGTTACCCTAAATCGGTGCAGGTCTCTTTATTAGGCCTCGTGTCATCGTTGACTAGCAATCTCACCATCGACAACACGTTGTCCTCCCCATGCACGCTGCATGTTGTCTCGTCCCCGTCGAGGTCTCTGCATGCCCCATCGTCCGTCCACTGGTGACCCTCGCTCTTCTTGCTCCCCATCGATGCCGCCTTGTTGGTTGCCCGCCTCGAGCGTTCGTTAAAAGGATCATCGCGTGATCGTAGGTAGGTTGCATGCTTTGCGCAGCTCCCAAGCTGCATCCCAGGCGCTACAGGAAAACAACCACGTCTATCAAGTATGGTTGACGCCTTGTCACCTCTGTGTGTGTGCGTGCGTGCGTGTTGTGGGTTTGTCCCTCGCATCTTCCTGTCCGACTGCAGGTGGCGGGTTGTTGCATCGTCCCCCTCTGTCGTGTGCTGACCGTCCGCGTCATTGCAGTGGCGCTCCGCCAACCTGATCGTTCTCAAGGGGTGAGGAAGAGCGACACAACAATCACCAGTGAGCCGTGTCGAGCACACCATAATTGTCTGTCTGTCACTGCATCGTACGCTTCCCAATTAACGAAGCTTTTCCGAAACATAATTCTTGTTCATGCTACAGCTACTCGGGAGCTCGTAGACCCTCGTTACAATCTTGCCCACAGCTTCACCGAGTAAGAGCTCTCTCGCACTTGGCTTAATCCCAGAATTGTCTTTCCATTATAGTATTTAACAATCATCCTTTCACACTGCATCCAATCCTCTATCCTATGCATATCACCTTTGTACAGCGAAAGGAAAGAAGTCGCACCGCTTGTTGCACAAGGAAATTGTGTAACAGCGTCTTCGAATATATTTGGCATGGGCGCAATTTCAAACCCTCAACCCTCATACTTTAAAGCTCTTGCAGCAGTGAGTTTTGTTATCCTTTGATGCTCAAAGAGCATCTTTGAAAGAGCACGCAATGGGAATGTCTTTCAAAGAGTGCAACATGAAATGTGTTTAGAGCTTACTCTCACGGAATATAAATAGGGAGCACTGGTATTTCTTCATTTTTCAATCAATAAGAAACCCCTTATACATAACTTTGGGTTCATGCATAATTACACAATCGATTAGGTATTTGTCGTTGATTGCTCTGTTTGTGGGTCTTTGATAGCATGTGGGTTCTTTGTTGTGAAATATAAGGTCGAAAATGTAGCTTTGCGATGCCTTAAGATGTTTCACAAGTTACTTCTGTGAAAGTGTACTTATTTTTCACTTATTGCCAAAAATATTTTTCACTTATTGCCAAAAATGTGTCGATGTGTCCTTAATATTTCATTGTATGCCACACATACATGCATGCATTGTGTAGCATCACACATACCACATGGGAAGATTATTTTGATAGCATTTGTGTCTAATTTGCAATGAAATAGAAGGTCAAAAATGTTGCTTTGTGATGCTTCAAGGTGTTTCGAGGGTGTTTCACAAGTTGTTAAGTAATACTTTCAAAGGTCCCAAGGGTGCTTCCATTGTTCATGGTTGATCCTCTTAAGTAAACATGCTCATTTGGTTCACAAAATTTGTTGCTCATGCACAATGTGGTAAGGTGCTTTCAAAGCCTGTTGGTCATAAATAAACAACCTTACTTATTTCATTTTGGTGGTTCTGCAAAACACATAGCTTGTGCACAATGTATTAATGTGTTTGACAAGCTTGACACTTGTCATACATAAATAAGCTCCTTTGACCCCCTAGTCAATTGTAGCAAGTTTGGTGCTTGCACATTTAACATAATACATTGCTTTGCCCATTTCAAGCCATGATGCCATCTTACTACGACCTCCTCATCAACCCCATAGACGAGGAGGTTGCACACAACTATGACGATGCAACATGGTCCCAAACTTCCCAAGTGCCCCTCACAGCCCCCCATAGGTTATCCACATAACCACATCTAACATCATCCTTCAGGCTCTATGTTCCACTCAATGCACTGTCACAATTTGGTTTCAGTTAGCCCTTTTTGGGCACAATCGTCTCGTATGCTCAACATGCCCCCCCTGTTGTACTACATAGCTCTCCAATGTCCACCTTGCCCTCCTACCCTAGGGCATTGGAGCTCAAGACACATGCTCCATAATCTCATGGTCTTTCACAACAATGACCACTTCACACACTTGTGCCCAACAAATGCTGCAGCCACCACCCCCTCCCCCATCTCCCAACCCCAAACAACTCCCACTTCAAAGCCCCCATCCCAACAAGGATCCTCTCCATCAACAACGAACTGCAAGCTCAAAAAGTGCATTGCTGGGATGGGTAGATGCCAAAAATTGGCTAGTTTAGATGTGTCAAGTGCACTAGGAACTATGGTAATTGGAGGAATTCTACATGCTTGTGGATGCATGGAAAAGGCATAACATGGATATGGTAATTGCTAAAGGCTCCCAATAGATCCTCTCACACATAATGATTAGTGGAAGCATATTGTTGAATGGTACAAGGAAGAAGGTGTGCAAAAGACTCCTCTTCAATGCCATGATAAATGGGAGAACTATTTCCCAAAGTATAACAAGATCCATGATTGGGACAAGGGAGTGCCATTAGGATGCACAAGATGGGCTCAAATTGACCGAGATGAGTAGGAGCAAAGAGGGTTATTAAAAAACATTTGATGAAGATAACATCATTGACACAAGCTATGCCAATGATGTTTTGGTGGACCCAAGACCTTCAGTGGTAGACTCTTCTACAGCTAAGATAGGTGTGATTTGTCTTTTGCATTCTTTGAAGACATAATTATATGGTTATTTTTGGTTGAAGTGAAATGTATATCTAAACCCTTCATACAATATCTTCTACAATGCTTTGAGCTACAATCACTTTGAATGGAACATGCAAAGAGAAATAGACTCCAATTGCAAATGCTAGTCCTTCAACGGGGAAGACAATAGTTGGTCCCACTGCAAGTGCGAATGTGAATTGTACCATGAAGAAGCGAGCTTAGCTTGAGAGCCACACAAGTTCAATAAAGAAAGACTTCCATGACATTAGCAAAACCTTGATTGATAGTGTGGAGCAATGTTGTTACTTGCATTCGCAAGAGCAAAGGATGCAAGTGCATGAGTTGATCGATGCATAGAAGCGGTTTGCGCAAGTTGCTACTACAGATCAAGTGCAAGGTGTTTAGAAGGCCCTCTCACATATGATAGAGTTTTTGGAGCAGTATCTTGCTCGACAACAACCATAGGTAGAGTTTTGGATATTGTTTTCCATTTGCCTAACTATGTTTTCTTCATTGTCACGATCAAAGTTTAATAGGATTCTCAAACTTTCCAGGTTTTGATTTCAATAATCTAAAAATCTATACTAGCTTAGTTTTGGGTGGATGTTCATAGAATCCCTTCTCTCTATTAAATTGTACCTTGAGGCCATTGCAATTGATTTTAAGTTCATGTTTTGACTAAAATTTTTAGTCACATGGGCCTTGAGTTTGGGAATACATGTTTTAACAACATCAATGCAATATTTAACAAATTGTACAAACACTCTTGTAAGAAATAAAAGAAAAAAACACTTCAAAATAGTAGATCTAAATTGTTAATCCAATGCTTCATGACCACAAATTTAGTGACCATGGTTACCGAGCTAGTAATTGGAGAAATAATTTCTCAATCACAAGTAATTGTACACAAAATAAATGCAATGCATACAATCATTGAATAAGAATGGCACGATCACTTGTAGGTGCTATGAAGCTCTTCTCAAGGTACATGGCGACAACGTTCTTGTTAATTGCAGGATAAGCATCATTAGGATCATGTTGCTCAATGTGATAAGTTGACAATGTGTAGTCGACAAAATCATGTAACACGACAAGGCATGATCGATTGCCATGCTGTGGCTGATGTAACAACTATTAGCTTTGGCACCTCGTAGATGTTTGGGTTTGGAATGACCCCATTCAAGACATGCCATGCATTTTTTAGTCATCCAAATGCACACTACGCAACCATCCGTGTTGAAGATAGATGGTAGTTGTATTGCAATTGTGAAGGTGTGAGAGGAGCTTGGAAGGGAATAAGCAACCACGGGAGTTGGTAATACCACCATCCCCAATAATGTACTCACGAATGCTGTAGCCAAGTCCAATGAAGTAGGGGCCATTTATGTGAGAATTAGATTTCAATTTGTGTGAGATGGAAGAAATTGGAATTTTGCAAGACATGCTTATCATTTGCTGAGCTAAGAAAACTTGCATAAATGTCAATGAACCTCAAATTGGAATCCATGATCCCTCAAAGAATCATGGAGTAGTTGGCCTTGCAATCATACCAAGTTGCTGACAATTGACGAAATGTCAATGAACCTCAAATTGGAATCCACGATCCCTTAAAGAATCATGGAGTAGTTGGCCTTGCAATCATACCAGGTTGTTGACAATTGATGAGCTGGCCTTTCCATGCAAATGTGCGTACAATCTATTGCCCCACAACACTTAGGAAGTCCCTGTTGCTATTGCATTCTTGCCTTTAGAAGAGCCATCTCATCATGTATGGCTTGCCACTTTTGATGGGTGAATTGATTGTGGAAAGGAAGCAATGAGTCAATAAAATAGTTGATTATTTTCGAGACGGTCGAAATATTTTAATGTTGCAGTCAGACTGCTCTGAAATGACCATGTACGAGCATCGTGTTGCAAGATACATCGATGCCATTACAACCTTTCACTCAGTTCATGGGGCTATCGTTTGTGACAAATCTGGAAATGTAGTCGAATCTCCACAAAGAATACCTAAAAGAGGTAATGTTTACAAATTGTGACTTGATCGTTTGCGAGGCAAGTGCAACTTTTTTGCTATAGTGAACCTCAATGGGCTTAGTTTGCCATTCCCGTGTGAAACCCTTTTAGTTGATATACATCCGAAACGTATAGCGAGTAGCGTGTGTGACATTACCCACAAGTCATTGTGCACTTTATTTTTTATATGCGGCTCTAGAGTCTAAGATATTTAGAGCTGGCCAAAAAAAAAAAGGATCACTTTTTCGCCTTTTCGAGAGAGAGCGATTTCAAAAGATTTGCCGTATATATTATCGCACCATAATTCGAGGAACTGGCAGTAGCCGGTGAGCTACCATTGTGGATTGGGTGCGATACAGCAGCCAAGAGCCACGTGTAGGTCGCTGGAATGACCTTTTTGCTACCTCAAAATTAAAGGTCAAAAGTTCACACGGACACGAAAGGCCTACTCAATTTGGTTTAGCGTTCCGCACTTTTTCGCCATCTCTTCTCTCGCTCTTCGCTTTCGTTTGGCCAAAAAGCCTGTCTGCAGCCATATCCCGAACCCTAACACAGTCTGACAAGAAGCCATTGAAGCTTGCCAGCCTTCGCACAAACCTCCCCTCTGCCTTCGGTTGGCCAAACGCCAACCCTGAGACCGTGGGGCTAGAAGCCATTGAAGCTTTCTATAACAAGAATCCTTTGAAGCTTCTCCATCCTTCAGAAGACCCTCCTCTCCTCTGCTCTCCTTGATGAATTATCCTTCACCCTCTCGCGCAGTTCCTGCCCTTGCCTTCCCTCTCCGATGCTTGCACCTCCCCCCTCCCCTTCGTAGCACGTCTGTTTTTGACGAAATTTTCTGGATACCATCCCTCCGATGGCGTCCTTAATGTCATGGCTCGAGCTTTCTAGCTCGACACGTCAGCAGCTCAAGCTCTGATAGCAAAAGTGCCATGAGGTTCCAAAAGTAATGGCGTCTTTCCTGTCATGGCTCGAGCTTTCTGGCCAAACATAGCCTGAGACACCAGCAGCTTCGATATTTGAAGCAAAAGTTGGAACCTCTGCCATGAGAGCTGTGGCCTAGTTTTGAAGGACCAGAAGAATGGGATTCGGCAATGATGGTGCTGCTACGGATGCAGGTATGGGTCCGGACACTGTTGGTATTTCTCTGGATCGGAGCAAGGTGCATGTCCTCCTATGTGACAAAGATCCTGCTACTGGTCGGCATGTGATGAGACTGCTGCAGCAGTGCTCATATCAAGGTGAATTGGATCCTGGCACAAGCTTCAAGTTTATTATTTCATCGAACTTTAGCGTTACTTTTCAGAGACTGCTGTAGCTTGGACCTGTCGTGCAAAATTTGCTTCATTCTGGCACTTTGTTTGCATTCTACATTTCAGGTTTAAGAGACAGCTATATTCGCCAAATTAAGCTGACGTTGGTTTTTTTCTCTTCCGTTTTGTTGCCAATGATGTCTTCCAGTGGTACAAATCATTGAATTGTTTGGAGTTAATGACTTACAAATATTACAGTGAACGTTCCACTTTAGTGATTTGGAATCAGGTTTGGTGGTTGAATGGTTGTCTGTGGTACATATAATTTCAGTTAACACATGTAGACTGGATGAAACAACAACAATGAGAGTTTGAATATGTGGAAGCAACTGTTACGTGTATCACTAACATCGTGACTCCATGATGTACTTTTAAAGAAGCAGTCAAGGTGGCAGAGTGATAGTGTATGTTGTTGATCTCCCTACTTGTTTGTGCTTGTGTACCAGTCACTTGTGTTAACAGCGCAGGTCAGGTAATTGAAATACTCGACTCAGGTAGCTATGAAGTGGATATTATTTTGACTGAAGTTGAGCTCCCAAAGGAAAAGGGATTCAAGATGCTAAAGCATATTGTTCGACAGGAACAGCTGCGCCGCATACCTGTAGTGAGTGAGTAGCATGATTGCTTGACTTTCTTATTGCCCCTGTTGCTGTTAAGAAGGTGATTAGAGAGTGGAAACTTCTTTGCAGTGATGTCAGTGAGAGATGAAATGGCTTTGGTGGTGAAATGCTTACGTTTAGGAGCAGTTGATTTCCTTCTGAAGCCACTCCGAACAAATGAGCTGCTTAATTTATGGACACATACATGGAGGAGAAGGCGGATGGTGAACTTTATTTGCCCTTTTGCAGCACTTCAGTTATTTGCAAACAGTGAAATTGATAAGTTAGTTTTCATGAGGATGTGCACGTCTTGCAGCTAGGGCTCACAGAGAAACAGTTAATGAACGGGAACATAAGGGTCCCTTTCGATCTGTTACTTTCAGAAACAAGCGAGTCGAACAATACCAACAGCACAAATCTCTTCTCTGATGATACAGATGACTTGAAAAAGACAATCTCAACATGTGGAGGTGGCAACTTGGCCTTCCGTGAGATGGAGGTATTGGCTTTTGTTTTTACAAACTGCAATGCAGCTTTCTTATAATTGAGGTGTGCAACAAAGCAGAAAGATGCTGAGTTGAGAGAGATGTGGTAGTTTTACTTTCCAGCTTATAGATGCTGATGGCAAAAGGATGCAGTTTATTTTCATATCTAGTAGATGTTGTGAGGCTCTGGTCAAGTATAATCACACAATAATAAAAGCTTTGATGGTTTTCAGTCAGAGATGTCACCACACCTGGAGCTCTCTTTAAAACCATCAGTGGAGCTGGGTAAAAGTGCTCCAGAACCTTCTGCTGCCAAAACAGGTGAGCAACCATCTATGAAACTCTTGTGCCAGTTGGAGTACTACTGTTCTGATCATTGTTTTCACAGGCTGGATCCCCTCACCTCCGAAGAAAAGTGAGCTCAAGCTGGGTCAGTCTTCTGCTTTTCTCACCTATGATAAAGTTAGCAATCGGTTTAATGAACGATCAGCCAAGGCACGTACTGATCCAGAAAGTGGCATCCATACCAGTGAGTGCAGACCTGGACTGCAAGCACTTCATCATGGAAGTGATGATCTTGCTATAATAGCAGGGGAAGGGAGAGAATTCTCTGGCTCTCCAAGCTTGCCTAGTGTCATTGGATCACAATCTGCAGAACCTTCGTCATGTGTCTGGGATGACACCTCTGCAGGAAGTAAGAATGAAGCAGATTATGTGGATATTCCAAGTGGGTCCAGGACACATCCTTCCTTGCCCTCTGAGCAGTCTGCAGGGAGCATACCTTCTGGTGATCAGTTTCCTTTCATGCATTTGTGTGGGCAGAGTGAGCGTGTGGCTGTCAATGCTGCACCGATGCCCTCTATACCAGGTTCACAATATTTGATTGGCAGAGTGATGGGTTCTGCCTTACCATCTCCTCCATCTATGTTACCCCCAAGTGTTCAGTTATACCATAACATACCAAGGGATGATGGAGTCAATATTGTTGCAGGCATTCCTTCTATGCCAGGTGTCCCAGCTGGTCTACCATTGACTTCACCATTCTCCTACTATCCTTATGGGTTCCAAGTAGCTGCACCTCAAATGGGATCTTTTCCTGGCTGGCCTCATGCAGTTCCTAATCCAATCATTGAACATAAGATTGGTAAGGCAGAAAGAAGAGAGGCTGCTCTCAACAAATTCAGGCGCAAGCGCAAAGATCGCTGCTTTGAGAAGAAAATTCGGTATGTGAGCAGGAAAAAGCTTGCAGAACAAAGGCCACGAATCAGAGGACAGTTTGTTAGGAGAGCAAATGGAGTGGATGCCAATGATAATGGTGTAGTGGATGATTATGATGATGATGATGATGATGATGGTTTTAATGATCTAGGTTCTTCTCCAGAAAGCATTGCTGAGGATGCTTGAAATGTGAAGTTCCCAGGTTATCCTTGCTGTTAGATTTCTTGTTGTCTCATTTGTTTATAATGGGGTGTTTTCTGTGTCTTTTGGATGTCTAATTGTCAAATCTGTGCATTTCAAGATTTTGAAGCCAGTTCTTCAGCAGAGTTCAGTACCCTTTGTGTTATTCCATGTGAATTTGCGTGTCCTGCTGAGTATGTGTTGATGGTTGATTTTTTGTGGTGTTCCAATTTGCTTCAGAGTAACAAGTCATGAGTTTGGGGAAAGAAAGGGAATACAATTAAAAAAGGAGGTTCCTGGATTAATTTATCACAGTTTTACATTTTCACCATTTATCACTAAGAGTATTCACTCTTTTCCAAGGATGCATAAAAATCACTTGTGGAAAGGGCCTCAGGTTGCTTTCTGCCCTTGCATGCCCCTTATTCTCTTGCCTTTCTATGCATTAGGACAATCTCCACGACATCCCAACACTTTAGATAGTGCCTCTGGCAGTTGATTTACTATATTGCGAGGTTTTTGCATCTCTTTATCCTGTTCCACAATTTGAATTGCAGACTGTAGATTTTTGTTACAACCAGCAAAATGAGGCCTTTCGAATGATTGGAGGTACCTAAGGTTTAGTCCAGAACTGGGATCACTCCCTTTAGCATCCTTTCAAGTAGGAAGATTATTAGTCAAGCTCAGGAATTGATTCTAAACTGAGAGTTACACTTAGCAAGGTGTTCCCTGTCAGGTGGAGTGAACATCTTGCTAAGTACACAGTGAAAGGCCTGGAGTTGGACTTTTTAGGTGTTGTTCCAAGGCCAGCAAATGTACATGCAGGAGGTGGAGGTGTTGCTATGAGAAAACCTTTGGATTCACAATGAACAGAGGAGTTTCATTGTCAGGTGGTGATAAAAAAGTCTCTTTAGGTCCTGTTGCAGTTTCCTTGGGCATCCCAAGCTCTCCATTTTTTGATTGGTCTGTCTATGTTTCTATTTCAGGGGCAAGATTTTGAGTGAACATGAGTTTGAGAAATGGTTTTGTGCCAGATGTCAAGGTGGCTATCTTTATATCAAAGATGTATGTGCAGGGGATTATTCTTTTCTATGATTGGCTTTAATGTTGAACAAGACTAGATACTTAACAATGTGTTGGCCATTAGTGTCGTTTACCATGAAATATTTGAGTGAAGAAAGATGGGTTTCTGCAAGATATCAAGGTGGAGTATCTCTACATTAATATTGTTTTGTGGGAAGGGATTCTTCTTTTCCAGGATTGCTTTTGATGCTGAACAACACTGGATACTTAACAGTGGGGTTGGCCATCAGAGTTGTTTATGGACTTTGTACTTGATGTTTATGGCCATCAGGGTTGTTTATGGACTTTGTACTTGATGAGATGCTTATGCATGAATTCCTCCTAACAAGATATCTTTCCTATTTCTTCCTAACTGAGTTGATAACAAAATGGCTACTTTGGCCAAGGGATTGGGTAGTCTCTATGTTCCTCTTACCTCTCAAGGTGTTACTAGACCTAGAAGAAGCCACATATTCTTTGGGATGGCAGGTGAGAATTTCCCTAAGTCTTTGCATACTTATTGCTCGTGGCTTGGAAATTGTGATCAAGGTTAATTTTTGAGTCTTCCCTGATGTTCCATCATGTGGGCATTTAGCTTGTGACTTGGTATTGACGAGAAGGATGACAAGCTGTTCTGATGAAGGCCCCCAACATGCAGGGTAAGCATTGGCTTCTTCTAGTGCCTAGTAGCATTATAGTGTGGCTATTACTTTCTCAAGTTGAGAGTTTTGATAATAAGATTCTAGTTGAAGTTCACAGAGAGTGGCCTGATGGTCCTTTTTTACTATGCTGGAAGTTGGGTTTTGAGAACACACTTGGAAAGGAGGATATCTCACCTAAGATACTTTGCTTATAAGCCACTTCGGAACAACATTGGTACAACATAAGGAGTTGAATGATGTTTTTGTGTTTTATCATCTTATTGATCATATTTAGAAAACTAGATTTTTGGCCAGCTAAAAGCCTATGTGTCTAAGAATTTTCTTATATTTGTGCAAATTAAAGTTCTAATTGAATTGATGTTGCTATAGGCCGAATGTAGCCTTTGGTTATCTTTTGCTTTTCTTAGTTGTTATCTTGTCACTAGAATGAAAAAAAACTCTCTTGTTGTTGGTACTTTTAAGTGAATAAAAACACATCCATGTGTATGCACAACTTTGGTCTCTTTTTTTAAAAAATAGCCCATCCTCAGGTCTTTCATTAAATAAAGTTGGTACAATTCAACGATGTTCTATAGATTCAAACTCCAATGAAAATAAAATAAAATAAATGTAGTCTCCTTTCTTCTCTTTCCGACTCCAAAGAAGTCAAGATGTCATCTTCAAGTAATGTGCATTTTACATTTCTCATAATGAGGGAATTTTGATAATCCAAAAACCTAACCTTGACTTGAGTCATAGCCTATCTTAAAACAAATATTTAAAGAGTTCAATGGATGGAAGAACTCAAGTTTTGTCATGATATTTTTGTTTGAAGAGCCACATGTAAAAACTATTATAATAGTGGATGATAAAAGTATCCATCGAGAACAGTATATCTATGGTCGGGTTATCGATTACTTATCTCTTGATAGAATACTTAGGTAGACTAAAATGGAATGATTACATTGTCACACGATTTCTTGAATAACCAAGCCATTATCAACTCTTTTTAGTCCATGAACAACCACATTTATACAAGAAGATGCTTGTGTCCATGTTTCACAAACAAAAGCCTTTTCAATGTGTCGAAAAGCTCTCTTAAAAAAGTTATATATAGTATACATAGAATCAATAAAACTTCTTATCGTGAATGATCTTTTCTAAGGTTATCATGTATCTTTTAAGTACCCTTGCCACCAATTTCTTTGGTTAGTCGACAAGAAAAGGAATTTCTATAAAGCAAGTTAAATTGTGTGAATTTAAAGGGAAGGCATAAGGTAAAGACAAACATTGAGACATGGATTGAATAGATCTTCGAGGACTATTTTGTTGCGATCACAATAAGCATAGCCAATTAGGCTCACTTGGTTATATCTCAATAGAGAAGCTTGATTATGTTGGAAACAATGGTGTCACGAGAAGACATATAATTGAGACATCCCCAATTTGGGAACAAGTCAAGGCACCTATTCGAGGGAGATATCAATCTCTAGCCATAGGCTCTAGAGTCCAAAAACACTTTAATATTTAGATATTAAAGTGATGCATAAACTCTTATAAAAAATATAAAACTTAAAGTAGCCTCAATAGACAAGTAGGGACCTTCCAAGAACTCTTGATTTTCATTCAACTATATGGTTTCTATTGTGATTGGGCATCGATGTTTCTTGAAGATGTGGGCATTGTAGAGCTTTATACTTGTAGCTTCTTGTTGCGACAATGTTGAGTAATATGCCAAAGTCCTCCACAATGCAAACATAATCCATGAGAGTATCATCATTGCTTCTCTTGAGGTGACAATGGATTGGATTGGGTTGAATCAATCTACATAGACTTGGCATTGGTTTCTTGTTTTCCTTTAGAGATAACTGTTGTTGTGGAATATAAACTTAATGAAGCTCCATGGTGCTTTCCTTGGCATCTCTCAAATAGTCGATTGTCATATTTTATTGCTTAAGTAATGAAGTCACTTAATGTGTGAACATTTGGTATTATCAATTGGAGACTCTTTACATTATCATTTAGTTTCCAATGAAATTGGCTACTAAAATAATCCTCATAGACAAATAACAAGTCAATTGACAAAATTTATATGCATAAATTTATGGTAGTTGAGATCCTTAACATGGACTTCTTATTTTGGTCTCATAAACTCTAGCTCTCTTAGTATCTTCAAAGACAGGTGAGAATTCTCAAACAAAAGCATTGAAATTATGAAGCAAAGGAGATCCCTTCTTAAGTAAGGGTACAAACCTAGATAGGTCTATATATGAGAGGTGTGTGCTAATAAGTCTCACTTGAGAAGTATCATTAGGATAACACTTGTGTTATATGTGGATGAACAATTGCACTTGCTACAAAAAACCTCTGAACTTGGATGTAGTCCCATCAAACTTTTAAATACGCTAACACTTGGCTCATTCTTGTAGTTGGGAGGGTGACTATAAGATGTTGAAGGGCCTTCTTGATATCAACTTGCCTCTTGGAGTTGATTTTGAAGGTTTTGGATTGCCAACCCCAAAGCTTGGGGTTTCTTCACTTGTAATTATCCATTACTCTCATAGAGTATTTCGATTTGTTTTTGTATATTTTGTGAGGTGGTAGTGACACCTTCCATCATCATATCCATTATGACAAGGCAATATCAAAGTATGGGGACTTGCCAAATTGTTATGAGCATAGTGAGTGCTCTTTGAGTGTAATAATTTTTGCTCTCACACCTTCAAGAAAATAACTTGACAAAAACTTGAATCTTTATTATAACAAGATTGATTATAAGATTAGATACAAGACTTGGCTTGGATACAATACAAGACAAGGACATGGCTAGATTGGATACAAAGCTTGCATTGGTGGAGGATTTACCTCCGAAGTGCCTCACAACTAGTGTTGTCAAGATTGAAGGGCTTGTAGCCCAAGACCCCTATTTATAGGGGAGTTAAGGATGTTTATAGGGGAGTTAAGGAGGTTAAGGAAAAGATTCTAGATATAAGAGGTAAAGGTTATTTATCGAAGCAATAAAGCCATCATAAAGTAGTTTAGAAAACCTAAGCACCAAGTTGCTTTAGAGTCATTGTGTTTAGTAACTCTTGTAGTCTTTTTATATGTGCCATTGGCACCCTGAAGTGCATTGCAACTAGAATTTTAAGGTGTACCATTTTGTGCTATGTGCCTTTGAGGTGTCCTAAAGGATGCTAATACGACTTTTCCTTTGTTTGTGTGTGTGTGTATGTGTGTGTGTGTGCACGTGCTTCTTTTCCAATGAGGTATACAATGAAACTTTCTTCCCTATAAGTTTATTTTACATTTATGAGCATATTCATATGTTATTATTTTGGATTTTTTTCTATTTACACCATTATTTTTACTTTGGAGAAGGTGAAAATATAGTGAAATGGGACGTATTAGATTTTGTAGTTGACTTTTGAATGGAACTCTTTTCATAAAAATCTTGTTCATTAAAAAATCAAACTTACATGATCTTTATTGGACTTATTATTCATTGACATGTTTATATTGATGCCAGGAGGCATATTCCACGGTGGATTCCGTGAGGTTTTACGGTGGATTCTGTAAACTTAGATGACCGGGGCTCATACGCAAAGAGGATTCTTTGTGCGAGAAGTTGATGGGGACGCCTGTCCTTTTCGGGCGTTTTATTAATTTAGTGTGTACATGGGTGATTCCATAGCGGGTGATTCCGCAAAATGCATATTAAATTAATAAACGTTTATGAGTTTAGAGTACGCACTCGTAATAAAGTAAGGTTAGGATTTATTTCTAACCAGTTGATTTATTTATGTAGCTGAAGACTGCTAGGTATTCACTTTTGTCGGTTTAATTGTATTATTTTACTAACGATTGTGAATGCTTCAGTTGATATGTAGAGATAGCAACAGTGGCGGAGGAAAGCATTGGAGTTTAGCGAGTATTCGACCTTTGGATTATATTTTGATATGCGCCATGCCTATATTTTGTTATGTCTATTGAGACATTGATTATTGATTATTATTTTGTATGCGCCTATGCGCACGGATATGTTATTTCTATTTGGACATTGTGTTGGGCGTGTCAGACTCTATGGGCACCGTCCATTAGCTTTATTTCCTATTTTTGTAGAAAGCAAATTCAAAAGCTAAAAGCTTGTCATATTTTTGTAAATTGGGCTATTATTGAGCATGAAGATTGAAATATACATAAAATACATGCTTTGTGAAGCGCTCACATAAGGCATGGGGGGAGATTGAATCCAATTGGTCTCTTGCTTCTTGTCGTTCATGCTTTTACATTGTTTTTTGTGCAAAAAGGTAGAGTTCATTGTTCTTGGGGACCTTCCGGGATTCACTACGTGAGCATTCTGCGACCGATTTGCGCACCAGTGGTATCAAAGCGGAGCTGAGATCAAGAGCTTCCAATCGCTACCAATCTCGAGCGAAGGCGGAGCTCCAGGAACGATCGGGCTCTACAATCAATCTCGTCGCGAACCGTCGATACAGGCAGACTTCTGGCGATCAAGAACCCCTGTTTCTACTGTCAGATCGCGAAGGACCAGGCTCTGTAGGCGGAGGACCACGCAATCATCTTCTTCACCAAAATTGTGGATAACAGACAAAAAGAGTAACTCTTTTTCTTCATTAAGCTTCAAAGCTTCTAGTTAAAACTTAATCAATTTGATCAGAAGCTTAAGAAGGCTTCTCTTAAGCAAATCGAAATCGAAGCGGCGTGAGGCTGTCCAGGGCGGCGCAAATCCGTGGACATACTCGTCCTAAAAATCCACGACGGATTAAGAAGCTTAAAGCTTCTTAATCCATTAAGTCAATCAAAGCTTCTAAGCTTTCTGCAAGTCACACAGGGCAACAAAATCACCAAACTCCGGGTCCCGCACTTCTGAAGTCAAGTTCTGCAAGTCAATTGGAATCAAGTCCTGCAAGTTCATCAAGTCGGCCTAAGTTCTGTAAGTCTGCAACTCTGCAAGTCGGCTAAGTCTGTAACTCTGCAAGTCAGACTAGTCAACTGGAGTCAGAACTGACTAGTGCTTAAAACTCCTAGAAGGCTTGTTCCTACGCAAAAATTCTGAACTGGAAAGTTGTTCGTGGCAAAGTGTTCTACCTATCTATAGGTTCGCTGAAGTATTTTCAGTAAACGGAGACGAAAATATTGCAGATTTTCTGAAAATTGAGAAAGAAATACCCAAAAATACATAGCCTTGTAACCCCGAATTTGAGCTACGCTCATCCCGCTAACCTGATTTTGAGTGAGAAAGGTTTATTGAGTTTTACAGGATGATGACCCCACATATGGATGATTCTATGGCTGAAGACGACCTACCTGAGCTTACCATGGAACAAAAGATGGATCTAATCATGTTACAATTGGAAGAAGAGCGAAGGGCTAGGCAAGCATTGCAAGCGCAATTGACAAAACTACAAAGAGCGTCTACCGACAAAGAAGAACCACAAGCTGAAGATTTGATTCGACGTACCATCGACGCCACTCTTGAAGCACAAACCATTCGCAAGGAATCCAAGATAAGTAAACGAAGTTTCAAATTTCGCACTTTCAATGGCATACGAGAAGGAAAGACTGTTTTATCCTTTATTAGCCAATTTGATGACTATTTCCATGAGGAAACTTATCCAGAAAAAGATAAAATCAAGTGTGTTACTAATCATCTGATAGACAGAGCATCACTTTGGTGGACTGTAGTACGCAAGAGCATAGAATGTCCTGCTATTTGGAAAGATTTCAAGAAGAAGTTCATGCAGAATTTACTTCCACCGCAATTTCATGAGAAGGCTATCAAGCAATGGGATTTACTTCAACAACGGGATCGTGAGCCTATTCCACAGTATACAGAGCGTTTTTGGAATGCACTCCTACAGCTACGCATGCTTGAAGACGCACCAGAGACGACATATAAGCGGAAGTATATGTCTGGACTTCTTGGACATTACTACGCTGAAGTGAACATGTTCAAGCATGCTACCCTTGAAGACGCCATCTCCTTAGCTCACGACACTGAAGATAAGTTACGCGGAAGAGACAGACGACCACAGCAATTCCAAGCCAATGGTAATTATGGATCTAAACAATTCAATTCCAATTTTAGAAGGTTTAATCCAGGTCGTTTCTCTTCACCATCTCTCCGCAAGAATTGGGCTAAACCACCTGCATTACCCTTCAATGTCAATCCAAATCCTAAGCCTATTCCACAAGCAAATCCAAATGTACCCAGACTTCCAACCATTGCAAATAATGTAACCAAAGCCAAACCAATAGTATGCTATAAGTGTCACCAGCCAGGGCATCTCGCAGCAAATTGTCATTCAAAGAAACCACCAGCACATATCAACTATCTTGGAGCCATGGACGAAGACGAGCATGAGGATATGCTAGATTTCACTGAAGATGAGGATGATCCTACTACTACTTCCGATACTTTACCAGGTATGCCTACTCCACATTCATTATTGACTATGAAATGTTTGGTGCATGGAAAGGAAAAAACTATCTTGCATGATGACGGTAGTACTCATGACTTTATTTCAGCAAAATTGGTAAAGGAATTGAAATTACAAACTGTACCTACGCATTATCGCATAAAAGCTGCATTTTTAGGCACTAGGTACAATGGCACACAAGAAGTACAAGATTTAGAGATTCAAATTGGTTCATATATTGAAAGAAGAAATTTCTTAGTTGTCCCATTACAGTCAAGCGACATTATTTTAGGAATGCCTTGGAGACACCAGCATAATCCAAATATAGATTATTCCACGCACACAATGAATATTAATTTTCAAGGAAAATCTATTACATTATATGGTATGCATGCATCTAGTATTTTTCCACTGCTTTCGCATACTCAAGCAAAACGTGCACTACGCAAGAATACTAAATCATATCTCATTTGGGTGAATGAATTGCACGCAAAGGAAAATCATATGCACCCTAGGCATAAGGAATTTCTTGTATATTTTAAAGACTGTTTTGCAGAAGACCTACCACCAGGTTTACCACCTTCATGACCAGAAGACCATAAGATTGATTTAATCCCTGGTACACAATCACCTTGTAAAGCACCATATAGGCACAATCAAATAGAGCAAAAAGAAATCCAGAGTCAAGTTGAAGAATTACTAAATAGAGGTTTAATTCGACCTAGCAGTTCTCCATTCGGTGCACCTGTACTCTTAGTCAAGAAAAAGAATAATACCTATCGTATGTGTATTGACTACCGAGCTTTAAATAAGATCACTGTAAAGAATAGGTATCCTATACCTAGAGTTGATGACCTTATGGACAAACTGCAAGGATCTTCTATATTTAGTAAAATTGACCTTAAGTCTGGATATCATCAAGTGAGGCTAGATAAATCTGACATATTTAAGACTGCATTCAGAACACAATTTGGCCATTACGAATTCTTAGTCATGCCATTCGGATTGACTAATGCACCTGCTACTTTCAGTAGAATGATGAACCGTATCTTTCTGAAATATCAGTATTGTATGATTGTTTTCTTTGATGATATTTTGGTGTTTAGTAAAAGTGAAAAAGAGCATTATGAGTATTTATCATTAGTTTTTCAATTACTGAAAGAAAATCAATTGTTTGCAAATCCTGAAAAGAGTGATTTCTTTAAGACGGAAATTGAGTATTTAGGTCATATTGTATCAAAAGAAGGAATAAAAGTTGATCCTAAGAAAATTGATGCAATATTGCATTGGCCTGTTTCTAAAAACGTGCATGAGTTACGCTCATTCCTTGGTCTTGCTAGTTTCTATAGGAAGTTTGTACGTAATTTTTCATTACTTGCTTTACCATTAACCAAACTTCTTAAGAAAGGAATTGTTTATCAATGGACTGAAACTCAGCAAAAATCCTTTGAGTTATTGAAACGTGCATTAACCAATGCCCTTGTTCTACAGTTGCCTGACTTTAATAGACCATTCTTTCTAGTTGTGACCGATGCTAGCGGATCAGGAATAGGAGCTGTACTAATGCAAGACAATCATCCAATAGCATATTCTAGTTCTAAGCTGAAACCCTCTGAGCTCAAATATTCCACTTATAACAAATAACTATTAGTAGTTGTACAAGCATTAAAACAGTGGAAGCACTATTTAATGGGTTCAGAATTCATGATAAAGACCGACCAGCAAAGCATTAGACATTTACTTAGCCAACCCCAAATTTCTGACCATCATATCAAATGGGCTTCCTTCATTCAAAGTTTTCATCCTATCATTCAATACCAACCTGGAAAAGAAAATGTAGTTGTGGATGCATTGAGTAGAAGACCTGCAATTCATAATATTTCTGTCATATCTTTTGATTCTTTGATTGCTATGAAAGATACATATCACCAGGATATTACTTTTCATTCTGATTGGCAAAAATTAGTTCAAAATAATTTTATTCCTGTTGATTCATTGTCATATAATGATGGATTTATGTTTTTTGAAAAGAGACTGTGTGTTACTATTCCATTCCGATCTTTTGTTTTGAATGAAATTCATTGTCCCCCATATCAAGGTCATAGAGGTATCATATCTACATTACGCATGTTAACTGAAGATTTTTATTGGCCGCATATGGATGCAGATGTATCTAATTTCGTTTCTGAATGTTTGATTTGTCAAAGAATAAAGAGACATCATGGTAAACAATATGGATTACTAATGCCTTTGTCTATTCCATCTAAACCTTGGAAACATATTTCTATGGATTTCATTACTGGTTTACCAAATACTAAATCTAACCATGACATGATTTGGACAATTGTAGATAGATTTAGTAAGCAAGCATATTTCATTGCATGTAAGAAAACTTTAACAGCATCACAAGCAGCATAGTTATTTTTTAAAACTGTTTTTACTAACCATGGATTACCAAAAGTGATTATTTCAGATCGTGATTCTAGATTTTGTAACAATTTTTGGATTACTCTGTTTGCAAATCTAGGCACAAAGATTGATTTCTCATCTGCATTTCATCCAGAAACAAATGGACAAACAGAAGCCACAAACAACACCATTTTAGATCTTTTACGTGCACATACTATCTCTAAACCTCAGACATGGGATACTCATTTGCATTTATTACAGTTTGCATACAACAATACACCGCACACATCTACAAAGAAAGCACCTTTTGAAGTCATCTATGGATACAGATTATCTACACCTGTTGCATCTTTGTCTAATAGAATTCAGAGTGCTGATGATATTGCTAGTATGCATAACAGTATTTTTGATGAGGTTAAGGATATGATTGCTAAAGCCCAGCAATCATATACAAAACAAGCTAACAAGAAAAGACAAGCCATGAATTTCAAAGTTGATGATTATGTTTGGCTTCGAATAGAAAAACGTAGACTGCAAAAGTGTAGATAGACATCCAGTTGTCAAATTAGCTCCTAGATTCTATGGACCATTTAGAATCATTCATAAGATTAATGATAATGCATTCAAGTTAGAATTGCCATCTCATTGGAAAATTCATAATACATTTCATATTAGTTTATTGAGACCATTTAGAGGCCAATTACCTATCCACCCTGTTTATGAAAACCCACCTTTGTTAGAGGAAGAGACTGAAATACTTGAACCAGAAGCCATCATAGACACTGACTACATGACCACTAAAACTGGCCGAAGGTATTCTAGATATCTAGTAAAATTTAAGAACCATCCTGTAGAGTAAGCACAATGGATGCACGCTAGAGACTTAAATGCTTTCCCCACTCTGTTAGCTCCACATTGAGCTAATAGCAATTGAGGTCAATTGCTATTCCACCCCGGGGGTATGATGCCAGGAGGCATATTCCACGGTGGATTCCGTAAACTTAGATGACCGGGGCTCATACGCAAAGAGGATTCTTTGTGTGAGAAGTTGATGGGGACGCCTGTCCTTTTCGGGCGTTTCATTAATTTAGTGTGTACATGGGTGATTCCATAGCGGGTGATTCCACAAAATGCATATTAAATTAATAAACGTTTATGAGTTTAGAGTGCGCACTCGTAATAAATTAAGGTTAGGATTTATTTCTAACCAGTTGATTTATTTATGTAGCTGAAGACTGCTAGGTATTCACTTTTGTCGGTTTAATTGTATTATTTTACTAACGATTGTGAATGCTTCAGTTGATGTGTAGAGATAACAACAGTGGCGGAGGAAAGCATTGGAGTTTAGCGAGTATTCGACCTTTGGATTATATTTTGATAGGCGCCACGCCTATATTTTGTTATGTCTATTGAGACATTGATTATTGATTATTATTTTGTATGCGCCTATGCGCACGGATATGTTATTTCTATTTGGACATTGTGTTGGGCGTGTCAGACTCTATGGGCACCGTCCATTAGCTTTATTTCCTATTTTTGTAAAAGCAAACTCAAAAGCTAAAAGCTTGTCATATTTTTGTAAATTGGGCTATTATTGAGCATGAAGATTGAAATATACATAAAATACATGCTTTGTGAAGCGCTCACACAAGGCATGGGGGGAGATTGAACACAATTGGTCTCTTGCTTCTTGTCGTTCATGGTTTTACATTGTTTTTTGTGCAAAAAGGTAGAGTTCATTGTTCTTGGGGACCTTCCGGGATTCACTACGTGAGCATTCTGCGACCGATCTGCGCACCAGATTAACATAAAGTACATATTTACCATTATATCCCAACATATAGGATGTGCTCATCATATTTGTATATATGTATGAAGTTGATATTATATTCATAATTGTGCAAGGATAAAATAGGTAATGGCATGTTATAAATTGTTTTGTTATGTACATCACAAAAATAGTTTACGTCTACATACACGACATAATAAATCTTTGTTATGCCATATGTCAAGTATTTGTTCTAACACCTATGTAACCTTTCTTTAATGTGTGATTAATTCATCCTTTGCCATTTGTGTATTTTTGTAAATAATATTTTGTACTCTATTCAACACTATTTGCTTTGATAGAGAAATCAACATGTTCACCTTATCCATATTCTTTAAGCAAGCCCTCACTATATTACTTCATTTATTTTAAAACATGAGGGGCCTTTGCTTTGAAAAGAGAATAACTATTTGCTTCACATTCAATGTGCTTAGTATGCTCCCAAGTGATTAAGATTGATGTAATTGTATATGAAAGGTTACGAGTTCAATAATGCTAAAGTGGCATTCTAAATTAGCGTAGGGTAAAAGCATGTATAAGTGGCTTGGAGAGTAATGTCCATGACATTGCTTTTTGGTACTTAAAAGTAGGCATTTGAATGTACTTAAAATCTCAAAGAGAATTTGAAAAATTAAATGTAATAAAAAGTAAATTTGATATGTCCATGACATTGCTTTTTGGTACTTAAAAGTAGGCATTTGAATGCACTTAAAATCTCAAAGAGAATTTGAAAAATTAAATGTAATAAAAAGTAAATTTGATAGTTTAGACCTACCAAAGTAGTTGTTTCTCCATTTAATGAAATGAAGAAAGAAGGTAGTTAAGTTCATTGATGGTTTGAAAACCACCGCCCCCCCCCCCCCCCCCCCCCCCCCCACACCCACACCCACACCCACACCCACACACACACACACACACACACCCCTCCCCCCCATACACACCCTCTCTCTCTCTCTCTCTTTGTGTCTATCTATGTCTTCACAGGTTCGTGTAGATATAGATGTGCTCTTCTCCTCTCTTTGAGCTCTCTCTAAGATATAGAAGTGCTTTCCTATAGATATAGAAGTCATCTCCTCCTCCTCTCTAAGGTTTCTTTGAAGATATTTTGTTTGAGATATCTTCAAGCTCGCTCCCTCTCTCTCCCTTCCTCCCCCACCTCTTTCTCTCTCTCTCTCTCTCTCTCTCTCTCTCTTGTGGAGACTGGAGACTTCATGTGAGATAGGCTCTCTCTCTCTCTCTCTCTCTCTCTCTCTCTCTGTGTGTGTGTGTGTGTGTGTGTGTGTGTGTGTGTGTGTGTGTGTGTGTGTGTGTGTGTGTGTGTGTGTGTGTGTGTGTGTGTGTGTCTCTCTCTGTTCTTAGATCTTGCATGCTCTCTTTGAGAGCTATCATGTATGTGCGCTTTCTCTCTTTGTGTCTATCTATGTCTTCACAGGTTCATGTAGATATAGATGTGCTCTTCTCCTCTCTTTGAGCTCTCTCTAAGATATAGAAGTGCTTTCCTATAGATATAGAAGTCATCTCCTCCTCCTCTGTAAGGTTTCTTTGAAGATATTTTGTTTGAGATATCTACAAGCTCGCTCCCTCTCTCTCCTTTCCTCCCCCACCTCTCTCTCTCTCTCTCTCTCTCTCTCTCTCTCTCTCTCTCTCTCTCTCTCTCTCTCTCTCTCTCTCTCTCTCTCTCTCTCTCTCTTGTGGAGACTGGAGACTTCATGTGAGATAGGCTTGTGGAAGTGACACACACACACACACACACACACACACACACACACACACACACACACACACACACACACACACACACACACACACACACACACACACACACACACACACACAATGATATAGTCTTGGGATAAACCCTCTTGGCTTCTCTTCCACGCCATCCTTGAGGAATGCCAACAGACTCCTATATGCATAGCTAATATTGTTGGAAATTAGTGTAAGAAGTGCCATGCTTTAATGAAAAGTAGAGCATCTATTAATTATCTATCTTGTTTTTTCTTGTAGGAAAATCCCTTGGAAGCACCAATTGCAACAATGGAACCCTCTACAAGCTCTCTACAAGCTCTTCATTCACTAAATAGAGAGGTTGAACGATTAGTAGTCATAGATATCAAGCACAATCATCTCCTGCTTGTGAGCCTCCAGTCTGAGTCAGACAAGGACATTAAGAGCTCTAACATTCACTCTATCATGTGTTTTGACAATGAGGTAGCTCTATCTAAAGCATGTATTTCTTTTCCAGTGAGTTTTGGGTGTGTTCAGACTAGTTGAGATATTTCCAGCCCATTACATTTTTTTTGGACTAGTAGTAGGAGGCCGTGTTTACACTAGCTAGATGGGGTGGCTAGCATTTCCTAATTACTATAAGATTTTTATCATTATTTCATTGATGACATTAGATCAGACAACATTAATTGCACTCCCTAGACTATAGTCAACCGATTTTTTACATTTATGGCTATTTATAGCTTGCTTCCGTTTGGTTGGTCATTCATTTAGTCATTCAACTTTGTAGGTTTTAGCATACTTTGACATACAGAGCCTCTTCTCCATCTTTGACTGGTCATTCATTCAACTTAATAGGTTTTAGCATACTTTGACATATAGAGCCTCTTCTCCATCTTTTGGTGTTGCCATCGACCTAATCCAGTATTCTAATGATCACCTTGGGTTGAGAGAAGATCATAGTTAACTTGTTGTTTGGAGCAATTCCATTGTGAAGAACACATATTTTCTACATTGTTTTTCCTTCTACAAAGTGTGTGGGGTAACTACAATTGCCTTTTGTAGGGCATAACAGATTTGCTATGCATTCAAGCATCCCAACACCAAAAAATAAATTTTCCTCATGTGTGGGGCATCCCAACACCAAAACACAAATTTTCCTAGTGTATTTGAAGGTTTTCAAAGATGAGTTACTAGTGATTTGATGATTTTGACTATTCTAAAGAGGATCTTCTCCATTCATCTCTTAATAGGAAGTCACTCTAGTCATACATTGCTAAGAGCAATGAGATTCAAAGCCTCATTCTCTCTCTTATTAGGTCAATATAATTAGAGCTCCCTTTTGCCCACATGCTTCTCTTCATACTTCCCACATGGCTCGTACCTTTGGGCCTCGCATAGCCATCATGGAACCTCTTGTTCAAGTACCTGCGCTTCCTTTCTTACCAAAAGAAGATTGACTTGATGGGTTCAACTATCCCCTTTGGTCATGTAAAGTGGGTTGCATCCTCAAGACCTTTGATCTTTGGGATTTTGTTACCACCTCTATTCCTCATCTAGTGGAGGATCCCCACATTAGTTCTATGATGGAGCAAAGCCACTGTATGGAGTAACTCAACTCTAGAGTTTGGTCTTTCCTTTTCATGAGCTTATAGGATTCTATCCTTGCTCATGTGTGCAGACTTCAGACCCTAGAAAAAGTGTGGACAAAGTTAGCATTTCTCTATGATTAGAAGACCTTTGCCCATTGCATCATCCTCGAGAAGAAACTTCGTATGCTCTAAGTTGATTATTTCCCTTCTATGTAGGAGCATATCAACCAAATGGAGGACATGCATGATGAGCTTGTGTCCCTAGATTGGAAAATATATTGAGAGGATATGGCAATGATCCTTCTTACTCATCTACCATCTCCAAGTATGATGTTTTCTATACTAGCCTATTGACCTCCAAAGGTATAGAAGACTTCTTTGTGAGGACTTAGCACCACTTGTTTTCAAACATGAAGAGTGCCTTAAGAAGATTGGAGCTAGATGATTTGGCTCTACAAAAGCTTTTACTACAAGTTGGGGAGGGGGAAACAAGAAGGCCAAGAATAAGAAGACAAAGTAGGTTCACCATTTGCAATCTTTTTCTAACTTTGACATAGATTTAGAGAAGCTCAAATGCTCAATTGTGGGAAGGGTACTCATCCCAAGGAGAAGTATTGGAAGAAATACACTCACCTTCATTCGAGAGCAAAGGATGACACTAAAGCATCAGAGCCTTCCTCTTTCTCTACACTAGCTATTACTCATGAGTTTGTGTTTCTTCATATCCATGAGATGGAGGAGCCTTCTTCGATGGTTGCCTTGTCTTTAGAGAGGCCTTGTATTATTGATAGTGATGCTTTGAGTCATAGAACTCAATGTTATTTGTTGTAGGATCTTCATTCATCTAAGGACATAGTTAGTTTTGGTGACATCTCATCGGTGCTTGTTAATGGTGTTGGCACTTTGCCTCTATTATGTGACCATCTAACTATCGACTCTATTATACAGAGGCCCTACTGTTGAGATGACAAGCTCAACACATGCAGACATTGATGATGGACTGCCTGGTTAGATGGGTCCACACGTCTACACTTAGCACATCGGTGGTCATTATGACTCTCACATGGCCACTGACTCATTACTTATTATATTCATGTTGTTACACCTATTTACAGAGCTGGCATAGTTATAGCACCAGTCGACTAGTGTAGTCGGTTATGCATTGTTTGACTTAGTAGGCCACTTTCCTTTATGTTGTATCTTATCTATACTTTGTGTACATTGTAAAGTGTGTGGAAGAAGAAGAAGAAACCAACAAGAAAACGTTTTTGGCCTCCATCTCTCTTCTTATCTCTTGAGTGAGCTTCTCCTTGTGCATTCTGTGTGTGTTCGGCGCAACATCTTGAGCAAGTTCCCCCACCACGCGATTCTTGACATTGTATCAGAGCCGCGCCACTGAGAGAGGCTGATTTCGAAGGCTGAAGCAAAGGAGAAGTAGCAAGGTTTGAGCAAGCAAGCCACGGGTAAGAAGCTCTCCTATCCCTCCATTCTTTCTCTTGGATAGTGCCTGTGGAGGCACCGGAAGCAGGGCAGAGTAAAAATCTCATATTGCAGTGAGATTCAGTGTGCGCGAAGAGCGATGTATATTCTGCAAATAAGCCCTTTAGGAAATGCCCGCAGTTATTTTGGGTATCTGAGGCCGTTTCAGGCCCCGTTTTAGAGCCGCAAGGTTGTGGACAGCAGTTTCAGGGTAGACTGTGACTTCGACTGTATTGACCGAAAGTGCGTGCACAGGTTACAGATTTCAGATCTGTAAGTTCAAATGTGTTTACCAGTGAGTAAACACAAGGTTTATCTGCAAACTAGTTACAGATTGCATGTATTGTTGGAGTAGACAGTGAAAAAGGCTGTCTAGTGTATTGCTGTGCACTATAGGTCAAGGGTTGCAGAAGATTTGCTTGCTGTTTGGTATTAGTTTTGTGATAATGGCAGAGAACAGTGGAAGCCCCATCATTGAGAAGCTTGATAAGAACAACTACCCTTCATGGAAGTTCCGTGTCACGAACTTTCTTATTGGAAAAGGCCTCTACGAGTTTGTTTCAGGTGAAGAAAAGGAGCCGGAGGAGAGTGATCCTCCAACTGCAAAAGAGACAAAGGCACGGAAGGAATAGAATGCAAAAGATAAAAAGGTCATGTATTGGTTGTCTGCAGTAATTGACAATAATATGCTGGGACACATTAGAAATGCAGAGAATTCATATGCAGCTTGGACCATATTTGAAAGTATGTTTTCTATAAATACAAAGGCACGAAAGATTCAACTCAAGAAAGAGTTGAATACATTGAAGAAAGGGAAGATGTCTATCAATGAGTATGAACTGAAGGTAAGGAGCATTGCAGATGCATTAGCAGCGATTGATGCAATGCTTGATGATGATGATTTGGTGTCGTCTACCTTGGGTGGACTTAACAATGAAAAGGCTTGGAAGTCTTTTGTAACTTCCATATATGTCAGAAAGCCATTTCCAGATTTCGATGAGTTGGTCTCCCTTATGATCACTGAAGAGATCAACATGCAGAGTGAGACATTTGAAAGAAGTGGTGAACAGGTCCAAGCTTTCTACTCCAGTTCAGGAAGGGGACGTGGCAGGTTCTCTTCAAGAGGCCGTGGTAGTGACAACTAGCAAAACAGATTGAATAAGCAATTTGGCGATATAAAGGTTTCAGGAGGTCGTGGTAACTTTAGAGGTAGGGGGAGCTTTAGAGAAAGAGGTGGATGGCAGAACAAAGGTTCTAACAACTTTGGTATTGTATGTCACTACTGTGGCAAAACAGGTCATATTGCAGCCCAATGTTATGCTAAGAAAGATGATATCCGTAGTGGTAAGTTGCAGCAAGGAAACTATGCATCGTCTTTACGACAGAATGAAGACAAAAATGAACGTCTGTTTGTTATGCAGTATATGCTGAATGCTGTTACAAGAAAGGGAACACATGATGATGTCTGGTATGTTGATTCAAGTACATCCAATCATATGACCAGCCATGCAGAATGGTTTGGAGAGATGCAGAATTTGCAAAATGCAGGTTATGCGCAGACGGGTGATGATTCATGCCACCCAATTTCACACATTGGAAAAAATTCCTTGTCCTTGTATGATGGTAAGACAAAGAGTCTTTCAGACGTATTACATGTGCCATCTATTACAAAGAACTTGGTGTCAGTGGGTCAGATGGTAGAGCAAGGGTTGCAAGTCAGATTTAATGCAAAGGGCTGCTTTGTAGAAGACTTCAATGACAAGTGCAGGTTAGTTGCAAAGGGAAGTAGAGTTGGACGTATATTTACTCTGGATGCTGGAATTCCTATTATGAATGCCGCTATGTATGCTAAAGGAAAAGGTGTTGTTGCAGATATTGAAATTTGGCACAAATGCATTGGACATGCAAATGTACAAAGGCTGAAATTAATGCAGTCCAAAGGGTTGGGCCTACATTTAGAGTTGCAGAATTTCATAAGGTATGCGAAGCATGTCAGTTTGGTAAGCAGGCAAGACAACCCTTCTCACATGACAGAGATGTAAGCAAAAATATCCTTGAAGTTGTGCATACAGACATTTGGGGGCCTACACAAAATGTATCTCTTGGAGGCAATTCATACTTTGTCACATTCATTGATGATTGTTCTAGAAAGCTGTGGGTATATTTTATGAAGGAAAAAAGTGAAGCTTTTGAACACTTTAGAACTTTCAAGGCTGCAGTTGAAAGAGAAACATGCTTGAAAGTAAAGTGCTTGAGGTCAGATGGAGGGGGTGAGTACCTCTCAAATGAGTTTAGTGATTTTCTGAGGTCTCATGGGATAAAGAGACAGTTCACATGCAGGTATACCCCACAGCAAAATGGGGTTGCAGAAAGGAAAAACACGCATATTGCAGAAGTTGCACACGCCTTGATGGTGGCTGAAAAGAATATGCCTAAGCATTTTTTGTCTGAGGCTGTTCATACTGCTGTTTATATTATGAACAGAACTCCCACAGCTGTAGTTCATGGTATGACCCCCGAAGAATGTTTTACAGGTAAGAAGCCTGATGTTTCACACTTGAAAGTGTTTGGCTGCATTGCATATGTTCATGTGCCAGATGAGTTGCGGAAGAAACTAGATCCAAAGGCTGAAAAGTATGTCTTTATTGGATATTCTTTAGAGCAGAAAGGGTATCGCTATTATAACCCTGTCACACGTAAGTTCAGAGTGAGCAGGGATGTCATCTTTGATGAAATGAGCAGTTGGTATGCATCTAGTGGTGATGCATTGGATGATGATGATGATCATGACACTCATGTGCAGGCTGAAAAGCAAGAATCACGGACTCTTAGTGGACTAGAGACATCATTTGGTAGTCCTTGGTCTGGGAGACTAAGGAGTACCTCTACATCTTCAGGTGCATCCAGTAGCACTACAGGTAAAGACAAAGGAAAGAATAAAGTGTCAGAAGGCATTGATGTAGTTCTTGATGGAGACTCCAGTGGCTCAGAGAGCTTGGATGATGAGCTTGGCATTCCTTCAGTGAGGACTCCAGGTGTGCAGAGAGCACGCGTTAATGCAAAGACTCCATTGAGTGATCCAGTGGTACGCAGGTCTAGTAGGGTGAGATACCCTGTTAAAAGATTTGGTTTTGAAGGTTATGCAGCTCACCATTATGTCTATATGGTGAAACTAGTTGAGGATGTTGAGCCCATATGTTTTGAGGAGACTGTTGGTCATGCTCATTAGGATGCAGCAATGGATGAGGAGATGGCTGCATTAGAGGCCAATAAGACTTGGGATCTAGTATCATTGCCGATGGGCAAGAAAGCCATTGGATGTAAGTGGGTTTATAAGATTAAGCACAATGCAGATGGTTCTATTAGTAGGTACAAAGCTAGGCTGGTTGCAAAAGGCTATGCCCAGACATATGGCATAGATTATGATGAAACCTTCAGTCCAGTTGCTAGGATGGCAACTGTCAAATGTGTGATTGCTTTGGCAGCAGCCAAAGGTTGGAGGTTGCAGCAAATGGATGTGAAAAATGCCTTCTTGCATGGTGATTTGCAGGAAGAAGTGTATATGGATCAGCCAGCAGGTTATGAAGATTTAGAGCATCCCACGTATGTGTGCAGGTTGAAGAAGGCGCTCTATGGGCTCAAGCAAGCACCTAGAGCATGGTCTGACAAGATCAGAGAGCATCTTGTCAATATTGGCTTTTATGTTTTTGATGCTGATCACTCACTTTATGTGAGAAAGGGAGATGTAGGTTCGGTCAACATAGTCATCTATGTGGATGACTTGATTATTACAGGTGATAGTGATAGTGGGATTGCTGAAGTCAAGGACTTCTTGAAGAAGAAGTTTGAGATGAAGGATTTAGGTGAGCTAAGGTACTTCCTTGGCATTGAGGTGATCAGATGTGATGATGGTATATGGTTGTCCCAAAGACAATATGGCTTGGATATGTTGTCCAAGTATGGTATGACTACATGCAAACCACTTTCAATCCTGTTGGAGCAGAATGTAAAGTTGAGTGCTGATGTTGGGGATCAGATAGAAGACCCTACTATGTTCAGGAGGATAGTGGGGAGTTTGATCTACATGACCATTACAAGGCCAGACTTGAGCTACGATGTTGGTCTTGTGAGTCAGTTTATGCAAGTACCTAGAAAGCCACATTTGGATGCAGTCAGACGCATATTGAGATATGTGAAGTCCACATTACATTATGGACTTTTCTATGAGGCAAGTACAGATGTACAGGTATTTGGATACACAGATGCAGATTGGGTTGGTAGTATAGAAGATCTACCAGCGGATACATGTTCTCTCTTGGTAGTGTAGCAGTTGCTTGGAGCAGCAAAAAGCAATCTACAGTTGCTTTGTCGAGTACAGAGGCTGAGTATAGAGGTGCTGCTGTTGCAGCATGTGAGGTAGTATGGCTGTAAAAGTTATTGGCTGATTTGGATGTGCAGGTGGAAGGTCTAGTTGTCATTTATTGTCACAACATGAGCAGTATACAGTTGGCTAGGAACCCTGTGTTCCATGCCAGGACAAAACATATTGAGGTACACTACCACTTTGTGAGAGAGAATGTACTAGCAGGTGAGATTGACTTGGTGTATGTCAGCACACAAGATCAGATAGCTGACATCTTCACGAAGGCATTGGGTATAGAGAAGCTTCAAAAGTTTTGAAACTTACTTGGAGTTGCAGAGATGCAGTTGAGCTTGAGGGGGAGTATTGAGATGATAAGCTCAATACATGCAGACATTGATGATGGACCGCTTGGTTAGATGGGTCCACACGTCTACACTTAGCACGTCGGTGGTCATTATGACTCTCACATGGCCACTGACTCATTACTTATTATATTCAGGTTGTTACACCTATTTACAACTGGCATAGTTATAGCGCCAGTCAACTAGTGTAGTCGGTTATGCATTGTTTGACTTAGTAGGCCACTTTCCTTTATGATGTATCTTATCTATACTTTGTGTACATTGTAAAGTGTGTGGAAAAAGAAGAAGAAACCAGCAAGAAAACTTTTTTGGCCTCCATCTCTCTTCTTATCTCTTGAGTGAGCTTCTCCTTGTGCATTCTGTGTGTGTTCGGCGCAACATCTTGAGCAAGTTTCCCCACCACGCGATTCTTGACACCTACATGTTTCGGAATTGGGCTTCCATCTTCTCTTAGTTTATGGCTTTACTAGACTTGATACCCCAATTGTCTTCACCAAGCATGCCATCTTTGTTGAGGATTCTTCTACATGAACTTTTTTTAGTGATAGTTTGGTAGGAGAGAGAGCTTTACATGCTCCATTCCCCTTTCCTTGTGTAGGGTTCTCCAAGATAGTTGTGTATAGCCATGCCTGTTCCCAATTGTGTACCATCTATCCCACATGTTCCATCCCATCCCCAACTATCTCCTTTGGTGGTTCCCTCTCGTACCTCCCATCTTTTTCAGAGGGGGACAATATAGGTGATGCAATTGTGGATTTTTTGTCTCCTTTTGTTTTAAAGGGGGATTCCTAGGATCATGATGAGCTTCTTCATTGATAGACTACATCAACTTTGGTACTTTTTCTACCACCCTTGGATCCATTTCATCTTCTTTGTCCTTTAGTAATATCCATGCTAGTAGTCATTTGTGTCATGCATAGTCATTTCTTATGGGTGAGCCTGAGTTACAGTCATATAGGGACATTATGAGGTCTAAATTCAGTGTCTAGCATGTGTTTTGCAAGAGGAGGAAACTCAATCTAGAGCATGCATTTCTTTTCTAGTAACTTTTGGTTGTTTTCACACACGTTGAGTTATTTTCTAGCCTATTGCATTTCTTTTTTAGTAGGGACAAGAGGTTGCATTTACATTGGCCTGATGGGGCGATTTAATTGATGTTGTTTAGTTGGATAGCATTTATGACACTCCCCAAGCTACATTGACCACTTTCCAATATTTACAGTTATTTATAGCTTGCTTCCACTTGGTTGGTCATTCATTCAATCATTCATCTTTGTAGGTTTTAGCACACTTCCACGTACATCATCTCTTCTCCATCTTTCGGTGTTGCCATTTGTCATCAACTTGATCTGATGCCCTCATCAATGATGCATTGGGTTGGGTGTAGGGATTGATCGAGGCTACACTTGACCAATTTTCAATATTGATGGGTATTTATAGCTTGCTTCCATTTGGGTGGACATCCATTTAGTCATTCATCTTTGCAGGTTTCAACACACTCCGATGTACATAGTGTTGGGGATAAAGGCATATGTGCCTGATGCCCTATCTAGGCGCCCATTCGTTACAAAACCTAACTAATGAAGGGAGGCCCCAAACACACATTGTGTTGGGTTGGAGTTCCCATTTGGTCGGTCTCTCTCTCTCTCCAAATCGTACTCTCCCGCCATAGCTCTTCCAATCTAGCTTCGATCCTTCTCTCCTTTCAATTGGTACCAGAGCTTGGATCTCATGGAGCTCGACCTCGACTTGCACTACAACTTTCAAACGAATACCTACAGCCATTCTCAGGCTCATGGCAGCCATAGCTTGACCTTCATGGTATGTATCTTTATCTTCCCACCTTCTCGCCCCTAACCACTTGTTGTAGGCCACTCTTGGGCTCCATTGGGCTCAGCTAGGAGCTCAGATATTTAGATCTGAGAGTACACAAGGTGTAGTCAAATAGGACAATAGTACTTAGGTTCGATTTTTTGGTTTGGGGTGCCCTCTCAATGATTTATGGTGCTTGAGATTTTGGGCACTTTGGCACCTCTTTTACCCTCCCCAACCTTTGGATCAAGCTTTATGGAGTCATACAATAGCTCATGTGTGCTAGAATCATTGTGCCAACAGGGCAGTATCGGGCACAACTCACGTTTCTCTTCCTCTAGCTCCTTTGAAGGCTCTTAAGTAGCCCCTCCATCACTTGGCACCCTTTGTACCCACCTTAATCCTCCCCAAACCCTCTCTCAACAGCCCATGGATTTTTCAGCCCCTCCCAGTAGGCTGCATGGTCTTCCCACATGGTGCCTATTGGCTGAATGCCTTCCCAATCTGCTCCTCATGCCCTAAAACACCTCTTAGCACTCTCTTACCTACTTCTACCACATTTGGTTGCTTGACTTTGATGCTAAGACTTATCCCTTGATATTGGAGGTGCCTATACTCTATTTGGTCTCTGGAAATTTCATACAGCAGGGTACATTACAGGGTAGCACATGTTTGGTTGTGTTACATGCTCATGGATCATGCTTGTGAGGTGGATACTTGATGCATACTTATGCCTTTTGGATGCTGAATATTTGGGGATGATGCCACATGACTTGGATATGCTTTTGGGGATGATTTGAGCCACCATATACTCAGTTTAGGTAGAGATTTGCTGCTGTAATAAACATGACTGATCATACGTAATAGGGATTATTTAATGCCTATGGCTTACGAGGTATGATTTGGGTGTTTCCCATGATGTATTGATGCTTCCCATGGATGTTACACACTTGGATATGCACTTGGGGATTGTTTGGGACTAAAATAGTGCTTGGCAGTTGTGACTTTGGCTATGGTAATGTACTTACAAGTTTACATGAAGAGCTTGAAGATGCTTGGTTGGCCTATGCTTCCCGTTTGGGATATATGGTTGATCATGCTTCATGTATGCTTTGGACTGATGTTGGAGCCTTGTCCTTGTGACATTCCCTATCATGATAGCAACATGGATTCATTTGGGATAGTTTGTACCCATTATTACTATGTGATGCTTGTGGGTTTCCTCTTAGCAGGAGTCTTATGTATCGGATGGATGATATGCACCCGACTGCCCTATGACGGATGTTTTGCTCCGTATCTGTCATGCCTAGATGCTTTGGAGTGTGACATCATTATGCAGTTGTGGATCCCAAATACCTTTTGGATTGTGCGACTTGGACCTTGGATATGATCAGGATTTATGCTTATTTGGATATGATCAGGATTTATGCCTATTTGCATCTTACCTTTCCCATCCCATGGGAGCTATGTCTCGGCACACTTGGCTTGGATTGCAGATTGGTTTTATGAGCTTTATGGCTTAGTTGCAAATGAGCTTGGATGATGAGACTGTGGGCTTCCACCCCTCGTCTATGCTCTTGTTGTCTTTGACATGTGGATGCTTGTATAACTTTGGCACTTGGTAGGATATTTGGACACTGCCCATGCATTGTTTATTGACTTTGGGGACGCCTATGCGCTCTGCCCTGTCTTTTCATTGCCTATGGTAGGCCTATTGATCTCTTCCAGGTTTAAGAGGGTCACTTACATGCTTGGATGCTTGTTAGGTGCTCCATACGACTGCTTCCACCCCTCGTCTATGCTCTTGTTGTCTTTGACATATGGATGCTTGTATAACTTTGGCACTTGGTAGGATATTTGGACACTGCCCATGCATTGTTTATTGAATTTGGGGACGCCTATGTGCTCTACCCTCTCTTTTCATTGCCTATGGTAGGCCTATTGCTATCTTCTAGGTTTAAGAGGGTCACTTACATGCTTGGATGCTTGTTACATGCTCCATACGACTGCCTATATGCACTGCTTACCTATGTGGGCTGATTTGATTTGGGTAATGCCTTGAATCCGCGATTACGGTCTTGCTGACCTATTGTCAGTGATAGTGACATGCCTCTTGTTTATGGCTTGAGCCTTTGCTCATTTGGTTATGTGTATGGCAATTCTCTAAGGGCCCCGCAAGGCATGTCATGCATGCCAGTTTATGCCTATTGGGGGTATGCTCTTTTGATGCAGGTGGCTATGTCAAACATGAGTACAGATTATGGGTTGCCTTGACCAATTGTTCAGTTTTATTCCGACTTGTTTGCCAGTGGGAGCTTATGTCTCCTTGATCAATTGTCTACACTTGGTTATGCTGCAATTGTGCTTACCTTGCAGGTTTATGCATTCATATTGAGGGCCATGACTTGGATGTGGCAGTTTATTACCTACAATTGGTGTGCAACACCTCGCCTTGCTTGTTTTCTAGGCCTTCCTAGACTTGGTTGGCTCTACATGTACGCTGCTCGACGGAATCGGGGACAAAGAGAGTGGGGATATTTCTTTCCATTCACCATTATGCATAAGGATAATATAATAAGGGTCATTAAAAAATATTCCATTCTTTGTGAGTTGTGTAGTTCTCTTGCCTTTGTATATTTCTTCTCCAATTAAACCATGCATAACATCAAGAATATCAATAATAAACTCGACGGGCTACCATTCCTCAAGATTATAAGGATAAACATTTACAGATAAAAAGGAAACTTGTCACAATAAAACCTAATATCAAGTTTAATAAAAGGAAAGCATTGAGAATAAAATCCTTACAATTTGGTCTATGCAATGGAAGATTTGAAGCTCTAGGTTCGAAACGCAACTCTCTATGCATAAATACATGTTGTACTAAAACTACTTTTATGCTTTGAAGATGCTCTTGCATCTTTGTCTTTTTCTTCATTTTGCTTGTTGTATGGTAATCCAACTACCTTTGCTAATAATGGTAGGAATCCATCTTCCATCTATTTGGAGTGAATTAAACACACATATGGATGTGATTTTAGAGCTTGGGCACCTTGTTGAAGGTCGAATTTTTGTATCCATATCAAAGAGAGGGGAGAGAGGGAAATAAGCAACCACCAAAGAAGAAAAGAGATGAGAATAACAAAACAAGGGAGGGAAAAAAGATCAACACTAAGTTTTTTGGTCATTTGAATTTAGTTTTAATCGTCATTATCAAACAATCCTAGATATGTCATTAATGCAAAGTGACCAAGATCCTATATCATTAATGTAAAGGATGTCATAATCACAATTAGATTATGAAAATAGATATTCATAATAAAAATTTGTAATAATATTCTATCCATGTCTATTTATAAAATTAGTTTTTACATTTTCAAAAATAAACCTTTCGTTATAGAGGCTTTGCTCTCATTGGTCTAGAGTCTCTCTCTCTCTACATCCTAAAAGGCATTTTTGAGATATCAAAACTCCCCTAATGGACAATTCATTTACTTGTGATAATTTCTCTTTCACTATGGATTGTGATGATGCATGATTGTTGAATGGCTTTGTTGTTCCTTTCCTTTAGCATATCATTGACTCTTATGGCCTCTTCATATGCATTTACTAATACATTAGCTCTCAAACTTGAGTTTCTTATAAGTGCTTTATATAGTTCCTCATTCTTGATCCCATTATTGAAGACTATTGTTATAGCCTTTCAACTAGGTCTTTCAATTGCAAGGATTCTCCTATAGAGCTATGCACATGAATGTAGTCTTAGATTCTCTCTTTGTCTTTTTGACTCACATTGATGAGTTTGACAATAAGGTTATCCATATATCCTACTTCACAGAACTTCTTTTAATGAACAAGTCCTTAAGCACATTAAAGTCATTCTTCTTGGCATCATCAAAACTTGTGAACCAAGTCTTGCCTTTTCCACCTAGACATAACCAAAAGGCTTGTGCTCTATTCTTACCATCTTGGAGGCTATTCACATTGAAGACTTTCTCAAATTGTTCACTAAAACTGTAAGGGTCATCACTCACTGTCTAGTTATTAACTTAATTTGTGAAAATTTGGATATTAGATTAGCCACTTGAGATGGGTCTTATTGCTAATTTGGTTAAGATTAATACAATAAGAGCAAAGCTATTTAGTTTTATTACTATTTCATTCAATAGTTACTTGATCAAGAGTTCAAAGATTGTAAGGTCTACATGTAATGGTCCAACACTTTGCACGTCTTCCTCAAGTTTGGATTCTCTTGCTAGGTCTAGGATCTACTGGATTTGTTGGACACTATTCAATGGGAACCAAATGCCGAAGCAATAGGAGTCATTTAACTGAGGAGGAAAGTGTCACGCATTCAGTCATGTTTGTAGAAATCTATTGATTGAGTTGAATGTAACCAAATGTTGTTATCAATCAATGTAATCAATGCAATGCTCAATACAATGTGATTCTCAATACAATGAGATTGAATGAGTAAAGCATCATGCACTCAATCATGTTTGTAGAAATCTATTGATTGAGTAGAATGTAACCAAATGTTGTTATTATCAATCAATGTAACCAATGCAATGCATTTGAATGTGAAAACTATTTTGTACTTTTGATTTCTTTGCGTATTTTGAATAATATGTTTTATGGCTATTCTATTCTATATGCAATGAAGTGATAATACTTAAGTATGTATTTTTGTATGTTGGATTCGGATATGATGGATTCTTGAACTTCTTGAGTATATGTGTTCTTGATTACACTTGGTGACCACGATGATCCTTCCCTCCATGTTGTGAGTTTGCATGCACACATGTTCTCAAGGTCTACTAACACCCCCCACTACTCGAGTGGTTGGGCGACGTTCGTGGTGTAAGCCATGGTGGGAACACACTCTTAAGGTTCCTGGATTATTTACCTCTTGCAGTGATGAGGAGCCTGATGAGGATGGGAAAGAAGGTAGTGGCATGGCTGAGAGAGGAGCAAGGATGGACTACTTATGATATGGTAAAGGCAACATACACAAAGTAGTTTTTGTAGGATCCCAGAAACTTGACCATTTGTGGACTCTTAAAGCAAGAGGATTCCTATGTTCAAAATTATACTACCCATGCTTTTAGGTGTGTTGGTGGGCAAATTTACCACTTCAACTCTAATAAGCATGGTGGAGAGACATTACATTCCACGTGTATCTGAGGGTTACAACATGATATCCATAGAGCTTTGGATATAAAAGATTTTGCACCACATGATCCGAACCATTTTGTTCAGTAAGCCTGGGGCAGAATTGGTTCTTTCAAAGAATAAGAAGGGGAAGGGAAAGAAGTCTAGCATGTTCATTCTAATAAAATTCATTGTTTGGATGATAACAACTCAGATTCGGATGAACATTGTGAGAGAGAAAGTAGCACTAATGAGGACTCTAAGAAGAAGGAAGAAAAGAAGCCCAAAAAGTCATTGAAGAAGGGAAAGGGCTAGAAATCCTCAAAGGCCTTTCATTGTACAATGGAAATTAAAGAAATTTTAAATCCAATAGTGAATGTGGTAACCCATTCTAGAAAGCATCCTAAATTTGAAAAAATATATTGGTCCTTCTCAAGTGGAATAGGAGGAAATATGCCATTAAGTTACAGGACGGTCCATAGAGCAGAGCCGCTTGTGATGGAGGATCATAGCCAATCCCTCTTCCCAACTAATGGACTTGGGAAATCTACCAATGTTAGGAAATTCAGCAACCCCACAATTCAGAGCTAGTTCGGTGTTACCCTTGGCAAAACTTTAGGTCTCAATCATTTTCAATTACAATTCCTTTAGATCAACTTCTAAATCTAGTTATGACATTCAAATATTTCATTCTCAAGATGATTTGATTGGATAGCCCTATGTAGCTGGTGTAGGAAGTAGTAGCCATGACTATAGCAGTTCTATATGAGGAGGTTTGAAAGGGAGTTGGTTCCACTATATCCTTTGTTTGATCTGACCATTCCAATAATTTTCGTTTGATGTGGAGGCTAGAAAAATGAATATGTTTTCTCTTACAAAGTGCATTAGGAGTGAATATTATCACTATGACAACTCGTAAGTGGGATGATGGATTAGCCCCATTTTTGGTCTAAATGGTGAATCGACAAAGAGTGTGGCCACCTAGAATTCTTCGCTTTGTCCTCATCAAAGCGGCCAGGATTCCCTTCTTGGTCTCATTAGTGGTCCTGAACATGGAACAAGTAGAAAAAAATTGTCTCCTCTTGTGCTTGAACGACCCTGGTTGTTGTGGTAGGCTTGGGTTAGTCATAATTGGGATCAAGATTGTCTATCTATTCACCAAGGCAATGCATCATAAAGTCTGCTTCTCCTTAAATAAGATTTCTCCCCCACTAAAAATATTTAAGGTAATGGTGCATGAGACTATTAATATGGTGGAAAGTTTAGATGATGAGGAGGAGGTAGATTTCTTGAGAGCAAATGCTAATTTGAAACCTTTTTTCTTGGTGGATGCACTACACATCAGTCTCGACAATGTCTTAATTCATAATCATTGGCACCTCTCCTTCTAGAGGAGATTCCAAAGGCTATAGAGCTGGTGGAATCAACTGTCTCAGATTTTAGGGGAGGAAGAAGGGAAGGATGTGGCTATTGCAAATTTGGATGTGGCAGAAGTGCTGTAGCAAGAGGGGGAATTTGAGGCCTAGCTTCAAAAGGTGAAAAGGGTCACAAAGGATGAACTATTTATAGTCTACCTTGGTATGCATGAAACCAAGCTAGTCAAAATCAATGGTCATCTGGATCTAGAGTTTTTTGAGTAGTTGATTGCTCCAGTGAAGGAATTTAAGGTTGTTTTTGCATGGGATTATTCTAACATGAAGAGCCTAGATCCCCATTTCTATCAATATCACATTCCCCTCAAACCAAATGCAGTATTAGTCAGAATGCAAGGATATATTAGGAATCCACACATGGCAAAGCTTGTAAAAGAGGAGTTAGACACATTGCTTCATGTGGGATTCATTGCTTTGGTTGACCATGCAGAATGTATCTCTCTCATAGTCATTGTTATACTCCATGCGGATTACCAAAAATTAAATGAAGAAACCATCTCGAATCCCTTTCCCTTTTGCCATATTTAGATAATATTCTAGATGAGGTAGCTAGTCACAAGATCTACTCCTTCCTTGATGGTTTTAGTGGGTACAATCAAGTTTGACTTGCTCTAAAAGATCAATTGAAGATAGATTTTATTATAGCTTGGGGAGTATGTATTGTAATCTGGTTTAGTCCTAAGAATTCTCTAGCACAACATGCAAGAAATTTTCTAGGCCTTACCTAATGGAGCCCATGAGGGTATTTCTAGATGATTTTAGTATGTTTGGGACTATTCTCCTACATCTCTATCATATCTAGTTGTACCTTACCATGATGTCGGTAGGCTAGACTCAGTCTCAACCCCTTGAAGAGTGCTCTTGCAGTGAAGAGAGGCATGCTGCTGGGGCATGTGATTTCAGGAGATGGGATCATTGTTGACCCACAAAAGGTGAAAATTGTTATGCAAGTAGAAGTTCCTAATTCTCTATTGCTATACTAAGGTTCCTTTGGTGGGTACACTGTCATTGCTGAAATCTTTAGCTTCTGGCCCATGTGGCTATTTCTCCTAACAAGTTGGCCCATGTTTTGAACCTAGCATTCAAGTGGGATGATGCAACTAGCTTGCCATTCCAACAACTTTGGCTGATGTTGTCGAAGGCTCCATAGACTAGAACAAGGAATTCCATGTTTTTATGGATGCTTTGGATAGTGCCATTAGTAGTGTATTGATGTAAGAAGATTCCAAATGATAGTACCAGCTTGTTTATTATGCCAACTGACAATCATTTCCAATCGAAAGGAATTAATCTATTTAAAAGGGAAATGCTTAGAATGATCTATTTTGTTAAGAAGTTCAAGCATTATCTTTTGGGACATCCCTTTTTTTTTCATGTGGATCACTCAACCCTAGTTTATTTACTCAAGTAGAAGAATGTCACAAGTCACTTGCTTGGTGAAATATCAATAGGAGTGGACAATGACTTCATTGATGGTCAACTCTTTGTGATGTTGGTTATGATGGATAATCTGGCATGCAGGCCTATTAATCCTCCCTAGACTATGGGCGAAGTCCCAAACCACCTTTTGATAGATCAATGTAAGCACCTAGCCTTTGAAGGAGGAGGTTTGAATGCATTCTAGGTCATATTTATCATTAGACTTTATGTAGAGTTCTGCACAGGGTGGTGGTCCCAATGGAGTAGGAAGCAATCATGGATAAGGCTCATCAAGGTGTCTCTGGTGGTAATTTTTTTAATGGAAGTAATAATCCAAAAGATCCAACAAGCCCAATTGTGGTGGCCCACTATGCATGGTGATGCGTAGAAGTGGGTCCACAAATGTGATTCTTGTTAGTGCGTTGTGGTAGCCTCTAGCTCAAGATAGATTAACACTCAACCCAATTCTTCTGCAAGAGCCATTTCAAAGTGGGGCCTTGATTTCATTAGCCCAATCAAGTTGACGATGGCTTCCACCAAGAATAGGTACATTTTGATAGCCACTCATTACTGTACAAAGTGGGTGGAGGCATGGGTATTAAAGGAAAAATTTTCCAATTTAGTGGCCTCCTATCTTTTCAAAGATATTCTTCATTACTCAATATGGTTGTTTGGTTTTGAGCTAGAGAGTGATCATCGAGAAGGTCACTTCATTAATAAGGTTTGAGGCCTTCTTTCTGGTGATACATAAGAAATCTTCCCTCTACAACCCTCAGGCCAATGGCTTTGACTGAATCTACTGATAAAACCATGTGCAAAATTCTAACAAAGTTTGTGAAACATCATTTGAAAGTTTGGGACAACAAACTTCCAATTGCATCATGAGCCTACTAGACTTCTTATGAAGTGGCTACTAGTCTTTCTCCATACAATTGGGATTTGGGTTGGAAGCAATCACTTCTGATCGCATTATGGGCCTATTAGAATTCTTATAAAATGGACAGTGGTCTTTCTCCATACAAATTGGGCTTCAAGTTGGAAGTAATCACTCCCCTTGAATTTCCTTTACACAACATATGGATCGTGGTTTTGAATAGACTCCTTAGAGAGGAGTCTCTTACCTTCCAACTAGAAGTGCTAGCCTAGTTGAATGAGCACCAAATCGTGAGCTCTTATCTTCTATCCAAAATCTAGATGTGGTGGCAAAAGCATCAAATTGATTACTTCTCTAATAAGCACTTATTTGAATGTGGACATGTAGTTTTGGTGTTCACTCCATATAGGAAGCTTTTGGGAAAGTTAAAATTCAGATGGAGTGGCCCATTTTGAGTTTAGTGTAGTACAAGATTAAATTCTTTCTGCCTCACAGATCTTCCAGATAATGTTCTTCCCCACATAGTTAATGGGTTAATATTATTTTGCCTTCTAAATGTACAATTAGTATAACTTCATTCATAGGATTGTAGCATTCTTGTGTGCTACAAACTCCATGAAACTTTGTGTCAACTTTGTCCTTTGGGTTTTCTAAAATATTTTGGTTTGCTTGAGGTTGGTTTGTACATTGTTTTACTAGTTCTATTCTAGAAGTAGCATCATGAGATATTATATCATTGACAGAATTTAGATTTTTTGGTTTGGTAGTTTTTTATTCAATGTGTTCATTGTTGCTTCTTCAACTTTGGTTTGCAACTTTTTGAATGAGCTCATTATGGTCACATCGAGTTGTTAAAATATCTTTGAATTTATTGTATAGCTATGTGTCTTTCGATTCATTCAGTGCATTCAATATTGTTATTGGTTTGCTTGTGTCCAAACAAAAAAAACATGTGCACATGACTAGAAGTTATATTTGATTGCAAACAAATATTGAGGGAAAATGTGATGATGTTTGCTACCATAAAGAACTTATTAAATTGAGTCAACAAAAACATGTCATTTTATAAAGGAGGTAATTGTGGCACTTGTAATCTATCTTTCTTCATGCTTTTGTTTGCTTTTGGTAGTTCAAGCAAGCCTTTGGTAAAATATTCATAATCCTTGTTCAATATTGTACTTGCTTCAATTGGAAGGTGTTGTGCATAGCCTTTAAGAGTACTTGGAAGGTGTTCTAGATAAGCTTTTTGTGGTTCAAATATCGACTCTTAGATTCTTCATAACCAATGACTTTATTTTCAGAGTTAATCTAAAAAACTAACATAGTATCTTTGTGTAGCTTACTTATGTGATATATATTACTTTTCTTAGTTTCAAGTATTTACAACTAATTTTGTTTCAAATCCCAAGAACATTCATCCATTGTTTTGTACCAATCAATGTGAAGTTTTTGTTTTTTGTGATATACAATTTTTCATATAGTATTGTTAATTTAGGCTCTTTGTAGTAATTGCAAGTCTCTTTAAAAAAAGGTGTCTTGTAAAATTTTGCACATAATGTGACAATTGGCCTATTTGTTTGTGCAAAGTAGAATTCTCTAGTAATTGGTGAATGAATAGAATTATGAGGTATGTGTTATAATTTTGGGCACTTGATCTAGTATTTTGTTACTTGTTTCTTTACCAAATAGATGCTATGTTTTATCTCTTGAAAATCATTGACTACATCATACAATTTGCAACTACATCCTTCATTGTAGTTTCAAGTGCATACAATTTACAACTATTTTATGCAAATTAAAAATGCATGTTCTTATGTGAATACAAATGTAATTGTGGTCCCTATCCCTACCAATGAAAATTTGGAGTATGGATGATTGTTTTCATACCACTGATATGTCCAATACTTGCTATGATTCCTTCAAAGATTCATCCTTTTATTGTTTCTTGTTTGATTAACAAAATCATTTTTTGATTATTCCATTAGGGAAGAACTTCAATTCAACTTTGAACATTGGTATGGATTTTACAATAGTCCAAAGTAAAATTTTCAAACTATATCACCTTTTCTATAGAAGGTTTGCTTCAAATTTTCTTTTTTTTGTTCTCTTTCTCTTGAATTGACATATTATTGATGTTTGTAAATCTTTCTAAGTGAAAAAACCTTCATGGAGTAAAAAACCTCTCATATTTTTTTCCTAGATTGTTATTAGCTTCCATGATTACCATATCAAGTCCTCAAAATCAATTAACTTAGATCTTAAGCTTTCATTTGTGCAAATTCTTGAATTTTGAACCAAGCATTCTAGTAATGACATAAGATGGTACTTATCTACAATAAAAATAATAACAATGGAGAACTTTACTACAAACTGGTTGCAAAACAAGTTCATTACAAGAATACTCTACTTCCCTTGGATCAAACTATGCTTAATATGTCATCACAAGCAATAACTTTCTTTGTATCAGACCAATCTATTAGCATGGAGATGTATATGTTTAATTTGCTTGTAATTTTTGTTTGATGCTACTTTGATCAATATCATGGGTAATTATCACCAATTGTATAAGCTACTTCAAAGTGAAGCCAATATCAAAACAATCAAGCTATATGGACCATTTTGACTATCACCTAGCTTCAATGCTATCCAAGGGAATCATTATTCACAATTTAACAAATATTCTTATGTTTGTTCTTGTAGATGCAGCAAAAATTTATTGGGTCTATATCACTTTTTAAAGCACAACATATTGTTGGCCAATCCAAGGTTCTAATGTAGGTATTTTTATTTGAAACTCAAGCAAGAGCTTTGATAAATTAAGTAATTCATGAATGAAACTTATTCTATATAGGTTGTAACAATTTCTCAAAGAGCTGTAATGATGTGTGTTATCTTCCATGAGGCTATCTATAAGCATGCTTTTTGTTGTAGAGCTATTGTAGCACCTTAATTTTCAAGTGCTAGAAATCCTTGTAATTCCGCCATTTAATAAGTTAGAAATGTTCAAAATAGGTGATATTGGTACAAAAGCAATATTTTTATACATACTTTGACACATTATTTAAAACTTTTTCATATATATTTTTATTCTTTTGACATGTATGGTACATTAGAATCAACAGTCATGCATGTAATGAACATTTACCACATCTACTGATGCATATACATGACGTATTTTTTTAAACTATATTCACCACATTTACTTTACTATAAGCAATTTTTGAAGGTGGTGTATAGGGCAACATTAACGTATGAAAATTTTACTTTGTTGAATATAATTGAATTTCATCTTCTTGTAAGCACAATTCAACATATTTTTATGATACAAAATTGTATGCCATGCTTTAGTTAACTCTTTTGCACTTATCTTTGTTTATTGTGTCAATACAGTTGAGCTTTCTCATATAAGTGTGGGAGTATTTTTAAAATATTTTTTTAGATTTTTCTATAAATATAGTATATCTAAAATATAGGATGTTGCTTGTTCAACCATCGATACGTGGCTGCATTATGCAAAATCATAATAAGTATATTGAAATCTTTGTATCTATGTATATTGAAATTGTTTCTCACAATAATTTGTTTAACTTTCTGTTTGGTAAATCCATTGGTTTACAAAATTATTAAATAATTTCTTGAATAATTTGATAAACCGTACAATTATTTATTTTTGTAACCAAGAAATAAAGCAAGCTACAATGATGGCAAAGCATAGAGATTGAGGAATCTTACCTTTGCAAGTTTAAAAATATTATCAATCATCTATATAATGGTTTTCTATCAGAACCTATAATTTGAGAAGGTTAATATGAAACTAATATATTTGGAAAGCTCTTGATAGTTTCACAATAGTTTACAGCTACCTATTTTTAAAACCTTACGTAGCTATTGTTTTGAGCTTTGCATTCATTGGGGGAAATTTGGACTCACTTTTAGGCCTTTCAAGCTCTTTGCGATTCTAGGGAATATTCCATGAGGACAAATGAGGATGAGGCTACTGTCTGAGAACTTTTGAGGTTATTTTATGGTCGAGAGACCAATTTGGACATCAATAATCAATTAAGTCAATAATGATTTATATGAACATGTGTGTTCTAAATTATATTGGTAGCGTTAAAATATTGCTCCTATTTCTATTCTACAAAAGAAAAGTTAAGAACAAAAGCATATTCTTAAGTCATATTTAAAGACAATGCCTAAATGATTTCTTGGCAACTATTGGCTTGATACAACCACATAAATGATATGGATTTAAAAGAGATTTAGAGCATAGAGAATTGCTATGAGATGCCAAATGAAAGATATTTTTCCAAGTGCAATAGCAAATATGTGCATGTATTTGAAAGATGGCAATATATACGTAGAGATCAAAATATTAAATGTCGAGAAATTAATGAATTACACTTTTTAAATATATAAAACATAATCAATACAGTTGTGACATGATGATCCAATAATCAATGGACCAAACAATGATTTATATAAAAATCTTGCTTCTTTCATGCTATTCCAAAATGGATGAGCTATGAGCAAAAGCATATTCTTGATGCTATTTAAATACTACAAAATTTATTTATTCACAAGTGTTAGTTTTATCTAAGCAATCTAAGCACCCATATTAATTGTAGAGTGAAGAGTATTACTCCTATCAGTATTCTTGTATTCATATGTAAAATGATTTCCTTATGCCAAGATCAATGGCATTTGTATCACTCTTTTTCGAGATATATTATCTTGATCTATCAACAAGGTCGAATTAAAGTTTCAAAATCATGCCCTAAACATGACATTGTCATGAACATAGGCTAAGACTATTGTCTTGTTTCAAGCACAACTATTGGCTATGATAAATGGATATATCTTTGCATTTGGAACTCCTTAATGTTAAGATAAATTTTTTTATTTACATTAACTTTTATCGAGACATGCTATCTTAACCTAAAACATAGGTTGTGCATTGCTACATTCTTCTTGTGATGCAAGAATAATATAAACCCTCAATTTTGTAGACAATGAAGAGCTAGAAATCTTATATAATTGTGTTGAGATGTTATTAGATGAATAGATATTTTAATTTCTTATATTGTACTTCTTGTAATCGTGTCCATTCATTGGCAAGAAACAAATAAATCAACGAAGAGCAAACTAATCAATCATAACATGTTAACAAAAGATAGCTTACTTATTCAATGCTATCTAATGTTTTTTCAATTTATTCAATACTATTTTAGAAACTATACTCTCTCTCTCTCTCTCTCTCTCTCTCTCTCTCTCTCTCTACCAATTAAGCTAATTTGGAATCCTTGTATGGAAATTGATTTTTTTTAAATTGTTGTTTATGGTCCCCAAAAATAGATCTTCATAGAATTGGAAAATCTAATAAGATCAAGAAGGGGTGATATAGTTAAATGCTAAAATTAGGAAAGTCAAAAAGACAAGCACAATTGCTTAAGAGGGATCTTGTCTACAAGTCATTGCCAAAAAATCTATGCGCTTATCAAGAGAATGTTACTTAAGAAAATTCAATAATTAGTCAATGATTCATTTTTGAAACTCCTTGCTAAATTTGAGATTAATAAAATAAGTTTTTTCCATTCAATTAAACTCTCTCTCTCTCTCTCTCTCTCTCTCTCTCTCTCTCTCTCTCTCAAATTGTAGAGTTGTCTAGGAGAAATGATTGCATATTTTATGTGAGTCTTGCTTCTATAAGTGTATGGTTTATGGTTCTTTTATTAGTTCTAGAAACTTGGATTGTTGGTCTATTTTTGAAAGGTTTCTTGTATAGAGTTGTGAGAACTAATACAACATACAAAACCATTATCCTACTATATATGCTTTATTTTCAAGATGATAGAGGCTATAAATACAACAATAAATGTTTTTATAAGAGCAGATCATAGGTCTTAGTTTGAAATTTAGTTTTGATATAGTAGAAATGTTTTTCATCAAAGCAAGTCATATTTCATAGGTTAAATTTTAGTTTCAACATTGTAAACACCTCCCAATACTACAACAAAAGAAAACACAATTTTACTAACTCTTGCACTATGGTCTCACTCCAAAAGTAAACCCAAAACACATATTTTACTATGAAGAGACAAAACTAGGTTAAAGTAAGCCACAATGGTTGTGGTTGAATAACTAGTATGTTGTAGCCAAGTAGGTGGATGTGAAAGCCAAGTCAAGCAACATGCTAAGACTACATAAACAATGCCACAAGCCCAATCTAAACTCGGCCCATGCACATCAACAATAAATAATCATGTAGCTCGACCTATTAATGCATTTCAAATTGAGGCTTCATGCCATTATGACCAAGCATAAGCACAATAGTTGGCAAGGCACATCCAACTACAGTGGCAATCCAATCCTAGCTAGAGCAACACTCCAAAGCTTCATAAAAAAGGCGAAGAAACCAATACTTAAACCACCAACGGATGTGTTCTAGTATCATAGATATACGTTGACTATTAGACATGAGACTTCCGACTACTACAATCTTATTAAGTGCGAATCATTATCACCACAACCAATAGTAAAGTGCAAAAAATAGCAAGTCAATTGCAACAAGATGGTGAATTAATGAAGTGGAGGCTAAAAGAGGCTTCCATGGTGTGGGACATACAAGCGTTCCACAACTAGAGAGAGAGAGAGAGAGAGAGAGAGAGAGAGAGAGAGAGAGAGGAAGGCAAGTTCAAGAGAAGTGAACAAAATTCACTATGGGGACGAAGAGCAAGGGGGAGAGGAGGGGTTTAGGAGTGATTGGGCACAAGCCACAATAGACAAGGAACAAGTAAATTACTACCAACAAATGTAGCCTTTAAGAAGATAAGGACTACTGCAAGCAAGGGCAAGAACCATTGCAATCAAGAGCCCATACATCATGGTGTAAGGATGAGATCATTGTGAGCAAATGGTCACAGAGAGAGAGAGAGAGAGAGAGAGAGAGAGAGAGAGAGATTGAATGATAAGGACACACACACACACACATATAAACGAGTAATAAAAAAGGACAAACCTATACATGAAAGATAAGTAAAAATGCTGTGACCATTCACCGTGTAGCTTATACAAACCCTGGTTCCTAAAAACAAGTGTTTTTGCTATTTCTTTATCAAAGCATGATTGACATGCCTTATTAATAATCATGTCTTCCCCTAAGAGCCAGGAGTGCTTTTAGTATTTCAAAGCATGCACTGCATTCTTTATTAATAAGACTTCCTTGCTAAAAGCAAGGGCAAGAGCTGCTTTTCTTTTATCAAGAGATTGAGATGTTTAATACTTGAGCTCGGACAAGCAATTTCTGGGAAAAACCAATCCCAAAATTCCAACTTTTTAGACATTAACCTCGACTGGAGTTAACTAGGACCAATTTTTCAGTGCATTGTAATAGTGTATGACCTAAGGGGGAAAGCTAATAAATTCATGGGACACTTATTTACTTGAGTTCAGATATCTGGTTAACTGTTAGTACTAAGTATGATAACAGTGATAGCTGGCACCTCACGTGCAAAACTAACTAGTGTAATTACAGTGATGTAATCCTAGTACAAAAACGTGGGCACCTTCAAGCCCTTGGCACACATGCCTGGCCAAACATTTCAATGGGATATTGACAAGATACAATAGTGCAAGGCGTTATCTTTTTGCCCCTCACCTTACAAAAGAATTAGGTACCATAGCTACAAGATATAAGGAACTTGGAGCACCAATTATGGCCCAATGGGTAAACCGCGAAGCTTTTCACTGATCATCAATCCAATTGCATCTCTGTATCACCTTTCTGATCTGCAAGAGCATTCAGTTGATCTGGCTTGATCTTATTATTTTCACCTTGTTGGGATGAAGTGCTTTGTTCCTCACTTGTACCCGGGTTCTGTTGTACCAAAGTGCTTGTATTCCTGACATAAGACAGTGATCGGACAGGACGAGTTGGTAAGATGGGCCTGGTTGCATTTGATAATGTAGTGTTTGGAGTGGCACCAGTTGCTGCAGTATCACGCTTCCACTGTAGACTCGGGAAGTTGCCATAGGGCCTTGGCATGCTAGGGAATCTTGGTAATACGTACGGTGAGCCTCTCAAAAACCTGCCCCTTATAGGAAGACGCAGAGCTAGAGGAATAGGCCGCCGTATTAGGGCTGGACGAAGAAGAGGACTTGTTTCCTGAATTGCCTGAATAGCTTCATTCTTTCTGACCACCTGCAAAAAGAGGGCACAATCATTTTATTTATCATTAAGTAGCATAGATGTTTTCTTGTAAGGCAGATGCTGACCTTCAGGATTCTGGAGTAGAAAGAAGATTCATTCAAACCCAAAGCCTTATCTGCTGCATCTTTTGTTTTGAATTCGATATATGCAGATCTGCAACACATCAAAGCGATCTATGAGAGAGAAATAATGCATAGAGACTACCAGCTTGATCTCTATAATATGATATGCAACACCCAAATGACCAGAACAGTTATTTCAATCTTTTTTAATCATCCTATGGTCTTGAATTTGAAGCATTGTACAAAGCTCTTGCTTGGTTTTTACCGCCTTGATATGCTCATGTTGACTAGACGTGAGCTCAAGGAGTGCTGCAGGAAGTGTTTTATCAAGGAACAACCAGATGGGGGGACAAAACCCCACAGACAATACATATTTCATTTGACAAGTTCAAGGGGCAGAAAGGGAAATCAACCCAGTCCTATCAAGCCACGTACCCTTTTGGGAGTCCTGTGGCCCCATCAGTAAGCATAACTATTCTGCTGATATCACCACATGGTGCAAAATGAGCCATCACTGACTCTTTGGTGACAGCAAAATGAATCTGCCAATAATACAAAGGTCAGTTAGAACACACCAATTACATCCAAGAAGTGTGATCAAGTTCGGGAAACAATAGATACCCTTATTCTCACAACCAGATGTGCCTGTCAGAAGCTTGCTTTCCAATGTCATTGGACTCTATTAGTAAGTAAATATAGGATCCTGACACGTCTTTAAGTTTTTCATAATACACAACGTACATTAGTAACAAACACAGTTCGAGTGACTGCATCATCCTGAGACTTCCGACCTTGCTTCGCACCTGAAACTGAGCAGCAGTATTAGATACCAAGAATTAGTACTTTCAAACACAAACCTTCTAAAGCTACACCAATAATTCGAAAGAAAATGCAGGTCAGCAAAAAGAAGCACAAACATGGCATGTGCAACAAAATTGTGCCAGTAATTTAAATCTCTAACCAAAGTCAGATGTCTATAATATTATACATCAAACTACAAAATGATTTATTGCCATAGTTAGTAGGCATTTTTACATCTTCCACAAACATATGCTGTATGTTGGGGTGCGAGTCCTTGTGATTGTAGACAGCCATGTCAACTTTAGGTATGAGGAGAGTTCAATGCAGCATCGTCTAAAGGCATAGTCACAGGGAAAGGCCATTCTTTGGGCTTAGGAACATTAAGGATCGTAGCTTCTTCCCAACCCATGTGACTTTAAAGAAATAGAGAACAGTAAATAATGCCCATTCCTCATCCTGTCCCATGCAACTACGCCCTAGAGGTGACATTCACCAGACCTACAATGTGTGTCCTTGCTGTCTTACACATCTGCCATGATCCTAGTCTCCAGTGGCAGGGGTGCATGTGGTGGGTGGGTGGGTTTTTTTTGGGGGGGAGGGGGGTGTGTTGTTTAGGGGGAGGTATCATGTTTTCCAAGTACAATAAAGAAACCATAATCTAGGAGGAAACATCTAGCTAGGAAAGAACAAATAATTGGAAGAACTAGAAAATACTAGGGATCTAATACAATGTGGAACTCATATGATATGTTGGAGAAGAAAAAAGGAGGACTATGTATCATCCCATGCCATCTCTCATAGGCCTATCCAACATGGATAAGCTAAAGCATTGAGGTTGGGCTGCTCAATGGTATGCCACTATCATTTGTGTCCTCCAATGGTGCCTCAAGTGGAGGTGTGGATGGGCCGATTGTGTGCACACTTTGAATCTCTTGATGCTTCTATCTAAGGTGACTCCCTATGGTAGAACCACATGATGATTTCAAGTGTGCTCTAAAGTGTTGTAGCTACAGCTCTAAAAAAGTCAATCAAGATGTGCTGTTCTGTATTCCTGAGATGCCTCCCTCAAAAGTATAGGAGATGCTCTCTATGTCAAAAAGTTGCTTCAAGAGAAGTCCAAGGTAGCACTGATCTTGGAAGTTCATCACTAGATAGTGGTCCAAATCCCTCTTAGAATAGATAGCACAAGTGCCCTTTAATCTCATAGTGCCAACACTCAGTGCCCCTTTGCAATGCTAGTTGTCTCGATGACTCTACACTTTAGAGCACGTCTAGAGTATCTTTGTCTCGAAAGGCTCTAAAGCTTGTGCATAAAAATCGTTGTCAGGAAATGGGCTTTAGGTCTGAAACTAGTTGAGATCTGATCTACAAGTTAGTGAATGGAAACTAACAGCACACACACTATTCACTTCGGCAAAGAAAAAAAATGACACAAAAATTTTGAGAGTCAGAGCGCTCTTGCACAATAGACAGCACCAGATCAGCCCTCAAGGCGAGCTCCCCCTCACAATATTTCTTTAATATTGAGGATGAGCCTTTACACGAACCACTTGTGACTTTCCCATGTGATCAACGTGACTATCACAGACCAGCACTCTTTTTACTAATGATTCCTTGCATGCGTGGCTTTTCAATGGACCAAATTCATTCCAATTGCTATATCCTCAGTTACTCTCACCAACCTTGACCAATGAGATTTAAATTTGTCTCAATTATACACTCAAACTAGTGTTTCTTCAAGCATACAAGGCTGCAATCACTCCAATTTCGACCAATGTGACTTTCACAAATGCATCCATGGTCTATCATTGCTGCCGCACAACAAGCAATAAGGAAATCATACGGATTTGAGTCCGAGACTGATCCAATTCATCCAATGAGGCCTCAAATTGTCCAACAATCTTAGAGCTTTGCCCTAACCAATGCATCTTCAATTCACTATCCAATTCAAGTAATTTAGACCTGTAAACCTGCGGTCCATAAACCCTAATCTCTTGCATGCATTTGCCCTAAGATTTGATACTGAATTTAATGCTTTTAGTGGCTGGAAAATCAGAGCTGCATGTCTGAATATATTTTTCCTGATGTCTGCCCTGAATCTTCAATGATTTGACAACCCAAAACAGGGGGAAACTTGGGGGTTTTGCTGGAATGACTTGAACAAGCAATTTCACACCCGCAAATGACAGATTTCTGCAAATCCTATCCACTGATCTACTCTAAAGAGTAAACCCAAATTCAGATCTATCGTAAAACAGGGCTTACACAGCCCTAGAGAGAGAAAGGAGAAGAAAAAGATCAACTCCCGGCTGTCCAACACCTCAAAATCACTGCAAAACACTCTCCTCTTGCTGTTCATAACAAAAGATCAACAAGCATGCATCTCCTTTTGTTGCTACACCTCTCCAAACTTGGGCTGCTCCAAAAAATGCGAGTGCAAGAGAGCCCCAAATAGTCAAGATCAAATTACTCTTATCCTATTGCATGCAATTCAGCCCTGCTGTGGATCACCAAATTTCACCTAATCCCATAGTAACAGAAAACAGCCCAAATGGGCCCCCAATACAACTAAATGCCATTCCTGCCAAAATCTGGCCCAAAATGCATTTTGGCTGGGAAGGACATTTCTATCACAGTGTTGTGATGCAAAAGCATATGACTAGATTGATTGAAAACAATGAAAATGGCATGCATGCAAGCGCACGTGTGTGTGTGTGTGTGTGTGTGTGTGTGTGTGTGTGAGAGAGAGAGAGAGAGAGAGAGAGAGAGAGAGAGAGAGGAAATTTGAAGACTGCAATGTGCTTGGTTCCTTTGAGATCGCCCTCCTTAATGAAGAAATCTGAAGAAAGTCTAGTGGTGAAAGCAGTGGCTTAGCTTACCATGTAAGAGGCAAGTTTGAAAAGAGGGGTAATGCAGCCAATAAAGGCAAAAGCAAGGGCAAACAGCAGGATGTCACATGCTATCAGTGTGAGCGTAAAGGGCATAAAAAGGCCGATTGTCGGTACTTCAAGAGAGAGTAAGAAAGAAAGAAATAGCAAGGTAAGAAAAAGAAGGATGATAAGAAAGATGATGACAGCTTCCTCAAAAGAAGTTGCAAAGGCAAATATTGCATCCAGTGTGGTTATTGAAGAGCTTTCTAACACGGGAGAGGTACTTGTTGCAGCCTCATGCACTGATGTAAACGTTATGGCAGCAGCAAGTGATATGCACATCACCAAAAAGGATGTAATTGATGCTTTACTTTCAGCTCATGATGGATTGTCACAGTCATGGATAGTGGACAACGGTGCCTCTTTTCATGTTACCCCCTCTTTGGAGTCATTTTCTGAATACACTGCAAGTTGCCTAGGCAAGGTTTACTTGGGGTAATAACTATGCATGTGAGATAGATGGTGTTGGCACCATTCACTTGCCCTTGAAAACGGCCAAGAGCTGATTTTGCAAGATGTCAAATTTGTACCTGGCATAAAGAAAAGTCTACTATCAGTTGGGCAGCTTGATGCTAGAGGGTATTTTACTACCTTTGGTGGTGGATCTTGGAAGGTCCATAAGAAATCTATGCTGATTGTTAAAGGCAGCAAAAGGGGGACTTTATATTACTTACATTGTAAAGCATTACCTCGCAAGTTCTTGGATGTGGCTAAAGTCCATTCACGGATGGAGCTTTGGCACAAAATACTTGGTCATATAAGCCAGAAAGGCCTTCAGGTTCTCTCCTCTTTAGGGAGACTTGATGTAAAAGGCTGTGGTCTCAAATTTTTTAATGATTGGTTATATGGAAAACATGTGAAGTCTCCTTGTTACTCTGGTGTCGTTAAGAAGTCTAATGCTCTTGACTTAGTACACTTTGATGTGTGCACTATGTCTCTTAATTCGTATGGGGGTGTACGGTACTTTGTTACTTTCATAGATGATTTCAGTAGAAAGTCATGGATACATGTACTTAAGAGCAAAAAGGAAGTGTTGGATGGTTTTAAAAAGTTTCGTGCTGTTGTTACCACACAGAAAGGGCTTAAGTTGAAAGCCATAAGAACAGATAATGGGGGTGAATATGTCTCAAATGAATTTAACAAGTTTTGTGAGATGCATGGCATTAAAAGGGAGTTAACATCCCCTTATAATCCTGCATCAAATGGCATGACTGAAAGATATAATCGCACACTTTGTGAGAGAGTCAAATGCATGCTGTCCACAACTAATCTCCTGTAGCAATTTTGGGGAGAGGCTCTTAAAATTGCAGTTCAAGTATGCAATCGCTCTCCCAATCGTGCATTGGAAAATGGCATTCTTGAAGAGGTTTGGTCTGGCAAAACTGCTTCATATGACCATTTGTGTGTCTTTGGTTGTGATGCTTTTGTGCATATACCTGTAGAACAAAGGACCAAACTAGACATGAAATCCATCAAGGGCATCTTTATGGGATATGGAGATGAGGGAGAGATGGGATATAGAGTTTGGCTTCCTCAAGGTAGGAAGATAGTACGCAACGTAGTATTTAATGAGACAAAGTTGCTGAAAAATGCTACACATGGTGATCTTGATAGAAAGAATATCAAATTTCAGTATGAATAACCAACCATTCAGTAGCCATTAGCTGAAAGTTCTATCCTTTTTATGCTGAAAATGAGCAAGAACCTATTGTGCTACAGCCAGAAGATCATGGACAGCAAGTAGATGCAGAAGATGAAATAGGACAGCAAAAAGAACATGCTGCAAATAGATTACAGTAGCAAGAAAATGCAGAAAATCAGCCACCAGGTGATGGTAAGCACATTCCTCAGGATGTAGGCCCACTACTTAATAATATAGATCATTGGGTAAGAAGGTCTACACGTATCAGAAGGCAGCCACAGAGGTCTCAGCCATCTTCTGATTGCATTTTGTTGACTGATGAGGGTGAGCCTCTGACATTTAAAGAAGCACAGCCATGTGAAAACAAGAGAAAGTGGAAGCTTGCTATGCAAGAAGAGATGAAGTCTCTATATACAAATAACACATGGGAGCTTGTACCTTTGCCCAAGGATAGAAAAGCTATTCCTAATAAATGGGTTTACAAAGTGAAATGTATGGATGGGAAGCCCAAGTACAAGGCATGGTTGGTTGCAAAGGGCTTTACACAGAAGGAAGGCATAGACTTCCAGGAGGTATTTTCACCAGTGGTGAGATGACTATGCTCTGTATTTTGTTTGCTCTCACTGCATCCTTGGATTTAGAGTTGGATCAGATGGATGTGAAGACTGCTTTTCTTCATGGTGACTTGGATGAAGAGCTATATATGAAGCAGTCAGAAGGATTTGCTAGTCTAGGAAAAGAGTATTTGGTTTGTAAGCTGAAACACAGCTTATATGGGCTGAAACAAGACAATGGTACAAAAAATTTGATACCTTTATGCTCAACCATGGGTTTAAACGCAATCATGCAGATCACTGCTTATACACTAAAAAGGCTGATGATGGAAGCCTTATTGTGCTGGTTTTATATGTGGATGATATGCTGATTGCAGGGCAACATAAGAGTACTTTGCATGCTCTTAAAAGGCAGCTGAGTTCAGCCTTCTCCATGAAAGATTTGGGGGCAGCTGAACACATTGTGGGTATACATGTTAAAAGAGATAGAGGGCAGCGTTTGTTATTTCTCTCACACGACAAGTACATCAACAAAGTACTTGACAAGTTTAATATGGCTGATGCTAAGCCTCTTGGTGTGCCTTTAGTACCACATACAAAGCTTAGCAAAGCTGATTGCCCTAAGGATGATGCAGTTGCTAGTGCCATGAAGGATATACCTTATGCATCAGCTTGTGGATCTTTGATGTAGGCCATGGTTGCAACTCACCCTGACATTTCTCATGCAGTGGGAGTTGTTAGTAGATTCATGTCTAACCCTGCCAAGCCACATTGGGAAGTAGTGAAATGTATCTTTAGATACTTGAAAGGTACACAAGAAAAGTGTATATGCTATGGAAAGGGTACACTAGAGTTGTAGGGATTTTGTGATTCGGACATGGCAAGAAATCTCGACACTAGGAAATCTACCAGTGGATATGTTTTTACTTTGGCTGGTGGGGCTATCTCTTGGTGTTCAAGATTACAGAAAATTGTGGCACTGAGTACTACAGAAGCTGAATATATTTCACCCACAGAAGCTTCTAAGAAAGCTATTTGGCTTGGCTGTCTGGTCAAGGATTTTGGTCTTTCTTCACGTACTCTAGTGCTTGGTTGTGATAGCCAGAGTGCAGTATGTCTGGCTAAGAATGCCATGTTCCATGCACGTACCAAACACATAGATGTTCGGTACCATTTCATTCGACAGGTCTTGGATGATGGTCTTGTCACACCGACTAAGGTCAAAACCCAAGATAACCGTGCACATGTTCTCACTAAGTGTCTTACAAAGGCTCAATATGAGTATTGCATTCGTTTAGTGGGAGTTGGTTAGCTTAAAGGTACCACTTCAGGCCTTTAAGTGGAAGGTTGTTGGATATGAAGTCCCTTCGTCTTTGTATATATAGTCATACGGGTGTGAACACACTTATATTGTACCCTACATATAAATACATTCTTTCATTCTTTGTGTACCATCACAATCTGGTACACCTATCTCTACATTTACTCTATCTAACTCTTAACTCTGCTGCTCTCGCCTCAATCTCGCACTTCATTTGCGAGTGTCTCAGCTCCATTCGCGAGTGTCTCTGCGCCATCTTTGACCATCAAATTGGCATTAGGTACCATTAAACGCCACTTTTCTAGTGTCACCAACTGACACTTATGGCCAAACAAATAACCTAGGCCAACAACTGGTACCAAATACCACCAAGTACTTATGCAACATAACTTATAGTAACTTTTACCTTTGACATCCTGTGATTTTCTTAGATCTCGGACTCGTAAATTTACTATAACCCCAGTTACACCTCACATGTGCAACATTTACTTAACCATGTGATTAAAAAGTAATCCACATGTTAAGTGAGGTTTCAAAAATATATGTCCTCATGACAAGTGCAAGTTAATTATTTCACAATGAGAGACCTAGGACCCCAAAATATCAATTGGTGCCAAAGGCAAAAGTTGTAATAAGTTATGCTTCACAAGTATTAGGTGCTACTCGGTGTTAGATTTTTTGCCTAGATCAATTTATTGGCCACTAATCATTGATATCAATGGTGATATTAGAGACTAGGTATTAATTAATTAATTAATGCTGGTCTAAGGACTAATAACTCCTCAAGAATACTAAGAAGCCAAATCGGCCTAGCTAATTAAATTATTGGATAGTGGATTTTTTTGGGAACACTAGAATAATTATTTATTTGATTTTTAAAATTAATATTCGAAATATTAATTTAATAATCTAGATAATTTTGAAAAATAAAATAACAAGGCAGTCAATAAAACTTACCCATACAAGTGGAAAAAACGTTTTTGGGACTTGAGGAAAGTCTATTTCAACCATTGTGAGAGAAAAGGATACTACTACAGAGCAAGGAGATGTTGATGACGTGATTTGCAGCCACCAAGGACCAATCCTACTTTAAGTGATAGCAATTTGGAGCCCTCTAGGTGCGGGTGACAACAACCCAAGGTTTTTCTAGTACATGTGACAACATACAAGAGGGGACATCAGCCTTTCGTGTGATCCTAAGTGACAGCTTCCATGGCTATTTGAGCAACGCAACAACACTTTTTCAGTATTTTGAGATGAAACTCTGAAATTTCTCTCCACAACATTCTCTCTCATCCTATACTATGTCTCAAGTTATCTCAACAAAAAATCATTTAAGTCATTAGAGGTGGAGATATTGGAAAATTTCGACTACAAACCCTAATTTATAGTAAAATTAAAGTCTATTCAATCCCCTGACATAACCCAAAGCATCAATGAGGACACAAAATCAAGCAAAAAATGATGGAAGCCCCAAAGACCAAGACAAAGATGGAAACCGAATGTTCAACTCATAACAAATACAAAAGAATGATCAATCCCATATAGCTGCCCAGCTATAAATAGCTAAATATCTCTACGTTTGTCAACAACTGTAGAGAAGTGCCATGAATGCAATCGGCCAGCTAAATCTGGCTGACCAGCCCAAACTGAAGATGAAAATGTTGACGTGGCACTCCTAGATAGATCATTATCATCAAAGGTTGCAAAATCGCTACTAAGGCAAGGAAAAGTGGCTGCCCATGTAGTATGAACACACTTGACATTGACAGAGAAAGAAATGCCAACAAAACTTAGTGGAAGTAAGAGTCAAAGCTGCAATGTCTTTGCCAAACTCTAACGGAGCTCGCAACCAGGAGATGACGGACTAACAAAATAAAATGGCACATTAACACCCCCTCTCATATTCTAGCAGTGTATGAAGACCCAACAATCTCATATGATGAAGTATAGAAGCCTATGGAAGAGGCTTTCGTTAAGAGATCCATTGCATTGTCCTCCATGGGATAGTAGGCCAACGCTAACTTAGAATCCACGATCCACTCTCAAACGAAGTGGTATTGAACCTTTATGTGCTTCATTTGACCATGAAATGCAAGGTTCTTACCAAAGCTAAGGCACATTGATTATCCATGCGCAACCGAGTGGATCTTATTTGTGAAAAGTCAATCTTCGCCAATGAGCGACAGAGCCAAATTGTCTCTTTCAAATGTGAACACCCGTCAGTGGGTGTGATACTTAGTACCTTGTGCTTTCATCCATTCTCACATAGTAAATGTGATCTTCCAACACTCTTCTCTCTTGATGTTCACTTGTTCACTGTGAGTGTGTGCGAGTGTGCATGTTATGTTAAACCCTAACCCAATATTGGTATCATAGCATATCTTTCAGCCATTGCCATCACCACCTAAGCCACCATTGAGCCCTACAATTGGCTTCTCCTCCTTACTCATCTATCTCGTCTTGTGTGCTCATGGCTCACCTCAACAATGCCAGGTCCTCATGCTATGCATGTTGGTTTAGCTGCCCCAAACGAAGTCAACAAGCCCAACAGCTGATACAACAGTCCATTTACACCTCACTTGGCCCATGTCACATTAGACCTGCCAACACACCGGGTGCTCTTTATGCGCACTTGGCCCAACACATCCATCTCACCCCAAGAGCTCCGACTATCCAACCAACAAACACCTTCAAATATGCTACGTTACACAACAGTCCGACAAATGCCTTCAGCTTTGCTAAGTCACGCTGCCTCTCAGGCATCGTTTTAATATGCACGTGTTGCATTGCTACTCAAGAGTTAATCAAGCCAATAAAATATCAAAATATTTATATTCTCCAAGTCTTAATCAGCATTCAGCCCTTTAAATTGCTCATGTTTGCACGTAATGCCCCTGTGAAGCACAAAATTTGGGCATTTTGCAACAATTCCAAACTTCCCCCATATTTATGCTCTCTCAGCCTTAACCAACATTCAACCTTTTAAATTGCTCATATTCACGTGCAATGCCCTTGTGAAGCACAAAAATTCGGCATTTTGACACAAATCCAAATTTCTTTTAGAATTTTGTGGCTTTTGCATGAAAATCGTGAACTTTTGCCTGAATTTTGTGGCTTTTGCCTGAAAACCAACATTGAGGCCAATCATATCTTCTACATTGAATTTGCACACATTGAAGCCTTTTCAACTGAAAACTTTCATTCATGCCATCAATTTTTCAAAAAATTGGGAGTCTCTGGTCTTTTCTTTGCTTTATTTTTGTACTACAATTGCATTTATACTTTGGACAACAGTTGGTTACAAAGAAACCAGAAATTTCAACAAACAATGGCTAAGAAAAATGATTTGCTCAAAATGTTTGCGGACTCAAACAAATTAGATGGCACTAATTATCCCAGGTGGGCATACATGATGAAGTATATACTTGCTAATGCTTACACATTTGATGCATTTGTATCACTATTGTTGCAAGAAGAGCAATCAAGGCTCAATCACTCTAAAATAAGTATTGCATTTAAACTCCTTAAGCACCAAGGATAATGATGCTAAGAAAAAGAGATGCAACTATTGTAGGTTGAAGGGGCATGTTCTTCAAGAATGTAGAAAGAGTGGCAAGTGAAAAAAAGAAACAATCAAGCATGAGTATTACTCAAAATTCAGCAAATGCAAAGAACATTGGTCAATCTTATGCCTTTGATGTGTGTTGTTCGTATGATCCTTCTTCACATGAGCATGGGCTTTCAATTTCTGAAAATTGCACCACAAGGTATTTTAACAATGGCACTTCTAAGCATATAAAGTCCTTTTGTGACTTGTTTGTATCATACGACTAGGCCCCGAAGTTCCTGAGATTCAAGCACTTGTTGCATGAAGTTTGACCAAGTGGTGAAATTTGACCCATTAAAACGAGTCTTAGCCGTGAAGATATTATTGGCCATTGCAACAAGACTGGTAGTGATAAGAGAGAGAGGTGTGTAATGGGGATAGGATTGATAGAGTGGAGAAGTAAAGTACACTTGAAAAGAAATCCCAAAGTGCCTTCTATGCATACGAGAAGTGTACACGTAGTTCCAAATGTAGACATGGCGGGATTGGGTATGAGCATGGTAACCATATGAGGAGCCCACGGTGAAAAGATAGACATGAGGAGCACAGGATGGAAAACCATGTGTAGGAGTGATCCATGTAGTGATAGATTAGGCACGAAGATCAAGACAATCAATAGATACGCGCAACAAGAGACAAAGAGAGTTAGATAGAGCAGAGCCGAGAGTGAGCCCGTTTTTAGGTACAATGGCGAGAGAATCCCTTTAGGTTTTTAGATAGATATATATCTGTAAGTACAAGTGATAAGGGTTTGTTCACACCCGAGCACATTTAAAGGCACAAGGCCTTTATTCCCAACAACCTCCCACCTAAAGGCAATGCGCCTGAAGAGGAGAAAAGAATCAGCTAAGTCTAGGTATCTACAAAGCTGAAATACATATATCTATCCAACTCCCATCATCTGTCGGCAATAAGCAAACCTCTCTCTTCGTCAAGTATGAAAAGTACGGTACGGTACGATAAAATACGGTACTAAATGGTACCTTAAGATAGAACAAATGTTTAAAGTCTAAATAGCAATGCTATTGGAGTATATAAGATGAATACTTGAGGGTAACACACCAAAACCTCTATGGCATATACCACATGCGCAACATGCACTACAACTTATAAATACATACGTAGGAGTGGATACATCATACATGAATGATCATACAAATAAGAGGCATGTATGCTTGAGAGAGAAGATTGAGAGAGAGAGAGAGAGAGAGAGAGAGAGAGTGAGTGAGTGAGTGAGAGAGAGAGAGAGATGAAATGACATGAGATGCTTTATTAACGCCTACAATACGCTAAAATTACTTGTGAGACCAACAGTTACCAAACAAACCACCAAAGGTTTTGGTAAAAGATTTATGAATTTTGTTATGGTTTTGTTTGGCATTGCTAAGGCTAAAGTAGCTACCGATGGTACATTCACTAATTCGTGTACTCTCAGAAGGTACATTAGGCCAAGCTATCCTTTGGCCTAGTTTTATTAGCAATGTGTACTAATGCTTTGGGTTGGGTGGTGCAAAATGAGCTGTGAACAAAGGTAAAATCAATAGGCTTAAGCTACTTGATGATTCTGAAATGGTGCTGAATTTATTTATTGATGACACTAATATATTGTGAAAAATGATGGGACATCAATTAGAAACGTTTGGAACTGCTTGAATACCTTATGTATGGTCTTTGGCTCTAGGATAAATCATAACAAAACATGTATGAGGAGTCTAATCAAGCTTCCAACCCCTTTCTTGGTCGATCGATCAAGGATACAAAATCACCACCACCACCACCATAACAACAACAGTCAACAACCCTTGTTTTTTGGTACAAATTCGTATGGTGCGGTACGATACGAACCATATAGTACAAACCAGTTCGTACTACGTACGAGTGCAACTATGGGTTGTGCTCCGGGAAGAAATCTTTTGGACAACAAAATGTGCCCCCTATACAACAGCAAATACCTGCAGTAAATGAACTTGCAAATGTAGAAAAAATAACGTTGGAAATTATCAGCCAGCTATTGCCCATGATAATGAGTCACTACATGTGCAGGAACAGCCAGGACAGCAAGCTGTTAATTCTGATTTGCAGGTTGAAATGCCAGGATAGCATGCTGAAAATTGAAATTTGCAAGAACAGCTAGAAACAATGATCATTGGCTTAGGAGATCGTCTAGGGCTACTAGACAACCTAATAGATTTGTTCGTGGTGCAAACAATGTGGCTGATTATGTCATGTTGGCAGACTATGGTGAACTGTCTTGCTTCAAGGAAGCAATCGACAGACAGGACAGCAAGAAATGGTATAAAGCCATATTGTCAGAAATGGAATCTCTTGCTAAAAATGGCACTTGGGACTTGGTGCAGTTGCCTAAAGGGCAGAAAACACTTCCATGCAAATGGGTTTACAAGATGAAGGTCACTTTTGGTTCCTCACCAAAGTACAAAGCAAGATTGAGGTACAAGCAGGAACATGGAATTGACTTTGATGAGATCTTCTCTCCTGTAGTCAAGATGACTACCTTGAGAACCATTTTGGGCTTGGTTGCGGTTGAAGATATGAAGCTCATACAAATGGATGTAAAGACTGCATTCTTACATGGTGATCTGCATGAAGACATATATGTGCAGCAACCTGAAGGGTTTGCGGAAAAAGGGAAAAAGAATATGGTATGTAAACTCAAACGAAGTTTATATGGGCTAAAACAAGCACCGAGAGAATGGTATCATAAGTTTGATACATTTATGCAGTCTCAAGGTTTTCATAGAAGTCAAGTGAATCACTGCTTGTACACCAAAAAGGCAACAAATGGCAGCTTGATCATCTTGGTTTTGTATGTTGATGACATGGTGACTGCTAGTAGGGATACTCATGCCCTGGACTCACTGAAGCAAAGTCTTCATGGCAGCTTTGACATAAAGGATGTAGGTGATGCAAATCACACTCTTGGCATGGGAATACTCAAAGATAGGTCAAAAGGATTACTCTATCTATCTTAGCAGGAGTATATCTCCAAGGTTTTGCAGCGTCTCAATATGGAAGGGGAAAAAACAATTGGGATTCCATTGCCTCCATATGTGAAACTTAGTGCAAAGCACAACACTACATCTGATGATGAGAAGGCTGAAATGGCCAAGATACCATATGCTTCAACTGTTGGCAGTTTGATGTATGCTATGGTTGCTACACGCCTTGACATTGCCTTTGCAGTAGGAGTGGTTAGCAAATACATGGCAAACCCAGGTAAAAAGCATTGGGAAGCAGTGAAAGGTATTATGAGATACCTCAAAGACACAAAGGAGTTGTACATCTGCTTTCGAAAGCAGAAAGCATCTGTTGTTGGCTTTACGGATGCAGACTATGCTGGTCATGCAGATTGTAGAAAGTCCACTTCTGGGTATGTGTTTACCTTCACAAGAGGAGCAATCTCTTGGATCTCTAGGCTACAAAAGTGTATTGCATTGTTTACTACAGAGGCAGAGTATGTGGCTGTCATTGAGGCATGCAAGGAGGCTTTATGGCTTTCAAGTCTAGTGGGAGAGCTTGGATTTACAGAGTTATCTATTCTCCATTGTGATAGCCAGAGTCTATGATGCTAGCACGGAATCCCATCTTTCATGAAAAGATGAAGCACATATAGGTGAAGTACCACTTCATTAGAGATATACTTGACAGCAAGAGCACTGAGCTTGTTAAAGTGCATACAAATGATAATCCTAGAGACCTTCTCACGAAGAGTCTTCCAGCAAAGTGGTTTGCTCATTGACGATAGATGATGGGAGTTGGATAGATATATGTATTTTAGCTTTGTACAAACCTAGACTTAGCTGATTTTTTTCTCCTCTTAAGGCACACTGCCTTAAGGTGGAAGGTTGTTGGGAATAAAGGCCCTCGTGCCTTTAAATGTGCTCAGGTGTGAACACACCCTTAGTACTTGTACTTTCATATATATATCTATCTAAAAACCTAAAGTGGTACACTCATCATTGTACCCACAAATCATGCACACTCTCTACTCTGCTCTCTCTCACTCTCTGTCTCACTACTGCTAACAAACACTGACTGTCTCCATCTTCGTGCCTCCCGGTCACTACATGATACTCATTGAAAGAGCATTGGCTCTGATACCATGTGATAATATGCTAGGGTTTGCATTGAGCAAACACAAACACTCAATCAGTGACAAGCAAAACTCAAACCCTAAGCACAGAACGCAAAACACAAAATGCAAGCACACACACAAAAAGAAGAAACTCTGAAGTAAATGAATATAAGAGTATACAAAATGCCCAAGGGCAGAGCAATGGAGTGTCAGAGAGAGACATCCACCAGAGACCGATCCCAAGTGCTACAATCATCAATTGGAGTGACAGAAGGCAAGGAAAATACCAAACACTCACCATTACAAAGTCAAGAGACTGAGGCCATTGCAATGATGGCACCCGTGGAGGGTGGTGACAGCAAGAAGCTGCAAACGCGGCAATGGAGGAGCCACCAGGAGTATGGAGAAGCATGCCAGCTGCTGCCATGTGAAGGGAGGGGCCAATCATTAGCAGCAAAAGGTCACCTAATAAAAGGAGGGGCTGCCATCTGACAACAAGGATTGTGGTGTCCAAAGCGTAAGCGACAAGAGGAGCCGGCAATGAAAAATATGCCAAATACAGCTGGAGGGAGGGCGCTACACAATGGGCGATAGTTGAGGAAGTAGGCACTAGACACTGGAGGAGCTGTGAAAGTTGTGGCTGTTGGGTCAGAGTGCAACGGAGTGGGAGACAGGAATGAGCAAGGACAGAGCAAGAGTGAGAGTGAGGGAATCGAAGACGAGTCTACTAGTGTGTTATGGTACACAAAGAATAAAAATACATTTATATATTAGGGTACAAATAAAGGGTGTGTTCACACCTGTAAGTTTATACACACAAGGATTAATGGGAGTTTACATCTTAAGGGACTTTACACCCAACAACCTCCCACTTAAAGGTGATACCTTTAAGCTATCCAAATTCTACTAGTCGAATGCAATGCTCATGCTGAGCCTTTGCAATGCTTTTAGTAAGAAAATCTACACGGTTATCTTGGGTTTTGACCTTAGTCAGTGTGACAAGACCATCATCCAAGACCTATCGAATGAACCGAATATGTGTTTGATATGTGCACGAAACATGGCATTCTTAGCTAGACATCCTGCACTCTGGCTATCACAACCAAGCATTGGAGTATGTGAAGAAAGACCAAAATCCTCGAACAAACGGCCAAGCCAAATAGCTCCCTTACAAGCTTTTGTGGCTGAAATATATTCAGCTTTTGTAGTACTCAATGCTATAACTTTCTGTAACCTTGAACACCAAGAAACAGCCCCACCGGCCAAAGTAAAGACATATCCACTAGTAGATTTTCTAGTGTCAAGATCTCCTGCCATATCCGAATCACAGAATCCATGCAACTCTAGTGTACCCTTTCCATAGTATATACACCTATCTTATGTATTTTTTAAGTATCTAAAGATACATTTCATTGCTTCCCAATGTGGTTTGCCACCATTAGACATGAATCTACTAACGACTCCCACTGCATGAACAATGTCACGATGAGTTGCAACCATGGCGTACATCAAAGAACCACAAGCTGATGCATAAGGTAAGCCCTTCATAGCAGTAGCAGCTGCATCATCTTTTGGGCAATCAACATTACTAAGCTTTGTATATGGCGGTAAAGGCACACCAAGAGACTTAGCATCATCCATATTAAATATGTCAAGTACTTTGCTCATGTACTTATCTTATGAGAGAAACAAAAAGTACTACCCTCTATCTCTTTTAATGCGCATGACCAAAATGTATTCAACTACTCCCAAATCTTTCATTGAGAAGGCTGAATTCAGCTGCCTATTAAGAGCATGTAGAGTACTCTTATGCTTTCCTGCAATCAACATGTCATCCACATATAAAACCAGCACAATAAAGCTTCCATCATCAATCTTTTTGCTGTATAAGCAGTGATCTGCATGACTACGTTTGAATCCATGGCTGAGTATAAAAGTATCAAACTTTTTATACCACTGTCTGGGGGCTTGCATTAGTCCATATAAGCTGTGTTTCAGCTTACAAACTAAATACTCTTTCCCTAGAATAGCAAAACCTTCGGGCTGTTTCATGTACAGCTCTTCATCCAGGTCACTATGAACAAAAGTTGTCTTCACATCCATCTGATCTAACTCTAAATCCAAGGATGCAGTGAGAGCAAACAAAACATGGAGCATAGTCATCTTCACCACTGATAAAAAAATCTCCTAAAAATCTATGCCTTCCTTTTGTGTATAACCCTTAGCAATCACACATGCCTTGTATTTGGGCTTCCCATCAATACATTTCACCTTATAAACCCATTTATTAGGAATAGATTTCCTATCCTTGGGCAAAGGTACAAGCTCCCATGCATTATTCACATACACGGACTTCATCTCTTCCTGCATAGCAAGCTCCCACTTTATCTTATTTTCACATGACTATACCTCTCTAAATGTCAGAGGCTCATCTTCATCAGTCAATAAAATGCAATCCAAAGATGGCTGAAACCTCTGTGGCTGCCTTTTGATATGTCTAGACCTTCTTACACAATGATCTGTATTGGTATGATATGGGTTTGCATCCTCAAGTATGTGCACACCATCACCTGGTGGCTGATTTTCAGTATTTTCTAGCAGATGTAACCTGCTTTCAAAATGTTCTTCTTGCTGTCCTATTCCATCATGTGCATCTATTTGCTATCCATTATCTTCTAGCTGTAGCACGATAGATTGCTGCTCATTTTCAGCATCAAAAGGGACAAAATCTTTAGCTAATGGTTGCTGAATGACTGGCTGTTCATGCTGAAATTTAATCTTCTCTTTGTCAAGGTCACCATGTGTAGCATTTTTCAACAACTTTGCCTCATTAAATACTACATCTTGGCTGCATACTATCTTCCTATCCTGAGAATAGCCTAACTCTATATCCCATCCCTCCTTCATCTCCATATCCCATGAAGATGCCCTTGATGGATTTCATGTCTAGTTTAGTCCTCTGATTTACAGGAATATGCACAAAGTCATCACAACCAAAGACACGCAAATGATCATATAAAGCAGGTTTGCCACACCAAACCTCTTTAGGAATGTCATTTTCCAATGCACAATTGGGAGATCAATTGCACACATGAACTACAGTTTTAAGAGCCTCTCCCAAAACTATTGCGAGAGATTAGTTGTGGATAGCATGCATCTAACTCTCTCACAAAATGTGCGATTATATCTTTCAGCCACACCATTTGATGCAAGATTGTAAGAGGTTGTCAACTCCCTCTTACTACGATGCATCTCACAAAATTTTTTGAATTCATTTGAAACATACTCGCCCCCATTATTCATTCTTATAGCTTTTAACTTAAGCCCTTTCTATGTGGTAACAAAAGCATGAAACCTTTTAAAAGTGTCTAACACTTCCTTTTTGCTCTTTAATACACATACCCATGACTTTCTACTGAAATCATCAATAAAACTGACAAAGTACCATACACCCCCATGTGAATTAACAGGCATAGTGCACACATCAGAGTGTACTAAGTCAAGAGCATTGGCCTTTTTAACGACACCAAAGTAATAAGAAGACTTCACATGTTTTCCATGTAAGCAATCATTACAAAAGTTGAGACCAAAGCCTTTTACGTCAAATCTCCCTAGAGAGGAGAGAACATGAAGGCCTTTCTGGCTCATATGGCCAAATCTTTTGCGCCAAAGTTCCATCTGTGAATGAACTTCAACCACAGGCAGAAACTTGCCATGTAATGCTTTGCAATGCAAATAATACAAAGTCTCCCTTTTGCTGCTTTTAACAATCAGCATAGAGCCCTTGTGGACCTTCCAAGATCCACCACCAAGGGTAGTAAAATACTCTCTTGCATCAAGCTACCCAGCCGATAGTAGACTTTTCTTTATGCCAGGTATATACCTGACATCTTGCAAAATCAGCTCTTGGCCAGTTTCAAGGGCCAAGTGAATGGTACCTACACCCTTTATTTCACATGCATAATTGTTGCCTAAGTAAACCTTAACTAGGCAACCTGCAGTGTATTCAGAAAATTACTCCAAAGAGGGAGTAACATGAAAAGAGGCACAGCTATCCACTATCCATGATTGAGACAACCCATCATCAGCTGAAAGTAAGGCATCAATAACCTCCTTTTTAATGGTGTGCATATCACCTGCTGCTGCCATAACATCTACATCATCGCATGAGGCTGCAATAAGTATCTCTCTAGTGCCAGAGAGCTCTTCAATGACCACACTAGATACAACATTTGCCTTTGCAACTTCTTTTTAGTGAGAGCTGTCATCATCTTTCTTGTCATCCTTCTTTTTCTTTCCTTGTTGTTTCCTTCTTTCTTACTTTTTCTTATAGTAGCAACAATTGGGCCTTTTATATCCTTTACGTCCACATTGATAGCAAGTAATATCTTGAGTTTGCCCTTTCTTTTACTCTTGCTTTTGCCTTTATTTCTTGCATTACCCCTCTTTTCTAACCTGCCTCTAAGATGATGTTGGAACTGAAAAGACACAGCTAAGAGAGTTTGAGATCGAGCAAGAGTGAGCGTATGAGTGTGACGGCTGGAGAGAGTGTAAGCAAAGTGAAAGTACGAGACGATAAGAGTGTACCAACAATGTGTTGATACACAAAGAATAAAATGTATTTATACTTGGGGTACGTAAAGGGTGCATTCACATGCACAATGTGTGTGTACTATATACACAGAGGTTACAGGGCCTTTATATCCCAACAACCTCCCACTTAAAGGTCCGATATGAACCTCTAGCTAACCAACTCCCACTAGTCAAATGCAATGCTCGTACTGAGCTCTGCTTAAGACTTTTAGTGAGAATATCTGCAGGGTTATCTTGTGTTTTAATCTTGGTCAATATGATTTGACCATCTTCCAAGAGCCGACTGATGAAGTAATATCGCACATCTATATGCTCTGTGCGTGAATGATACCTGGCATTCTTAGCCAGATACACAGCACTTTGGCTATCACATCCCAAAACTGCAGTACCCATAGACATGCCAAGATCATCTGCAAGTCTGCTCAACCATATAGCTTCCTTAAAAGCTTTAATAGTTTATATGTATTCAACTTCAGTGATACTCAGTGCAACAATGTTCTGCAACCTGGAACGCCAAGAAACAGCCCTACCAGCAACTGTAAAGACATACCCGCTAGTGGACCTATGAGTGTCCAAGTCGCCTGCCATGCCTGCATCACAATAACCCTGCAAACTAACTACACCCTACCCATAGCAAATACTTTTTCTTTGTGTACCCTTAAGGTATCGAAGAATACACTTGACAGCATCCCAATGTGCTTTGCTAGGATTTGACATAAACCTGCTAACAACTCCCACTGCGTGAGCAATGTCTGGACGAGTAGCAACCATAGCATACATAAGAGAGCCACAAGCTGATGCATAAGGAACTCCCTTCATAGCATTTGCTTCCATGTCATCTTTCGCGTTGTTGGCTTTGCTAAGCTTGAGATAAGGAGGTAAGGGTATCCCAAAAGGCTTAGCTTCAGCCATGTTAAATCTGTCCAATACCTTTCCAATGTACTTTTCTTGAGATAAAAACAACAATTTCTGCATTCTATCTCTACGAATCCTCATGCCCAAAATATGCTCTGCATTCCCCAAATCTTTCATGGAGAAAGCCGATTTCAGCTGATTTTTGAGAGCATCCAAGCTAATCTTTCTTTTCCCAACTAGTAACATATCATCCACATACAAAACAAGTATTATGGGGCTGCCATTTGTATCCTTTTTTATGTACAAGCAATGATCTGCATGGCTGCGTGTAAACTCATGAGATAGCATAAAAGTATCAAACTTTTTGTACCACTGCTGTGGTGCTTGCTTCAGCCCATACAGGCTACGTTTTAGCTTACACACCACCTGCTTTTTTCCAGGAACTACAAAGCCCTCGGGTTGTTTCATGTAGATTTCCTCATCAATGTCACCATGCAAAAAAGTTGTTTTTACATCCATTTGATACAGCTCTAAATCCAAAACAGCAGTAAGAGCAAAAAGTACACGTAAAGTGGTCATCTTCACAACAGGTGAGAAGACCTCTTGGAAGTCAATCCCTTCCTTTTGTGCATAACCTTTGGCAACTAGCCTTGCCTTGTACTTGGGTTTCCCATCAACTGTCTTGACTTTGTACACCCATTTGTTTGGAAGTGGCTTCCTTCCCTTTGGCAATGACACAAGATCCCAAGTATCATTTGTATATAGAGATTTAATCTCTTCTTGCATAGCTAGCTCCCACTTACTGCTGAACTCATATGACTTGGCCTCTTTGTATGAAAGCGGCTCACCTTCATCTGTAAGCATCACATAATGCAAGGAGGAGTCAAACCTATGTGGTTGCCTTCTTACCCGTGTAGACCTACGTACCCAATGATCAACATTTTCAGGAATTGGGTCTACATCAGGAGGTATATGATTTTCAGTATTCATTTGCTGCTGTAAACCATTTTCAGCATGCTGTTCATGCTGTACAGCACCTTCATTTTCATTTCCAACACCTGCATTTTCATAATCAGTAAGCCTATCTTGCTGTCCATGACCTCCTTGTGCTTCTATTTGCTGTCCATCATCATCTGGCTCAAAAGTAACCAGCTGATCGTCAGTTTCAGCCTGTGGTACAGCACCTTGAGGCTCATTTTCTGAAGTTATGGGTGGCTGCAAACTATGAAATTTCAACTTTTTCAAATCTTCATTAGAGGCTAAAGAGCCTTTCAGCAATTTTACCTCATTAAACACAACATTACGGCTGCGAATAATTTTCTTGGACTGAGGTAACCACACTCAGTAGCCAAATTCACCCTCATCACCATAGCCCATGAAAATGCCTTTGGTGGATTTTGGGTCAAGTTTGTTTCTCAGCTCATCCCTAACATGTACAAAAGCATCACAACCAAATATGCGTAAATGGTCATATAAGGCCGATTTGCCAGACCAAACCTCCTCAAGGATGCCATTATTTAAGGACCTATTTGGAGAGCGGTTGAAAATGTGAACCGCGGTTTTGAGTGCCTCTCACCAAAATGCATGAGGGAGATTAGTAGTGGACAACATGCACCGCACTCTTTCACATAAAGTCCTGTTATATCTTTCAACCACCCCATTTGAAGAAGGGTTGTAAGGGACTGTAAGCTCCCTCTTAATACCATGTAAGTCACAAAATGACTTGAATTCAATCGATGTGAACTCACCCCCATTATCAGTTCTCAAGCATTTCAACTTTCTATCTATTTGAGTGGTCACTGGTGTCTATCTATTTGAGTGGTCACTAATAAAGTAGACAAAATATGCACCACCCAATGATTTCACGAGCATACTACATACATCAGAATGCACTAAGTCCAAGACATTGGACTTACGAGAGACACCAGAGTGAAAGGAATTTTTTATTTGCTTTCCAAACTGACACTCATTACAAAAATCAAGTTTAGAGCCTTTTCTATCAATCCTCTTCAGAGAGGTAATCGAACATCAAGTCCTTTTTGGCTCATATGGCCTAATCTCTTATGCCATAACTCCCAAGTGGCTGCAAATTTCAGCAAATGCAAGAAACTTGCCATTCAAGGCTTTACAATGCAAACAATACAATGTGCCCTCCTTGATTCCTTTTGCAATCAGCATGGAACCCTTTTTTACTTTCCATAAACCACCACCAAACAATGTGGTGTAGCCATGTAAGTCAAGCTGACCAATAGATAGTAAATTCTTTTTAATGTCAGGCATATATCTAACATCTTTCAACACAAGCTCTTGACCATTGTCTAAAGACAAGTGTACGGTGCCAATCCCATCAATGCTGCAAGCATGGTTATTTCCAAGGTACACCTTTCCATAACTGCCTGCATTGAACATAGCAAAACACTCCAAGCAAGGAGTTATATAGAAAGAGGCACCAGTGTCTACAATCCAAGTCTAAGTAACACCATCATCAATTGACAAGAGTACATCAATCACATCAGCCTTGGTAATCTGCATATCCTGCATATGACATGCAAGGGCATCACAATCAACTGCACATAATACATTAGCCTCTGTATCTGAAAGCTCCTCTCTATGACCACACTAGAGGCCACATTGGCCTTTTCTTTGCCTTTGGATGTCTCCAATGCATCTATCTTTTCTTCCTTCTTTTTATCTCCTGTATTCTTCTCTCTCTCTTGTTCCTTCTTGTAGTACCTGCAATCCAGGTTCTTGTGGCCCTTCCGACCACAGTGATAGCAAGTAATGTCACTCTTATCCTTTCCTTTGCTCTTGCTCCTGTTTCTCTGCCCTGCATATGCATTTTTCTTTTCAGCCCTGCCTCTTACATTATAAGCTGAGTTGTTGCCTTCTCCACTAGACATACGTCTAATTTCTTCATTCAAGATAGAACCCCTCACCCCATCATATGAGAGATCGGGGTTATTGCTGAGTGAAACCACCAAGGTCTCCCACGAGTCAAACAGTGTCATAATCAAAAAGATCGCTCTCAACTTATCATGAAAATCCAAATTTGCATCTTTAAGCTGATTTAGAATCCTTGTAAATGCACTCAAGTGCTCAATTGCAGGCTTTGACTCATCCAGTCGCATATTCACCAACTTGCACATTAAATGCACCTGATTAACAGGTGTGGTGATCTCATAAGTAGTTTTCAGCTTCCCCCATATTGCATAACCTGTGTCTAAACCCTTAATGTCTGTCAAAATGTCATCAGTGACACCCATCTTTATGTAAGCCACAGCCTTTTTATTCACTCTGGCCCAATCTGCATCAGACATTAGTGCGGGTTTATCTTCCTGCAAAGCATCCTCACAATCCTTCAGGAACAAAATGCCCTGCATACGGTCTTTCCAAAGGTCAAAGCCATGACCATCAAACCGTTTGATCTCCATCAAACTCTTGATGTCTGAACTGGAAGAAGTTGCAGCCATTTTATCACGAACACAAGAATAAATGCACTAATCTGCGGAAGCACAAGCTGAACCAGTAAAATATCCTGTTGTTTTTCCTCAACCAAAAATAAATCTCTGCTGTTTATACATTAACCAGCCACTGCACGGGCAAAAGATGCAGAAATTTACCAAATTCTGCGCAAATCCCCAAAATTTCAAGTCCAAAATTGCATGAATGTCAATCAATCTCACCCAACTGAGTAAAGCTTTGCCAATACATAAAAAAACCCCAAATTTCTAGGATCCAATGTCATGAAATTTTACCCAAAATGTAAAATTTCGACAAAATTGATAAAATCCCCAATTTAATTGAGGTCACCGCTTGCAATGTCTACAATTTCTGACTCAAAAGTCACTGATAGGCATGAATGACGCCAAATCTAGGAAAAGCCCCAAATTTTTGGCTCAATTCCTCACAGATCTGTGATCTGTGCTTCTAGCATGTGAACTCCCGTAAGTGGTAAGTGGTAATGAGAAGATTAGAGAAATTTTGATTTTTTTAAAAACAAAGGAACTGATGGACAGGGGCGCGGGGGGTCCGTTGACCTTCAGGCAGGTCGCGTGGCCTGTCCGCCAACGACTAGACGATTGGCCATCATAATCCGCCCACGTCAGCTACTACCTGGTTCCTTCCACGTGCCACTGCCCGTTTTACCCATGACCAACAAGCTTCGTCACTTCGCCTGCACGCGTGATCTTTTGCCGTCGTGCCCGCGTGCACCCTGTAGGTCGTCGTGACTCCCTATAGTGTGTGCCTGCTAGCGTTGCCTGTTCGACGTTGTGACTCTGTCGAGTGCGATTGTTGTCCCGTTGAACAATCAGTTGCAGCAAAACTGCAAGCCTAGCAGTCGTCGCCTGAATCTTGGGAAGCGTGTAGAGTCTTGGCTCTGATACCAATTGTTGGAACTGGAAGGACACAGCTGAGAGAGTTTGAGATTGAGCAGGAGTGAGCATATAAGTGTGACAGCTAGAGAGAGTGTGAGCAGAGTAAAAGTACGAGACGACAAGAGTTTACCAACAATGTGATGGTACACAAAGAATAAAATGTATTTATACTTAGGGCACGTAAAGGGTGCGTTCACATATACAATGTGTGTGTACTATATACACGGAGGTTACCGGGCCTTTATATCCCAACGCCTTTATATCCCAACAAATGATAGGCTGAGCCACTACTTTCTCCACTGGACTTTCTTCTAATCTCCTCATTGAAATAGAGCCCCTAACACCATCAAAGGTTAAAGAAGGGTTGTTGGCAGTTGCTCAATGAAACAACCAGAGACTCCCAACTATCAGGCAAAGTCATAAACAAGAAAATAGTCTTCAATTTATCATTGAAGGGCTACAAACCAGAGTCTTGTAATAACTGGCTCAAAATCCCTGTGAAAACACTCAAATGCTCTGATGCTGGCTTAGACTCATCTAAGTCCATGCTTGCGCATAAGATGCACTTGATTTACTCAGTTGTATTTTTACAAGTTTGAAGTGTCCATCAACTTTTTTAATATGGCATAAGCTATATCAAGATGTTTAATGTCTGTAAGTACATTATCAGATACAACCATTTTAATGTAAGCAATGGCCTTCTTGTTGACTCTAACCCAATAGTTATCCGTCATAGCTACAAGCTTAACTTCCAAAAGAGTATCATCACAATCCTTGAGAAACAAGGATGCCTTGCATCCTGTCCTTCCACAAGTCAAAGCCATTGCCATCAAACCTCTTGATTTCAAGAAGGGATTTAGTGTCACTGCTGCTAGAAGCATTTGCAGCCATTTTTCAGCAATGTACCCAAAGATCAATGCTGCAATTTATGATAGCAAACAATGAGCTGAATATTCAGCTAATATCAGCCCAAAATTTCAAGCAATAAAGCAGCCGTCACAAGGATAGGACCACCATGTGGACGAAGGCCGTTAGCTGAAATTTGCACAAGAGGAGTGAGAACTTGCACAAAAGGGATGAAACTGAATGGAGTGCAGTGATATATGTTAAAGGGTGCCCCGAAAATTAGGGTTTTGGGAGACTACTAGAACTCTCTCGAACTGTGCACCAATTTTGCATTTTTCATTAATTTAACACGTCAATGCTATTTAAAGAGGCTAATCAGCTATAAGTGTGTTTTAGCTCCACGCCCCTCACTAGGTAAAGGTGCTTCCTCTCGCACTCTTTAGACTAGTATCAAAGCATTGGAAAACGTGTTTGTGTGCTCGAGGACTCGAATAGGCAATCATTGTCTGTTTGACCAGCAGTCATGACCAGCTAGCATAGGAGACAAGCAAGAAAGTGACGAACAAGGCTATGACAACAGTCGCACAGCACATATAGGATAGCTGCAAGTGGATTCAAGTAGTCGACAAGTCACGCTTGACCAAACGGCACCAGCAACTGACCAAATGCAGGTCATGAGGAGGCAACGGGCGTCACGGCTGGTAGGCGCAGGTGCAGGCGTCATATTTCTGACCAGTGGCACAATTCCAGCACTTGCCAAGTCAACAGCTAGTTGATTCAAAACATTTCAATAATTTTTCGACTTTTTTTTTAATTATTTATTGCAAGCAAGGTCCCTACTCATTGATAGGGGTTCACGCGCGTAAGCACAGTTTGCAGGTTTGTGCAGATTTATGCCTGAAAATTTGGGGCTTTCCTTGGATTTGATGCTGCTCATGCAAAACAGTGACATTTGACCCAGAAATTGCAGATATTGCGCGCATTTGCCCCAAAAATTTTGGGATTTTTCATCTACATGTGAAATTTTGCTCAACTAAGCAATTTGTGCACATTTAGACCCCAAAATTTTGGGATTTTGCAGAATTTGTGAAATTTCTGCAACATTTGTCCGTAATTGACACTCATGATAATGTATTGATGTAATTGGGGCAAATGTACTGCAAAAATTTTGGGGCTTTTCACATCCGTGATGCATTTTGAGCCGATTCGTGCTTGGATAGTGAAATTACAGCACATTCACTGCTGAGTGGGAGAAATTTGGACTTGGGATATTTCAAATGTTATAAAAGGGCAGCTCCTCTTGGTACATATATTGCTGAATGCTCATTATGCAATGAAACACTGGTATATACAACACTTGGATTATTGCATTTGGGCATTATGGCAATGTATTACTGAAGTGGGAGCTATCATTTATGCAAATATATCAGATTTGATTCATGTACATGCTATAATCAATACTTGAGACTGAAATTGCAGCAAAATATCTACTTATTGGATACCTTTGGAAATACAAGTGTGTGTACTTGCTATCATATTCAGCAACCTTGCTATTAGCTGAAAGTATTCAGCATTTTATTGCAGTCCTTTATTGCTAAAGATGGCTAGCAATGCATCTACATCAGACACAAAGAATCTCTTTGAGATTCGTAAATTTGATGACAATGGCTTTGATCTTTGGAAAGATCATATGCAAGGTATACCTTTTCTAAAGGATTGTGATGAAGCTTTGGGAGAACATGAGCCTGTTGCTTTGTCAGATGAGGATTGGGCTAAAATGAATAAAAAAGCCATTACTTACATTAAAATGGCTGTCACACATGATATCAAGGGACTTACAACTGCTTATGCAGTTTAGGAGAAACTCACGACTACATATGAGAATACAACACCTGTCAATCAAGTACATCTCATGCAAAAGTTGGTTAACTTGAAGCTTGATGAGTCTAGCCTCAAAGCATTTAAATGCTTTCACTGGTATTTCGAGTCAGTCATAGGATGCATGCTTGCCAGCTTTTCATCCCAAACTAAGGGCTATCTTATTCTTCGTGACTTTGCCCAATTCATGGGAAGCATTGATTGTGTCATTGAGCAACAACCCCAACTTGACATTTGATGTTGTGCATGGTTCTGTTCTCAATGAAGAGATTAGATGCAAGGCAAGTGGGGAAAACTATGGATCAGCCTATAATGTAAGAGGAAGAACTAAAAAAATATCAAACACAAGAAGTAGGATAATGTTAAAGGCAAAAAGAATGAGAAGGATGGCAACCCTACCCCTAAAGAAATAGAAAATGTAAATGTGGTATCTAATGTTGTTATTGAAGAGATAGAAGAAGATAAAGATACTAATTTGATGGTTACATCTTCAAATCCACATGATATGACAGTGGAAGACATGTATATTACTAAAAGGGATGTGATAGATGCCTTGTTGTCAGCTCATGATGGTTTGTCACAATCATGGATTGTTGACAATGCTGCTTCATTTCATGTAACTCCATCTTTGGAGTGTTTTTCTTCTTATGCAAAAGGTAACCTTGAGAAAGTCTCTCTAGGCGACAACCATATATGTGATATTGAAGGATTGGGCACCATACACCTGGCTCTTGAAAATGGTCACGAATTGATCCTTCATGATGTTAGGTATGCACCTGGCATTAAGAAGAGCTTGCTTTCTATTGGACAACTAAATAACAAGGGTTATTTCACTACCTTTGATAGTGGAATGTGGAAGATACAGAAAGGGTCTATGCTAGTCACTAGAGGTGGTAAAAGGAGGACTCTATATTATCTATCCTGCAAGGCACTTCCTGGAAAGTCTGTTGCAATTGTTGAAATGCACTCACACATGGAGTTATGGCACAAACGTCTTGGACACATAAGCCAAAAGGGTTTACAAACACTTTCTTCACTTAAAAGAGTTGATGTGAAAAACTCAAAGCTTGACTTTTATGATGACTATGTTTTGGAAAAACGTGTAAAGAGTTCATACTCTCATGGAGTCTTTAGGAAGGCGTGTATCTTGGATTTAGTCCATTCTAATGTATGCATCATGCTAATAAAAACTCATAATGGTTTTCGTTATTTTGTCTTTTATTGATGACCATTCTAGAAAGCTATGTATACTTGCTTAAGCAAAAAAGTGAGACATTTAATGTCTTTAAAAAATTTAATGCATTTGTTAATACTCAAAAGGATTTAGAATTAAAATGCATAAAAACAGACAACGGAGAAGAGTATGTATCAAAAGAATTCAATAAGTTTTGTGATATCAATGGGATTAAACGAGAGAATACAGCTCCTTATAATCCATTACCTAATGGTGTGGCTGAGCAAATGAACCACACGTTATGTGAGAAGATTCGCTACATGCTATCCACATCTGATCTCTCGCAATCGTTTTGGGGAGAGCCACTTAGAACCGCGGTACATATTTGCCACTAATCTCCACACCGTGCACTTGATAGTAGCATCCCTGAAGAGATTTGGTTTGGCAAACCTGCTTCATATAACCGTTTAAGGGTTTTTGGCCGCGAATGCTATATACATGTACCTATTAATAGAAAACCAAACTTAACATGAAATCCCACAAAGGCATCTTCATGGGTTATGGACGTGAAGGTGAAATGGGCTATAGAGTTTGGTTCCAAGCATGAAAAGGGTGCTACGTAACCGAGATGTGGTATTTAATGAGTCAAAGCTGCTGAAAAATGCCACATCTAATGACTTGGACAAAAAGAAAGTAAACTTTCAGCATGATCATCCACTTGAACAGCCATCAACCACTGAAAACTCATCTTCGAGCCAAATGAAAATGGGCAGCAAAGGGATGCTGAAAATCAGTTAGGGCAAAATCAACATGCTGAAAATGAATTACAGCAGATAGCTATGCAGGAAGAAATGAAGTCATTGTATCAAAATGATACTTGGGATTTGGTTCCATTATCCAAAGGTAGGAAAGCTATTCCTAACAAATGGGTCTATAAAATCAAGTGTGGATGGCAAACTCAAATACAAAGCCAAGCTTGTGACTGAGAGGTATACACAGAAAGAGGGGATTAACCTTCAATAAGTCTTTTCATATGATGTCAAAATGACCACTTTTCCGGTATTGTTTGCTATCGTAGCCTCTATGGATCTTGAACTTGATCAAATGGATATTAGAATTGCATTCATGCATGGTGACTTGGACGAAGAGTTGTACATGAAGTAACCAAAAGGCTTTGTTATGCCATGAAAGGAGCACTTGGTGTGTAAGCTTAAGAGAAGCTTGTATGGTTTGAAACAGGCTCCTAGACAGTGGTATAAAAAGTTTGATGTCTTCATGCTCTCACATGGGTTTAAAAGAAGCAATGCATATCATTACTTATATATACAGAAGGCTGATGATGGAAGCCTTATTATACTTGTGCTTTATGTAGATGATCTACTTATTGCCAGTAAGCATAAAAGCCAGGTTAATGCATTGAGAAGACAAGCTGAATTCAGCCTTTTCCATGAAGGATTTGGGTGCAGCTGAACACATTTTGGGCATGCGTGTAAGAAGAGATAGAGAGCACCAGCTCTTATTTCTCTCACAAGAAAAGTACATCAACAAAGTACTTGATCGTTTTTCTATGGCCGATGCTAAGCCACTTGGTGTTCCTTTACCACCATACCTTAGGCTTAGCAAAGCAGATTGTCCAAAAAATGATAAAGCAGACAACTCTATGAAGAGTGTTCCTTATTCTTTTGCTTGCGGTTCACTCATATATGCTATGGTTGCCACTAGACCTGACATTGCTCATGCAGTGGGAGTTGTGAGCAAGTTTATGTCAAATCCTGGCAAAGCACATTGGGAAGCAGCGAAATGCATCTTACGGTACCTGAAGGGCACACAAAGAAAATGTATTTTCTATGGAAAGGGTACATTAGATTTACAAGGATATTGTGATGCAGACATGGTAGGTAATTTGAATACTCGCAAGTCTACTAGCGGGTACATATTTACCTTGATTGGTGGGGCAGTTTCTTAGTGCTCTAGATTGCAAAAGATAGTAGAACTTTCTACCATTGATGTGATAGCAAGAGTGTTATATGCCTAGCTAAGAATGTCATGTTTCATACATGTACCAAACATATTGATGTGCGGTATCACTTTATCATACAGATTCTGGATGATAGTCTAGTTACATTGACTAAGATCAAAACACAGGACAACCCTATAGATGTTCTCACTAAAAGTTTTGCAAATGCTCAACATGAGCACTGCATTCAACTAGTGGGAGTTGGTTAAAGGTTCGCTTAGGACCTTTAAGTGGGAGGTTATTAGGTGTAAAGGCCCTTACGCTACTCTTGTGTATCTATTACTTTACACATGTAAACACACCCTTGCAAGTGTAAGTGTACCGTACCCTAAGTATAAATATATTATTTTATTCTTTGTGTGTACCACACTGATACACACTCATCTCTCGACTCCACTCTCTCTCATTGCACTGAACAACTGCACACACCTCAATTGACGCACATATTCTTGAGAGCTTCCTCTCAAGAATCTCACAAAAATTTTTAGGACTTATGTTTAAAAATCCCAAATCTCACAAAAAAATTCGTGATTTTCTACTCCGTGCTCAGAAACTACGTGGTCTAGTGCCAAAATTATGGGGCTTTTCACATTCAAGCTCCAATTTTACTAAATTTCAACTTTTGCCAAATTTTTCCCAAATTCATCAACATTGAGGCCAATTATATCTTATACATTGACATTTGTGCACATTGAAGCCCTTTTAACTTGAGAGAGAGGAAGAGGCGAGAGAGAGAGAGAGAGAGAGAGAGAGAGAGAGAGAGAGAGAGAGAGAGAGAAGGTTGAGAGAGAGAGAGAGAGGAGAGACTTGAGAGAAAAAGAGTGTGAGAAGCTTGAGAGAGAGAGAGAGAGAGAGGCTTAGGGGAGAAATAAGAAAGAAAGAAAAAATAAAAAAGAAAGGAGAAAGAAAAAAAGAAAGTTTTAGACTTCAAGGAGAGTGGCCAAAAAGTGCCTATTTTTTCATACTAAACCGTACAAATACGCACAGTACCGTACCGTACGGATCAGTCCGTACTACGTACGAAGACAACCCTGCCTTTCAGTTGAAAATCCTTCATCCACACCATCAAGTTTTTGAAAAATTGGAAATTTTTGGTCTTTTCTTTGCTTTATTTTTATATTGCAATTGCATTTGTACTTTGGACAATAGCTAGTTACAAAAAAAGTAAAAATTTCAGCAAGCAATGGCTGGGCAAAATGCTTTCATCAACATCTTTACACACTCAAACAAATTAGATGGCACTAATTATCCCATGTGAGCATACATGATGAAGCATGTACTTGTTGCCAAGCAGCTTTAGCATTATATATGTGATTTAGAAGTTAGGCCTATAAGCCCTACTACACAAAAGGTCACCATTTCTTTTGGCTTCTCCACAACCACTAGTGGATCTTCAACTCCAGCTCCTCTTGCACCTCCCACAACAAATCAGTTGAAATGGCACAGGTGTGATACCCAAGCTCGTGCTTTGATTGCACTTTCGTACAAGAGATTGGCTATCCCACATATTCAATCATACACAACGCAGCCAAGGATGCTTGGGATAAGCTTGCCTCCTTGAATCATGTGCGCAATAAGACTCGTGCAGTCTATTTGCATTAAGTAACTTGAGATAGAGCACATGATAAAGGGTGATCCCATGGATGCCTACATTAGACATATCAAGGACACTACAAAGCAGCTTGCTAATATTAATGAAATCATTCCCGATGCATCTCTTGTATCTACGGTCTTACCTTGTATAGCTAATACTTGTCAAGGTTTTGACACTACACTCCGTTTACTTGCAAAAGGAGATACTAATACTTACACATTTGATGCATTGGTATCATTATTGTTGCAAGAAGAGACATCAAGGCTCAATTTCTTGAATATAAAAATGGATAATCAAGCATTTGCAATTAGTCATCAAAACAAAGGGAAGTCATGGTAGCCCTCAAACTCCAAAGAAAAAGGCCAAATACCTTCTTCTATGGACAATGCTTTAATCTTGCTGATAACATTTGATTAAATTATTAATGAAATGTGCAAGGTTATTTAGCACATATACTAGGTGGTACCCGGTGTCAGATTTGGATCTAGACTAATTTATTGGCCACTAATGTCAATGGTGACATTAGAGACTAGGCATTAAATAATTAATTAATACTAGTCTAAGGGCTAATAATTGTTCGTGGATACTTGGAAGACAAATTGGCCTAGCCAATTTAATTATCAACTAATGAAATTAATTTTTCGAGCACTAGAATAATTATTAAATTAATTCTCAAAGTTAATATTCTAAAAATTAATTTCATAAGCTGGATAATGTTGAAAAATGAGGATTGGAAGGCTACCTTGCCACTTAGCAAAAATTCCCCATACAAGTGGGAAAAACGTTTTTAGGGATTGGTGGAAGTCTATTCCAACCATTATGAGAGAGAAGGAGGCTGTTAGAGAGTAAGGAGAGGCTCCTAATGCGATTTGCAACCACCACAGATCAGTCCTTCAATATGTGACAGCAATTTGGAGCCCTCTAGCAATAGGTAACAGCAACCCAAGGTTCTTTTGGTGCAAATGACAGCCTACAAGTGGGGCCGGCAATCTTTTTGGTGGTCCTAAGCTCTAGATGACAACTTCCATAGTTGTTTGAGCAAGGCAACAACAGTTTTTCAGTGTTTCTCGCAATGAAACTCTAAAATTTCTCTCCCTGCAACATTGACTCTCATCCCTCAACCATTTCTCAAGTTATCTTAGCATTTTCAAACAAGGAGGAAGAGGTTTCAATCAATCTCTATTGTAACCCTAATTTACAATAGAAATTAGGGTTTGATAGCCACCTCGAGATGTGTGCTCAGAATTGAGGGCCTATAGCTTGAATTCAATAGTTGAAATTGAGAAATTTCAAGGAGATTCAAGAGGCCAACCAACCAATATCAGATTTGGGACTAAATTGTTTTTCAAGGAGTAGGGTGAAGGCCAATCCCCTAGCAAACCAAGGAGTAAATTGATTTGGAGACTTGCTAGTCAGTTTTGACGACAAGAGGCACTTGGATTGGTGGAGGAGATTAGAGATCTCAGTTGTACTCCATCCATTTGCAATATAAGTTAAAGAAATATCGAAAGGGACGCCTACTTTGGAGCCAACAAGGTGTCCAATGTCCAAGATTAAAGTGGTAAAGTGTACATTTTCAATTTTGTGAATTTGTTAACTACTATAATTAGTGCTAAATCAAGTTATTTATCACCCTATCCGAGAAGGAAGACTGGTTTCATGGTTCCGTCGTCTGGATACAACTCAATCCCTTGATTTGGTGGGCCTGAGGTACCTAATTGAAAGTTAAAAGATTTACTCTAGTGCTGAAATTGTATTTAGTGAGATGGGATCAAGCAAGAATGATGCCTCTCAATCTGAAAATTCACCAAGTGTTGGGGAAAATGCAATGCCTGATCTTGGACAAGGTGCATAGTATGGACAGCATGTTGATAATGTTCGTTTAGACCAAAATGTGGATCCTTCTAAGTCTCTTGAAGATGATGACCAACAATAGCAAGAGGAACTTAATGACCATTTTAAACATCACTTGATAACAATAGCTAAAATCTTTATGCAATTGGCAAATGATCCTTAATTGATGCACTTTTTGAATCCTTAAAGGAGGGCAGTAAAGACAAGAAGAGGAAATCATCTTCAAGAGCTTTGGGACAGCAAGATGTACTGAAGGAAGAGCCAATACAGCAGCATGATATTCTAAATATGAGTAGTGAGCATAAGCAAATGATGCTAGTGGGGCAATTGATGCATATGCAAGGCCAACTTAGAAATGCCAATCCAATGCTTTTTGGACAGCAGGGCATACATGCAATGATCGGACAACCAATGTACTTTAGTGGTGGCACTAGTTTCCATGCTACAGTGGGTCAAAGACCACATATTGGGATATATGGCACAACTCCTTTTGTTATGCAACAACCAATGTATAGTGTGAAAGTCCCAATGTATCCTAGTATGGCTAGTAGTATGCATAAACCTATGTATAACAATGATGGCATGATGATGGGGCACAATGGCACGTTTGGCAATGCATATATGCAGCCCACTATGTTTGGGACTTATGGTATTAATGCTAGTCATGTAAATACTCCGTATAGTGTTGGCCATGAGAAAAAATGTTGCTAGTAATGCATGCAATGTATGGGAAAATATATCTTGGTATGGTTGATAGTATGCAAATTCCCGTGCATAGTTACATTGCAATGGTCCAAAGTATGCAAAAAAAAAGAATGCTTCCTAATGCACCTAACTAGCGCTCCTAGCATGTCACGTACACGTAAGGGGCTGGTCAACTAGATGCAATGTTGCATATTAGTTAAGTTAGACTTACAGCAGTGTGAAAGTATAAAACATTACAATACTAAAGGGAAAGAAAGCCTTACAACCTGGTGGAAGCTTCGAGGTAAATAAAGTTAGAGGTAAAGTTTCCATATGTTTCTTGGTGAAGCTTCACAATTGTTTCACCAATAGATGCAAAGTGAATAAAGGAGGATGACTTGGCAGACCATCCTCAGTTGTTGCAACTTTACCGAGATGCCTTTCAGTTAGAGCCACCGAGCTCAGTCAGGTTTAGCACAGCAGGGGTTGGTAGTAATGATGTATATGCAAAGCAAACTTGGAAGTGCCAAACCAATGCTTTTTGGATAGCAAGGCATGCATGCAATGATGGGACAGCCAAGGTACTTTGATGGCGGTACTAGTTTCCATACTATGGTGGGTCAAGGACCACATACTAGGATGTATGGCACAACTCCTTTTGGTATGTAACAACCAATGTATGTTGTGCAAGACCCAATGTATCCCGGTATGGCTGGTAGTATGCATAAATCCATATATAGCAATGTTGGCATGATACTAGGGCACAAAATGGTGAGTTTAGCAATGCATATATGCAGCCCATTGTGTTTGGACGTAAGGAGCTAGTCAACTAGATGCAATGTTGCATATTAGTTAAGTTGGAATTGTAGTAGTGTGAAAGCATAAAGCATCACAATGATTAAGGGGAAGAAAGGCTTACAACCTAGTGGAGGTTTCGAGGCAAGTAAAGTTAGAGGTAAAGTTTCCATATGCTTCTTGGTGGAGCTTCAGCATTGTTTCACCAATAGATGCAAAGTGGATAGAGGAGGATGACTTGGCAGACCATTCTCAGTTGTTGCAACTTTACCAAGATGCCTTTCAGTTAGAGCTGACTGGCTCAATCAAGTTTAGCAAAGCAGGGGTTGGTAGTAATGATGAATATGCAAGGCCAACTTGGAAATGCCAATCCAATGCTTTTTGGGCAGCAGGTGATGCATGCAATGATGGGGCAGCCAAGGCACTTTGATGATGGCACTAGTTTCATGCTATGGTGCATCAGGAACCACGTACGGGGATGTATGACACAACTCCTTTTGGCATACAACAACCAATGCATGGTATGTAAGATCCAATGTATCCGAGTATGACTGGTAGTATGCATAACCCCATGTATAACAATGTTGGCATGATGCTAGGGCACAAAGTGGCAAGTTTGCCAATACATATATGCAACCCATGTTGGGAATAAAGGGTCATCGTGCCTTTTATATATGCACGAGCGTGAACACACCCTTAGCACATTTGTACTTTCATATATATCTATCCAAAAACCTAAAGAGGTACACTAGTCTTTGTACCGAACAAGAAAGGTGTCATGCTCACTCTCCTTCTACTCACTGCTCTCTCTACTCTTAGTCTGTGTGTTATCCGTCACGTTCACTCTCAACTCCACGTCAAGCTCCAACAAACTGGTACCAAAGCTGTGGCTAAGGCGTTCGCACTTCTTGAAGTCCGTGCAAGTCAGCTAGGCATTGTTCTTTCACTAGACAGATAGGCGACAGCTCGTATTCAGTAAGTCGCAAGCCAATAGGCCACGTCAGGTTGTACGCAAGTCAAAACGTTGTCTTTCTAGGTCATAAGCAGGTGACGGCAATAGTTTTCGTGACGGGGCAGCAGTCGTGATGAGGCAATTGAGCCGACCACGCTCAGGTCACACGCTGTAGACGAAACAAGTTGCAAGCAGGCTCGACAGGAGGAGTTACAAGAGTTCCAGGTATCGTAGGCACACGCGTGTCGCAGGCGAGTAGGAATTGCAAGTGTCGCAAGGCAGGCAACAGGTCGACAGGTGGGACAGACAGCTGACGTGCTGCCAGGCGGACGGGTCAGGCAGCTGATGCACAAGGCGGACGGAATTGGCGACCAAGACCAGCGCGCCATGAGACTAGCATGCGGCGACCAGTCCATGGTGGCCAAGCTACGATGGGACAGCAATCAACATTTTTTGTAAATCTGAAAAATCTGTTTTTTTCCTCCCTTCTTTATTGGGTGTTCACATGCAAAGGCACAAAGTGAAATTTTGACCAAGAAAATTGGGGCTTTTCTCCGATTTGGGAATCTCGGTGCGGGACAAGACAATCCACTCAAAAATTGCACATTCGGTGCACATTTGCCCGAGAAAATTTGGGGATTTGTCTAGATTTGATGCGAGCAAGACACAATAGTTATATTTGTCTCAAAAATTGCAGGGATTTGTGACATTTTGCCTCTGACATTTGGGGCTTTTCATGTACATGAAAGAATTGGGCTAAAATTTACCCAATTTCTTAACATTGATGCACATTGGACCCCAAGCAAATTGGGGCTTTTGATGTTTGGGTAAAATTTGTGTGCCATTTGGTCATTTTATGTACATGCACGTCTAATTCCATGCAATTTGGACATCTAGCACTTGAAAAAAATTGGGCTTTTGCTGAAATTGGTCTATTTTGGCAAAATTGGCCTATTCTATGTGTGTCAAAGAAAGTGCAGATGTAGGGTTGATACTTTGAGCCCAAAAATTTTGGGGCTTTTGAGGGTGCGTGTCAAATTTTCTGCCTGTGGGTGCATGTACAACAGAAATTGCAGCTAAAATTTGGGACTTCTCATGTAATGTGATGTATTTGTCCTTCGAACACATGTAATCAGTTGTGGAGTGCTGTAGCACAAGGTTTAGTGCTTCTGAAAAGTTATTTGCAAATCTGAAATTTCAGCTTTTACGTGGTTATTTATTGCTTATTGGTACTTGTTTGTACCTTGGTCACTTGTGTGACAGTTTGGGCCTGCATTTGCTGAATTTTCATGTCACATTTGGGCTGAAAATTGTGGCTGGCAGCAATGACAACAGTCAACTCATGCACATTAAGAAGCTTGAAGGAGCACATAACTTTTCAGTCTGGCAAAAACAATGCTATAATATCCTGTTGCAAAAGAAGTAGGCAAGGCCGATTAAGACCAAGGGGGCAAAGCCCGCAAATATGGAACAAGAAGACTGGGATGAGTTAAATGAGCTTGCACGCTCAACCATCGAGCTATCGATTTCTAATGCCTTGTTGTTTAACATTGAAGGTTTGGATTCTGCCTATGCTATTTAGACTCAACTGGAAGAATTGTATGCAGAGAAGAGTGCTGCAAGCAAAGTGTATTGGCTGAAAAAGCTTATGGATTTGCGTATGAAAGAGGGTACAGCAATGTCTACTCACTTGAGAGAGTTTAACTCCATTTTCAGCTAGCTAGTTGCCTTGAAGTTCTTGATTGATAAAGAATTTAAGGCTACGTTCTTGCTTTGCACTCTTCTAGGGAGTTGGGATACATTCAGGACTGCTATGAGCAATTCTAATGCGATTCTTTTGTATGTTGATGTAGAGAGTGCTCTACTCATGGAAGAAATGAATCGGCAAAACAATGCATCCAGTAAGTCTTCCAGTGCTTTGCATACTAGGGGCAGATCACAACAGAAAGATAAATTTGATAGCAAGGGACACGGTAAATCGTGTGGTAAGGATGTTGAATGCCATCATTGTGGCAAGAAGGGTCACTTTAAACGTGGCTGCTACAAATGGAAGAAAGAGAAAGAAAAGGGCAAGAAGACAGATGATAGCAAGGAAGAGAAGAAAGAGAGTCAACCTAAGAAGAGCAATGTCAAAATTGTAGAGGTGAATGTAGTCACTTATGACAGTGACAGTGGGAATCACGTACTCTTTGTCTCTTCACACTTTAGTACATATGCTTTACTTACAAATACGGACCTAAGAAGAGCAATGTCGAAATCGAAGAGGTGAATGTAGTCACTCATGGCAGTGACACTCGGAATCACGTACTCTTTGTCTCTTTACACTTTAGTACACATGCTTTACTTGCAAATACGGATGATGACATGCACACTTGGATTCTAGATTCAGAAGCTTCTTTTCATGTCGCCCCTCATCGTGAGTGGTTTTCTGACTATACAAGGCATCGACATGGTGTTGTCCATCTTGGGGGAAACTATATATGTGACATTGCAAGTATCGGCAATGTACAGTTGCAGTTTCAGCATGGTTCTGTCTTCACACTTCAGTGTGTACGACATGTACCTCAGCTCAACAAGAACTTGATTAGCAAAGGGCAACTAGATGACGATGGATTTCATATCACCTTTGGTGATGGGAAATGGATTTCTGTAAGGAATCTAGAGTGATTGCCAAAGCTTGTAAAAGTGATACCTTGTATCCTCTCCATGTATCTAGTGTGAGTGAGTATGTTGTCATGACCAAGCAGCCAAGTGTTTCTTTGTGGCATGGCCGGTTGGAACACATGAGTAAAATAGGAATGAAAGTGCTTTCTCGTTTGGGTTACTTGCCTTATCTTCATTATGCTGATTTTGAGCATTGTGAGCATTGTGTTTATGGTAAACATGCACAGACGTCTCATAAGAAGTCTCTTTCGTTGAATTCTTCTCCTCTAGAGTTAGTGCATTCCGATGTATGTCACATGCCAGGGTTATCTTTAGGAGGAAAGAAATACTTTGTCACCTCTGTCGATGATGCTACACAGAAGGTATGGGTTTACCCTATTCGTAACAAAGACGAAGTGCTTGACAAGATTCAAAAATTCTTGGCATTGGTTGAGAATCAAACTAATAAGACATTGAAGTATCTTTGCTCTGACAATGGTGGGGAGTATGTGTCCAAGGCCTTTCAGGCATTTTGTGACCGCAAAGGGATAAAGAGGGAGCTCGCTGCCTCTCATAACCTGCCCCTAAATGGTATTGCAGAGCGTATGAATCGGACCATTCAAGACAAGGTCCGAACAATGCTGCCACATGTTGCTTTGCCACATGGTTTTTGAACAAAGGCTGTTATGATAGCCGTACACTTGATTAATCGGTCACCAAATAGGTCTTTGGGGGGGGGGGGAGGGGGGAGTTCAAGAAGCATGGTCGGGCAAGCCACCTTCGTATGCACACTTGAAAGTGCTTGGCTATGAAGCATTTGTGCACATATGTAAGAAAGAACGTAGCAAACTTCAACCAAAGTCCTGTAAATGTATTCTTCTACGATATGGCGATGAAAGTGAAATGGGATATAGATTATGGGATCCCGAGAAAAGAAAAGTAACACGCAGCAATGATGTTATCTTTTGGGAAGATCACATGCACAAACAGCCCAAAAGAACAAAGGAAGTCCGTAGGGTTGTATTCCGGGAAGAAATACCTTTTAGACAGCAAAATGTGCCCATTGTACAACAGCAAATACTTGCTGTAAATGAGCCTGCAAATGCAGAAAATAATGCTAGAAATGATCAGTCAGCCATTGCCCATAATGATGAGCCACTGGATGTGCAGGAACAACCAAGACAGCAAGCTGTTAATGCTGATCTGTAGAATGAAATGCCAGGACAGCAAGCTGAAAATGGAAATTTGGAGGCTCAACAGCCAACAAACAATGATGATTGGGTTAGGAGATCGTCTAGGGCTACTAGACAACCTAATAGATTCGTTTCTGGTGCAAACAATGTGGCTGATTATGTCATGTTGACAGACTATGGTGAATTGTCTTGCTTCAAGGAAGCAATGGATAGACAGGACAGCAAGAAATGGTATAAAGCGATGTTGTCAGAGATGGAATCTCTTGAGAAAAATACACTTGGGACTTGGTGCAATTGCCTAAAGGGCAGAAAACACTTCCATGCGAATGGGTTTACAAGATGAAAGTCACTTCTGGTTCCTCGCCAAAGTACAAAGCAAGATTGGTTGCGAAGGGATACAAGTAAGAACATAGAGTTGACTTTGATGGGATCTTCTCTCTTGTAGTCAAGATGACTACATTGAGAACCATTTTGGGCTTGGTTGCAATTGAAGATATGGAGCTCATACAAATGGATGTAAAGAGTGCATTCTTACATGGTGATTTTCATGAAGACATATATATGCAGCAACCTGAAGGGTTTGTGAAAAAAGAGAAAGAGAAGATGGTATGTAAACTCAAAAGAAGTTTGTATGGGTTGAAACAAGCATCAAGCGAATGGTATCATGAGTTTGATACATTTATGCAATCTCAAGATTTTCATAGAAGTCAAGTGGATCACTGCTTAACCACCAAGAAGGCAACAAATGGCAGCCTAATTATCTTGGTTCTATATGTTGATGACATGCTGATTGCTGGCAGGGATACTCATGCCTTGGACTCACTGAAGCAAAGTCTTCATGATGGCAGCTTTGACATGAAGGATCTTGGTGATGCAAATCACATTCTTAGCATGTGAATACTCAGAAATAGGTCAAAAGGATTACTCTATCTATCTTAATAGGAGTATATCTCTAAGGTTTTGCAGTGTTTTGATATGGAGGGGGGGAAAACAATTGGGATTCCATTGCCTCCATATGTGAAACTCAGTGCAGAGCACAACACTACATCTGATGATGAGAACGCTAAAATGGCCAAGATACCATATACTTCATCTGTTGGCAGTTTGATGTATGTTATGGTTGCTACACGTCCTGACATTGCCTTTGCAGTGGGAGTGGTTAGCACATACATGGCAAACCCTAATAAAAAGCATTGAGAAGTAGTAAAAGGTATTATGAGATACCTCAAAGGCACAAAGAAGTTGTGCATCTGCTTTGGAAAGCAGAAAGCATTTGTTGTTGGCTTTACGGATGCAGAATATGCTGGTCATGCGAACTGTAGGAAGTCCACTTCTGGGTATATGTTTACTTTCAAAGGAGGAGCAGTCTCTTGGATCTCCAGGCTACAGAAATGTGTTGCATTGTCTACCACAGAGGCAAAGTATGTGGCTGCCATTGAGGCATGCAAGGAGGCTTTATGGCTTTCACATTTGGTGGGAGAGCTTGGCATCACAGAGTTACCTGTTCTCCAGTGTGATAGTCAAAGTGCTATCATGCTAGCACGAAATCCTGTTTTTCATGCAAAGACAAAGCACATACATGTGAAGTACCACTTAATTAGAGATGTACTTGACAGTAAGAGCATTAAGCTTGTCAAAGTGCATACAGACAATAATCCTGCAGACCTTCTCACCAAGGGTCTTCCAGCAGAGTGGTTTGCTCATTGCCAATAGATGATGGGAGTTGGATAGATATATTTATTTCAGCTTTGTACATACCTAGACTTAGCTGATTCTTTTCTCCTCTTAAGGCACATGCCTTAAGTTGTTGGGAATAAAGGGCCATCGTGCCTTTTATATGTGCACGCATATGAATACACCCTTAGCACATTTGTACTTTCACACATATCTTTCCAAAAACCTAAAGAGGTACACTATAGTCTTTGTACTGAACAAGAAAGGTGTCGTGCTGACTCTCCTTTCTACTCACTACTCTCTCTACTCTATGTGTGTGTGTGTGTTATCTGTCACCTTTACTCTCAGCTCCACATCAGGCTTCAACAACCCACTATATTTGGGACTCATGGTATTAATGCTAGTCATGCAAATGCTCCATATAGTGTTGGTCATGAGAAAAAATGCTGCTAGTAATGCATACAATATATGGAAAAATGTATCTTGGTATGATTGATAGTACGCAAATTCCCATGTAGGGTCACATTGCAATGGTCCGAAGTATACAAAAAAAGAATGTCTCCTAATGCACTTGGTGCTCCTAGCATATCCGGTACACATGAGGGGCTGGTCAACTAGATGCGATGTTGCATATCAGTTAAGTTGAAATTTTAGCAGTGTGAAAGTATAAAGCATCGCAATGCTTAAGGGGAAGAAAGGCTTACAACCTAGTAGAGGTTTCAAGGCAAGCAAAGTTAGAGATAAAGTTTCCATATACTTCTTCGTGAAGCTTCAACATTGTTTCACCAATAGATGCAAAGTGGATAGAGGAGGATGACTTGGCAAACCATCCTCATTTGTTGCAACTTTACCGAGATGCCTTTAAGTTAGAGCCGACTTTCATTCGAGCTCAATCAGTCATGAGGAAAAATGTTGCTAGTAATGCATGGAATGTATGAAAAAATGTATCTTGGTATGGTTGGTAGTATGCAAATTCCAATGCACAATCGCATTGCAATGGTCCAAAGTATGCAAAAAAAGAATGTTTCCTAATGCACCTGGTGCTCCTAGCATGTCAGGTATACATGAGAGGCTAGTCAACTGGAAGCAATGTTGCATATTAGTTAAGTCGGAATTGCAGCAATGTGAAAGTATAAAGCATCGCAATGCTCAAGGGAAAGAAAGACTTTTAACCTAGTGGAGGTTTCGAGGCAAGTAAAGTTGGAGGTAAAGATTCCATATGCTTTTTGGTGAAGCATCAGTATTGTTTCATCAATAGATACAAAGTGGATAGAGGAGGATGACTTGGCAGACCATCCTCGGTTGTTGCAACTTTACCAAGATGCCTTTCAGTAAGACCCACCTCTGGTTCCAGCCTCAATCAAGTTTGACACAATGCAGTGCAATCGAGGACGATTGCAAGGATTTCAAGGGGAAGGTCTATCACGAGGACGTGAAATTATGAATGCTTTATTCTTGTTGATAACATTCAATTAATTATCAGAGCAAGATCCTTGGTGTCCTCGCTCAAGAGGACAAACTTGATGGATCTAACTACCTGTTGTGGAGTTTTTTTATAGTTCGTAACCTTCTTGTAGCGAAGGACTTATGGGACTATGTTACAAGTGATTTGCAACGAGACCAGAAGGTCTTGCACCTCAAACAATCAACATAACGCTAGAGAACAAGCTGTTGGTGATGCTACCCCTCCTCCCCCTCCCACCGAGGATCAGAGGAGATGGGACTCAAAAGATGCACATGCACTTTCTTTAATTGCCTTGTCAGTGAAAAGATCAATCATTCCACAAATCTAGTCTTGTAAGACCTCCAAATCAGCATGGGATATACTTGAGCATATGTTTGCAGCACATAACGAGATAAAAATATCTTATCTCCGTAGAGAATTGACCAATTTGAACATGGATGGGGGTGATAGCATGACAAATCACCTTACTCACATACAAGATTTGTGCAAGTAGCTACTCAATGTGGATAAAATCATTCAAGATACTAAATTGGTAAACATCACACTGAACTCTCTTTCAGAGTCATGTATTGGCTTCCACACCTTTTTTATGTTGTCTTTGGGTGGGTTGGGAGAGTGGGGGACAGAGAGGCTGGGCGAGGGCAACAACCCCTTACATTTGTGGAGTTGAAAGGCCTCTTGTTGCAAGAGGAATGTTGGGTATTTCACTCACGCCTCACTTACGCCTACGCTCACATAGGAGTGTCGGTGATCAGTAGGACACTGGGGCACTTTTTACTCTCAATAGGAGAGGTTTTTTCCCCCAGACTTATGGTATTATTTCGTATATGCTTATGGCACACACTTATGGGCACTTACCATGTTCAGGTGTGAACACCCCCCTACAACCCTAAGGTTTAAGGGTTGTACCTTGTACTTTGGTTTTACACTCTTTCAGTCTATTGCATTAGGTGTCGTGCTTCACTCTCTACTGTCTATTGGTTTTCTGTACTAAGCTTCGATCCTATCCTCCCTCACATTTGGTATCAGAGCTTTGGCTCTGTTCAACCGAGGACCTATTCAGCTCAGCTCCATTTAGCATTCGGGAATTTCTACTCAGGTCCAACCTCAACCTTCAGAAGGAGAAGCCTTGCTCCTCTGCCTTGCACAGCAATGCCTTATCCTCGGTAGCTCGACCTGCTCTCCCCATGTCAACTACCCTGCCAGTCCCGTCTAAAGTGCCAGCTCCTGCCAATCCAATCCAAAGCGCCTCCTAACTCCCACCTGCTAACCACTATGTCGCCTGCCTGTGGCCAATGCCACCTCTCTGAGTGCAGCGTCGACTCTACAGCTCCACGCATGAGAACCGCCTGTTAGTACCCGCCCCGTCGTCAAAGTGTTACCCACTTACTGAGCACTACCCGCCCGGCTAACAGTTTGTGCCCCTACCCTGCGATGCCAATCCAATCCAAAGCGTCTCCTAACTCCCACCTGCTGACCACTGTGTCGCCTGCCTGTGGCCAATGCCACCTCTCTGAGTGCAGCGTCGACTCTACAGCTCCACACATGAGAACTGCCTGTTAGTGCCCGCCCAGTCGTCAGAGTGTTACCCACTTACTGAGCACTACCCGCCCGGCTGACAGTTTGTGCCCCTACCCTGCGATCTCAATCACCTCGCCCGCCAGCTTGCCTGCAACGCCTGCCGCCAGTCAACCCCTCGAAGACGTGCCTGACGGCTTTGCGTTTTTTCTGGTTTTTTTTATTTTTAATCTCCTGCAATTTCTAGAAGTAGGGGTTCCCACACCACAGACACAGAAGTTAGCAAACATATCTAGGACACATTAAATGCAATTTCTGGACACATTCATCAAAAAAAATTTAGGCTTTTATGTTTTCTGGGAACATAGGCATACACACTGCAGCTACAGTCACTGACAGACTATTTTGACAAACCCAAGGCAAGAAATTTTGGAAATTTTGCTGGTACAATATTGTTGAACACTAATTGCATGTTGGATTGCATGCATAACAGACAGTTTTGACAAAGTGCACATCTGTACACTGATTGCAAAAAGTTCTTTCCTGCAATTTCTCAAAATTTTTAGATTTCCAGTGTAGTCCTGCTTCGACATTGCTCTTTTGCATTTTTTGGTAATTGAAAATCATGGCAAATCAGGGAGGATATGTTTTCACCTATGTATCCAAGAAGAACAGATTGGATGGAAATAACTATTCGCTTTGGTCCTTCATGATAAAGAATGTACTTGTGGCAAAAAATCTTTGGGATTATGTCAATGGAGAAGAAGCTCGACCTGGAGTTGTGGCTCCAGCTACTACTCCTCCAGGAGGACGTGCACCACGGGCACCCCAGCCTGCTTCACTTTAACCACTTTCCCAAAGAACAGCAGCTCAAAAAGCATGGGATATACAGGATGCACATGCTTTGTCGCTGATTGCATTGGCAATTCAACGATCAATCATCCCCCACATTCGTTCAACAGCTTCTTCACGAGAAGCTTGGCTAACTTTGGAGCAGACATTTGCAGGAAAGAACGAGATTCGCATCTCTTTCTTAAAGAAAGAGCTAGAGACATTGAAAATGGATTAAGGTGATTATATTCAGGATCACTTGAATAAAAGTCAAGACTTGCAAGAGCAACTCATAAATGTTGATGAGTACTATTCAGATGCACACATGATATCTACCACTTTGAACTCATTACCTCCTTCGTACTTGGCTTTTCATATGGCCTTAAACCTCACCATGAGGATTGTCGCGCAGCCAATCACTTTTCTTCAATTAGTCAGTTTGCTTCTAGAGGAGGAGCAAACACAGAGGAATAGTGGTGTGGATGCTATAGCCTCTGAGCAGGCTTTTATGGCTAGACAGAAGGGCAAAGGCAGCCAAGTGAAGAATGCTCCGTAGAGCTCTGGGACTTTTGGCACATCACAAGCAAACAAAAAACAAGAAGGCATGCAAGCCAAAAAGGGCAAATGCCATTATTGCAAGAAGCCAGGCCACTACATCATTGAGTGCAGAGAGCGCATTGCCAAAGAGAAAAAAAAGGAGTCAGGAATGTCTGTTTCTAATGCTCCTTCCACTACTGCTGAGTCCACGTCCTTTATTGCAGACAGGGACTATTGTTTTTACATATGCAGTTATGACACCTCTTGGGCAGATCGAGCATTCAACTCTACTGAGGATGCAAGCACTTGGTTTTTTGACAGTGGTGCTTCTAGACATATTACATCTCGCAGAGATTTATTTGCATTTGTTCATGCAGCTCCAGTTGGCAAGTCTGTACAGTGTGCCAACAATGCATCATACCCTGTTACAGGTATTGGGGAGATTGTGCTCACAGCCATTGATGGCTCTATTTTCCGCCTACAGGATGCTTTATTTGTGCTAGGCATAAAGAAGAATTTACTCTCTATCTCTTCTTTGGCACGTTATGGATTGTAGGTCACATTGGATGATGACCGATGCATGGTGAGTAACAAAGAACACATGACTTTGGTTTTGACAGGCACTTTACATCATAGGTTATACGAGTTGGATGCTCTTTTAGTTGATCACTCAACATATTTGACATCCACTCTTACTCCTGCTATGATACAAGCAGAGTTATGGCATCCTAGGATGGGCCATGTGAACTTTGGCAACTTGATGCTCTTACAGTATACGCAGATGCTAGATGGATTACCTCTACTGGAGAGACCTCCTGACTTGTGCGAAGAATGTATTTTGGGAAAAATGCATCGTTTTTCATTTCTCCGTGATGTTGCTTTTAGAGCAACAGTCAGGTTGCAGTTAGTGCATTTAAATGTATGTGGACCTATATAGACAAATTCATTGGGAGGATGTTACTATTTTGTGACTTTTATTGATGACTTTACTCAATTTTGCTGGGTCTACTCTTTCATCAAAAAGTCAAAAGTGTATAATGCATTCTTAAATTTTATTACACTTGTTGAAAACCAGTCTGGCTGTAGAATTAAGACTCTACGTTCGGACCGAGGGGGGGTATACATGTCCTCTATGCTGAATTCCTTTTTGAAGCAGAAGGGCATTGTCCATCAGTACACTACTGCTTATACTCCATAGCAGAATGGGGTTGCAGAGAGAAAGAATCGGTCACTCATGGAGATGGCCAGATGTATGCTGAAGGCAAAGAGCTTGCCTCACAGTTTCCGAATGGAAGCCATCATGTGTGCTTGCCATGTTTTGAACAGATGTTCCACCAAAGCTTTGAAGAAAATTACACCTTTTGAGGCTTGGAACAGCCGGAAACCTTCTGTTGGACACTTTCGTACCTTTTGGTGCCTTGCATATACACATATTCCAAAGGTACTCAGGAAAAAGTTGGACAACAAGGCTATTAAATGCATTTTTATGGAATATAGCAATGACAGCAAAGGCTACAAACTCTATGATCCTGTTTCTAAAAAGGTGTTTGTCAGCAGGGATGTACTATTTCATGAAAAATCAGAATTGTCCCTGGCTGGTTTAGACACATATCAGGCTGCCCATGATGTATTTGAAGGGCTGCTGCCCATTACATTTGGTGATTCAGCTGGAGTTTCAGCAAGTGAACTCAATATTCAGCCAGCTGCTCCTTTGGAAAATGCAGAAAATCAGCCATTGGCTCAGCAAAGTGCTGAAACTGAAATTCAGCAAGAGCTTATGCACAGTCAGGAGGCCAGACAAATGCCTAGATGGTATTTACAGACTATGAAAGATAGTCATTTGGATGCACCCATGGCTGGTCATACTAGAAGGCAAGCTCGTATGCATGATACTGCACATACCACGGAGTTCGTTATGGCATTAAGCACCTTTGATGATGAGGAGCCTGAATGTTTTGAAGATGCACAACAGAGTGTGCATTGGATGGCAGCAATGAAAGTTGAATTGGATTCTATCACTAAGAATCAAACATGGAATTTGGTGTCTTTGCGATTTGGGAAGAAAGCCATTGGAACAAAATGGGTCTACAGCTAAAACTGAATGCAAATGGATCCATTGACAAGTACAAGGCAAGGCTTGTAGCTAAAGGCTATGCACAGAAAAAAGGCATTGACTATGAGGAGACATTTGCTCCTACTTCCTGTATGGACCATCAGGTCTATGGTTGCTTTGGCTGCTCATTATCAATGGAATGTGCATCAGTTGGATATTAAAAATGCATTTTTACATGGGGAACTTCATGAGGAAATATATGTACAGCAGCCCATTGGTTTTGCAGTTGAGGGCTTGGAACACTTGGACTGCAAGCTGAAAAAAGCTTTGTATGGTTTGAAACAAGCTCCTAGAGCTTGGTATGCAAAGATAGATGCTTTCTTGCTTAGCCAAGGGTTCATAAACAGCTCATCTGAGTCTACCCTTTACGTATATAAAGAGGGGGGATCCACGCTGATCATTTGTCTTTATGTTGATGATCTCTTGCTTACAAGGACACATGCTGATCAGATTTCAGCATTTAAACAAAATTTGCAGCAAACTTTTGATATGTCAAACTTGGAGTCTTTGCATTATTACTTGGGCATTCAATTTATACATGATACTAGAGGTATTGGATTATCACAGTCAAGATACATTGGTAAAATTCTTGAGAAGTTTGGCTTACAAGATTGCAAGCCAGTTTGTTTGTACACCAATGGAACCTGGACTTAAACTGTCATTACATGATGACAATGATTTGTTTGATATACAGACATATGCTCCAGCAGTTGGATGTCTTATTTGCTTATGCAACACTAGGCTAGACATACAATTTGATGTTTCAGCCCTAAGCAGATATATGCATCAGCCACGCATGTCACATTGGCAAGCTGTTAAGCATGTCTTCCGTTACTTGCAGGGTACTAGATCTCTTGGATTGCTTTATGCTAAGGGGAGACCACTGCAGTTACATGCTTACAGTGATTCTGATTGGGCTGGTGATTATGATTCACGTCACTCCACTAGTGGCAATTGTTTCTTTCTTGGCTCGTCTTGCATATCTTGGCTTAGTAAGAAACAGTCCACTGTTGCCAAATCATCATGTGAAGCTGAATACAAGGCAGCTTTCACTACCATAGTTGAATGCGTATGGATTAGACGCTTGCTTGTTGATCTGGATGTATCTGTTATAGAGCCTACTCCTTTGTTCACTAACAGTCAGAGTGCCATTGCAGTGGCACGGAACCCAGTGTTTCATGCACGCACGAAACACATTGAGATACAATATCACTTTGTCAGAGAGAGGCTACATGCAGGTAATATCAGCCTTGTCTATTGTCCCACCACCAGTAATGTGGCAGATATCTTCACCAAAGCTCTTCCTCCTGAAAATTTTGAAGCATTTCGCAATGCTTTAAATTTGATCTCCTTTGGTGGCGGATGATCCTTGTACTCTTAATCACTCTTCACTCCAGGGGGGTTTGTTGGGTATTTCACTCACGCCTCACTTACATCTATGCTCACATAGGAGTGTCGGTGATCAGTAGGACACTGGGGCACTTTTTACTCTCGGTAGGAGAGGTTTTTTCCCCCAGACTTATGGTATTATTTCGTATGTGCTTATGACACACACTTACAGGCACTTACCATGTTCGGGTGTGAACACCCCCCTACAACCCTAAGGTTTAAGGGTTGTACCTATACTTTGGTTTTACACTCTTTCAGTCTATTGCATTGGGTGTCGTGCTTCACTCTCTACTATCTATTGGTTTTCTGTGCTGAGCTTCAATCTTGTCCTCCCTCACAAGGAACAGACTCAGAAGAATGTTGCATTGCATTCAGGAGATGTGGCTATGCTTCCCAAGTTCAAAGGCAAAGGAAAAATCAAGCAAAATACAAAAAATCAGCAAAATGATGATACTAGACAACCATCAAATAAGGTTGTCCAAGACATAGAAAAGTTTAAAAAGAATGAAAAATGTCATTATTGCAAGAAGCCAGGTCACTATATTGATGAATGCCGTAAGAGATTAGCCAAAGAGAAGAAAAATGACTCTGGTTTATCTATACAAGAGACATCAGCCAACAAATCTACTGATGGTGATGCTTCAACCAACTTTGTGGAGGACTATGCATTTCTAACTTCAGCATTTAATACTGATAAAACGGAGCAAACATGGTAGTGTGAGCATGGAGCTTCAAAGCACATCACTTCTAGGAAGTATTTGTTTTTCCCTTTGTATTCAGGCCCTCCTAGAAAGCGTGTTACATGTGCGAACAACAATAGTTATGATGTTTGTGGCATTGGGACGGTACATAGTCTCATGATGCTTTGGCAATCACTACTCTATCGCCCGCTATGCAGAATATGGAGCTAAGGCATACTCGCTATGGACATATGAGTTTTGGGAGTTTGATGACCATTCAAAGGTGTCACATGGTAGATGCATTGCCTCTAGTGAGGACTCCACCTCCTCATGCATGGGAGGGATATATTTTGGGCAAAATGCACAAATTTGCCTTCAAAAAGAATAGTACAGTACATGCAATCCAAAAATTACAACCTATTTACTCTAATGTTTGTGGTCCCATGAGGACACATACACTTGGACGTCATTTTTACTTTGTTACATTTATTGATGACTACTCTCGGTATACTTGGTGTATGGGCTAAAAGTAAAATTTGATATATTTATGCATTTTAAACATCTTGTTGCAAACTTCGAGGCTAAAACTAGCTTGAAAGTACAAACGCTTTGCACGAATAGAGGGGGGGAGTACATGTCTCGTACTTTTGAGACATATTTGCTTAATCATGGCATTACGTATCAAGCCACTGTTAGAATGACTCCTCAGCAGAATGGTATTGCTGAAAGGAAGAATCGCACTCTTATGGAGATGACTCGTATGCTCAAAAGCAAGGGGTTGCCTCGCAAATTTTGGTTAGAAGGCCCTCAGTGTACAAATCATGTGTTGAATCGTGCACCCACTAAGGCACTAAAGACGATCATCCTGTTTGAAGTTTGGCATGGCAAGAAACCCAAGGTTGACTACTATTGGGTGTTTGGTTGCATAGCCTATGAACATGTTCTGAAAAAGCTTCGTAGGAAGCTTGATAACAAGGCTGTAAAATGCATATTTACTAGCTGCAGTTTGGAAAGCAAGGGCTATCACTCGTATGACCCACGCACAAAGAAAGTTTTTGTCAGTAGGGATATCATATTTGCTGAAAATGTTACATTTTCACATAATCAGTTTCAAATGCCAGCCACCCATGACATTGGTGATGTCTTTGAGGATCTCTTGCCACTTCCTTTGGAGTTCGTGCCTGCTGTAAATGGCCGGACAAACATAATACAGCAAGCTGCTGTTGCACCATATGCGCCTGAACAGCAAGGTATTGATGATGGTTTGCCACATGTAGTGGAAGATGCTGTACAGCATGAAAGGACTACTGTAAATGCAGTAAAAACAATCCCAAGATGGCTATTACAAACTCTCCAAGAGAGTAAAATGAATGCTCTTTTAGCTCAACGCACTAGAAGGGCTGCTAGACATGCAGCACATGATGCAGGGGGAGCCCATTTGGCTGATTTTATAGAAGTAGATGATTGTGATGAGCACGTATTTATGAGCTCACTCTTGGATGATGATGAGCTTATTTCCTTGGATGAAGCTTAGCAAGATGTACATTGGATGCAAGCCATGCATTGCACAAAATGGGTTTTTAAACTCAAATGCAAGGTTGATGGTACCATTGACAAGTACAAAGCACAGTTGGTAGCAAAAGGCTATGCACAAAAGAAAAGCATAGATTATGAAGAGACTTTTGCTCCTACATCCTCCTATATGAGTACGGTGAGATGTGTAACTACTATGGCTGCAAATTATGAACAGATTTGACACACAACTAATTCTCAATCATCACAGCACCTTGCAAGCACAGTTAACATGCACATCACTATGCAACTTGTTGTTACTCAACCAAGAATCAATGGAAGCCTCAAGCTGTGCCTTTCAACAGACATGGTGACACTCTACTAGCCTAATTTTGACAACAAGAAAAATACAGCACTAGCTAGGGACCAACCAAAACACCTAGAGACATCTAATCTGCTATCCTAGAACTTTGTATTCAGCAACACACCTGGCAAAGTAGATGAGTTGACTTTCTGAGATTCTTTTGTGGAATCTGTTTGTTTAGCAGATTGATTACTCGTTTCTGGGTGCACTTCTCTTGTATGCCATTGCGTTCCAGAACTATGCTGTTAAGAGGCTCCTTTGTGAGCAGAAAACAAAAGCACAAAAGCATCGAAAGTTACAGATGTGTTATCATTGCGATCACCTGATCAGTCATCAGTTCTTCATCACCGCCTTTTGTCTCCTTTGCAGCATCAACCAGACCAGATGCAGCACTTTGATTTAGTGGTGGCTTAAGTGTGGGACTTGCAGAAGGGTGCGCACCAGCTTCACCATCACTTTCCTTGCCATATTGTTCAGGCTTCCATGTGTTGACATTCACTGAAATGTTTACAATCTTCTGAGATGAATTAGCTGGTCTGGCTGACAAGTTTGAACTTTTTGGCTCACGTTGGTCTTTGCCAGCCCTTTCCCTGTTTTGAGCCAGCCTATACTCCACAGTTACAGATTCCTCTCTACTTCTTTCCAACTTATCACTTGATCCCATCAGCTGATCCTCCTGATAGCTGACATTTCTAACTGAACCTTCCTTGTCCCTATCTGGGACTTCATATTTCCCACCCCTAACAGGTAGTATAGTCCTCTCACCTGTTAACTGCCTTGAGTACTCAGCATCCATAGAATCTGAGGCAGCAGTATCATACTCCTCTGCCGAATCTTCACTTACTCTGCCACCAGTTTCTGACCCAGACTCCTCCCTCTCCTCATAATGACGTTGGCTTGCAACTGTAAACCTACTTTCTACTGCTTCATTGGCTTGGCCATGCCTGGCCTTTTCATGTTCTTTACTACCTAGACCTTCAGCTGAATTTTTCCCTAATCTATCCCATATATTAGCAGTTAGCCTTCCCCTTGCTTTTGTAACGTCCTCTGCTGCAGCTGCAGCTGCTTTCATGGCCATCATTATAGCTGGTTTAGCTCTTCTACCTTGTCGAATGGCAAGAGGATCTTGTACATGAACAGGCTGAGCCTCCTGCATGCGAACAGGCTGATGTACGCTGGCACTCTCTGAGTACTCTGCAGATCAGATGATAATCAAATTGTTAGCCAGCAAGCACTATTCAAGAATCAAAGAGCACATGTTTCATCACATACATGTCCACCGTGCACACATATTTCTATTACACTATATTATTGCATGGAAAACCCCCCAATCTCCACACAGATACATGTTTTGTGAAACCATCGTTCATCATCCAAAGCAAAAATTACCCAGAAAAGATCAAATAAAATTAAGCAGACTTTATTAATAGAATGCTTATTTCATTCTCTCTCACATGCACACCCACACACATGCACATGCACAGCGCATACAGACCCACACATACACATGTTTTCTGAAAGCATTGTTCATTATCCAAAGCAAGGATTATCCAAAATACAATAAAATGACATTAAACACAGCTTATTAGCAGAATGTGTGTTCCATTCTGCACTATGCACGCACACGTGCACACGTTCTTTGTTTGTAGTTTCTATTAGTGTGTGGAAAACACCTCCCCACCACACACACACACACACAGAGATACATACATAGATACATATGCATACATATATACATATGCATACATACGTGTGTGTGTGTGTGTGTGTGTGTGTGTGTGTGTGTGTGTGTGCACGTGCGCAGGGGCACACACACATAACACACCCACCCACACAATTTCTGGTGTGAAACCATTGTTATCTCATTATGAAGAGACATGCACATACAAACATGTGCATGTGCACAATTTTTCTTTCTATATTACTTTATATTACAGTGTGGGAAATGTAAAGGTGCTGTCTCATAGACTGTGACAGGGAACTGTACATTTTGAATATGAAAAGCACAACAAAGCTCAAATACACGATAAGGTATGCCTGAATACTGTTAGTATGATGTCAGATTTCCTATCTACTAGAGTATGACACCAGTGTAAATTACCAATGTTAGTAGATACAATTGACCGTAGGCGGTTCACAGGTGTTGATCTCTTAGAGACACCTGTTACAGCCTCTCGCACAGCTGACTGCAACAATCGCCTCGGTGCATTCACTCTTGGAGGTGGTAAATGCTTCTGAGCATGCACATGTCACCACACTAATATCAGTACTGCATTCAGTAAAACCATAAAACATGCTTACAAAGTCAGCTTGCAGACCACAAGAAATGAAACCTTCTCATGGTAAGTAGCATTTCTTTTGGAGTGCTGAATCAAATCAGGTGAATGTGCCCGCTTTGGTCTACGAGTTGAGTTCAGACCCCTATTCATTGGAGTTCTGTCTCTATCAAGCTCTCCACTGCTCACTATTGGTTGCTCTTTCTCAGAGAACAAAGCATTCTCCATTCTTGATCTGGAATCATTGCCCTTAACAACGTCCTTCTTTAGCCTGATAACCCTGCCTCCTTGAGATACCGAAGACTTTTCAACAGGAACCTTCTGCGAGAAGTGACATTTACTGAGAAAGTCAAATGTTATCAAAAATCAAGATAAAGCAATTGAAACAACTGTAACTTTAATCCAAGGGTCAGACCTGTGTATCAGAAAACTCATGTTTCGCAAGCTTGTCCTCTTCAGCTTGCAGAGGTTGCTCACCATGGGCAAAACTAGGCTCTGGAAGTGATACTTCTGGAACTGATGTGTACATATGAATATTGGATTCCAAATAATCCCAAAGCCTGCATCAATAATGTCAAAATTGTATAATCTAAGTATGTTTATTGTTACGTTTGAATGCTTTCCATTTCACAACTTGAGTAAAACACACTCTCCAACTGATAAAGCAGCACAAAAGGTTTCAAACATGGCATAATGTTGATCACGCACCATGCAACAAAGGCTTCGCTTTGATCACCAAGAAAAGCCTCCAGATCCTTAGCAGCTTGGGCTTGGTGTTTCCCATGCCCAACGAGGACAACAACATATTCCTGCCCCCAAAAAAACAATACACCTTTTTCAATAGTGAAATTATTTTGTTAGTTAAGCTCAGATACCTACAAGATAAAAGGGGGGGGGGAAATGCTAACCAAACTGGTTCAACTGACTTGCGTAAACCAAGCTTCAATTTACCTTTAATGTGTCAAAACAGGGGACACAAAAGACACCAGGAGTGATTGAGAGCCTTAACCCAGCATGGGTAAACCAGCCTCGTCAATCTTAAGCAAACAGGTTGCATGTAAATGCAGATATTGGTATGTTGAGCGTATCCACCACTTAAAAGTTGTGTGCAGAATAATTACAATATAAATGACACTGAAACAATTGGAGAGTTAAGACAGAGCTAAATTCAAGCAGCTTTTGATTCTCTGCAAAACAAATGTAAACATAGTACAGATTTGCTACAAATAAGACACCTGCAAAGGACAATCAGTGGGTATTGCCTCCATCCCTATTTTAAAGCATCCACAAAAATCCAGAGGACCCAAAATTTAACTGCAGCTCTGCAATACTGCTGCTTCTTGCACTGGACACTGTACAGAAACATGTAATTTGAACCATTTGCACTTGTACAAAGATCCAGCTTAAATTGCAACTTGTAAGAGACATTGCTTCCTAAAGACGGATCCTATGTCCCATGACAGCATCAAATGATTAAGGACTCTGATTAGATTACTCATAAAGGGCCATGATGGATGTAAAATTCAATGCCTCCTTGGATTTGATCAGACAGCTGATGTTGAGAGCTTACATTCTCAGGGATCTCAGCCAGATGTCCACTTCAAAAATATTATTGAATGATTAATTCCCAGAAAATCATCAGAAGCAAACCTTGGCATACATGTTACAAAAGCTAAAAAGATTAAAGCATTTACAAGAGTGTTCTTCTAAAGAAGCTTGTAGACCGAGGCAGCCCACCAAGCTCCATTAGATGGTAAACGATAGGATCATCATCATCACAATAAAGAAGCTTGCAGACTGAGGCAGTCTACCAATCTCCATTAGATGGTAAATGATAAAATCATCAGAAGCAAACCTTGGCATACATGTTACAAAAGCTAAAAAGATTAAAGCATTTACAAGAGTGTTCTTCTAAAGAAGCTTGTAGACCGAGGCAGCCCACCAAGCTCCATTAGATGGTAAACGATAGGATCATCATCATCACAATAAAGAAGCTTGCAGACTGAGGCAGTCTACCAATCTCCATTAGATGGTAAATGATAGAATCATCATCATCATCATCACAATAAGGAGAGGAAGTGTCACACCCTGTACTCTTTTCAGCAAGATACAGACCCTAACAGATCCAGATGTGGGAGGGGGATCAGTGAGCACTGGGCATAGTGGACAGTGTGGGAAACATCGATAGAATATAATGTATGGCTGCAGGATTTTAAAAAGCACGGGAACGGGTTTTTGGGCTCTGTGCCTCCAGAGCATGCCTGATGCAAGGGGAATTCCCTGAACAGCCACATGTTTAATCTTACCTATTTGGATAAAAGTTTAACTTTCTTTTAAATAGATATTAAAACTACAGTTCTCATTCCAAAAAAGAAAACCTAACATTGTCCGACAGTTTTATCTATTCTCTCTGATCTGTTCTGGATCCAGAACCACAAGTCGATATAGACCAAAAACACAGCCATATCTGACATTGGGACAGGAACAGCAGCAGGAAAGAGTTTCCAAGACAGCAATGGAATGACAGCTCAGCCTGCATTTGATAATGTGACAGGCTCAGGAGGGTTGGTCTCTGGTCGCGCACCAGAGTAAGATTCCCAAAATGCAGCAGGATGCTAGCATGGAAGGCTGGCAATGGAAGTGGTCAGAGTGGCACTCCTCAGGACAGCAGCATCTCTGTTCTATCAACAGCAGTGAAGGTGAAGAGGCTGAAAGCGCAGGTGATGTTAGAGGCTCAAAGAATGATAAGGGAAAATGATGCCCAAGACCCAATCTTGGAAGAGAAGACATGATCTCTGTCTCCATGCTGATGGAGGCATTACTGGCCAAGGCAAGAACCAAGAAAGTTTAATTTCAGCCAAGTCAGGACCAGTAAATACCTGCAATGTTAGTCCTGAACTGAAATACAAAACCCAGGATATGAGTATCAGAAAAGAAGCCAGCATACTGGATGTTTCATATTGAGATACTTTGTATAATTCCTAAAGTGAAAAAGAAAGGATCTAAGTGAGTATACTTGCAGCAGAAGTAAATGAAAAGTAAAGTAGTGTGCAATGAAAGACCAATAAGAGGATAAAAATGTATAGCTAAGCCTACAGTAGCCTAACATGGCCTATGTAGCCTATATACCTTAAGTAGCCTAAGGATCCTTAGGGTAACCTAGGGATCCTAGGAATCTAGCCTAATGAGGGCTGATGATCATTTTAGTAGTCATGATTGCCATGCCTTGTCATCTCCTGCCTATGAGCCTCAGTCTCAATCAGATGAGGACATTAGGAGCTTTGACATGTCTAATGTCATGTGTTTTGATGGAGCAGGCAGCTCTAATTCAGCATGCCTTTTTTGTGCATTTCCTTTAGTTGTCAGCATCTTGTGTGCACTTCTAGGTCAATTTCTACTTTTCCCAATCTATCTCCATTTGCTAGACATTGTCCTTGCCAATCGGGATTTTTTTGTGGCCACCCGGTATTTTTCTGGCATTTTTTCAGTGCAACCAGCATTAAAGCATTTATGGCACTTATAAGTGCAGGTCAGCTAGTTTTGGCCTTCTATGGTTATTTATAGCCAATCCCCCCACTTGGCAGTCATTCATCCTCTCTAGCCTTCTCTCCTCTTTGGTAAGTGCACACTCTGAGACTCTATCTCCTCCTCACTTGATGCTGCCATTGTCATCAGCCTGACCCAGTGCGCTCACTAGCACTTGGGCTGCATGGAGGAATTGATCAGTCTCCTTCCACTTTCCCATTTGTATCAACATTTTTTCTTGTTCAATGCAAATTTCATTATTCTTTTCTCGCAATCTCTCTCTATTTCTTTGTCATCGTGTTTCCGTTCCTTTCCATTGCACACTCTCATACGGTATCAGAGCATAATATCATTGTCTAAGAGAGACACAAAGGTTCCGATTCTTGCAGAGGAGACCATCCACATCCAAAACTCAGATATTCAGCCTTGTGTTTGCTGAAAACGCCAGCTTCTATGTGTGGGTGACATCATCAGGTGGCCAAGTGTCAACATCTGGTGGATTGCAACTTCATCAAGAGGCCATGTGGCATCATCTAAGTGTAGCCTGTCAGAGTGCAGCGGTGCGGAAGCGTAGGACTGAGAGAGAGAGAACGCAAAGAGAGAAGGGAGAGAAAGAGACAGTGGACGATGAAGATCTGCTGTATATAGAATGCTGAATACAAAGATATACACGGGCGCAGTGCGCTGGACTGCGTGTCTCCACCTCGACGATGCGACCTGCTGTCCACCTCGAAGTCTGCTGCAGTCTGCACTGTCTGCTGTCTGAAATCTGTGAACAGAGACAGAAATCTGCACGGCACCGGTCTGTAATCTGCGACAGAGAAGAGTGTCAGACTGCTGGAAGTGTCGGCAATATATAGCCAGAACCAGCCAGGAAATAGGGCGCCAATAATGCCCAGTCGGCTGACAGCCTGCAGTGGGTCGGACTGCCACGTGGCAGTCCGACTGTGCAGTCCGACTGCACACAGTCCGACTGCACCAGGCTGACTCCTGCCTGGCTGTGATCTCGAACACTCCCTCTCAAAGCCGGGGCAGGGCAGAAGCCTGAGGAATCTGGAATGTTGCCGAAGTAGAGCCTGAGGAAGCGCCTTCGTAAACAAATCCGCAAGATTGTCCTCCGTCTTGCAATACTCCACAGTGATGGTCTCATCCAGAAGCTTTTCTCGGATGAAGTGGTACTAAATCTCAATGTGCTTCGTCCGGGCATGAAAAACAGGGTTCCTTGCCAAGGCAATGCAACTCTCATTGTCACATTGCAGCAATGTAGGACGAGTCTGGGGGCACCCAAGCTCCTCCAACAATCTCCGAAGCCACACAACCTCACATGTGGTGGAAGACGCGGCCCGATACTCCGCCTCAGTAGACGAAAGGGCTACCGTGGGGTGCTTCTTGCTACTCCATGAAATAACACCTGCACCCAAAGTAAAGCAGTAACCTATAGTAGACCGCCTGTGGTCCACGTCACCGGCCCAATCCGAGTCGCTCCAACCTGCAAGTACGAGATCTGACCCATCTGTCCCTGCGGGGTAATGAATCCCCAAATCAAACGTCCCCCTTAGATACCGAAGTATCCTTTGAGCAGCATGCCAATGCACCGTCTTAGGTTCACTCATGAACCCTGCCAAGAGCCCAACAGCAAAACATAGATCAACCCTCGTGTTGAGAAGCCAAATCAAAGACCCTATCAACTGTCGATAGCGGGACGCATCCGCCAAAGGAGAAGCTGAATGGGAAGTGGCCATCCAGTTCGGATCCATAGGAGTAGAGAGGGCCCGACAATCTTCCATCTCAAAAGACACCAAGAGCTCCTGTACATATCTCTGTTGGGAGAGAAAAATCCCCCTCTGAGACTGATAAATCTCATGGCCTAAAAAGAAATGGAGTAGCCCCAAATCCGTCATCTCGAACGTCCGATGTAAAGCTGACTTTGTCTCCTGGACCTGCTGTGCATCATCACCTGTGACAATCAAATCATCAATATATAATACAAACAGCACACAACCATCCTCGAAAGTGTGAACATACAGCTGCGAATCGGCCTTGGACCGCCGATATCCCAACAGAGACTGGAGGAACGAGTCAATCTTCTCGTTCCAAGCTCACGGGGCCCGCTTGAGGCCATACAGGGCCTTCTTCAACCTGTAGACTTTTCCATCTGAAGAACCAAAGCCAGGAGGCTGCTCAACGTAGATCTCCTCCTTCAAATCACCATTCAGGAAGGCCGACTTCACATCCAACTGATAAACAGGCCATCTCCTATGGCCAGCCAAAGCAAGAACAGCTCTAATGGTTGCCATACGAGCTGTGGGGGCAAAGGTGTCATGACAGTCAATCCCTGGGCGCTGGGTAAAACCCTTAGCAACAAGGCGAGCCTTGTGCTTATCCAAAGTACCATCACTGAGATATTTGGTCTTGAAGACCCACTTGACTCCAATCACCTTCTTCTTGGGGGGGCGTGGCACAAGTGACCAAGTGCCATTCCTCTCAATAGCCTCCAACTCAGCTTCCATAGCTTTCTTCCATGGGGCGGACTGTAAAGCCTCCTTCACGGAGGTGGGCTCTCGATCCTGCATAACACAGGACATCAAACAATAATTGGAGCAAACAAGCTCCGAAGAATGCGCCTGGTGCCTCCGTGACCGCCGCGGACCATCCTGCGGTCCCCACTCCTCAGGAACCCCTTCGATCCCTGAATCACGGAGTGTGTCACGGGCCCAACGAGGAGGAGGCCGAACCTCCCCTCGTCGTTCTCCATGAGCAGAAGACTCTGGAATATCCACCGGTGGTAACTCCTCAAAGGTGTCCGGTGGAACAGTAGACTCTGTGTCAGAAACAGAATCATAATCAAAAGGCACGGGCTCCAGTGGAACTGTAGAAGGAGCCCAACTCTCCCCTGGATCTCCAAGAACGGGGTGCTCCTCACCCGTTGAAGAAGCCGGAACCTCCACAAACCGCACATCACGGCTAGTGTACACATCCCGCTTGACGGGATCATACAGTCAGTAGCCTTGGGACTGGGAGCTGTAGCCAACAAATACCTGTTTTCGGGAAGCCGCTTCAAATTTATCACGGTGAGCCTTGGGAATGTGAACATAGGCATCACACCCAAAGACTCGAAAGTAAGAAACATCTGGCTTCGTCCCAAAATAAGCCTCAAATGGAGTCATCCCTTCCACGGCCGAAGTAGGGGATCGATTAAGAATGTGGACTGCAGTAGCCACAGCCTCGGCCCACAGAACCTGAGGGGTCTGTCGGTGCTCCATCATGGTGCGCGCCATCTCGATCACACTGCGGTTCTTCCGTTCTAGAATACCATTTTCTTGAGGAGTATTGGTATTGGCAACCTCCTGGTGAATTCCTCTATCTGCACAAAACCGAGCAAATTCATTAGACACAAATTCACCTCCCTTGTCGGATCGCAAGGTCTTCAACTTCCGGCCTGATCGGTTCTCCTCAAAGAGAAGCCAATCCTTGAAGTGCGAGAAAGCTTCTGACTTTAGTGCCAAAAAATAGGCCCATGTCATCCTGCTATAGTCATCCACGATCAACATGAAGTACGAGCTCCCACGCAGGGACTCATTCCTCATAGGGCCACATAGATCCGTAGATACTAGCTCCATCGGTGAAGTAGACCGCCGCGAAGCTGTGTGGGGAATGGCATCCCTATGCTGTTTCCCCCGTATGCAGGAGACACATGGCTGCTAGCTCACCACTATATCCGGCAACCCTCGAACAAGCTGTCCATGTGACGCCCTCCAAAGATAGTCATAGTTCAGGTGACCAAACCGAGCATGCCATAACTCAGACTGTGACTGTGAGGTAAGAAGAAGAGTAGTGAGGGCAGTGGAAGACTTCAGTTTGTAAATGCCGTTCTCCTCATATCCAGATGATAGAACCTTCCTCGATTCACGATCAAGGACTCGCACAGTAGAACTGTCAAACTCCACCAAAAGACCAAGGGAGCAAATCTTATGAACTGAAAGGAGATGGTACCCTAATCCTGGTACATGCAAAACCTCTGAGGTATGGGTGCCACCTCGTCCATCCGGAATAAGCTGCATCTTACCCCGACTTGCAATAGAGACTGAAGAGCTGTCCCCAATGAGAACCTGCCCACGCAAAGGTCGCAGCTGGGCAACACCATCTGATGAAGGAGTCATGTGCCGTGAGGCACCACTATCAACAATCCACTCTCGAGCTTGGGGAGCCGTCATCGCAGCATCAGAAGCATTCGGTGAAGCATCCTCAATGACAACTAGATGTAGAAATGCAGCTGATGAGGGTGCAGCCACCGCTCCAGAATCCTTGGTATCCTTCTTCTTGGTGTCCTTCGTGTCTTTGTCAGGGCAATCCTTCTTTCAATGGCCAGTCTTTCCACAAATATGACATGTGGAGTCTTTGTCCTTGTCCTTCTCCTTGTCCTTCTTGGATTTGTTATCCCCCTTCTTCTTCTTTTGGTCCTTCCCCTTCTTCTGAGAGGCTTGACCTGTCAACGCCTCCAACTTGGAAGCATTCTGTCCCTTTAATTGTTCCTCTTGGTCCAAGACCATAGGAACCAACTCTTCCCAGCGAAGAGTAGACTCTCGCCCCGAAGCAATAAGGGCAGAGTAAAATGTACCGAATCGTGGCGGCAACTGGGACAATAGTGTGATCGCCATGTCTTCGGAGGAAATCGGTTTCCCCGCATTCTGAACCTGCATCTGTAGCTGCCTTAGCTTGTTAATGTGTTCCCTTAGCGAAGAAGACTTATTGACGGACAAGGTCCGCATCTGTACCTCCAAAGAAACCCTCTTCATCAGGGTCATCCGATTGTACATTTGATCAAGCTCCAGCCATATCTCACGAGCCACCGTTAAGTGCTCGATGTGAGCGATCACGGCTGTAGTGCATGATAGAAAGAGAAAGGATCGAATTCTGGCATTCAGTTTGTCCCAATGAGACTGGGCCCTGGCCAACTCCGTACGAGCATCGGAAGAGAGTTTGGACTCATCTCTTACCGAAGGCCGGTCAATATCCTCCTGTACCAACTCCGCCAAATCATAGGACTCAAGGATGGCCAACATCATAACGCGCCAAATGCGGTAGTTGTCGCCGTCGAGCTTCTGATCTGTAGGAAGAGCCGGTAAGACAAGCACCTTCCAGTCCATAATCGCCTGGAACTCCAAGTCCATCTCTATAGACATCTTCACCTGCAATGCCTTCTCAAACGCAAAAGCAGCCCCCTCTGACTAGGTAAACTCAGCCTGCTAAGGCTCTTCCGCGTCCTGAAGCTTCTTCACCCGCCGGAGGCGATGAAAAAAGCAAAACCTGCACTTTTAGGTTGAAAACTCAAAATTCCTCCGCGTCAAACAGCAGTAAACAGCAGCAAATCCACCACCTGTACTCCTTTCCTGTGCGCCCACACTCGTTTCAGCCTTGTTCCAAGGCGCAGCCCTCCTGTCTGCCCTTAAACGCAAAAAACGCAAATTTGTGTCGCGATGGAAACTCCACTTCAGGTTGATTCTGCGCTGAGTCAGCCCTCAAACACTGCTCTGATACCATGTCAGAGTGCAGCGGTGCGGAAGCGTAGGACTGAGAGAGAGAGAACGCAGAGAGAGAAGGGAGAGAAAGAGACAGTGGACGATGAAGATCTGCTGTATATAGAATGCTGAATACAAAGATATACACGGGCGCAGTGCGCTGGACTGCGTGTCTCCACCTCGACGATGCGACCTGCTGTCCACCTCGAAGTCTGCTGCAGTCTGCACTGTCTGCACTGTCTGCTGTCTGAAATCTGTGAACAGAGACAGAAATCTGCACGGCACCGGTCTGTAATCTGCGACAGAGAAGAGTGTCAGACTGCTGGAAGTGTCGGCAATATATAGCCAGGTCCAGCCAGGAAATAGGGCGCCAATAATGCCCAGTCGGCTGCATTAAAAGCAGCCGACAGCCTGCAGTGGGTCGGACTGCCATGTGGCAGTCCGACTGTGCAGTCCGACTGCACACAGTCCGACTGCACCAGGCTGACTCCTGCCTGGCTGTGATCTCGAACATAGCCAACTGCTTCCAAGCATCAAGCAATACATCTCCATCAATGTTTCACCTAAATGCAGCCCTCTGGGTGGTGGCGACAATTTCCTAGCGAGGCAACAATCCTTCACAATCAAATGCAACATTTGTGGAGCAAGCAACAACATATTCATCAGCAATTTATGCCTCTCCATCCTTCTATGTGCCAGGGATAGTCTTTTCCCCTCATGCGGGCCTTCTACATCAAGATCTTGGTATCTTGTAGCCAATTCTCTCTATTTTGTGGCTATCACTAGCCAAAAGAGAAAGATGTCTTTTCCATTTTCAAACTCTAATGACTCAAATGGGGATCCTCATTCTCGACACTCCTCTAAGCAAAGGCGTGATTATTATCATGAGAATCATCGAAGGGAGGGCTCTCCCACTCATACCCGTCCCCCTTCTATCCATCTATCACAAAAGGCTTTGTCCGAAGTGAAGATGATTCCTTTGGTGCCCTCTATTCAGGTATCCATACTCCCTTCACTGCCCAAAGAGAACAGGTTGGAGGGCTCCAACTACTCCCTATGGTCATATAAGTCGGAGTGTATTATCGACTCCTTCGTTCTTTGGGAGCTTGTTTCTAAACCTATCCCCCGTCCTAAGGAGGATCCCACAGATGGAACATCTATGGATCGCATAGTTTTATGGGATCAGCTCAATTCTAGGGCTCGACCCTTCCGCTTTATGAGTTTGAAAGGTTTTGTCCTTGTTCATGTTTGCAATTTGAAGACCACAACGGAAGTGTGGAGCAAGCTTGCATCTCTTGATCAACAGAAGACATTTGCCCTCAAGATTTCCCTTGAGAAGAAGTTGCGGATGCTCAATCTTAATGTCATAAGTGTTAGCGATTATTAGGTCCTGGCCGTGCAGGCGCCACGTGGCAGTCTGGTCGGACTGACCAGTCGGCCAGCTACGTGGCAGTCCGACCTGTACAGTACCAGTCGGCTGCATTTAATGCAGCCAACCTGCCATTTCTGGGCGCATTCTTTTCGGCTATTTATAGCCGACATTCTGCACAGCCTTCCACACTTCTGATTACAGATCTCAGGCTGGAGATTCGTGCAGATTGCAGGCTGGAGATCATGCAGACTGCAGCGTACTTCGAGGTGGACAGCAGGTTGCATCGTCGAGGTGGAGACACGCAGTCCCACGCACTGCGCCCGTGCACATATCTGCATATCTTTGTATACAGCACACTTTATACAGCAGATCTTCATCTTCCACTGTCTCTTTCTCTCTCTCTCTTCTCTCTGCGTTCACTCTCTCTCTCAGTCTTGGTCCCACGCTTCCACATCGCTGCACTCTGACATGGTATCAGAGCAGTGAAGAAGGACTGAGTGAGTGAAGAACCTGTCTGAAGAGGAGATTCCATCGCGACAAAAGACTGCGTTTCCAGCGTTCGAGAGCGAGCGGGAGGGCTGCACATCAGAATGGGAAAGGAGTTCAATTGGTGGATTTTCTGCTGTTTACTGCTATTTGAAGAGGAGGAAGGCTGTGTTTTCAGCTTTCAAGTGCAGGTTTTACTTTTTCATCGCCTCCGACAGGTGAAGAAGGCTCAGGACGCGAAAGAAAGAACCCTAGCAGGCTGCATTTTCACAGTCAGAGGGGGCTGCTTTTGTGAAGGCATTACAGGTGAAGATGTCTGCAGAGATTGACTTGGAGTTCCAGACGATCATGGATCAGAAGGTGCCTGTCTTACCGGCTCTTCCCGCAGATCAAAAGCTCGATGGCGACAATTACCGCATTTGGCGAGTGATGATGTTGGCCATCCTTGAGTCTTACAATTTGGCGGAGCTTGTACAAGAGGAGATTGACCGGCCCTCGGTGAGAGATGAGTCCAAACTCTCTTCCGATGCTCGTGCGGAGTTGGCCAAGGCACATTCTCACTGGGACAAACTGAATGCCCGGATTCGTTCTTTTCTTTTTCTGTCTTGTATTACAGCCGTGATAGCCCACATCGAGCACTTGACGGTGGCTCGGCAGATATGGCTGCAGCTTGACCAGATGTATAACCGGATGACCCTTATGAAGCGGGTTTCTTTGGAGGTGCAGATGCGAACCTTATCCGTGAACAAGTCTTCTTCGATGCGGGAGCACATCAACAAGCTTAGACAGCTTCAGATGCAGGTTCAGAATACGGGGAAGCCGATCTCCTCCGAAGACATGGCGATCACACTACTGTCCCAGTTGCCGCCACGATTCGGTGCTTTTTACTCCGCCCTTATTGCTTCGGGGCGTGAGTCTACTCTTCGGTGGGAAGAGTTGGTTCCTATGGTCTTGGACCAAGAGGAACAACTGAAGGGACAGCATGCTTCCAAGTCGGAAGCTTTGATAGGTCAAGCCTCTCAGAAGAAGGGGAAGGACCAAAAGAAGAAGAAGGAGGACAACAAGTCAAAGAAGGACAAGGAAAAAGAATGCACATGCCATATTTGTGGTAAGACCGGCCATTGGAAGAAGGATTGCCCCGACAAAGACAAGAAGGACTCGAAGGATTCTGGAGCGGCGGCTACACCCTCATCAGCTACGTTTCTTCATCTAGCAGTCATTGAGGACTCTACCCCGAAGGCTTCTGATGCTGCGATGACAGCCCCCCCCAGGCTCGAGAGTGGATCGTTGACAGTGGTGCCTCCCAGCACATGACTCCTTCATCAGTTGGTGTTGCCCAGTTGCGACCTTCGCGTAGGCAGATTCTCATCAGAGATAGCTCTTCGGTGTCTATTGCAGGACGGGGTGAGATGCAGCTTATTCCAAATGGACGTGGTGGTACTCATACCTCAGAGGTCTTGCATGTGCCAGGTTTAGGGTATCATCTCCTTTCGGTTCATAAGATTTGTTCACTTGGACTTTTGGTGGAGTTTGACAGTGATTCGGTGCGAATCCTTGATCGTGGGTCAAGGAAGGTTCTCTCATCAGGATATGAGGAGAACGGCATCTACAAATTGACGTCTTCTACCGCTCTCCCTACTCTTCTTCTTACCTCTCAGACACAGTCAGAGCTATGGCATGCTCGGTTTGGTCACCTCAACTATGATTATCTTTGGAGGGCATCACGTGGACAGCTTGTTCAAGGGTTGCTGGGCATAGTGGTGAGCCAGCAGCCATGCATCTCCTGCATTCGTGGGAAACAGCATAGGGATGCGATTCCCAACAAAGCTTCGCAGCAGTCTACTTCCCCGATGGAGCTTGTATCTACGGATCTTTGTGGCCCTATGAGGAACGAGTCCTTGAAAGGGAGCTCTACTTCATGTTGATCATAGATAACTACAGCAGGATGACTTGGGCCTATTTCTTGGCATTGAAGTCGGAGGCTTTCTCCCACTTCAAGGATTGGCTTCTCTTTGAGGAGAACCGATCGGGCTGGCGATTGAAGACCTTGCGATCCGACAAGGGTGGTGAATTTGTTTCTAATGAGTTTGCTCGTTTTTGTGCAGATAAAGGCATTCACCAGGAGTTTGCTAACACCAACACTCCTCAAGAAAATGGCATACTTGAACGGAAGAACCGAAGTGTGATCGAGATGGCGCGCACCATGATGGAGCACCGACAGACACCTCAGTTTCTGTGGGCCGAGGTTGTGGCTACTGCAATCCACATCCTTAACAGATCCCCCACTTCGGCCGTTGATGGGATGACACCTTTTGAGGCTTACTTTGGGACTAAGCCCGATGTTTCTTATTTCAGGGTTTTTGGGTGTGATGCCTATGTTCACATTCCCAAGACTCATCATGATAAATTTGAAGCGGCTTCCCGTAGACAGGTGTTTATTGGCTACAACTCTCAGTCCCAAGACGATATCGTTTGTATGATCCCGTCAAGCGGAATATGTACACCAATCAAGATGTGCGGTTTGTGGAGGTTGCGGCCATAGCAGCGGGTGAGGAGCATCACGTTCTTGGAGATCCAGGGGAGAGTTGGGCTCCCAAGACAATTCCTTTGGAGCCAGTGCCTTTTGATTCCAATTCTGTTTCCGATACAGAGTCTACTGTTCCACTGGTCACCCCCGAGGAGTTACCACCGGTGGATATCCCAGAGTCTTCAGCTGATGGAGAGCGACGAGGAGAGGTCCGGCCTCCTCCTCGTTGGGCCCGTGACACACTCCGAGATTCAAGGATCGAGGGGATCCCTGAGGAGTGGGGACTGCAGGATGGTCCGCGGCGGTCACAAAGGCACCAGGCACATTCTACGGAGCTTGTTTGCTCTAACTATTATTTGATGACCCGTGTTTTGCAAGATCGAGAGCCCACCTCCGTGAAGGAGGCTTTACAATCCGCACCATGGAAGAAAGCTATGGAAGCCGAGTTGGAGGCTATTGAGAGGAATGGCACTTGGTATCTCATGCCTCGCCCCTCTCATAAGAAGGTGATTGGCGTCAAATGAGTCTTCAAGACCAAGTACCTTAGCAATGGTTCTTTGGACAAGCACAAGGCTCACCTTGTTGCTAAAGGTTTTGCACAGCGCCCAGGGATTGATTGTCATGATACTTTTGCCCCCACTGCTCGTATGGCGACTATTCGAGTTGTTCTTGCCTTGGCTGGCCATAGGAGATGGCCTAACTACCAGTTGGATGTGAAGTCAGCCTTCCTCAATGGTGATTTGAAGGAGGAGATCTATGTCGATCAGCCTCCTAGCTTTGGATCTTTAGATGGGCAAGTCTACAAGTTAGAGAAGGCCTTGTATGGCCTCAAGCAAGCCCCGCATGCATGGAACGAGAAGATTGACTCGTTCCTTCAATCACAGTTGGGATATCGGCGCTCGAAGGCCGATCCACAGCTTTATGCACACACTTCCGAGGCTGGTTGTGTGCTTTTTGTGTTGTATGTTGATGATTTAATTGTCACAGGTGATCATGCACAGAAGGTCAAAGAGACGAAGGCAGCTTTACATCAAGCGTTCGAGATGACGGACTTGGGTCTACTCCACTTCTTCTTGGGCCATGAAATTTATCAATCCCAGAGGGGGATTTTCATCTCTCATCAAAGATATGTACATGAGCTCTTGGTTTCTTTTGCGATGGAGGATTATCGGACCATTTCTACTCCTATGGATCCGAACTGGAAGGCCACTTCACATTCAGCTTCTCCCTTGGCGGATGCTTCCCGCTACCATCAGTTGATTGGCTCATTGATTTGGATCCTCAACACTCGTGTTGATCTTTGTTTTGCTGTTGGTCTCTTGGCGGGGTTCATGAGTGAACCTCAAACGGTGCATTGGCAGGCTGCCCAGAGGATACTTCGGTATTTAAGGGGGACCTCTGACTTAGGGATTCATCATCCAGCAGGCACAAGTGGTTCATATCTTGTCCTTGCAGGTTGGAGCGACTCGGATTGGGCTGGCAATGTGGACCACAGACGGTCTACTACAGGCTACTATTTTACCTTGGGTGCAGGTGTTATCTCATGGAGTAGCAAGAAGCAGCCCACGGTAGCCCTTTCTTCTACTGAGGCAGAGTATCGCGCCGCGTCTTCCACCACATGTGAGGCTGTGTAGCTTCGGAGATTGTTGGAGGAGCTTGGCTGCCCCCAGACTCGTCCTACTTTGCTACAATGCGACAATGAGAGTTGCATTGCCTTGGCACGGAATCCTGTTTTCCATGCCCGGACGAAGCACATAGAGATTCAGTAACACTTCATCAGAGAGAAGCTTCTGGATGAGACCATCGCTTGGAGTACTGCAAAACGGAGGACAATCTTGCAGATTTGTTTACGAAGGCGCTTCCCCAGGCTCTACTTCTGCGACATGCCAGATCCCTCGGGCTTCTGCCCCGTCTAGGCTCTGAGAGGGGGTGTTAGCGATTATCAAGTCCTGGCCGTGCAAGCGCCACGTGGCAGTCTAGTTGGACTGACCAGTCGGTCAGCGACGTGGCAGTCCGACCTGTACAGTACCAGCCGAAGTCGGCTGCATTTAATGCAGCCGACCTGCCATTTCTAGGCGCATTCTTTTCGGCTATTTATAGCCGACATTCTGCACAGTCTTCCACATTTTTTATTACAGATCTTAGGCTGGAGATTCATGCAGATTACAGGCTAAAGATCGTGCAGACTGCAGCGTGCTTCGAGGTGGACAGCAAGTTGCATCGTCGAGGTGGAGACACGCAGTCCCACGCACTACACCCGTGTACATATCTGCATATCTTTGTATATAGCACACTTTATACAACAGATCTTCATCTTCCACTGTCTCTCTCTCTCTCTCTCTCCTCTCTGCGTTCACTCTCTCTCTCAGTCTTGATCCCACGCTTCCGCATCGCTGCACTCTAACAATAATGACATGTATTTTTGAAACCTCACTTAAATGTGGATTATTTTTTAATCACACGGTTAAGTAAATGTTTTGCACATGTGAGGTGTAACTGGGGTTAGAGTAAATTTGCGAGCCCAAGACCCAAGGAAATCACGAGATGTCAAAGACAAAAGTTGCTATAAGTTATGCCGCACAGGTAATTGGTGGTATCAGGTACCAGTTGTTGGCCTAGGTCATTCATTTGGCGATAAGTGTCAATTGGTGACACTAGAGAAGTGGTATTTAGTGGTACCTAATGCCAATCTGATGCTCAAAGATGGCGCAAAGACACTCCTCAATGGAAGTTGCCTAGTCAATTTAATTATTGGCCAGTCATATTATTTTTCTGGGCACCGAATTAATTGTTAGATTAATTTTCAATATTTAAAGATTGAAAATCAATGTTTAATTATGGATAATGCTGAAAAACCATTTAAGAAGATTGCCACTTGTCAAAAATGCCCATGTAAGACTGAAAAACGTCTTTAGAGATTAGAGAGAGGCATTTTCAATGCATTCTGCCTACGAGAGAATGAGAAGATATTATTGGTCTGATTTGCAGCCATTGGAGGAACTTCAGAGGCAACCAGGGATAGGAGAAGACCAATCAACAATAGGTCACAGCATCTATAAGCTGTTGAGACAGGGCGGCAATAGTAAATGACTGATTTTGTTCATTTCTTTGCATCTACAAGCTGTTGAGACAAGGCAGCAGCAATAAATGACTAATTTTCTTCAATCATTCGCAAAGAAAGTGTTGCGTCCGGTGGCGCGAGAATCAAGACACGCAGTGCTTACACACAGTAGCAGAGACACAGAGAGAGTACGAGAGCAAGCAGTGTAGACTGTGAGCACGTTTTTGGTACAATGACGAGTGTACCACTTTAGATTTTAGATAGATATATATATAAAACTACAATGTGCTAAGGGTGTGTTCATACACGTGCACATATAAAAGACACGCTGGCCCTTTATTCCGAACAACCTCCCACTTAAAGGCAATGTGCCTTAAGAGAAGAAATGAATCGGCTAAGTCTAGCTATGTACAAAGCTGAAATAAATATATCTATCCAACTCCCATCATCTATTGGCAATGAGCAAACCGCTCTGCTAGAAAACCCTTGGTGAGAAGGTCTGCAGGATTATTGTCTGTATGCACTTTAACAAGCTCAATGCTCTTACTGTCCAGTACATCTCTAATGAAGTGATACTTCACATGTATGTGCTTTGTCTTTGCATGAAAAACAGGATTCCGTACTAGCATGATAGCACTTTGACTATCACACTGGAGAACAGGTAACTCTGTGATGCCAAGCTCTCCCACCAAACGTGAAAGCCATAAAGCCTCCTTGCATGCCTCAATGGCAGCCACATATTCTGCCTCTCTGGTAGACAATGCAACACACTTCTGTAGCCTGGAGATCCAAGAGACTGCTCCTCCTCTGAAAGTAAACACATACCTAGAAGTGGACTTCCTACAGTCCGCATGACCAGCATACTCTGTATCCATGAAACCAACAACAGATGCTTTCTGCTTTTCAAAGCAGATACACAACTCCTTTGTGCCTTTGAGGTATCTCATAATACCTTTCACTGCTTCCCAATGCTTTTTATTAGGGTTTGCCATGTATCTGCTAACCACTCCCACTGCAAAGGCAATGTCAGGACGTGTAGCAACCATAACATACATCAAACTGCCAACAGATGAAGTATATGGTATCTTGGCCATTTCAGCCTTCTCATCATTAGATATAGTGTTGTGCTCTGCACTGAGTTTCACATATGGAGGCAATGGAACCCCAATTGTTTTCCCCCCCTCCACATCAAAACACTGCAAAACCTTGGAGATATACTCCTATTGAGATAGATAGAGTAATCCTTTTGACCTATTTCTGAGTATTCGCATGCTAAGAATGTGATTTGCATCACCAAGATCCTTCATGTCAAAGCTGCCATCATGAAGACTTTGCTTCAGTGAGTCCAAGGCATGAGTATCCCTGCCAGCAATTAGCATGTCATCAACATACAAAACCAAGATAATCAGGCTGCCATCTGCTGCCTTTTTGGTGTACAAGCAGTAATCCACTTGACTTCTATGAAAGCCTTGGGACTGCATGAATGTATCAAATTTATGATACCATTCTCTTGGTACTTATTTCAGCCCATACAAACCCCTTTTGAGTTTACATACCATTTTTTCTTCCCTTGTTCAACAAACCCTTCAAGCTGCTGCATATATATGTCTTCATGCAGATCACCATGTAAAAACGTTGTTTTTACATCCATCTGTATAAGCTCCATATCCTCAATTGCAACCAAGCCCAAAATGGTTCTCAATGTATTCATCTTGACTACAGGAGAGAAAATCTCATCAAAGTCAATTCCATGCTCCTGCTTGTACCCTTTTGCAACCAATCTTGCTTTGTACTTTGGTGAGGAACCAGAAGTGATTTTCATCTTATAAACCCATTCGTATGGAAGGGTTTTCTGCTCTTTAGGCAACTACACAAGTCCCAAGTACCATTTTATTCAAGAGATTCCATCTTTGACAGCATGGTTTTATACCATTTCCTGCTGTCCTGTCTGTCCATTGCTTCCTTGAAGCAAAACGGTTCACCACAGTCTATCAATATGACATAATCAGCCACATTAATTGTACTAGGAACAAACCTATCAAGTTGTCTAGTAGCCCTAGACGATCTCCTAACCCAATAGTCATTGTTTGCTGGCTGTTCCTGCAAATTTCCATTTTCAACATGTTGTCCTTTCATTTCAGCCTGCAAATCAACATTAACAACTCGCTGTCCTGGCTATTCCTGCACATGTATTGGCTCATTTTCATGGGCAATAGCTGGCTGATCATTTCAAGCATCATTTCCTACATTTACAGATTCATTTACAGCAGGTATTTGCTGCTGTACAGCGGGCACATTTTGCTGTCCAAAAGGTATTTCTTCCCGGAATACAACCCTACGGACCTCCTCAGTCTTTTCGGGCTGTTTGTGCATGCGATCTTCGCGGAAGATAATGTCAATGCTGCGTACTACTTTCCTTTTCTCGGGATCCCACAATTTATATCCCATTTCACCCTCGTCACCATATCCAAGGAAAATGCATTTACAGGACTTTGGCTCAAGTTTGCTGCGTTTTTCTTTACGAATGTGCACAAAAGCCTCGTAGCCAAACACTTTCAGATGAGCATATGAAGGTGGCTTGCCCAACCACACTTCTTGGGGAACTCTCCCCCCCCTCCCCCCCAAAGACCTGTTTGGTGACCGATTAATTAAGTGAATGGCTGTCATAATAGCCTCTGCCCAAAAACCATGGGGTAATGCAGCATGAGAAAGCATCGTACGGACCTTATCCTATATGGTCCGATTCATACGCTTTGCAACTCCATTTTGGGGCAGATTATGAGGGGCAGTGAGCTCCCTCTTTATCCCTTTGCTGTCACAAAATGCCTAAAAGGCCTTGGACACACATTCCCCACCATTGTCAGAGCGAAGACACTTCAGTGTCTTATCTGTCTAATTTTCAGCCAATGCCAAGAATTTTTTAAACTTATCAAGCACTTCATCCTTGTTACTAATAGGGTAAACCCATACTTTCCGTGTAGCATCATCAACAAAGGTGACAAAATATTTCTTTCTCCCTAAAAATAATCCTGGCATTTGACATACATCCGAATGTACTAACTCTAGAGGAGAAGATTTCAAATAAAGAGACTTTTTTTGTGATGTCTGTGCACGTTTGCCATAAATGCAACGATCACAATGCTCAAAATCAGCATAACGAAGACAAGGCAAGTAACCCAAACGAGAAAGAACTTTCATTCCTATTTGACTCATGTATCCAACCGGCCATGCCACAAAGAGACGCTTGGCTACTCGATCACGGCAAGAACATGGTCACGCACACTAGATACATGAAGTGGATACAAAGTATCACTCTTGCAACCCTTGGCTGCTGGTAATAACCCTAGATCCCTTACAGATCTTCCATTTTCCATCACCAAAGGTGGTATGAAAACCATCATCATCTAGCTGCTCTATGCTAATCAAGCTCTTCTTGAGCTGAGGTACATGGCGTACATGCTGAAGTGTAAAGACAGAGCCATGCTGAAACTGTAACTACACATTGCCAACACCTACAATCTCACATGCATAGTTGTCCCCAAGATGGACAACACCATGTCGACCCCCTATATAGGCGGAAAACCACTCACGATGAGGGGTAACATGAAAGGAAGCACCTGAATCAAGAATCCAGGTATGCATGTCATTATCTGTATCTATAAGTAAAGCATGTGCACCAAAGTGTGAAGAGACAAAGAGTACGTCACTTCCAGTGTCAATGTCATGAGTGACTACATTCACCTCTTCAATTTTTACATTGCTCTTCTTAGGCTGACTATCCTTCTTCTCTTCCTTGCTATCATCTATGTTCTTGCATTTTCCTTTCTCTTTCTTCCATTTGTAGCAGTCACGTTTAAAGTGACCCTTCTTGCCACAATGATAGCATTCAACATCTTTGCCACGTGATTTACTGTGTTTCCCTTGCTATCATATTTGCCCTTTTGCTATGATCTGCCCCTAGTATGCAAAGCACTGGAAGCCTTATTAGATGCATTGTTCTGCCGATTCATCTCTTCCATAAGTAGAGCACTCTCTACATCAACATACAAAAGGATCACATTAGAATTGCTCATAGCAGTCCTGAATGTATCCCAACTCTTTGATAGAGTGCAAAGCAAGAAAGTAGCCTTAAATTCCTCATCAATTATGAACTTCAAGGCAACCAGCTTGCTGAAAATGGAGTTAAACTCACTCAAGTGAGTAGACATTGTTGTACCTTCTTTCATACGCAAATCCATAAGCTTTTTCAGCCAATACACTTTGCTTGCAGCACTCTTCTATGCATACAGTTCTTCTAGTCTAGTCCATATAGCATATGCAGAATCCAAACCTTCAATGTTGAAGAGCAAGGCATCACAAATCGATAGCTCTATGGTTGAGCGTGGAAGCTCATTCAACTCATCCCGATCGTCCCGATCCATGTCCGCAAGCTTTGCCCCTTTGGTTTTGATCGGCTTTGTCTGCTTCTTTTGTAAGAGGATATTGTAGCACTGTTTTTGCCACACTGCAAAATTATGTGTGCCTTCAAGCTTCTTAATGTGCATCAAATTACTGCTGTCATTACTGCCAGCCATGATTTTCAGCCCAAATGTGACCAAAAACCAGCAAATGCAGGCCCAAACTGTCACCCAAGTGACCAAGGTACAAACGAGTACCAATCAGCAATAAATGACCACGCAGAAGTACAGATTTCAGATCTGTAATTAAGTTTTCCGAAGCACCAAACCAAGTGCTACAGCATTATCCAACTGATTACAGCTGTTCCAAGGGCATGTGCATCACATTACATGAGAAATCCCAAAATTTCAGCTGCAATTTCCGTCGTACATATACCCATGGGCATAAATTTGACACGAACGGTTCAAAAGCCCCAAAATTTTGTGCTCAAAGCATCAAACACACATCTGCATTCCTCCGTCATGCATAGGATAGTCCAATTTTTCCAAAATAAAGCAATTTTAGCAAAAACCCCCAAACTTTTCCAAGTGTTGATGTCCAAATTGCGCGGAATTCAACCTGCATGTACATAAAATGACCAAATGCTGCACAAATTTTGACCAAACTGCAAAAACCCCAAATTGCACGGGGTCCAATGTGCATCAATGTCGAGAAATTGGGTAAATTTCACCCCAATTTTTGCATGTACATGAAAAGCCCCAAATGTCGAAGCCAAAATGTCACAAATTTCTGCAATTTTTGAGACAAATGGTCTTGCTCTGCATCACAATTCCCAAATCCGGGAAAAGCCCCAATCTTCCAGGCCAAGATTGCACAAATCTGCACTCTGTGCTTCCACGCGTGAAACCCCGTCAGAGAGAAAAAGGGATAAAATAGATTTTTTTTAAAACCTAACTTTTGAAAAAATGTGACGGGGAGGGGGGTGCATTGGCCCGTTGGCTTGGGTTGTACTGGCATCTCCAGCCTATCGCGTGGCTCTTGTCCACTACCCCATGCGTCAGTGCCCTACTGGTCTCGCTGTGACACTAACCGACGTGTGGCTCCTGTCGATGTGCCCGCTGTCCGTCCGCCTGGTTGCGTGTCGTCAGCTCATCTGACTTCGCCTAGCACAGTTTCTGCCCGTCTCACTTCGTTTGTTGCGCCCGCAATCCTGCAGCAACAGTCGCCTACTCTCCAACATCCACGACCTGTCGTGTGCCTTGCAGTGACGACTGCAAACTGTCGTTTGCTGCTTGTCAAATATGCCGATTGCTGCCCTCCTACGACACTTGCAACTCCTAATCTGTCTCGAGGAGCGTGCACTCCTTGCCAACTCTGATACCAGTTTGTTGCGCTCGGTGGCGCGAGGATCAAGACACGCAGTGGTTACACACAGCAGCAGAGACAGAGAGAGCATGCGAGAGCAAGCAGTGTAGAGTGTGAGCACGTTTTTGGTACAATGACGAGTGTACCACTTTAGGTTTTAGATAGATATATATATATATATATGAAAGTACAATGTGCTAAGGGTGTGTTCACGCCCGTGCACATATAAAAGGCATGATGGCCCTTTATTCCCAACAGAAAGTCTAAATTTTCTCTCTCCTCGACATTCTCTCTCATCTCCTAGCCTTTCTACAACCTTCTCCGAAGATTACAGCATTGAGATCACCAAAGGTTGAGAAAATTCAGATTTCTCTACTGTAAACCCTAATCTACAACAGACATTAGAGTTTAATAGTAGCTTCAGAAAACGTGCCAAAATTTGGAAGCTCCAAGACTTGGATTCAACAGGGCTGAAGCTGTTTTCAGTCAAATTCAAGTAGAGGGACCAGAAAATCAATGAATTTGAGGCATTTTCCATCTCCATCCAAGCGGATGAAGGCCAATCAACTATCCGAATCAAGGGGCAAATCAGATTGAAGACTTGCTGGTCATTTTGCACAGCAGGGGGAGTTGGAATATCGAAAGGGATTAGGAACATCCCATTGTACATCAATTCTTTCTTCAATTAAGTTAACGAAATACCAAAAGGGGCGCCAGTTTTGGAACCAACAAGGTGTCAAATGTCCAAGATTGTAAGTTGATTTGCATTTCTCAGTTTTGGGGCCAACAGGGTGTCCAATGTCCAAGATTGGAAGTTGATTTGCATTTCTCAGTTTTGTAACAAATATTGCTGTTGTAACTAGATTGTAGTCAAGGAATTACTACCCATCCATGGAAAAAATGCTATTTTCACTTGATGACAACTCCTCCGTTGAAGGAGCACATCACTAAGATGGAGGACATAAGGGTGAACATACCTTTCTTGGTCAGATAATATCCTCCGAAGACATGGCTATGATCCTTTTGACTCGACTGCCATCTCCTTGGTTCAATATCTTCTACACCAGCTTTATTACCTAGAGGACTCACAAGACACTTCTAAGGGAGGAGTTTTCACCGCTTGTCTTGGAGCATGACGAGTGCCTCTAGGAGATCAGTGCTAGTGGATCAAACTCCACCAAAGCTTTAGTTGTGGGTTTAAGAGGGAATAAGACAAAGAAAGGAAAATCAAAGGCTAAGAAGCAGGCAAGTTCTTCGGGCTCTAACTCAAATTCAAAGAAGCCAAAGTGCCCACATTCTAGGAAAGGAGCACATCCTGAGAAGCCACCCAATATTTTTTTGGCATTTTTTCATTGCGGCCAGTATTAAATGTTAGTCAGCCAACATTCATAGCACTTACATGTGCATATCAGCTAGTTTTGAGCTTTTATGGCTATTTATAGATAGCCAGTCCCCACTTAGCAATCATTCATCCTCTCTAGCATTCTATCCTCCTTGGTAAGTGCACACTCCAACACTCTGTCTTCTTCATGCTTGGTACTTGGTGCTGTCATCGTCATCAACCTGATCTGATGCCCTCACTGACGATGTGGGCTGTGTGCAAGGACTGGTCAATCTCCTTCTGCTTTTCCATTTGTATCAAAATTCTTTCTTGTTCAGTGCAAATTTCATTCTTCTTTTCTTGTATCTCTCTATGTTTCTTTGTCTCTATGTTTCCATTTCTTTCCATTGCGCACTCTCACAAATCAAACCTGTCACCAAAATTAGAAATGAACTTAATGATTTAATTAAACTTCACGAAGACTTCAAATTAAAATAAACTTTAATTCTAGTACCCCCAGGTCTTGGCATGGTGACCATTGCACCAACAGTGAAGGATTTGACACTGGGACATGCGGTAGACACGTGTGTAGGCCATGTGGAACATGGCCAAGGATAAAGGAATAAGGTGCAATATGAAATTTTCATTAAATTGAAAGTTTGTACCCTACAATTAAGTTACATTGAAAGTTTCACCGAGTAAATGGTACTAAAGTTATCAAGCAAGCCTTGAGCTAAAGTTTTGCCCAATGAGCAGCTTACTTATGATTAATGACTATGTCATTAATTAGCCCTTAATCAAAAACGTAATATGATTAAGAAGTAGCTGATTACTCATTTGGAAAGCTTATATTGACTATTTGGAGCTTCTTTTCTCTAATTTGGAGAAACCCAAGTTTGGAGATAGCGACTCTTCTCTTTCTTGTTGTAAAAAATTGCAGATTTCAATTATAGAATGAGCTTACAGCATAGATGGAGTGTGGACAATAGCAAATCTTTCTTCTCTTGGCATGGGGATTTCATTGGGCAACCTTGTAACTCTATATACAACAAGGTATGTTATTGTTTTTTAGCCAAATATTAAAAAAACAAGTTATGATAGCACTATGGACTGAGATTCTTTCTTTTTCTTCAAGATCTCAAGCATAGAGCACTTTCTGGCAATTTTGTCGCAAACAAAGCGACGTTCTCACAATTTCATCATGTGAAACCCCCTATTTGTGGGAGGAACGACGTGGAACTATATGGAGACAATGCACGAGAGTTATCTCAGCAAATACCTCGATCTCCGTCAGCCCGCCCTGAGTGCAATCTCCATCACCAGCAGGATGAAATCTATCAAATACCAGTATGAAAGTCTACTGGACACTCAGCCTTATAAAGGCTGAAAAGAGTGTCGATAATGACCCGAAATAACCAGAAAATTGGACAATTTGACTGCTGCCACGTGGCAAAACTACCGCATGGTACTAATGACCTGGTAGGAGATGACTCTCAACACCCCGTCTCAGATCCTAGACAAGGCAGCAGACGGAGAGATCTAGAATTTCGATGAAGTAAAGCTTGGGGAAGTGCCTTCCTAAACAAATCTATAAGATTGTCTTCAATCTTACAATACTCCACATCAATGGTCGCATCCAGAAGCTTCTCCCTGATAAAGTGATACTGGATCTCTATGTGCTTCCTCTGGGCATGGAATACGAGATTCCGTGCCAAGGCAATGCAACTCTCATTGTCGCACCGCAAAATAGTAGGATGAGTCTCGCGACAGCATCTCAAAAGTCACCAAGAGCTCCTGTATATATCTCTGCTAAGAGATGAAAATCCCCCTCTGAGATTGATAAATCTTGTGGCCCAAAAAGAAATGGAGAAGTCCTGAATCTGTCATCTCGAACTTCTAATATAAGGCTGCCTTTGTCTAGTTGACCTTCTAGGTATGATTACCTACAACAATCAAGTCATCAACATACAAAACAAACAACACACGACCACCCTCGAAAGTGTACACATAAAGCTACGGATCGGCCCTAGAGTGCCAGTATCCCAACTTGGCCTAGAGAAACAAATCAATCTTCTCATTCCAAGCACAAGGAGCCTGCTTTAGGCCATAGAAAGCCTTCTTTAACCTGTAAACCCTCCCATCTGAGAAACCAAAGCCAGGAGGCTGCTCTATATAGATCTCCTCTTTCAAATCACAATTTAAGAAGGCCGACTTCACATCAAATTGAAAAACAAGCCATCTCCTATGACCAACCAAGGCAAGAACAGCACAAATAGTCGCCATGCAAGCTGTAGGGGCAAAAATATCATGGAAGTCAACACCTGGGCGCTATGTCAAACCTTTAGCAACAAGGCGAGCCTTGTGCTTGTCCAAAGAGCCATCACTATGGTACTTGGTCTTGAAGACCCATTTGACACCAATCACATTCTTGTGAGAGGGACAAGGCACAAGAGACAAAGTGCCATTCTGCTCAATAGCCTCCAACTCGGCTTCCATCGCCTTCTACCAATGATTAGACTATAAAGCCTCCTTCACTGATGTAGGCTCTCTATCCTGCATAACATGAGACAAACAGTAGTTAGAGCAAACAAGCTCCGTAGAATATGCTTGGTACCTCTGTGGTCCATTTTGCAGTTCCCACTCTTCAAGGACCCCCTCGATTCCTGAATCTCGAAGGGTGTCACCATGGGCCCAACGAGGAGGAGGCCGGATCTCTCCTCGTCGCTCTCTATCTACTGAAGACTCGGGTACATCCACCAACGTAATCTCCACTTGGGTGGCTGGTGGAAGAGAAGACTCGGAATCTAAAGAAGAATCTCCATCAAGAGGCTCTGACTCCAAAGGAATTGTCTCAGGAGCCCAACTCTCCCTAAGATCTCCAAGTACAAGGTGCTCCTCACCCCCTTTGTGGCCGAAACTTCCACGAACCGTATATCTTGGCTCATGTAGACATCCCGCTTCACGGGATCATATAAGCGATAACCTTGGGACTGGGAGCTGTAGCCAACAAATATCTATCGTCCAAAAGCCGCCTCAAATTTGTCATGTTGCGCCTTCGGGATGTGCACATAGGCGTCACACCCAAAGATCCTCAAATAAGAGACATCAGGCTTAGTCCCAAAGTAAGCCTCAAAAGGTATCGTCGTGTCAACAGTGGAAGTGGGCGATCGATTTAGGATGTGGACTATCGTAGCCATTGCCTCAGCTCACAGAAACTGAGGTGTCTGTTGGTGCTCCATCATGGTGTGTGTCATCTCGATCACACTTCGGTTCTTCCGCTCCAAAATGCCATTCTCTTGAGTGTTGAATGCCTCTATCTACACAAAAACTAGTAAACTCATTAGAAACAAATTCATCGCCCTTGTCTAATCGCAAGTTCTTCAATCTCCGGCATGATCGGTTCTCCTCAAAGAGAAGCCAATCCTTTAAGTGGGAGAAAGCCTTCGACTTCAGTGCCAAGAAGTAAGCCCACGACATCCTGTTGTAGTCATCTACCATCAATATGAAGTACGAGCTCCCCTTCAAGGTCTCATTACTCATCGAGCCACAAAGATCCATAGATACAAGCTCCATAGGTGATATAGACCGCCTCGAAGCTTTGTTGGGAATCGCATCCCTATGCTACTTTCCACGAATGTAGGAGACGCATGGCTGCTGGCTCACCACTATGTCCGGTAAACCTCGAACAAGCGATTCTCGCAACACCTTCCAAAGATACTCATCGTTCAAGTGGCCAAACCGAGCATGCCATAGCTCAGATTACATCCGAGAGGTAAGAGCGGAAGAAGACTTCAATTTCTAGATGCCATTCTCCTTATACCCTGAAGAGAGAACCTTTCTCAATCCACGATCAAGAACTCGAACATCACTATCAAACTCCACCGAGAGACCAAGAGAACAAATCTTATGTACCAAAAGCAAATGATACCCTAAACTTGGCACATACAACACCCCGGAAGTATGGGTACCACCACGTCCATCTGGAATAAGCTACATCTCACCCTGTGCAGCAATAGACACAGAAGAGCTATCTCCTATGAGATCTGTCCATGCGAAGGTCGCAAATGGGCAACATCAATTGTCAAAGGAGTCATGTGACGTGAGGCACCACTGTCCACAATCCACTCTCGAGCCTGGGAAGCTGTCATCGTAGCATCAAAAGTCTTCGAAGAAGTGTCCTCAATGACCACTAAGTATAGAAAAGCAGCTGATGAGGGCGCAGCCACTACTTCAAAATCCTTCCTATCCTTCTTCTTGGTGTCCTTCTTGTCCTTGTCGGGGCAGTTCTTCTTGGCCAGTCTTACCACAAATATGGCATGTCGACTCTTTTTCTTTGTCCTTCTTGGATTTGTTGTTCTCCTTCTTCTTTTGGTCCTTCCCCTTCTTTTGAGAGGCTTGTCCAATCAATGCCTCCGATTTGGAAGCATTTTGTCCCTTCAATTGTTTGTCCTAGTCCAAGACCATAGGAACTAACTCTTCCCAACGAAGAGTCAACTCCCGCCCTAAAGCAATAAGAGCGGAATAAAAGGTACCGAATCGTAGCGGCAATTGGAACAATAAGGTGATTGCCATGTCTTCGAAGAAAATGGGCTTCCCCACATTTTGAACCTATATGTGAAGTTGCCGAAGCTTGTTGATGTGTTCCCGAAGCAAAGAAGACTTATTCATGGACAAGGTCCGCATCTACACCTCCAAAGAAAACCTCTTCATAAGGGTCATCCGGTTGTACATCCGATCAAGCTCCAACTATATCTCCTGAGCCACCGTCAAGTGCTCTATATGGGCTATCACGGCTCTTGTACATGACAGAAAAAGAAAAGAACGAATCTTGGCATTCAACTTGTCTCAATGAGACTGGACCTTGGTCAACTCTGCACGAGCATTTGAAGAGAGTTTTGACTCATCTCTCACCGAGGGCTGGTTGATCTCCTCCATCACAAGCTCCGTCAAATCGCAAGACTCCAATATGGCCAACATCATCACTCGCCAGATGTGGTAATTGTCGCCATCAAGCTTTTGATCTGATGGAAGAGCCAGTAAAACAAGCACCTTTCAGTCCATGATCGCCTGGAACTCCACATCAGTCTCTGTAAACATCTTCACCTGCAATGCCTACATAAATGCAAAAGAAACCCCCTCTGACTGTGAAAATGCAGGCTGTTATGGCTCTTGTCTCTGCATCCCGAACCTTCTTCAGCCGCCAGAGGCGATGAAAAGGTAAAATTTGCACTTGAAGGCCAAAAACACAACCTTCTTCCTTCTCTAACAGCAAAAAACAGCAACAGCTTCAGCAAATCTTCTCTTTTCTCACACGCCCACGCTCGCCTTAGCCTTGTTCTGATGCGCAGCCCACCTGCTCACACTTGAACGCTGAAAACGCAGCCTTGTGTCACGCTGAGAACTCCTCTTCAGATAGGTCTAGTCCTTCAATGCTTTGAAACCATGTTAGAGTGAAGCATTGCGGAAGCGAATGACCGTTACAAAGAGTGGACAGAGAGGGAAGAGAGAGAGAGAGAGAAAGAGAATGAAACGCAGAAAATCTGCAGTGAAGAATGTTGTATAAGGATGCAAAATTATACACGGATGCAAAGAAAATATATGCTTATGTCTCCATCTCGTGGACCTTGATCTCTGTCAGCCCCGAGTGCAATCCCCGTTCACCAGTAGGCTGAAATCTGTCAGATACCAGTATGAAAGTTTGCTGGAAACTCAGCCTTATAAAGGCTGAAAAGAACGCCTCGAAAATGACCCAAAATAACCAAGTCGTCTTGCAGACTGCAATCGGCTGCAGCCAACTACAGCAGACAGCAGTTGGACAATCCGACTGTTGCCACATGGCACTGCTGACGTGGCAGGAGATGACGACTCTCAACACCTTCCAATCTATGGTCGCTTGAAACTCTGTCTCGGCCTCAGAAGACATCTTCACTGACAATGCCTGCACAAAACACAAAGAGCAACCCCCTTTGACTATGAAAATGCAGCCTGCCAAGGCTATGGTTTGCTCATTCCGCTCCATCACCTGCCGAAGGGGATAAAAAGGTAAAATCTGCACTTGAAGGCCCAAAAAGCAGCCTTCTTCCTTCTCTGACAGCAAAAAGACAGCAGCAGCTTCAACAAATCTTCTGTTTTCTCACATGCCCACACTCGCCTCAGCCTTGTTCCGATGCACAGCCCATCAGCTTGCACTTAAACGCTGAAAACACAGCCTTGTGTCGCACTAAAATCTCCTCTTCAAATGGGTCCCAGTCCTTCAGTGCTCTTATACCATGTCAAAGTGAAGCAATGCAGAAGCGAATGACTATGACAAAGAGTGAACAGAGAGAGAAAGAGACAATGAAACGCAGAAAATCTACAATGAAGAATGCCGTATAAGGATGAAGAATTATACACGGGTGCAAAGAGAATATCTACATACGTCTCCACCTCGAAGATCTTGGTGTCTCTGTCAACCCCGAGGGCAATCTCCACGGTCTGCAGCTTGAAATCTGTGAGAGACAACCGACAGAGGCTGCTAGAAATAAAGCCTATAAATAGGCTATTGTCTAACTGCCCAATTGCCACATGGCACACATCCTGCCACTGTCGCCTACTGCACAAGCTGCTCCTGCTCCCCCTGCCAATCCAAGGAATGTCCAGCTCTAACAGCAATGCAACCTCAAATGCACACTAGCATATGGTAACATTCGTATACAGCCAAGTATGCAAATTGGAATGTTTGGTCACTTGGGAGGCACTATTGGGCATATGTCAAATGCAAATGCAGCAATGGCATCACCAGAACCACCATTTTTACAGCCACCAGTATATGATAACTTGACACCTTTGGGTAAAGTTAAAGGCTACAAAGAAGGTGGGGCAGCAATCAAATTTGAAACCTTTAATGGTATGCAAGATAGACCGAAGGCTTTGACCTTCATTCAACAATTTGATGCAGCCTACTCTAGGGGCAATTTTTCCGAGCCTTCAAACGTGTGCAAGGCAGCCACTTTTTTAAAAGAAAATGCACTTCAATGGTGGACAACCCTTTTGATGCAAGGCAAGGCACCAGCAACTTGGGTGCATTTCGAACAGGTTCTCTCTTCTCAATGACTCATGAACACTTTTGAAGTGGACATGACAACAACTTGGCACAAATTGGATGTAATTTATTGTGTTGATTTGGAAGAGTATACAAACAAATTCTGGGCAGCTTTGTTGTAAGTTAGCTCTTTTCGTGAGGTCACGATGGCTAAGCAAATAGAGACCTATTGTTGTGGTCTACCCAAAGAAATCCATGACTATTGCACCAAGACAAAAGTGATCAACATGGCACAATTGACTGAAAATGCAAACAAAGCTTATGCATTGATGAAAGGACATGTCATAGGATTTAAGGGCAGCAAAGATGTTACAAAGGGCAATGCTGAAAATAAGGGCAGCAAGACTGAATTTTTGGGCAGCAAGTTTAAATCCTCAAAAAAGGGTCAACATGCTAAAAGTCTGACAAAGTCATTCTTTCAAAAAGGCAGACAAGGGAAAAGGTCATTTGCTAGTGTTAAGCAAGCTACTAAAAGAGAGGCATTGTATGAGGCGAACAAATGCTATCTTTGTCAACAAGAGGGACATATGGCACATGAATGCCTAGAAGTCTAAAAACCATGCAGATGACAATAAGGATCAAAAAGGCAAGAAGTATACAATTTTGTTGGATTGATATCTGATCTTGTTGGTGAGCAACCGAACACGAATGCTTCAAAGCTATGCCATGCATGGGGCAAAGTGAGGGATCAGCATGCTTTAGTTTTCTTTGATGTAGGAACTCATGCCAACTTCATTTCCCCATAATTGGCAAAAAAGTTGGGTATTAGAGATGATGAGATGGGTCCCATGGGTGAGGCTAGTTTGGCTTGTCCTAGACATGTAGAGCCAATCACCCCTATCATTGGAAAACTCCAATTCATTTGCAGTCATATGTAGATAGTGAGGATTTTCACATTATGCCATTGGAGGGCTGCAATGTCTTATTGGGTATTTCATGGTGTCATAGAGTGCATGCAATGATTGATGTATGTAATAGGAAAATTGCTTTCACTCATAAAGGAAGGCAACATGTTCTTAATGCCAAACTAGTCCTAGACATGTAGAGCCAGTCACCCCTATCATTGGAAAACTCCAATTCATTTGCAGGCATATGTAGATAGTGAGGATTTTCACATTATGCCATTGGAGGGCTGCAATGTCTTATTGGGTATTTCATGGTGTCATAGAGTGCATGCAATGATTGATGTATGTAATAGGAAAATTGCTTTCACTCATAAAGGAAGGCAACATGTTCTTAATGTAAAGATGAAGGGAGAGTCTATTTCTGTTGTGCTTGCTTCAGCAATTTCTTCAATTTTGAAATATCATATTTCCATGTACTTAGTTTTTGCAAAAGATGTTAGCAAAGATGATGCTAAGTCTATTGTTTCAATGATAAATAATGAGCGGACAGAATTATTAAAAGAATTCCAAGATTATTTTTCTAACTCCCTACCTGGAGAATTACCACTTGAAAGACCAGAGAATCATTCTATTGACCTTGTGCCTAGTACTGCACCTCCAAACAAGCCACCCTAGAGAGTGAGTGCTACCCAACAACAGGAAATAATGAGTCACATTAATGAGCTATTGGAACAAGGGTTGATTCAGCCCAATTCATTTTGCTCACATGTACTTATGCAAAAAAAAAGGATGACTCATGGCAAATGTGTATTGATTATTGTGCCTTGAACAAAAACACTGTTAAAAATAGATTCCCCATATTGAGGATTGATGATATCCTTGACCGTTTAGAGGGAAGTGCAATCTTTAACAGAATAGGCCTTAAAAGTGGGTATCATCAGATACGTATAAGGCCATAAGATGTGCACAAGACAGTTTTTAGAATCACATTTGGATTATATGAGTTCTTGGTCATGCCATTTGTACTTACAAATGCACCAGTGATGTTTAATCACATGATGGATCAGATTTTCCCACCGTACAAGTCTTTCATTGGCACATTCTTTGATGACATCATAGTCTTTTCAAAGAATGAGACAGAACATCACATGCATTTGACTATTGTGTTTAAGGGACTTCGAATACAAAAGCTGGTTATTAATACAAAAAGAGTGAATTCTTCATAGCAGAGACTCACTTCTTAGGGCATATTGTCTCAAAAGATGGGAATGGATCCTACAAAAGTGGAAACAATATGCAGCTAGCCTCATTTGAGGACCTTGCATGATGTACATAGCTTTTTGGGGCTATGTTCGTACTATAGAAGGTTCATATGCAACTTTGCTAAAATTGCTTGATCCTTCATGCATTGCAAAAGAAGGGAGTTCCATTCACATGGGCTCATGCGGAAATCGCAGCATTCAATAAGCTGAAAGAAAAGCTTACTTAAGATCCAATGTTGGTCTTACCAAATCTCCAAAAAGCTTTTGTTGTTCAGTGTGATGCATGTGGGAACAGCATCGGTGCAGTTCTAATGCAAGAAGTCTAGGTTGTGGCCTATGAGAGTAGAATTTTACAAGGTGTTGAGAAAAATTTGTAGGTTTATGAGAAAGAGTTGCTTGTTGTAATTCATGATCTTTCCACTTGGAAATACTCTTTGCTAGGGGCTAATTTTGTTGTACAAACGGATCATCAAACTTTGCAATATTTTCTCACTCAGACTAACCTATCTAAGAGGTATATGCGATGAGCCAACGTTTATCCATGTTTCGCTTATAGATAGTGCACATGGCGGGTTGATGTATGGTCTAGAAAACCACATGTTTCGGTAGATATTTTGCTACATAAATTCTATCTTCTTTAGGCACTAAAAAAATATGTAAGAGCTGTTGAATAATTAGATATTTTTGGAATAATATATATTTTTGTCATTTCTTTGCTAAATATTTTATCAGTTCACTACTCATAAAAATCGACAAAAAAGGTGAAAAAAACAGACAAAACACAACCAAAAAAAAAAAATTTAAAACAAAAACAAAAAACAAAAATGGATACACACACCCAAAACAACACATACACACTCCTTTATGGTTTCTTTTGGCATTTGTGTTAGCCATTGTTTTTTTATTATCGTCTAGAAGGACAACTAGTTACTAGTCGCCCATTTGTCCTTTCAACGGATGTATTGGATGACGTGGATTCACAGGATTTTATTGGCCGGCTTTGAGACATGATGTAGATCACTTTGTACACACATGCATTGTACGTCAAAAGGTCAAGTTTGACCAACAAAAGGTCAAGGTTTGTTGCATCCCTTGCCTATTCCTAATAGATCGTGGGATAGCATAGCCATGGATTTTATCTTTGACCTTCCAATACCTACAAGGAATGATGGCATATGAACCATTATTTGTAATTTAGCAAACACACTCATTTCATTTTGATTTAAAAAAAGATATCTACGGATCACATGGCAAGATTGTTCAAGCAAAACATCTTCAAATACCATGGCATGCCACACTCTTGTTAGCACAATTGTCAACTCATGAGAGTCTGTGCATGCTAGTTGGGATGTGCACACTTGTCATTATTTAGATACTATTTTAGTGATTTTTGTGTGGCATTTTATGCCAATCGGCCAACATTAAATGCTGGCCAACCAGCTACCAATTTAGGCCTATTTTATGCCTATTTATTTTGTGGCTCATCCTCCTCCCATTCACTCATCATCATTCTTCAGGTGGCCTTCCTATTGGAAACAGGAGTCAATGACAATGCCCACACAGCCAATGACTCACTGTTGTACACGTCATACTCGTGTTTTGGTATATGGATTCCATTTCCCAAACACATCTCTAAGCTCTCTTCTTTTGCAATGTTCTTTTGTGTTCTTTCTCTTCTGTCTTGTGTTCAGCAGTTTATTTCAACACTTGTCTATGCTTCCATTGTTGCACCACTTGTGACATGGTATCAGATTGCAGAATCTAGGTTCCTACTGCGATTTTTCTATTTATTATAGGTCTTTCTACCCCCTGCTGATCAGGCGCCCTATCGCTGCTCATTTTCAGCCTCTGTACTCAGCTACTGCCTACATTTTCAAGTTGTGCCTAGATTTCAACTTGCAATCATCAATTTGCTGCATTAAATGCTCAACCAACCTCTATTTTTCAGTTGTTGCCCCTAACTATGGCTGAGCGACTGTTTGTACATGCCATTTTTGCTATTTCTAGTAGTTTTTGCCTGAGTTTTCTTCATTTTTTGCAGCAATTGCCCTTCATCTTTGATCAAATTTTTGGTTATACTGTATGTGAACTCTCATTTAGTGACATCTTTGCTATTGGTTTGGCTGTAATCTCTCTCTATATACCTTCTATTCTCTATCTTCTCTTCTTATCCTCTCTAGCTAGCTCCTCCGTGCACTTCTACAAATGATACGTTACATGGACCTGACTATCTTAAATGGAGTGATGTGATTAAAGCCTGGTTTGTGCAAAAGTAGATTTGGTACATTGTATGTGGAGCTATTCCTCGGCCTCAATATCCCATTTCTCGTCTTGAAGATTTTAATGAGGCTAACCATGAGGAAGATGTGCTTACATGGGATTCGAATGACGCACGTGCATATTCTGCACTGCTTTGGTGCATTTCTAATGAAGTCCTACCTACGGTCACCTTTTGCAAGACATCTCCTAAAGTATGGTCAAAGCTTCAGATGTTGTACGAGGCACCTTTCACCATGCGTACAGTGACCCTTTATGAGCAGCCTCAGCAGATGAAGTTTGAGAGTAAGGGCGCCATTCAGTCCTTTTTGCTTCATGTTACATAAGTGCAAGACCAACTTTGACACATGCAATCATGCCCTTTCAAAGGCACATCTAGTGGGAACAGTACTCTACAAGCTCCCTCAGGAGTTTGATGGAGTGGCCACTGCTTTGCAGGCGTAGATATCATCTACACCTACGAGCATAGTTGCTAAGGGTTTCTAAAACAGCAAGTATGAAACACATTCCATACAAGTTTCATAAAATGTTAGAAACGGGTTTCATTTAAGATATAAAAAAATATGAAAGTTTACATATATTGTATGACTCCTATGGCATAGAGAACACAAATTGACATTATTCATTATTCTATACAATGCAAATGAATATTCAACATAGCATCAATATTTGCATGTATCATGGTCCACTACCCATGTTGTGCTGAAGTGCTTATGAGAATGCGAGCTTGAAAGAGCAAAGATAGAGCTAAGAGCTAAGAGCATCGAGTAAGAATATACCAGTGTGTTGCATGATACACAAAGAAAAAAAATGTATTTATATGTTAGGGTACAAGTAAAGGGTGTGTTCACACCCGTAAGTTTATACACGCAAGATAAATGGGAATTTACACCCAAAGGGACACCCAACAACCTCCCACTTAAAGGCCTGAAGTGATATCTGTAAGCTATCCAACTCCCACTACTCAAATGCAATGCTCATGCTGAGTCTTTGCAAGGCTTTTAGTGAGAACATCTACAGGGTTATCTTGGGTTTGGACCTTAGTCAGTGTGGCAAGGCCATTATCCAAGACCTATCGAATGAAATGATACCGAACAAATATGTGTTTGGTATAAGCACAAAACATAGCATTTTTAGCTAGAGATATTGCACTCTGGATATCACAACCAAGCACTGGAGTACGGGAAGAAATATCAAAATCCTTGACCAAATGCCCAAGCCAAATAGCTTCCTTAGAAGCTTCTGTGGCTGAAATATATTCAGCCTCCTTAGAAGCTTATGTGGCTAAAATATATTCAACCTCTGTAGTACTCAGTGCTACAATTTTCTGCAACCTTGAACACCAAGAAATAGCTCCACTAGCCTAAGTAAAGACATACGCATTGGTAGACTTTCGAGTGTCAAGATCTCCTGCCATGTTTGAATCACAAAACCCTTGCAGCTCTAGTGTATCCTTTCCATAGCATATACAGCTGTCTTGTGTACCCTTAAAGTATCTAAAGATACATTTCACTACTTCCCAATGTGGTTTGCCAAGGTTAGACATGAATCTACTAACAACTTCCACTACATGGGCAATGTTTCGACAAGTTGCAACCATGGCATACGTCAAAGAACCACAAGCTGATGCATAAGGTATGCCTTTCATGGCAGTAGTAGCTGCATCATCTTTTGGGCAATCAGCTTTACTAAGCTTTATATATGGTGGTAAAGATACACCAAGAGACTTAGCATCAGCCATATTAAATATGTCAAGTACTTTGTTGATGTACTTGTCTTGTGAGAACAACAATAAGTGTTGTCCTCTATCTCTTTTAATGTGCATGTCTAAAATGTGTTCAACTGCTCCCAAATCTTTCATTGAGAAGGCTAAACTCAGCTACCTTTTAAGAGTATGTAAAGTACTCTTATGCTTTCCTACAATCAGCATGTCATCCACATATAAAACCAACACAACAAGGCTTCCATCATCAGCCTTCTTAGTGTATAAGCAGTGATCTGCATGGTTGCGTTTGAATCCATGGCTGAGCATAAAGGTATCAATTTTTTTATACCACTGTCTAGGAGCTTGTTTCAGCCCATATAAGCTGCATTTCAGCTTACAAACTAAATGCTCTTTCCCTGGAATAGCAAAACCTTCGGGCTGTTTCATGCACAGCTCTTCATCCAGGTCACCATGAAGAAAAGTTGTCTTCACATCCATCTGATCCAACTCTAAATCCAAGGATATAGTGAGAGCAAACAAAACACGGAGCGTAGTCAGTCATCTTCACCACCAGTGAAAAAACCTCCTGGAAGTCTATACCTTCCTTTTGTGTATAGCCCTTAGCAACCACACATGCCTTGTATTTGGGCTTCCCATCAATACATTTTACCTTATAAACCCATTAGTTAGGAATAGCCTTCCTATCCTTGGGCAAAGATACAAGCTCCCATATGTTGTTTGCATATAGAGATTTCATCTCTTTCTGCATAGCAAGCTCCCACTTTCTCTTGTTTTCACATGACTCTGCCTCTTTAAATGTCAAAGGCTCACCTTCATCAGTCAATAAAATGCAATCCAAAGATGGTTGAAACCTTTGTGGCTACCTTCTGACCCATGTAGACCTTCTTACCCAGTGATCTGTGTTGATAGGCAATGGGCCTACATCCTCAAGTATATGCACACCATCACCTGGTGGCTGATTTTCAACATTTTCTTGCTACTATAACCTGTTTTCAGCAGGTTCTTCTTGCTGTCCTATTCCATCATGTGCATCAATTTGCTGTCCATTATCTTCTAGCTATGGCACAATAGGTTGCTGCTCACTTTCAACATCAAAAGGGATAGAATCTTCAGCTAATGGTTGCTGAATGGCTGGCTGTTCATGTTGAAACTTGACCTTCTTCTTGTCAAGGTCACCATGTGTAGCATTTTTCAGCAACTTTGCCTCATTAAATACTATGTCTCGGCTGCGTACTATCTTCCTATCCTGAGGAAGCCAAACTCTATATCCCAGCTTTCCCTCATCTCCATATCCCATGAAGATGCCCTTGATAGATTTCATGTCTAGTTTAGTTCTCTGATTTACAGGAATATCCACAAAAGCATCACAACCAAAGACACACAAATGGTCATATGAAGCAAGTTTGCTAGACCAAACCTGTTCATGAATGCCATCTTCCAATGCACGATTGGGAAAGCAATTGCACACATGAACTGCAATTTTAAGAGCCTCTCCCCAAAACTGCTACAAGAGATTAGCTTTGGACAACATGCATCTGACTCTCTCACAAAGTGTGCGATTATATCTTTCAGCCATGCCATTTGATGCAGGGTTGTAAGGGGCTGTCAATTCCCTCTTGATGCCATGCATCTCACAAAATCTTTTAAACTCATTAGAGATATTCTCACTCCCATTATCCGTTCTTATAGCTTTTAACTTAAGCCCTTTCTGTGTGGTAGCAAAGGCATGAAACTCTTCAAAAGCATCAAACACTTCCTTTTTGCTCTTTAATACATACACCCATGACTTTCTACTAAAATCATCAATAAAAGTGACAAAGTACCGTGCACCCCCATGTGAATTAACAAGCATAGTGCACACATCTAAATGTACTAAATCAAGAACATTGGACTTCTTAACAACACCAAAGTAATTAGGAAACTTCACACGTTTTCCATATATGCAATCATCACAAAAGTCGAGATGAGAGCCTTTTACATCAATCTCTCTAACGAGCAAAGAACCTGAAGGCCTTTCTAGCTCATATAGCCAAGTCTTTTACGCCAAAGTTCCATCTATGAATGAACTTCAGCCACATCCAAAAACTTATCAGGTAATGCTTTATAATGCAAATAATACAAAGTCCCCTTTTTGTTGCCTTTAACAATCAGCATAGAGTCCTTATGGACCTTCCAAGATCCACCACCAAAGGTAGTAAAATACCCTCTTGCATCAAGCTGCCCAACTAATAGTAGACTTTTCTTTATGCCAAGTACGTATCTGACATCATGTAAACTTAACTCTTGACCATTTTCAAGGGCCAAGTGAATGGTACATACACCCTCTATTTCACATGCATAATTGTTACCCAAGTAAACCTTACCTAGGCAACCTAAAGTGTATTCATAAAATGACTCCAAAGAGGGAGTGACATGAAAAGAGGCACCGCTATCCACTATCCATGATTGAGACAACCCATCATGAGCTGAAAGTAAGGCATCAATCACGTCCTTTTTAGTGATGTGTATATCACCTACTGCTACCATAATATCTGCATAATTACATGAGGTTACAACAAGAATCTCTCCAGTGTCAAAGAGCTCTTCAATAACCACACTAGATGCAACATTTACTTTTGCAACTTCTTTTGAGGGAGAGCTGTCATCATCTTTCTTGTCATCCTTCTTTTTCGTTCCTTGTTTCTTTCTTTCTTGCTCTTTCTTGTAGTAGCGACAATCAAGCTTTTTATGCCCTTTACGTCCACATTAATAGCAAGTGGCATCCTGTTATTTGCCCTTGCTTTTGCCTTTATTTCTTGCAATACCCCTCTTTTCTGACCTGCCTCTAAGATGATAAGTTGAACCATTGCTTTCTCTAGTGGACTTTTTTCTAATCTCCTCATTGAGAATAGAGCCCCTAACACCATCGAAGGTTAAAGCAACATTGTTTCTCAATGAAACAACCAAAGACTCCCAGCTATCAGACAAAGTCATCAACAAGAAAATGGCCTTCAATTTACCATTGAAGGGCTGCAAACCAAAGTCATATAACTGGCTCAAAATCGTTGTGAAAGCACTCAAATGCTCCGATGCGGGCTTAGACTCATCGAACTCCATGTTTAAGAGCTTACGCATAAGATGAACATGATTTACTGGAGTTGTATTCTCATAAGTATCCATCAACTTTTTCCATATGGCATAAGTTATATCAAGACGCTTAATGTCTGTAAGTACATCATCACATACGGCCATTTTAATGTATGCAATGGCCTTGTTGAGTCTAGCCCAATCCTCATATATCATAGTTGCAGGCTTGACTTCCAAGAGAGCATCATCACAATCTTTGAGAAACAAAATGCCTTGCATCCTTTTCTTCCACAAATCAAAACCAATGCCATCAAATCTCTTGATTTCAAGAAGGGATTTTGTATCACTACTGCTTGAAGCATTTGCAGCCATTATTCAGCAATGTACCAAAAAAAAACTGCAATTTATAATAGCAAACAATGAGCTGAATGTTCAGTTAATATCAGCCCAAATTTTCAGGCAATGAGAGCAAGGTTTAATCCAAGTACAGTAGGACTGGTGACTTTCAGTAGTATAACTGAAATTTTAGCACATACTCAAAGCATACATCACTGCAAGGTGTCTCCCACTTCAGCAATATCACCAAAAGTACATCTGCTATAATCCCAGATCTGCAAATGATCACTAAGACTGCTGCAAAATGACTATTCAGCAATACATCAACTCAATGGAAGCTGCCCAACATATGTACGGCATACAAATATTTCACAAGTGGGAAATGAATCTCAGTACTTACAGCACCAAGATTGCATCAGCAATGTTTCCAATGTACATTTCAGACATCGTTTTTGCTAAAATTCTCGAATTTCAGCAAAACCCCCAAAATTTTACTAACAAATCTGAACCGATTGCATCATTACATAAACCCGAGACCAAGTACTTCTGATACACAAAAGAAACCAAGATTCTCTGCAATTTCTTCAATATTTCACTAAGTGGGGAATGAATCTCACTGCTTACAACACCAAGATTGCATCAGCAATGTTTCCAATGTACATTTCAGACATCGTTTTTGCCAAAATTCTCAAATTTCAGTAAAACTCCCAAAATTTTATTGACAAATCTGAACCAATTGCATCATTACATAAACCCAAGACCATAAAATGGGCAAAATTGGCAAAGTTTGCCAAAATTTTGCAAAAGCCCCAAAAATTCTCAAGTCAATTGTGCATCAATGTCAACAAATTTGACTCTGCTAAGCAAAATTTCATTGATATGAGAAAAGCCCCAAAATTTTGGAACCAATGTGTACAATTTCTGCAATTTTCTGGTCAAATTGTCCTGTTATGTATAACCAGCATCAGATATGGAAAAACCCCCAAATTTTTGGGCATAAAAATACACTGGTCTGAAGACCGTGCTTGTACACGCGAACCAAGGCTTAGAATAAGCCACTTCACCATAAAATTGAAAGATAATCTGCTGGTCAGCGATTGACGCGTGACATGGTTGACTGCCCGTCCCCATCATGCTTCCATCAGGTCCGAACTGGTCGCCCACTGGTCCCTGTCGTGTCTGCTGGTCATCACCTGGCACGTCAGGTCTTGTGGACACCAGTCTCGCTGGCGTACACTGGTGTCCCTGGTCTCTATTTCTTCAGCTCGACCTGTGTTGATCGCTTTTTCCTCAGCTCTTTACTTCAGCTCGACCTGCCTCACGCATCAAGTGTAGTCTGTTGGCTAGATCCTATGTCGCAACCTGTGACACTCTTGGGAAGCGTGAATGTTGTAACCAAGGGCTTTGATACCAATTTGTTGCGCTGAAGTTCTTGTGAGAATGCGAGCTTGAAAGAGTAGAGATAGAACTGAGAGCTGAGAGCTGAGAGCATCGAGTAAGAGTATACCAGTGTGTTGCACGGTACACAAAGAATAAAAATGTATTTATATGTTAGGGTACAAGTAAAGGGTGTGTTCACACCCGTAAGTTTATACACACGGGGTAAATGGGAATTTACACCCGAAGGGCTTTACACCCAACAACCCATACCTTTTCAACATAGCATCAATATTTGCATGTATCATGGTCCACTACCCATACCCAACATCAACTTTAGCTATAAAAGGGACCATCAATATATGCAATCATCATGAATAACAACTCAAAACAAAACTCTGGTAATCAATGCCAATATCCATATCAACATGTTAAGTAAATCCAGCATAAACGATAATTACAAAAGTCCCAAGACATTTAGGGTGCAGCATTTTTGAAAGTTTAAAATAGGTGTTTCATATGTTTATGAAACACCTCGTTATGAAACAAGTTTCCTAACCTTACGAAACGGGTTTCTTAGCAATTATGCCTATGATTTTACCCATATGTCCTCAATATTGCATGAGCATGAGGCATCTTTACATTTACAAGGGAGGCTTCCATGTCATTATAGAGGTTCCAATGAGGCCTTTATAGCTTCGGAGAAGGGTGGCAAGAAGAGGAAGTCAAAGGCCTAGTGTTGTCACTATGGCAAGAAGTGACACTTGTGGAAGAACATCAAGGAGTTAGCAACCTCAGAAAAGAAGAAGGAGAAGAAGAAGAAGCAAGATGCACACTCCTTTGACGAGTCATCCTCCTCCTCAAACTTCGACTCCGATCCTCCGGCCTAGGAGAAGTCCAAGGAATGGAAGGGATCCACTTCTTCAAACCAAGAAAAGAGTTTGATAGCCCCTTCCTCCGTTGCTTTCTAGTCCAGGTCATCCCTCACAACTCTCCAATGCCAAAGAGGAAGTATGAGAGGGTGGTGAGATGGAGCAAGGCAGGAAGAAGAAGTCAAAGGCCTAGTGTTGTCACTATGGTAAGAAGTGACACTTGTGGAAAAACATCAAGGAGTTAGCAGCCTCACAAAAGAAGAAGGAGAAGAAGAAAAAGCAAGATGCAAACTCCTTCATCCTCCTCCTCAAACTTCGACTCCGATCCTCCGGCCAAGGAGAAGTCCAAGGAATGGAAGGGATCCACTTCTTCAAACCAAGAAAAGAGTTTGATAGCCCCTTCCTCCATTGCTTTCTAGTCCAGGTCATCCCTCGCAACTCTCCAATGCCAAAGAGGAAGTATAAGAGGGTGGTGAGATGGAGCAACCGAGCCTCATCTATACATAGCCCCTTCCTTCGTTGCTTTCTAGTCCACGTCATCCCTCACAACTTTCCAATGCCAGAGAGAAAGTATGAAAGGGTGGTGAGATGGAGCAACTGAGTCTCATCTATACAAGTATCCAGCTGCACACGCTCCAAAGAAGAACGTCCCTGACACATTAACCAAAGTTTTGGCGTGTTCAAATCCTAGAGCTAGGATTGGCATCCAAGTTCTTCATGGGTTGTTATTTGACAGAGAGCAGGATTCGCTCCTAGTATGAGCTCACATGAGGGGACACTTTGGCAACTTTGGCCACAGGTGGGAAACCCATGGTCACACATGTTCAAAGGCATTTTTGATAGGATGGTCTTGTATGCTATTGCGAGACATTTTTAACAATCACAGACATTTGTTCTGACTCTTCTCTATTTTCAGGAGCTGGTACAATCAACATTGACATCGGATTCTCTCCAAGGCACCTTGGTGGTGGCTTGATCACCCGTTGCTTGGGTATCCAAGTTCTACTCTGGAGATTCTATGTTATCTAGACTATGATGCGTCATTATCATTGTATCATTGTATTATATAAACTCACCCATGATTTGCAAGAGAATGTTAGCAGAATTGTCAACTTATGTGTAAGTCTATGCATGCTAGTTGGGTTGGGCATATTTGTCATTATTTAGGCATTATTTTAGTAATTTTTGTGTGACATTTTATGCCAATCGGTCAACATTAAATGCTAGCCAACCAGCTACCAATTTAGGCCTATTTTATGCCTATTTATCTTGTGGCTCATCCTCCTCCCATTCACTCATCATCATTCTTCAAACGGCCTTCCTATTGGAAAGAGAAGTCAATGCCAATGCCCACGCAGCCAATGGCTCACTGTTGTACGCGTCATACTCGTGTTTTGGTATATGGATTCCATTTCCCAAGCACATCTCTGAGCTCTCTTCTTTTGCAATGTTCTTTTGTGTTCTTTCTCTTCTATCTTGTCTTCAGCAATTTATTTCAACACTCGTCTATGCGCCACTTTTGACATAGTATCACATTGTAGAATCTAGTTTCCTACTGCGATTTTTCTATTTATTCCAAGTCTTTCTACCCCCTGCTGATCAGGCACCCTATTGCTGCTCATTTTCAGCCTGTGTACTCAGCTACTGCCTACATTTTCAGGTTGTGCCTAGATTCCAGCTTGCAATCATCAGTTTGTTGCATTAAATGCTCAACCAGCCTTTGTTTTTCAGTTGTTGCCCCTAACTATGGCTGAGCGACTGTTTGTACACGCCCTTAACTATGGCTGAGCGACTGTTTGTACTCGCCATTTTTGTTATTTCTAGTAGTTTTTGCTTGGGTTTTCTTCATCTTGCAACAGTTGCCCTTCATCTCTCTGATAAAATTTTTGGTTATACTACATGTGAACTCTCATTTAGTAACATCTTTGCTATTGGTTTGGCTGTAATCTCTCTCTATATACCTTCTATTCTCTATCTTCTCTTCTTATCCTCTCCAAATGGTTCCTCCATGCACTTCTACAAATGATAAGTTACATTGACCTGACTATCTTACATGGAGTGCTGTGATTAAATCTTGGTTTGTGCAAAAGCAGATTTGGTACATTATATGTGGAGCTATTCCTCGCCCTCAACCTCCCTTTCCTCTTCTTGAAGATTTTGATGGGGCCAACCATGAGGAAGTTGTGCTTCAATGAGATTTGGACGATGCACATGTGTATTTTGCACTGCTTCGGTGTATTTCTAACCATGGTTGCTCTTGTACATCATATGGATGGATCTGTACCATACATACAAAATCATACGAATCCGTACATGATTTTAGACACATTTTTGCCACCCATCCTACACACGAAAACAAGCTATCGAAAACGATTTTGGCGCATTTTCGCAAGGCAGCATTTGGCAAAAAGGGACAGTGTTGGACTTGGGGCTCATTTGCACACTCTCTCAAGTCTCACTCTCTCCTCAAGGCTCATCCCCTCCCTCTTGTCTCTAAGAATCAACCTGCCATCCCCTCACTCTTCAAGCATCACCTCCTCTTCCCCTCTCCTCTTCCACCCATCCCCTCCCTCTTCATTGTTCTTTCAAGTTTCCCCCCATCCCCTCCCTCTTTAAGCATCATCTCCCCACCCCATCCCTCTTCAATCCTCTAAAGCTTTCACTCTCTTCTCTTCCCCCCATCCCCTCCCTCTTCAAGCATCATCGTGATCCGAGTGATGAGTCTCGGTTCTCTCCTCTCCATCGGGCCTCACCTCGACACCTCGGCATCATGACACGTGAGAAGCATAAGGCCTTTAACTTGTATGCCATCCATGTGGAGAAGGACACAAAGAAGTCCGACTCCCACCATTGGACATGCAAGTATTGCAAGAAGCACTACACAAATGGTGTGACCCAGCTTTTTCAACATCTCTCCAAGACGGGGGAGGCAAGTTGCCGCATGTAAGGCAATCCCTCAACACATTGCGCATGAGATTTTCACCAAGATGAGAGGGAAATCCACTGGAGGAGGAGGAAATGGTGCATCGATGACAACACCCACACCTACGTCTACTCATGAGAAAGCCTCAAATGTAGGCATATCTTCGACTGATGCAAGTGAGGCCTCCACCATTGGTGGTGCCAACTCCACATCCGCTTCCGACTCTGGCATTGGCAAAAGGCAAAGATTGGAGGCTCAAGCGGCACCGGAGAGGTAATCCTCTCTCTCTCAAGCTCTTGGTCATATGCTTGGATCGGTTGCCTTTCTCTAACCTTTCTTAGGGAAAGGCAACAACAAGCGAACATTAAGATTGCACACTCAGTAATTGAGTGCAATCTTGTGTTCAATGTCCTAATGCATGAGCAATGGAGAAAGATGGTAAAAACCATCGCCAATGTGGGCTCATGTGAAGGATGGAGCAATGTTACATACAATGACACGAGGACAAAGAAGATTGATGAAGAGGAGAGGATTGATAGATCCCTTGATCCTATTCAGGATGCATGGACAAAATATGGTTGCTCCATTCTCACCGACAGATGGAAAGACCATAGGAAATAGGGTATCATCAACATACTCGTTTCATGTCCACTCGGCACATATTTTTTGCGGGCCATAGATACAAGCAAGAGGAGAAGCAAAGCAATCGGCACATTCATCTACCGCCACATTCAGCAAGCTATCATTGAGGTATACATTGTCTTTTTGAAGTTATTGCTTTCATTATTATAATTGTGAATTGTGAATTAATGTCCCCCCAAAGCTTTCCTTATCATAATTTTGAATTTGTGCCATGTATGATCTAGTTGTAGGTGGGCACATCAAATGTGGTGCAAGTTGTTACCGACAATGCATCCAATTGTTGGCACATGGGCCGTTTACTGGAGGCTGAGTTTCCTTCCATAGTGTGACCTCCATATGCAACTTGCTCATAGAGGACATCGGGAAGCTCAAATGGGTGAAGAGGGTGGTGCATAAGGCTATACCATTTGTCACCTTCTTCACACTGAAGGTGAAGGTGCTTGCAATGTATCGCGAGCACAGCATGCTTGAGTTGAAGAAACCTTCTTCAACTCGCTTTGCTTATGTGCGGTTGCTGTTTGGGTGTCTTTATGAGGTGCGGTTAACGGTGATATCTGCCCTACGCCAGGTAGTGGTGTCTGCCCAACGCCTTTATAGGTGCGGTCTACCCTATGCCAACAGACGATGGTGTTCACTCTATGGAATGAGTGGGATGAGCATGAGTCAGAGAAGGTAAAAGCCATGCAGCGCTTGTACCTCGATGGGCAATTCTAGTAGAGAGTCCGTAGGTTAAGATTACCGTGACTCCCTTTCATAGGGTATTACATATGAGTGATTGCGAGAGGTCCACCATGGGCCTTCTTGATTCACTTCTTTAGAGCAACATTGGTGGAGGCACGGGCTTGCACTGTGATCACAAAGTCACAGCATGCACACATCATTGACATAGTAGAGAAGATATGGGCATGGATGCGTAAGCCTATCCCTAGGTTTGCAACACTATTACATTCGGCCTACAAGTCTCTAGCAGTCATGGATGATAGAGAGCTACGTTCTGACTAGCTTCCATATCTCACTCATGTGGTCCCCATGGATAACCACAACACAATTCTAGGGAGCTTAGATGTTGTGTAGATCAAAGAGGGCATGTGGCTTTTGCTTCTACCACTTGTAAGAGAAAAAAGTCACTTGTGAAGCCTCTATTTTGATGGCAGAATTTTGGATATGCATTGCAAACTATTCAACCCTTGGCCATGAGAATCTTTGCTCAGGATTGCTCTTCAAGTGCATGTGAGAGAAATTGAAGTGTCTATTCTCATTCACACGAAGATTTGCAATTGGCTTAGCACACGATAGTTAGAGCAACTAGTCTATTACCGCAATAACTTGTGCATGATGAAGGCCATGATTACCATGGATAATCCAAAGCAGGTAAATACTTATCATTTTGGTTTAGTCAAATTTAGATTTATTATTTTCAATTTTATACTTAACAATTTAGTATTTATAATCTTACATGCATTGTATAGGTGAATGTTGAGACATTCAAGGCAACACTCTTCCAAGTGTACACCAAGAGGTTGATGAGGAGCAATAGATCTTTGCAGAGCTCTTTAGAGAGCTCGTAGCAATAGACACTCTTGACATTTGCAGTCAGCGTGCTCGTGGGTGAGGAGTTCGAGTTGCAATAGTTGAGTTGAAATATTTGCTAGCAAGGCATGGTCCCATCATGACTCGTTCAACTCCTGACTCCTATGACAATCGTATCATGTATGATCGTTGATCTTATTTTGTAATGGCATTGCTAAAGTCTATTTTCACTTTAAAAATGTGTCTTATCATTTATAGTTTTTATTTAAGAAAATTTTAAAAAAAAGTCATACGAATATTGTATCGTACTTTATAAAATCATAAGGTACCATTTAGTACCGTATTTTATTATATCATACCTTTCGTATCTAACAACCATGTTTTATTGTATCGTACATTTTGTACCTAACAACCATGTTTCTAACAAAGTCCTACTGGCCATTACCTCCTACAAGACATCTTCCAAAGTATGGTCGACGCTTCAAATGTTGTACCAGGCACCTTCCACCATGCGTGCAATGACCCTTTATGGACAGCTTCAGCAGATGAAGTTTGAGCCGAAGGACACCATTCAGTCCTTTTTGCTTCGTGTTACACACGTACAAGACCAGCTTCGACACATGCAGTCTATCCTTCCAGAGGCACATCTAGTGGGAACAGTACTCTACAAGCTCCCTTAGGAGTTTAATGGAATGGCCAATGCTTTGCAGGCACAAATATCATCTGCATCTATGAGTTTACCCATATATCCTCAATGCTACTTAAGCATGAGGCATCTTTCCGTTTACAAGGAAGGATTCCGTCTCATTATGGAGATTCCAGTTAGGCCTTTACAACTTCTCAGATGAGTGACAAGAAGAAGTCGAAGGCCCAATGTTATCACTGTGGTAAGAAAGGACACTTGCAAAAGAACTACAATAAGTTACTAGCCTCACGGAAGAAGAAGAAAAAGTGAGATGCGGACTCCTCTAACGAGTCAACCTCTTCCTCAAACTCTGACTTTGATCCTCTAGCCAAGAGGAAACCAAGGCATGGAATAAGTCCACTTCTTCAGACCAAGAAAAGAGCTTGGTAGACCCTTTCTCCACTGCTTTCTAGTCCAGGTCATCCCTCATGACTCTCAAGTGCCTGAGAGGAAGTGTGAGAGGGTGGTAAGATGGGTCAATTGAGCCTCATCTATACATATATCCAAGTCTACAAGTTCCGAAGAGAGACAACCTTGATGCAAGTTCAAATCCTTAAATAATTGGCGCAATTCAAAATTCGACTCTAAATCCCAATCAAAGGGGAGTTCAGTACTCCCTACTGTAGCATTAGCTTCACTCTCTCTACTTTCGCTACTTTGTCTACTCCTTTTCCCAATGACACTACTGGTGAGTGAGGCCACTCGATCCCATTGATATGAGTCTGCTTCACTTTCTTTTGATGATGTTCTATCGAATGTGGCATGGTGACCATTGCACCAGTTTGGCAAGCCAAAGTGTAAATTTGCAATTTTGAGCACTCTACAACTAGTTGGAGGCCAACAATAAAGATGTTAAGGCCATTGTGCACCCATGGATCTATTATGTTGGAATAAATCACCGAAATACAGTCATTTGTAACCAATTTCGAGTATATTTCAATGATCTAAATAAATATTGAAAGGGACGTCAAGCTTTGGGGCCAACAAGTGTCAATGTGTGGTGTAGGAGCACTCTAGATCCAGTTGTGTATGGAGTTTTCTTGCTAAATTTACTAATAAGCTAAATTAAGTATTTGCTAAAATGTGGTTTACTGCCCTTTGGCTTCCAAAGGACAGTTTCAAAACCAGTCAAATCGGTCATAGGATAGTGATTGAGGTGGAGATCCAAAATCCACCACCCCAGTCAGCCACTATTGAACATGGATATTAGGGGTTGGAGAAACTACGCTACCTCCCTGAGGAAGGTTCCCTACTACGCTACCTCCCTGAGGAAGGTTCCCTCTTAACCTTCATGGAGTGATACTATCACCACCAAAAGGGGCTAAGGTTGATTTTGGAATCAATATGGAATTCAGCTTTCATGTAGGTAGAATGCCCTTAGCTATGAATGGTATAATTTTAGATATGGGTGTAATACCATTGGCACACTTGTCATCTACATGGCCAAGTTTCTGGCAAAATGCACAAAACCTATTCTTTCCAAGTAAGTAATGCCAAAGGGGTCTTTGTGATGTTTTGACTTTACCACTTTCTTTTCCCTTCAATGAAGGAGACTAATCATCGGTATCAGATCTTCACCTGTCTTTTGGATCAACCATAGAGGTTGAAATTGGATCTAAATTCCTTTCTACTCCTTGATTCCTTCAATGAAAGGGGTGAGTCATCAGCACAAGGAGGTTTGTGCTTTTAAGCAACCACAGAGGATGATACAATGTGTTGCCTAGGGGGATTTCCCACAATGTGTAGATGGAATTCTCACAACAAAGCACCAAGGTGCAAAGCGGTACACCTCTGAGAGTGTAATGATGGCCTAAAGTCTAAATATGCATCAATGACTATGTATTAAGATTGGATACCCTATAGTTGGTCTAAATTAGGGTCCTAAATTTAATGTAAAGGGATATAAATGTGCAAGGAAAGTGAGAGGGAATGGCAAGAAATGTGAGAGTGAAACACCAAACTTGTACTCAAATGAAATAAAAGATAAAGGATTTCCTTTTGGAGCATCTCTAATCATAGAGTTTTCTTCATATCCATACTATTATCAATTTGGATCTCCACAGTGATTTACAATTGGTTCTTGTATAATAGGAGGAGCAATATAGACATGAGCAAGATCACAAAAAAATGGCTTGTACAAATTTGCCACCAAACTCCATTGTGAAGACTTAGGACATTTAATTGTATCCTAAGTAGATCGTCTTTTCTGAACATAGAGGTGATTAGTCCCGTCAGCTAAGTGCCCTAATTAAGATGCACCTTGTGAAGGAATATAAGGCGAAGAAGAGGTGGGTTTGGTTAGTAAAAGAAAGATTAGTAGGTGGTGACGATGATGTGTTGTGCTCCTGTAGAGGCAATAATGTCGGCCTCCAATGTAGCTCTCCAAGAGGAAGGTGTCTCAACCATTGTGACTTGGTTACATGTCACTAATGTATCTCACACAAACCTATTAGCGAATATTGTTGCTTCATGTGTGAGTCTATATTGTACTCGTGGATTGTGTACTAGATATGATGTCAGCGCTAGATTATTGAACCAATTTATGGCCAACTAGCATTTCCTATACTAACCGACTTTATTTTTATGGTGCAAGATTGTTGGCCGACCAATTCATGATAAGGGCCTATGTATAAACCAAGCACTCTCTCCTCTAGTCAATTCAGTATACACCATCACATGTAGGCCTTGTTCAAGAGAGGGAGTGGTGTTAGTGCCCACACAGCCAATGACTCACTATTGGTTCTATATTGTCTCTTTTCTTGGTATAGGGATTCCATTACCCAAGCATCTATCTTCTAAGTTTTTTTGCAATGTTCTTTCTTCACAATGTTTCTCCTCTTTCTTGTGTTTGTGAAGTCTATTACAACAAATTCACACGCTTCCATTGCTGCATCTGACGAAGGCATGAAATTTTCATGCTTTGTTTAGCATTTAATTAAAAGTTAATCAAATGTGCGAATGTGACTTGCTCATGTGAAGTGTAGGTCAATTATTTCACAATGTGAGACCTGGGACCTTGAGATATCCATTGGTGCCAAAGGCAAAAGCTGTAGCATGCCAACATTTTTTGGCACTCCCTAGAACAAGCGACAGCATTTTGGAGTCCCTGTTGGGACTGGGCTGCAATGGATCAGCTTCGCATGGTAGGGCAGTAGCAGATTTTAATCTTTTCTCACAATGAAACTCTGAAATTTCTCTCTCCTCAGCATTCTCTCTCATCCTCCAACCACTTCTCATCCTTCCCTAACAATTTCCATGCAATAGAACTTAGGGTTTGACAACCACCTCAAAAAATATACCCAAAAATTGAAGGCCTACAAACTTCAATTTCAATCACTGAAATTGGGGTAATTTCAAGAGGCTCAAGTGGTCATTCAGCTAGCAAACATTTGGGGCTGGATTTGTCACCCAAAGAAAACAATTGAAGGCCAATCCCCAATCAAACCAAGGGGCAAATTGGTTTGAAGGGTCGTTGGTCATCTATGACAGCAAGAGACACTAGGATCAGTGGAGGAGATTGAAGAGTCTCAATATACTTCATTCATTCGTGATAAGAGATAAAGAAATACCACAAGAAGCACCACTTTTTGGGGCCAATAAGCTATCCATTAACCAAGATTAAGTGGTAAATTGTGCATTTCAGTTTATGTTGTTATATGCTTGTGATTATTATTGATTAATCACGTTTTTATCACCCTCTTCATGGAGGAAGGCTGGTTTCATGGGTCCATTGCTGGGATATCATCAATTCTCTTGACTTGGTGGTCCCGAGGGACCTAATTGAAGGTCAAAAGCTTTGCTCTAGTGTTGGAATTGTGTTCAGCTTAGCAGTTACAGTAAGAATATCTTCTTACAGTGAGATGGGACCAACTAGTGATGATGCATCTCATTCTAATCTTAAAAGAGGCTTAGAGTATGGACAGCAAGGAGAAAATGAGGTTGTTGACCAAGAAGTAGGTTCTTCTAGGCCACATGATGTGGGTGACCAACAAGGAAGTGAAGAATATGATGATCACTCTAAGGCTTGATTGAAGGCAACAGCCAACGTCTTTGCTCAATTGGCCCAAATCCGCAGTTTGCGAGATTAAATTCTCCCAAAAAGGACAGCCACCGCAACCTAAAGATGCACCAAAGATTGGTGATGAACAAAAAAGTGATCACTATTCAGTATAAGGATAACTCCCATATTTTGAATGTAAAATTGAAAAGGGAATGTGTCCATGTTGTATCAAGTGTTGCATTTCTAATGTCGTGGAAAATTACCTTTCAATATGCTTGGTTTTTCATTAAGAATAAGGTTGATAATGAAAATGTTGGGACCATGTTCAAGTTAGAAAAGGATTGCATTGTGTGTGAGAAAGAATGTATATGTGGAGAGAAAAGAAGAGAGAGTAAGACATAAGCTAGCTGCAAAGTAGAAATGTATTCATGTTGATTAATCAAAGAGTTGTTTTTTACAATGAGAATGAGCTACTTATATAGGCTAAGACAAGTGGGTTGCTTACAACATCAATGATGTCATGATCGCATGTGTCCAACTACTCTTAAAGAGTCTAAATACATCTCCCTCTTTTTCCACCAACTAGAGGAGAATTCACATGAGTCTATTAGAGAGGCATATTTCAACACTTCTACCTATACCCACTTCGGTACCTCTTTGCACCCCAATACATCATTAGAGGAATGCCACCCTTTAGCACTGTGTCTTCCACATTCTCACAAGTAAGCTCTTCTTTTCACCTTGGGACGGCAGTGATGGGCACTCACTACCCCCATCACTCAGCTCCCCACTTATCAAACTTCTAGACACAAGAATTCACATCCTATGCTTATGATGCACTGTCACATACTCCATGGGCCACTCCTATGCAGGGATTTCCATCTTCTGCTCCACGTGTTCCTCTCTCTCCTCCATGGGCTACTCATGCAGTCACCATGCCATTGCCTCATCAGTCCATTCCCACCTTGGATCCACTTTGCATACTTCCTACATGCATGGTGGGCACTCTAGGATTAATTCCTAAGTGTACTCCACTCCCCCATCCTACCCACTGTTTCCCTTCTAGAGCACTCCCACTCATGTTGCAACAGCCAAGAATGCCTTAACGGATAAGACTCATTTTAACCGGTTGAATTTCATGAGTTGGTCAAACTTCACGCAACAAGTGCTTAATCTCAAGGTCCAAGGACTTTGGGACCTCGTCATTGGTCTAGAGTCTATGCCAGACCCTTGATTAGCTCACCCTAAGCACATCCATCAATGGAGAGCCCAAAACACCACAGCTAATGTTGACTTAATGTAGGGATTGCTTCCTAAGTTTCACTCTCAGTTACAGCATTTCTCCCTCCCATCTGAATATTAGAGTCATCTCATTGATCACTATGTGGCACGAGATCGCACTCGGTGTATCAATCTCGATTTTAAGCTTCAAGAAGTTTCCATTAAGAAAGGGAATGATCAAAAAGTCAAGTTGGCGAAAATCGGCAATTACTCACTGAGTTTGCCACTACTAGCTCTCTAAAGTCAGATGACAATCAGGTTACATTCTTTTTTAGTAAGTTGTCAAAAAATATTTCCACTTCATTTATCACATTATCTCATAGCTCTGATTGTCGACCTTCTATGAGTTTTGAGAGTTAGTTCTTACATTACGGAACACTACATGATCAAGTCCACAAAAAGTCCTCCATATAAACTTATTCAGAGAGAGTTTGGTTGCCTTGTCTTCACAAGGGAAACCCAACGATGGCAAGAATTCAGAAGATACAAAGGCAAGTCAAAACACGGAAGACATCCCTTCCTCCAACGAAACCAAAGAAACAAAACCCATCTAGCAACAACTCCCTAAGAAAAATAGGTTTTGCACGTACTGCCAAAGATGCCATGTGGACGAGGAGTGTGTACTAAGGCTCAGGATCTTCCTCCTACACCGTAGCAAACCACTGCAACTACTTCCAATCCTACTAGACAGTCCAGTGGGGCTACACCTTCCACCATTGCCCCATCTGCTCCATCTAACCCAACGGATATTGGAAATGTGGCCCACAAACAGCCTTAGCAGTCGATATCTTTGAGTACTCCTAAAGAATTAGCTCATTGGTCTGCTAGCTTCCCACCCATCGCACTCTTTGCATCCATTCCTAAGTCATCCCCTACACCTTCATCTAGAACTACCTCTCCACCTCATTACACATTTATTGGCATCAACCTACTAACGGAGATTCGCAATAGCCTTAATCTCTCCTTCAATCTTCCATTGCACTCACTCATTCACACACACACACACACACATTGCATTGTTTTTTCAATTTGCTTTGCTTTATGTTCTTCTTTAGAGCCTCTCACTACTAACCTTTATTTTGCAAATTCTAATCTCTTCCTAGGAGATTTGCTCTTCTACCAACATGGACGCTTCTCCTCCTAAGGCAGATCATGCAACATCTCTCTTGATGCTACCATAGCAATGACTTCTACCTTGCCCTTCCAGTTGAGGTGCTTCATCCTCATCTTCATCTTCATGGTTATTGGCACCACATGAAGACCGATATAAGGCCCCTCTTCCTCCTTCAACATCAACATCCAAGGTTGAGAGGGGATTCCTATCCTTTCATGATATCCTACAGGTTTTGGCACTTGTCTTCGACATTGGCCGCCCCCTCGCCCCCCCCCCCATCTCTCTTGATGCTACCATAGCAATGACTTCCACCTTGCCCTTCCAGTTGAGGTGCTTCATCCTCATCTTCATCTTCATGGTTATTGGCACCACATGAAGACCGATATAAGGCCCCTCTTCCTCCTTCAACATCAACATCCAAGGTTGAGAGGGGATTCCTATCCTTTCATGATATCCTACAGGTTTTGGCACTTGTCTTCCACATATCTCATCTATCATTACCAATCTATTTCGTTCACTTTGTGTACGTGCGAGAGCTCTCTCTCTCTCTCTCTCTCTCTCTCTCTCTCTCTCTCTCAAAATGGAATTCCATCCCCATAACCTGCTGGTCACACACGAGCTCCATACCCAACAGTGGTATCAAAGCGGTGGAACTGATCTGTCCATGTGCAGTGACAAAGCAGTCTGCAAATGCATTTCATGGCCTGCTGTTCATAATACAGCAGCAACAGGGAGAAGTACAAGAATAAGAAGAAGAAGAAGAAGAGGGGGAGAAGTGCTGCCCATCACTGTGTTGTAAGCCCTGCTATGAAACGTTGATTTCTACAACCTGCACACTTGTCTGCCCTCACAGCAGCCCCAACACATCATCAGCTTGTGCATCCTGCCATTGCAGCCTCTCATCACAATCTGCTGTGCGCCACACCTGCTGGCTGCCCAGCGCCATGTTTCCAATCCACAAGCTCACAAGTCTATCACTTGTTCATTTCACCAGTCTCACGAATCACATCATCTAACCATCGAATCCATTGTGCACCAAAAACCTTGCGTGACAACCTGTCCCACATGGCCCATCCCATCGCATTGACCACTTGATGCATTGTGATCCATACACTGCCCTATCAATCATCACCAAATCTAAGGAATGAATATCATTTTGAGTGTGAACCTTAATCAATTAAAGTGTTAAACTTTTTTTAAAAGGGGCAGTTCACACCCAATTTGGAAATTTCAATTCCATTGGAAATTTCTCAAAATTTCTTCTCCAAACTTTGCGGCTTTTCACATTGGCGCCCTATCTGCATCAAATTGGAGCCTCTAGCAACACACTCAAGACCATCCAAGCCCTCACATTCAACATCAAGTGCAAAAAATGACTCGCCGGGCATTCAATGCTTGGCGACACACTCGCAAGTAATCAACACTAATCGTGATATCCCAGATATCAACATCAAGGAGGGATTTTTATCGCGATAAATTTTTAAAGTAAAAATCAAAAAAAAAAAAATATAAAAATGTGGTTGGGATTAGACACTAGCCATGCTCACGCATGTACTAAGACCCTCCCATCACTTATTAAATAATTGTATGGCGTCCTCTACCCATATTTTAATCCAAAACAAATTGTATTCCTTTTGATTCGCTAAGGTGTTATATTTCAGGAGAGACTCTAACCACTTTGCATATGACCTCCAAGTTGAACCCGACAACTATACCTATGTATTTGGCCTCTAGTCATGTGTCTAGTGCCTCTAAGCCATGCTCACTTTTGATCAATCTTTGAGACATGTAGACGTACCTCTCAACCATGTCTTACTTCGGGTCCCTAAGCTTCTCAATAGACCATGTCATCCTCATGTTGCACCTCCCTCACTTACATCTCCTGCTCCAGAATCATTGTACAAGACTAGACACTACCCCTCTTTGAGGTGAGACCTTCCCATTTTCATTTTCTTTGTGTGTTTCGCGTCACCGGTTCAGTCACCCATGACCCGAAGGGGGATTTGTTAGATTTATTTATCCTCGTGTGTGAACACACATTATTGTGTGTAAAAGTGTGTGTATAGGTGTGAGCTCCTTGTGTTGCCACAATATGGCCTTGCACAATCTCATGATTTTCCAATAGCCCTAGCCAGTTTGGTTTGGAGTTTGCTTTCCAGTGGTAGTAAGAGCCCCCTCTAGAGATATAGGGCTATGAAACTGATTGAACCACCAAGCATAACATAGTAGTTGACACTCAAGGTGGGCACGGTAGGCTGTTAGATCATATGCTACACAAAATGAAAGCATTTCCTTAGTAGTTTGTTTCGAGACAGTGTGACCTGGTCACATCAAAGGACTTAGAAGCCCCTTGTGGTAGAGAACTTGGCAAGACTTACACATCAAAGAGTATGGCTTTGCTTTGAGGATAGTAGCTTGGCTCATAGAGAGAGACCCAAGATGCAAATATGAGGATTTTTAGGAAAGCCATTGTTTCCTTGCAACATTTGAACAAGATTCCTACTCTAGGTTACTTGCAAGTAGAGTGTATTTAGGGACACTATCATAGATGGAAGTTGCTAAAGCCATGTAGCTCAAACCAAGTTGACATATGTACATACCAACATGAAGTATCTCCCTCTCTGGCAAGCAATACCAAGAATTTCCCAAGTGTGAATTTCGACTTGCTATTAAGAATCCCCTCTTCAAGCACTTTCTTGAGATCTATTGCAATTTCTATGTCAGAGTACAGCTTATAGCATTCTCTCTCTCTCTCTCTCTCTCTCTCTCTCTCTCTCTTCCCCCCCCGGAGTTCCATCCACCATAGCCTACTAGTCACACATGCACTCCATACAGCTCCATACCAAATAGTTGGGTGCACATTCTCATCATGTAGCACACTACTTTATGCATCTCATTGCACAAAGCACACCTAGGCAAATCTTGAGATGTCTCCAACGGTTCTTCGCCACCTTACTCTTTCATCACCTTTTCCTCGTCATCGACACAATCGAGTGGTTGGGTTAGCTTGTTTGTTTTGTGATATGTTGGATCTAACCATCATTTTTCATTCTCCCCATGGGGCACAATTACTTGAAAGACCATAAACCATATTTATTCTTCGACCACCACCAAAAAAATTGAAACTTAGTAGGCCATTGGACAACCGACAAGTACCCTTTGTTCGATGCCCTATCCTCTCTAGGGTGACTATTTGGACTCCCTTGATAAGATAACCATCGCCTTTGTAATCTTGCTAGGCCATTGGAAAGCCGACATGCACCCTTTGTCCAATGCCCTGACTGCTTTGAGAAGGAATGCCCTGGGGTAACAATGGGCTTGGGCTTTTCTTGGAGTCCCTTCTTGGTTCCAATTTTGGGCCAACAAGAAGCTATTGAGCTAAAAATTTATTACATCTTGATTAGCTCTTTAAAACAGCCCCAAAATAGCAACTTACCCAAAGTTTCATTAAACAAGGATTGGTTCTAGAGAGTCCGAGTCTCACATACAAAACCCTAATTTGGGAGAATGCCTCCATATCTATAAATAGACAAGTTGCCCACCATTCAACGCTATCCTTTGTGCACCTTTCTCACCCTTGTATACACGACTCCTACCATCCCTCCGTCTACTCCTCCAGTTGCCTGGTGACTACTTTCTTGTTGCCGCCTACTGCCTAGCGTTCCTCCATTGGCTGCATTGGAACCTCCACTACCATTGCCAACTCCAATCTACCCTCCATCAGCTGCACTTAGACACTATCTACCATTGCCAACCCTTGAACACCTTGTGTTAACTTGTGTTTGCCCTCCATCTACCCAGGGCACAAGTATTCTTCATCTAGCAACTCCTTGATATTTACATTTAGCAATATGGGCTCCACCAGCCTTCTCCATTGCTCCCTCTGCTAGCATTTGTTTCCTCTACTGCCTTCGGCATCAACATTTTGCAATTTCCTCTCCTCCAGCACTCCAACTAGTGGTTATAGCACTTGGGATCTGTCTCCCGTGGACGTCACACTCCGACACTCTACTACTCTACCCTTGAGCATTTTGTACACTCTTACATTCATTTACTACATTGAACCATTCAGTTTAGAGTTCTCTTTTTTCTCTACTTGTGTTTGTGTTTTTTGCATTTTGACTTTTGAGTTTTGCATTTTGCATTTACGGTTTGAGTTTTGCACATCAAGTGTCTTTGTGTTTCAATTGTAGTTGAACATTTTGTGTTTCCTCAATGCAAACCCTAGCATATCTTCACACTCCGTAGTTGGTTGCATCGCTTTTTAGGGAGACTTATTGCCCAATGGGGTCTCATGGCCTTCAAGTGCTTGAAAGGACTTAATATACATTGTAGGCATCCTGCCTTTAGCATAGTACTCCGATAGCTAATGTAGAATGATATGTGTTTCCGACATTGGCAAGTTGTCATAAGGGGTGTATTCATACATAATGTCAATTGTGTAGGGAACAATGGTGGAGGAAGAACATAAGGAAACAACAGATGCAAGGGAAGAAAGCAATGTATAGACATGGACATGTCATCATCGATGACAATGTGGCTGCATAGTAATACTCCACCTATGAGACACAGGTACAGCTTGTAGCCTAGAACGAAAACAGAGCAGTAAGCCAGATCTTGGAAGGAAGGAGGTGTCACACACCACAGTCCAATAAGGGGACTACTGACTGTGCATAGGAGGGTGCCTGAGGGAATGTCTCATAGGCCAATTTGGCCTTCAATAGATGTTCTCTCTCTCTCTCTCTCTCTCTCTCTCTCTCTCTCTCTCTCTCTCTCTCTCAGACTATCTTGACTTTTGACTCACAATGAAGCCCAATTCCTATAGCATGCTAGATTTTATATAAGGAGAACACCCATTGCGGCACGTCACTCCATTGTCATCAGATCCGAAGGTCCATTGTTGTCAAAACACATTCATGCTTAGTTCAAATACCATAAATAGCTTGCATTTGTGCTGCATGTTGCAGGATTGACGATCATCAAAAAATCTCTGGCAGAAATAGGAGAATTAGTACACCTACCGCCAGCACATCGTCGGTGTAGCTTCCCATAAATTCCGACAGCTTCTTCATGACAGTATTCCGCAGAGAAGTAGCACCTTCGCTACTCACGTCGAGGGAGAAGGTAGGTCCGCTGGGGGAAGAGGAAGCCATGGTGAACCTTTTTTTTCGTCGTATGTCCTTGCACTGGATCGAATTGATCGATGGCTGAAACTGTGTTTTCTGTTTTGTAGCGTTTCCTTCTCCTAAGAGGGAAGGATCAGCGCTTTCGGCTTGCAACGGAGCTCAGGATCTGCGACATTATCTCTGCGTGCGAGATGGATTTTTAGGGATTTACTGTGTTGCAATCCGTCTCATTCGTCCTGCGTTTCGCGAGGGCTCGACGTGTCGTCAAGAAGGGGGGCGATCCTGCAGGCTATGGAAGCCTGCAGATTGAAAGGGGAACATCGGCCAGGAGGAACAACAAAGTCCGACGAGGAAGGAGGTGTCAAACGAGTAAGCCTCGAGTTTTTTCATTATATACTATAATACCTGCTTTTCTTGTTATCGACCATTGTCACTAACAACGTCGCCTATCCTTGTTATCTTATCGATTATAATATATGGAGTGTCACTAGACCTCACCAACCTTAAAAGGTTCATGAGTCATGAGCTAGGCCTATCAAGCAAATGAATACTCTCAAGCCATACCGATTGAGTTTTTTTTTTTTAACACAAGGTGTTTCTACTTTACGATAACCCTTCTTGATGGGAATAACACCCACTTTTTTCACCCGAAGTTAGAGCGTCCTCTTGGAGGGGTAAAGCTCGATAGAACCACCCAACTCTAGGTTTTCAACCTTTGATCTCCGACAACTAACATGAAGGCAAAGCAACCTCTGAAGCGTAAAGCACCATAGAACCGCCCAACTCCAGGTTTTGAACCTTTGATCCCCAACACCTCACATGCACTCCCAACCAACTAGGTTGACGCTCCTTAGTGTTGATTAAGTATTTTGCTAAGTTTTAAAAACTCATAAGTATATCTATTAAAGATGTGTGCTTGATAAATGTGTCAAGCTTAAGACACACACACACGCGCGCGCGCGCACTCTCTCTCTCTCTCTCTCTCTCTCTCTCTCTCTCTCTCTCTCTCTCTCTCTCTCTCTCTCTCTCTCTCTCTCTCTCTCTCTCTCTCTCTCTCTCTCTCTCTCTCTACTACACTAACATCGTCTATATCACCCTATTACCCATGCCATACACACACACACATCTATATCATGGACATGAGCAAGGTAACATGTGGCATCCTTCCCTTCAAAACTTATTAATTTGCTTATGTTCACTCTACTTTGTTGAAGCTTTGAGTTATTCATTGCCTCTTGGGGAAAATGGGAAAAGGGCTAGGGGGCTAGAGACCAAGCTGACTGACCAAGATCATCGGACACATCCAACATGAGGACCATTGCGTGCGATGCAGTGCATGTTTGTGCATATCTCTTTTTGTTTTCATTTCTCTTTCTTTTCTCTCTCTTTTTTTCCCCCCTCGTTTTTGGCGTAGAAATAGTATTGTACAACTCAACAAGCAACCTTTCAAAATTGAAATGGAAGGAGAAGAGATCGAAATGTTAATTGAGAGTAGTAAACCTAGATCATAAGAGGGATAGTGCATCAAGGTGCATACAACAAATATGAGAGACTAAGCATGGACATTGGAAGCACATTATTGTGTTATTGATGAAGCTGTTGTTGAAGAAGAACCTATCCTTATTGATGAAGCAATTTTAAGTATATGATCACTAGATATCAAAGTTAGGTATGTGTTGGTTGAAGAAAATTGGACCTTGTTGAGGATCCGTCCCTGATGTCATTATCTATTGTTTGAAGCTCCAAAAGATGCTTATTGTCTTGATGTATCTACAGCTTCAAATTAGCAGAAGAGCTTCAATGGAGTACATGTTGCCATCTTGTCTTGAGTGGGGCATTGCAAATCTTTATTACAAAAATATTTGCACACACAGACACACGCACACACGCACACACACACACACACACACACACACACACACTCTCTCTCTCTCTCTCTCTCTCTCTCTCTCTCTCTCTCTCTCTCTCTCTCTCTCTCTCTCTCTCTCTCTCTCTCTCTCTCTCTCTCTCTCTCTCTCTCTCATACACACATACAAAGTGGGAATAATGTAGATTGATGTAGCGAGTGAACATGAACTCACTAAAACCATGGAGGATTATATAGTCGATAAGTTATCCATATTTTAACTCAACAAAAGAAATCTTCTCGTGTGCATATGAATCACTACATCTACATAATTAAGAGAGACTAATAGCATATGTAACTAGAATGGAAGTGGATACTAACACAATCTAATCAAATTCTATATTGTGAGGATGATGTCATTGGTACGAGTGCTTGGCATAGCACATATATAAGCATTATGGTGTAAAAGCTTTCATTGCGAAGTTGGCTCTACTCATTGTCTCCTCCATCCTATCATATGGACCTGTCACCTATGTGCTAGTTTGATCCATTTCTATCTCTATGGCTTGTCCAACCATTGCCTACCTACTCCATGCTTTTCCCACCATATAATCCTATAAATTAGGATAACAAAAAATGCCACATATAGAAATAAAGTTGACTTATAGTAGAAATGGATCAAGATATATATATATATATATATATATATATATATATATATATATATATATATATATATAGTTAGTTAGTTAAATTGATTTTATCAATACTCCCCATAAGGCAATGTTGTTGTAATGGTCAAATTGCCTTAGTGGTTACTTTATGTTAATTGAAATTTGACAAAGCAAAATTGTTTGCTTTTTTGTGTTTTTTCTCTCCTATGGCACACCTCTCTCTCTCTCTCTCTCTCTCTCTCTCTCTCTCTCTCTCTCTCTCTCTCTCTCTCTCTCTCTCTCTCTCTCTCTCTCTCTCTCTCTCTCTCTCTCTCTCTCTCTCTCTCTCTCATGGTTGCTTGAAAGGCCTTGACAAAAACACAACATAACCTAAGAAAAGAGACCCACGCTAAGGTAATACTATTGCATGTCCACATTGAGCCTTCTTTCAATTAAGTTAATATTCTTTTCCAATACCAAATAAAATAACTATTCTATTTTCACATCTATTGATTCTCACAAATTTTGATTTATCACCAATGCTTTTTAAAAACCTATGAAATGGCAAGGAGTGGGGGCATGCAATCGACTCGTTTAGGCTTTCTCACATGTGAAATGATCGAGTACATATATCATAACAAATGGAGACACAATCTCTACCTCTTGCTCCTCAATCTAAGATGATGGACGCTGCCTACTAGGTTGGAATTGCCCATATATGGATGTGATTACAGACTTATTAATACAATATCTACGATCCTTGATGGTGGTCCATCTCTTATACCCAAGATTTATATGCACCGACTCATCTAGAGATCAGATGATTGTATGGCACGAGATGGATAAAGACAATAGAAGTTATGTAAGGAAAGTTGCATGAAGGAAAGCCACAAAGGAAAAGTGAAGCTAGATGTAAAAAGTGTTATGATAATTGCTATGAAAATAAGATTTTTTTGTCATTTATTTTTTGTATTTTCATTTTTTTATTTGTTGCATGATAGTAACTTGTTATGCATGGGCTCGCATGTAGCATTGGTCACGTTATGCCTAGCATATAGATGGTAGGGAACTAATGTGTTTTCTTTTGCTATGAGTGGATTATTAGACTGAGTTATTTGAAATAAATATTTAGAGTGGAGCACATTTTGTACCCAATTATTAATTATATATTTGGAATGGATTTATTATATTTTTTAGCACTCTCTAATGTAAGAATATTATATACACATGCACATGCAATTTAATTATTTTGTTGTAATCTTTGTGTAGGGGCTAAAGGGCTTGATTATTATTTTTGTAAACCTATGAAAGCTTTTAAGCAAAGAAAGTAAGAAACTCAAAAAGGATGTTTTTAAAATGTAATTTAGGCTCAAAAAATCATTTAAATCTATTAATACATGCATGGGGAAGGTGCTTACCCGTGCATGGGGGAAGATTGTGTCATGCACACTTCTATTTCTTTCTATTGCAATTTATGAGTTATTCTTCAATTTTATTGTGATTAAGTTTATTTTGTGAGGTAAAGGGCTACAATATTGGTATTAGAGTGAGGTAATTGGCATGGCATCAACATCACTTAGGAGGTATGCATCCATCTTTGAAAGCGATATCACCATCACCCTCGAGCCTCCTTTGCCCTTTGGATAGAGTGCTAACCCCCTAGTTAACAAGTTTCCTCAAGCCTCCTTCGCCCTTTGGATAGAGTGCTAACCCCCTAGTTAACAAGTTTCCTCCCTATCTTCATTATTTTGGAGATTGTGTATCCCTTTCCAAGGAGAGATACATATAAGAAACATTATCTCTCTCATAGTCTACAATAATTGGAATTATATTGTGAGAGAAGTAAGCTTATTATTAAACTATAAAGGTATCTTGGCCTACCAACCACATTAGATCTACACACTATTAACAACATACACTTGCTCACTTGCTTACTTTAGAGTTCAAAGCAGCCTAAAATCTAAGTTACCCACATCATTTTTTGTTCCACGACGATGATATCTACAGTCTTATACCATTTTTGTTGCAAAATGGTGTCATTTAATTGATTATCAAAGCACTATGCTTTGATAATTTTTTGAAAGCATTGTAATGAAGAAAATTATAAAATGTTTTTCCACAATATCGTTTTTATTGAGAGGGGAGACTATTTTCTAAGGGACCCAAAGGTCTCTTTTTTAAACTCTTCTCTCAAACCCACCAAACTAAGATAATTACTCTTGGCTTTGCAAGGATCTATTCGTGTGTGGAAGAGATTCTTGACCTAAAAAGCCTATTCTTATAAACCTTCCAAAAGACTATTGTCCATGTGGAAGTAGAATTGTTCATGTACAATGAAACTAATCCCAAGATGTCCTAACCTTCTAATACATATGAAGTTAACATGGAATCTCCTCTTCCTTAGATATCTCTTTAACAACAAATTGATTTTCTCTAAGATAACTTGATTGAAGTTACAAAAGTTATTTAAGAGTGGGAATAACAAAATCCAACTCTACAAGATGAGGGCGATCAGATTACTTGCATCCTATGAGGCGTCTATAATGCACAACAAACCAAGAAGGACCATAAGATTAGTTGCCAACCAATGGCACAATTTGCTCCCAATTAGGTTATTTATCTTGTCTTGTCTAATTTATCACCACCAAAGTTTACTCCCCTTTAGCTCTTGCCTATCACCGATCCGTTGATTCAATAGCACTAGTCCTCAAATTTAAGAAAAAAGACCTACCACAACTCTTGACAGAATTCCTCTTAGTCTAGCAAATTGTGACATATAGACACTCAAGAGAGACAACATTGACTACCAATATCAATGTCATTCAAGTGACCTTTGAAGATTATAAGTAACAATAACTTCCTTTTTTGAAAACTGCTCAGTTATTTCCTAATATGACTATTTCTTTTTGAAAGGGACCCTTGGCTTTAAGTCTTGATTTAAGCCTTATTGAGGCTCAATTTCTTCTTTTCAACCCTCTAAGCTCTTTGTCGTGAGCTTATAACCCATATTGCCACTTTTGTTAGAGGTCAAGGATTGATCTTGATCACCATGATTATGACCCAACTAACATTCACTCATAAAGTCAAATCTAGAAGGACTCGTAAGAATGGGTTATGGTTTCGAGAAGGTGTGCCAGTATCACGAGCTATCATCCATTGTAAGAAGGCCTTGATTGCTTTGTACAACTATGACAAACTCCAAGTTTGCACTTCCAATTTGAGAAAGAATTCTATGTACTCATTAAATACTAATCACATATTATTTAGATTATTATGACAAAAAGAAAATACTTAGATTTACATAATTGAGAAAGTTAAATAAAAGTTTGGATACCTTTATATATTAATACTTTAAAAAAATACATACATACTTTTTAAAAAACACACATTATTGTTTGTACATTACACAAAATTTAGCCTAATGTAAGGTATTAATATTTCTTATGCTCTTTTACTTAGAATTTAAATATGTTAGACTGCCATGTAAAACAATATAAAATTTGTTGGAAATACTTTGGTAAATTTACTTTGGTTGGACCTAAGATTAAGTTCATTAAATATAAAAATAATAATAATTATTATATGAACTTGAGCAGTTGATGCTTGAGTTTAGACCTTGAAATATGTTCAATACTTTTTTGAAAAAAATAAAGAGCTTAGTTTAACATGATGAGCAACTACATTACCTAAACTGAGATAGTTTGAAGAAGGCCTTTGATAAAGTGATGAGCATAGACAATGTAAGGGATCATGCCTAAGTAGGATCAAGAAGGAATATCTATTGGTACTTATCATAAGGAAATATCAAAATGATCTTGCAATAATGGTGATCTAGATTAAGATTGATATTTAGTTTGGGTACCCTTAAGGCTAGAGGGTGCTTACTAAAAACACTCAACTCACACTTGGTTCATGGAGGGTGTCCATTTCTTCCACGATTACTTGGGCTAATATTTTACTACACAATTTCCCTAAAAATAACCAATTTAGGATTCTATCATAACCTAACCTATCAACTAATTCTCTTAAGGATTTGGAAAGCTACCTAACTAAATGGGTCCACTTATCCATAGGGTACACCCATTAGGGATGTACCGCCCACTTTGCACAAATGCATATGAGGAAATCTTTAGGTTTTTAAGTAGAGCATTGTACTACACTATTTGTCACAAAAAAACAACTTTCTCATAAGTAATCCTTTTAAATTGGGTTTAAATTGGGCCCCTCGATAAGTTCCTTAGGCACATGATACAAAAACAAGTTAAATAATCCTTTCAAAACATAATGTTTTCATAAAAAGTAATTCCTTTATATATTGCTTTTTAGGGGTGGGTAACTCTTGATTGGGTTACTTGGCCCTACATTAGGCTCGTGCCATATCTAGAATTGGGTATTCCAATGCCCTCAAACAGTGGGGTTCATGACAACTCGCTTCCCTATTTTTTGTAGAAAATCTGTCTTGAGCAGTGCCCTTCTAGGATTTAACATTGCCTTATTGATGGCATGGCAAAGGACCTTGGGTTGAGTCCACTACCACATAGATTGCACTCAACTAGCTCATCCATATCTTTGAACTATGCAAGGGGCTTTTCCTTGTGAAGAATCTCCTTAATTGTCATAAGTAGAAATTTCCTCCCTTGTGCATGTATCACTTGAGCATAAGAGCATGTCCGTAACATGTCTCCACATGTATGCATTTCCTTATGCATGTCTTATTTGCACTGATATTTATGTTCTTCTTTAAGATATCTAATAGATTTCCCTTTCTTAAGAAGCGAAACCTTCTTTCATGCCATTATTCTTCAAATGGTCACATCAATGGTTTCATGAAGAAACCACAAATAACTATTCATTATCATTGACCTTTCATGCACTTAATTTGATGATGATTCCTCTACACAAAGTCTACCCACTTTGGGTTATTATTTGGATATACATACAAATGTCCAATTTATCTAACTTTTTATCCTTACTCCAATTATCTCTTGCAAGATACTAAGTCTCCTTTGAACATTATACCATCTAAGCACATAGATTCTCTTTCAACTTCAACTTATGTTTGAATTATCTAGGCACACATTCATCCCCGTTATGCATATTGCATAATTCATTTGCAAGGCTCTACCACTCATACAATTGATTGTTCTCTTAAAGGAATGTCCATGCATGCACTTAGACTATGGATTCACATCTCCATTCACAATCTGATTGCTAATACTTCCGAAGATATCCTATTATGCATGCAACCTTCCATCCACATATGCTTAATATTATTTAAAAAAACGGCACCATACTATCCCTTAAGCCTACAATTTTCTCCCTTATACATGCACAACTCATGAAAGTGATTGTATTACTCGACCCATCTCTTGCATTAATTATAATAGTTATATAATATACAATTTGACTAGAAGGGAAGAACTTATCCCATGTGATTTGCTAGTGGTTGAGGAAATTAAGTACACATATTTGTGTTTGTGTTTGCATCCATGACAAGCCTTTGCATTTATTTATATACTCGCAAGCTCCCTTGGTTGATCTTGATATGATCTTTGTATGCGAATAGGGAATGATGCCAAATTGCAAGAGATAGATAAACAAAAGGGACTAATTTGAGACAAACTTTGAGGGTTGGCTTTGAATGATATTTTGCTAGCTTTTAAGCTTGGTATTATGTTTGCTTAGGAAGCAAGAGTTGAGAAAAATTAGCTTTGATGATGGGATAGACAAGGACCAATGCTAAAATTTACTAGTGGAAATGGTTGGATTTTGCAACAAGTGGAGGTTCAAGAGGGGTTGATTTGTATGAAAAATGATATGGGCAAATAAAGGACAAGTTTTTAGGTTGAGAGTAACCTAATTTATGGCATGAAAAATGATGGTAACGATGTGACATCATTAATAGAGATAAAAATTTGACGATAGTAGGGGATAAAAATGGAAACAATGAATGGCTAAGGGTGAACTTCTTAGATTCAATAGACCAAGGGCTGATCTAAGTGAAGTTGAAATTTGATCTTAATGTGGAGAGAGAGAGAGAGAGAGAGAGAGAGAGAGAGAGAGAGAGAGAGAGAGAGAGAGAGAGAGAGAGAGAGAGAGAGAGAGAGAGAGAGAGAGAGAGAGAGAGAGAGAGAGAGAGAGAGATGTGGTGATGAAAGCTTGACCTCTCTCTCACTCTCTTCTCTCTCTTTCCCTTGCACTCCATAAAGGGGGATGAGAAGCCCAACCCAACATGGAGGTTGAGGAAGGATCAAGAGTGAAAGCAAGAGGAAAATGGGTCCTCTATATATAATTTTTATGAGGGGTGAGGGCTTAAGGAGGAAACCCTACATGAAAAATAAGAATGAATGACAAATGGAAAATATATGCATAGCTAGAACTATCCTTTCCCATCTCTTCCACATGTATTAGTCAATTTGTGGCTTGATAAATTCTCCTCCACTCCCATTTACAGTGAAAAAATTCTCTCCTTCTCATGCATGATGCATGAATTTGACCTAGTTTTTGTATTTGTGAATTTCCTATTATTTCACATAAAACTATTTTTCAAGAGTTCTTTCACATGTTCCACCCATCCACACTTTAAAAAAATTCCCATGTGGAAAAAGAGTGTTGTTTTTGGGTTGTTTTTGCTTGTGATGGAGCCAAATGATCTTTGAGGTAAGAATATATATTTGAAATCAATTTTTTAACTACAAGGTTGCTTCCCATGGGACTTGCACAAGACCCAAGACCAAGTCTATGTGTTCCTTGTGTAAGACAATTACCTTATGTAGAAAAAACTTCTAAAGGCAAGTGGTGACTATTACAAGTTCTAGAGATCCTACACATTACCTTATGTAAAAAAACTTAAATCTATCGATTGAGTTAGTTTTGAGACACTCTTTTAGAGCTTCTAGACCATCAAGGAGATACACACCATCTCTAGACTATGCCGTGGTTACTAATTGTGGTGAGCCTTCTTATTATTTTGATGATATGATTCTTGATGATAGTCATAAGTGGATGAAGGCTATGCAGCCATAGATGGATTCATTGGTGAAAAATGCTACTTGGGAGTTAGCTCCTTTGCTTAAGGGCAAACATGCACTATCATCGTGTCAGTGGATCTACGAGTTGAAAGTATTTCCATCTTATGCATAGCCTAAGTATAAGGCAAGATTGGTGGCCAAGGGATTCAAGCAAGGGAAGGGTTTTGACTTTACTGAGATATTCTCACTAATAGTTAAGATAACCACCCTTTGTACAATACTTGCATTTGTTACTTAGGAAGATATGGAGCTTGTGTAGACAGGTATTAAGACAACTTTGTTGCATGGGGATGTCTATATGTAGCAACCAAAGGGCGTTGTTGTGGAATGCAAGGACTAATTGGCAGGCGAGCTCCATAAGAGCTTATATGGTTTGAAATAGGGTCTCAGGGAGTGGCATCATAAGTTTGATGCCTTCATAAGGTCTCAATGATATGCTAGGCATGAGACCAAATACAATTGATACATGTGGAAGGCTATGAATGATAGCCTTATGATATTGATCCTTTATGTGGACAACATGCTAATTGTTGGGAGGTTAGTCATGGATATGGATAGAATGAAGAAAATGTTACTTGAAAGCTTTGACATGAAGGACTTGGGGAATGCTAATCACATTCTTGGTGTGCATATTGCTAACAATATAATTGATTTGTCTCAAAAGGGGTACATCAAAAAGCTATGGAGAGGGGGAAGGCTATTAGTGTTCTATTGCCTTCATATTTTGAAACTAATCCTAGAGGATAGTCCTGAATCAAACTTGAGCAAAAGGGTGAAATGGCCAAAATTCCTTGTGCATTTGTAGTTAATAGCTTTAAGTATGCTACATTTACTACACATCTAGACATCGCATATGCAATGGAAGTGTCTAGCAAGTATATGGCAAACCCTAGCAATAAGAATTTGAAAGTTGTGAAGAGCATCATGAGATACTTGAATGGCACTAGAGCTATGTGTATATGGTTTAGAAGGAAGGATGGATCTATCTTTGGACATGTATATGTTGATTTTCTAGGGAATGTAGACTCTAGGAGGTCGACAATAGGTTTTATCTTCACATTCATAGATGGTACAATTTCATGGGTCTCTTGATTGTAGCCATGCATGGATTTATCTGCCACATTGAGGTTAAGTCTAGCCATTGAGGCATGCAAGCAAGATATATGGCTTGCTCATTTACTAGGAGATTTGGGCATTGCAAGAGATGTGCCTAATTTGCATTGTAATAGTTAGAGTGCGGCACGAGATCTTGTCTTTTATGCAAAGACAGAGCACATTGAGGTAAAGTATCACTGCATCAAGGAGGTTCTTGAGAACAAGCACATAGAGCTTGTCAAGGGATGATACCCTTGTAGATCTTTTCATGAAGAGTTTATCTTCTAAGCACTTTGCACACTCCAAAGTGATGATGAGCGATGGATAGTATATTCACTGTTTTATACTCCCTTAAAGGCATATTGTCCTTCAAGTGGGAGGTTGTTGGGGTAGACATCCAAAGACAGGTAGACATCTTGTGCTATAGTGAATATTATACAATCATATATAAGTGAAGATAATGAAGAACAAGGGTACTTGAGTGCCCAATAAAAACTATCTTATGTGCTTATCCTCTCTCTCACCCTCTTGCACTCCATAACTTTGACTCTACATTCCACCATTCCTTCCCTCTCACTCTAAACTAGAATTTTGACATAGTTGAAGCATCAAAATGTAGTTCTAGTAAACATCTTCCCACAATGGGAACACTCTATGGTTGGGTGGACCTAATTAGTTAGGTGGCTTTCTAATCAAAGTATTAAGATAGAACTTAATGACTTGGCTACCTAGGGTTGTGCCTTTGGACCTAACTAGCATAGTTTTAGGGGGCTAGTGTGCACTATGGTAGAGGGGTTGATGCTTAGCTCTTCCTTGTCTCGCACTCTCTTTGAACCAAGTGTAGTGTTAACCCTTTCTTAAATTTGATTGGTTGTGAAGTGACCCTTCTTGATGGTGCACTAGGTTATTGTTTGGTGATTATAGAGACATAGGAACCTTAGATAGAGTTAAAGACTGCCTAACCAAATAAGTACATTTGTTTCATGGAATCCAAATGGCAGTACTTCTTTAGAAGGGTGTCCAAGTGATTACCAAACACCACCTCTCTAGTCATGCTAAGGAAGGTACATCCTACCATTTTACCTCATAGAGTCACTGCATTAGGAGTTACACTCATGCACTCTACACCTCAACCTCTAGCAACTTGAATGTAGGGATATCCATTTTGTGCTTATGGTGTACCATCCTCTAATTCTCAAGCTACTTATATTTAGTTCACACACACTTGTCAAGTTAGCTTCTTTATACTACTCTTTGAATAACAATGTGTAGCGGCCACTTTGGGACACATCCCCAAGTGTACTCAACTCTCCTCCCCTACCAACTTTATCCCCCACTCAAAGCACATATTGTAGTTGGAATGAGTAAGAATGCCTTCAATGATAAGACTCATTTTAACAGATTCAACTTTATGGTTTGGGCAAACCTCATGCAACAAGTGCTTGAGTTCTAGGGCCTTTAGAAACAAGTTGTTGAATGAGAGGCAATGCACCCAACCTATCCACCATAATCTAGAGTACTGATGGAAAGATTGGAATGCTATATCTAATGGCAAGTTGTTATGTAGTTCTAATTCTCAATTATATTATTTCCACCATGCATCACATTGTTGAAGTCATCTTATTGGCTTCAATCTTGACCATGACCTACAAGAGTTTTCCATCAAGCAAGTGAATGATTTGAAAGTTAAGTTAGCTGAATATAGGAGGCCACTCATCGAGTTTTCAACCACTAGAACACCCAAGCTAGATGACAATTAATTCACCTTTTTAAAAAAATCACATGCTTCAATTTTATATAGCAAGTAATCTCATTGTTCCCACTTTTCCAACCTTTTATGATTTTTTGGGAATTCTATGCTACACATGACTAAGTCTACAAAAAGACTACTTCTACCCATGGATTATCTTGAAAGGTATCCTTAAGCTAAGTATCTCTTCAAGCACCTTCTTTCTTCTTCTTGTGTACACCCATATAGCTTTATTTTGCATCTTTAGCTTAGGATCAAAGCATCTCTATATGAACACACTAGTATGAAAGTTTTGATCTCTCTCTAATAATTACATTCTAGGCATTTTTTGGTCATCCCTTGGTGGCTTCATGATCTCTCTTCATTTAGCCCTAATTCTTTGATTAGCATGGAGATTTGCCCTCCCAAGGCCACCAAACTTCAAGCACCCATTGATGCTACCACAACACTAGATTCTCTTTTATTACTTTTCTAATTGAGGTGCTTCTACTCTCATTACTACATCATTGTCCATGGCTTGAGAGAGGGGTTGTTTTCCCACGTTGTACGTGCAAGTTTTGGATTGTGTTCAATGTTGAAGGTGTTCATTGTCTTCAACATCAAATTACTTTTTTGTTTTCACTTGTGTACTCTTCCTTGCATTATTCTAGGTAAAAGGGTGCTTGTGGGCAAGCAAAAAATTCCCTTGTTAAGGCATTGTCCAAGTGAAACCCTATAGCATGAGCATCTCCCTTATTTTACTCCCTTCGCATAGCATTGTGTTTTATGATTTTGTGGACCTAGAAGGATGAAAACCTACTTTTATGGACATCTTTTCAAGTTTAAGTCCATGAATTCTATAGCATCTTCCCCTTTAACCTCATGGAGTGGAGAATCATGGGCTTCCTTGCTCACCTAAAGATCCCAAGCAACTACACCACTGCTTGGAGCATATCCTATCATTGGCACCCTTGGTGGTGGTCTTGCACAACAGTGTCACTTTTGTATAAAATAATGATCCACATTAAACATTTAGGAAATATAAAAAATAAGACCCACGATGCGTGTCCCATCACCTTTGCAATCATGTCCCCTTAGGTAGTCTTTTGTAGCACCTTTAATTTGATGTTCAAGTTTCATTGTGTTGAAATTATTGGGTGACTCAAAAGAAGATAATCATTGTACTTGCAATCTTGGTAGGCATTTGAACAAAACTTGGCACATGTGCTATGATAGATTTGTTTTTTCAGGCTACAACCTATAGGCTCGAGGCACAAAGTTTGCATTTTGTATTCCTTATGTCAACATACCTTAAAATTAGCCTAAAAGATAAAATCATATTAGTAGCTAAATTTCTTTGGCTCTCATAAAACTTGCCAAAACTTTCCGACTAAATGAAACTTACCTAGAATGATGGTATGATGAATTGCTCAAAAGTTTTATGAAGGGACTCATGGGCATTGCATACTTATACGTGTTCTCTCACTTTTGATAGTCCTGTCCTCTTCTCTCCTATATTTGGGTCTAGGTGCTATCACCTTGCTACATTTGGGCCTTACTCTCCACATCTCTTATTGTTATCACCATCTCCAAACAACAAGATTACCCATAGGTTTTTTACCCAACACTTCCACATTTGCGTTTTGGGTTTCATATACCACTTGAGCCTTCCATTGCTACCACCCAATCTTGTAGAGGCTACATTTTGTTCCTCAATTGTGGTGGAAGCATAGTTGCATCTAGCATCCATTCTAGCCATTACACCACACCACTTTCTCCTTCATCCGCGGTGTCATGCAAGTGGCAAGGAGAGAAAGCCCTCCACACAACTCAATGAGAGAAAGCAAAGGAGCGCTAGTGATAGAGTTGTGGCTTGGTACTCTACTCAATTAGATTGGCCTTTGGCCTCAACAATCCTTCTAGCAATTGTGGAATAATACAAATGATAAGGCAATTGGCAACATTTGCCCTAACACCACTAGCCAGCCACCCAATTAGGCATCGGATTACAAAATCCAAAGAGTGTCTTAGTCATATCCATGTCCAGTTATGAGCTTCTAATGGTCTCATATGATTAAAACATTAGGACACCTCATAACTCATATGAAAACATGCATAATCAAAGGAGTTATTATAGTAGAGTTATAGCATAAGCCCGTCAATATGATTCAAACTAATCCATGTGCATCAACAAAACACCATAAGCTTCAATATCATCAAACTTGCATGAGGCAAGCATAATGCACCCATCACTGGTCTATTCTACCTTCCAGTTTTAGTAGGTCCAAAGGATATGCACTGTCGAAGGCATCAAAATAAAAGTATAAAGAGCATGGCAAATGCTTGCAACAATATAACATGAAGCTTGTAGAGATAACAAAGGACCCACCCAACATTTGCACTATTCAAGCATTAATCATGAAAAGGAACATCTTATAGTGTTCTAGAACTCATAAATTTGGATAAGACATGGGAGAGATTACATCAATCTTTGGTGGGTTTACGATGAAAATTTGCTCACCAATATGATGCTTTAACAAATTGACTAGGTAATCCTCGTATGCCATGGTTAATAGAGTGAAAAGTGTGTGATTATGTGGCCATCATTGTCCTATGGATCTCTTTCGCATTGTAATCTCAAGCTCCTTTTCCATCACATTGGTTAATCATGGTCTCCTACTTAGAAATTATCTTGCTTTCACGTTTTGCTAATGGCCACGTTCATTGCTTTGGCTCCCCAATTGCAAGCATGACCACCTACTAGTGCTATAACTCGGCCTTTCTTCAACACAAATGGCACCATCTCACATGAAAACGACAAACTACCAGCTATCTTAGTCACCAAACATGAAAGTTGATTCCTCTTGCTACTACTTTTACGATCAGAATTGCTAATTAGCACATATAATTATGACTACCCTACTACAACCCCACACACCACCTTTGAGTTCATGAACATGCATGCAGTCATTGATGGGGCAACTCTCATGCTTCATGGTGCATTTTTTTTAAAATACAAAGTATGAGAATAGTTACACTCGGGATATGGAGGACCATATTATTTGTATGAGAATAGTCACATTAGGGATATAGAGGACCATATTATTATATAGAGAATATATATTTTATGATACAAAGTATGAGAATAGTCACACTAGGGATTTGGGGTCCCAATAATCCCCTCTTCCCATGCTAAGTCAAGTGCCAAATCCTCGAGTCTATGTGTAGCCCATATAGCATATTAAGTTATTACAAAATTCTCATAACCTAACTCGAGGTGCTATGTCAAAGGTTTCCTTGAAGTCTATGAAGACACAATGAATACTCTTTAATTGCATCTTGCTCTTTTTCCATGATCCATCAAGCACATAATTATCCTCTAAGTTATTGCCACACATGGTTTACATTTTCTTATCAAACTAATGCTTGATTAAGAAGCACCATCATTTATGTCTAGTTATCCATGAGAACATAAAAATAGAGAATCTAGAGTTACCGTTTTGCACATCTATATGTAGGATAACTTCATTGAGGGGAGATTTTGTGCATATTTAGGTAGATATACTTTAGCCAAAAAATGTGGGACATATTTAGCCCTCCCCCTAGTCTATAAGCATTCATGTGCCATGGCTAGCTTAGATCAAAGATTAAAATAGTTACAGTCTTATCATGTTGATGTGCTTTGAAGACTTTTGTGGCTTCTAGGGCCAAACACATAGATGATAGTCTTATCATTCCATGCACGATACATAGGTAAGATTGAAAAAAGCATGCTAGCAACATCCAAGCTATGGACATATGAGTTCTATGATTTTCCCTTTCAATAACAAGGCTTCATGCAATCCATGCTTGCATAAATTGCTCCATAATCTTGTGGAATGACATACATAACTTTGAGCTCCTTTACATGCTTTTCATATTCTGCAAGAGCTTGCATGCATCCAAGTACCAGAACCAAAGAGTTTTCCATATACCTTTGAATCTCAAGAGGCATATATGAACCAATATGTGCCAATGCTTCCTTTGACCTCATCTCCCCATAATAATAGGGCTGTTCATGAAGTATTAATCCCTCTTGCTCCATTGAGCACTCTTTTTGGCTACCTTTGCTATCAAAAAATTATATATATAATTGTCCAATAGAAGAACCTTGATGAACATTAAAGGAAAACTCTTCTCTTTGCATACCCTGGAATTCCTAAATAGAAGCGTCTTTTGATCCTTCTTCTAGCATAATTGTAGAGTCAACATCCTCCACAATAGATTCTAACACATGCTCCATGATGTGAGTGTCTTCATGAGGACATCTTGAGTCTTCATCTTCTTGCATAGCACTAAATATCTCTTCATCCTATTGTGGACCTCGCGTCCATAGCTTGAGAGGACAGTCAGCACCACATGTGGAAGAAAAAGGATTAAATAGGGACTCTTTCTCATGTCAACACTTTGTAGCTATCTTTGACATACAAATTCGCACTAAAAAACATCCTTTCAATACAAGAACTGGCATCCAAATTTAGAGTGAACTTCATGTCCTTGACAATGCTTGATAGAAATGTTTGTTATTGCCTCTTCTGATATAGCCATAGTATCAACATCCTTCTCAATATGCCTTAGCTCATGCTCTACTAGATGCATATCTTCATAAGAGATGTCTAAGACTCATCTAATAGAGATCCTTATATGCATGACTCTTAAGAAGAATGATATTCAAAAGTAGGAGGAGAGATAATGGGTGTTTCATCATTCTCATTGTTTTGTTCTTCCATGCAACATGCTCGAGCAATTCATCCACAACATGAACATCCTCATATTCCAGCTCATCGTTCCTCTTAATAGAAGAAACACTAACAAAATCTAATGAGTGCTCCTAATAAGGTCCCATATCTTTTGGTATTTAGGGTTGGTGCTTAGCTTTTCTATCATCAAACATACATTCTTCATCAACAACTAACTCATCATTACCCACTTCAGCAACATCATTATAATCACCATACACAACACCATCAAGATTATCGAAAACATTACTCAGAATATCACCAATATCATAAGAAACATCAGAACCTTCATCGAAAAACAACAAAATCAAATCAAAATTATCATAATTGAAAACAAGCATGTGATAGTCCTATGTTATCACAAGATCAAGGGGACTTAGAAAATCCCTTCTTCTCATCTACATTATTGCACATAATAAGAGTGCATGCATAGAAACTCTCTCTCTTCTTATCGGAAGAAGCATCCGCTGATGTATATCCTTCCATATCATTTGTATGCACACATGTCTTCTCTCCCATATTTTGAAGATTGTTGCTTGGATATTGATCTCATAAGCTACATCTTATACTTACTACTACATTAGATACAACATATCCCTAATAACAATCCATCTCCCTGATATCATTGAGATAAAGTTAGTATAGACCTTGCAATGCATGTATTGCTCTTGTCACTCATAGGTGAAAGGTGAGAAGGATCGAAGCTTGGTTGGAAGTGAGCTATGGCGGAGAGTAAGAGCAAGAAAAGAGAGAGACACAAATGGGAACTCCAACAGTCACAATGTGTGATCGGACCTTCCTTTATTCAAACTGTCACTAAAAGAATAAAGAATAAAGTGATGGCGACGAGCACGCGACACTTGCAATGTGTAGTGGCGGGTACTGTCAGTATAGTAATACACAGGCGGCTAGGCAAAGCCGTCTTTATCCCCAACAACCTCCCACTTAAAGGCGAATCAGCCCCAGTGAGGAGTGAAAAGAAAAAAAAAGACAGTACAATGTACACATGTACAACAGGATGAGGAAAAATGTCATCTCATCCAACGCCCATCAATCTCTTGAGGATGGCAAAGTGCTCAGTAGTGAGGCTTTTTGTGAGCAGATCTATAGGATTTTCATCGGTGCAAATCTTGACAAGGTTAACGGACTTGTCCTCCATGACCCCACATATGAAGTGATACCTCACCTCAACGTGTTTCGTCTTTGCATGGAAGACCAAATTCTTGGCTAGTTGAATAGCACTCATAGAATCCGAATGTAGTGTAGGTATAGTATCAATCCCAAGGTCATGAACCAAACGACCCAACCATATAACATCCTTGCAAGCCTCAGGTTGAACTCCATCCGTGGACCTATTCTGCATATGCCACGTTGTCAAGCTCGCCATGCCGGACATATGAAACATGTGGTTTATGCGGGGGATAAGCGGAAAGTGTCTAAGAACTTTTTGAGGGATGGTTTGCCCTTGCAAGTCCTATTGATACCTGTGAGTACCACACTTTAGACATGTCTCCATAGTCTCGTATTCTGCTCGAAACAATATGCAATCGTTGATACATGCATGGATGTTGTTGTAGTCCATGTCAAGATTTCGTAAAACATGTCATGCATCATCACGAGACTCAGGCATGGCATTTGCAAGTGGTAATATATGATATTTCAATAACCTGAAAAAAATCATAAAACACCTTGAAAAAGCATAAATATTTTTAATAATAGTGTCGAAAAAAATTCAATGAAGCGTATGTACAAGATACCGGAATAACTCGGTCACACTTGCATCGCTCCACCCGTATTTTGCTTGCACACTTAAGAGTGCAAGTAGTGTCTTTGGGCAAGATACTCGGCACCCATCATATAATGGTATGGATGCTTCCTCTCTAAGCAGATCAGAAGTCTCGACATCCATGGGAATCAATGCATCGATCATTGCCTCCATCTCAGGCTCCAAGATTGTAGGTAGGTTTGGAAGGCTTCCTGTCTCCTCTGGCATTGACGGTATAGATTGGCGTTTTCCAAGTGGTGGATTGGCTCATGCACTCCATCCATCGCACACCCATGAACTCTTCTAATTGGCTGCAAAGGGTGCACTCCTTCTTGGGACAAGATGTCACCTCCCTGGATAGAAAATTTTACAGCCAGACCCAATCTTATTGTATATGGTACTCAATTAGCTTGCGAGTACAATACATGATTGATATTAACTTTTCTTATCGTTTGTTGAAAATCCGCAATCGCGTGATCAATGATCTCAGATTGAAACTCGCCAAATCGTCGTACGTGTTCTATAGACAATTGACGTTTTCATCTAATTGCCAGCTTGCATTGAGAGCAAGGACATAGGACACTTTGATTAAGATACGCCTCGCGATCTTGAACAACAGGACCTTCATCATTTTCCATTTTGTCTATGTTACGACAAAAAAATTATTTTTGTTATCATTATTTTTTTCTTTCTTAAATGGTTTTCCTCTCCTTCCATCTCTCTCTTTTTTTTCTTTCTTAAATTGTTATCCTCTCCTTCCATCTCTCTCTCTCTCTCTCTCTCTCTCTCTCTCTCTCTCTCTTTTTCTACGTTATGACCACGACCACGACCACGACCACGACTATGACTACGACCATGACCACGACCACCATGACCATGACGACGATGACTACGACTACGACCACGGCTACGACTACGACTATGACCACGACCACCACCACGAGTACGACTACAACGACTACGACCACGATGACCACAACTATGACTACGACTATGACTACTATCATGACCACGACCACGACCACGACCACGACCACGACCACGACCACGACCACGACCACGACCACGACCACAACCCACAATCACGACCATGACTACGATGACCACGACCATGACCACGACCGCAAGCACGACCACGACCACGACCACGACCATGACCACGACTATGACTACAACCACGACCACGACTACGACCACGACCACGACCACGACCACGACCACGACCACGGCCACGGCCACGGCGACCACGACCACGACTACTATCATGACCATGACCATGACCACGACCACGATGACCATGATTTTACGACCACGACTACGACTATGACTATGACCATGACCAAACCACGACTACGACTACGACTACTTATATAGAGATGAAGAGAGAGACAAGAGTTGAGAGAAGAGAGAGGAGAAAGAGAGAGAGATCCGACTAGAGCGTTTGACACCCATAGTCAACACACCGTGGAAAACATAAGCACAAATTGACATTGAATTATGGTAAGAAAATCCACCACAAAACAATAGTTATAATACTCGAGGTAGGATTTCAAAGTCTTACTGATTTCAATCGGTCATGGATGCCATACTATAGGTAGGTTGCACTCACTAAGAATAGAATTGGAGATTCATCTCATCTTCTCTCCATCATCAATAGAATTCTCATTTACCATTTACAACTCACCCACCTTCTCTCCACACTATTGTACACTACAATCTCTATGAGGGCATGAGATTGGGATCTCCACAGATACCAAAGCATGATCTCTAGCTTGATGATTGCATATATACTACTACTACTCGTGGAATAAACCTTAAAATAGTTATTATGCTCAAATATATGCTTGTTAAAGCAGAAATTTGTTCCTAAGACTATTCTAAGGAAGAAAGAGGGTTAATGATAAAAGAGTGTCCTTCCTTGCAAGTGATTTTATATTATATTTATTAATTAAAATTGATAGTTGAGTATGAGTTTTCTAAGAGATATTGTGGTGATGCTGTTTTAGTTTTGCGAAGCATATGAATGATGCTATTTTAGTTTTTTGCATGTCTTTTTAAGAAGAGATTTATTTTTATGGAATATCCAAAGTTATTTTTGGATTTACGATATGAAAAATGAATGTTTTTCATACTGATAGGTTGATTGCCTTCGTTGTATACTTGCGTGGTGGAGGTTAGGACAAGCCCCATGTATGAGAGGTCTCTTTGCAGGAAGAACATTATGCTAGGAGGCACAAGTATGCTAGGGCTCTCTAGCCATATATCCCTTAGGTTTGTTGAGAATCGACCTAACCCCAATGAGCCTAGGATGAGCTTATTGTAAGGTCTTATTTACTTTTCTCTCTTTCTCTCCCTCTCTCATTTCCTCTCCCTCCCTCACCCTCACCCTCACCCTCTCTTTCTCTCTTTCCCTATTAAATTTAATATTTTTTCTCTTTTTTTCTCTCTCCTCTCCCTCTCTCATTTTTTTCTCTCTCCCTCTCTCATTTTCTTTTCTTTCTTTCTCTCTCTCTCTCTCATTTCCTCTCCCTTCCTCACCCTGACCCTCTCTTTCTCTCTTTCCCTATTAGGTTTAATGATTTTTCTCTTTTTTCTCTCTCCTCTCTCTCTCTCTCACATTTCCTCTCCCTCCCTCACCCCCCTCCTCTCTTTCTCTCTTTCCCTATTATTTTTAGCATCTTTTCTCTATTTTTCTCTCTCCTCTTATTCTCTCATTTTTTTCTCTCTCCTCTCCCTCTCTCATTTTCTTTTGCTCTCTTCCTCTCCTTCTCTCATTTCTTCTCCCTCCCTCCCCCTCTCTCATTTTCCTATTATGTTTAATGTCTCCCTCCCTCTCCCTCTCCCTCTCCCTCTCTCGTTTCCCTATTATGTTTAATGTCTCCTTCTCCCTCTCCCTCTCCCTCTCCCTCCCTCTCCCTTCCTCTCCCTCCCCCCCCTTTCTCTCTCCCTCCCTCTCCCTCCCTCTCCCTCTTCCTTTCCCATTTCCCCCCCCTCCCCCTCCCCCTCTCCCTTTCTTTCTCTCTCTCTCTCCCTCCCTCTCCCTCTCCCTCTCCCTCTCCCTCTCTTTCTCTCTCCCTCCCTCCCTCTCCCTCTCTCATTTCCTCCCCTTCTCTCTCCCTCTCCCTCTCTTTCTCTCTCATTTCCTCCCCCTCCCTCTCCCTCTCCCTCTCCCTCTCTTTCTCTCTCATTTTCTCTCCCTCCCTCAATATACACAAATTAAACCCTAAACAAGTAAAAGAGAGAGAGAATGCACACCGTAAAGATTCGAAAAAGGGTTTGGTAGCTCCTCTTCGCGATGGCGGCTCCTCTTCACCCTCCATACACCTCCTCCTCTTCTTTGCGAACGATGGCGGTGGCGATGGCGGTGAGAAGCCTTCTTTCTCTCTTTCTCTTCCTCTAAGCAAAAGGTCGCTCTCTCTCTCACTCTCCCTCTCGAAAACTTTCGTGAATGTGCAAAATGAAACGTGCTTGGGTTTCAGCCCGCATTTTTTTTCTCTGTGTAGCATCGCTATTTGCGTCACAAATGCGACGCTATTAAATAGCGACACAAATAGCGACGCTGCTATTTATCATTGCTAATCGACATCTCTTTGGCCTGATATCCTTATAGCGACTATGGGCGTATATGACCCTTCTTGCCGCAATGATGACATGTCACATTAGCATTTTTCCCACGAGACTTGTTGCACGACTTACCACGTGACTTAGACCTAGACTTTTGCAAGTCTCTGCCATGGCTGTTCCCACAGTCATTCTTGCCATTACCATCTTTGCCTCTAACAGTCAAGGCATGTGACACATGAGAGGCATCTAAGTTCTTACGGTTGATCTCTTCCTGCAGAAGAGCACTCTCCACATCATGCAAGTTCAAAATAGTAGTAGGAGCACATAAGGGAGTGCCGAATACATCTTATGACTCACTTAGAGTCCCAAGCAAAAACAATAGAGTAACTTCATCATTAAAGGTAATACCTTGCGAAGTCAAGTTCTTGAGAATAGCATGGAACTGGCTCAACTGAGCAAACATTGTCATATTCTCCTTCATACGCAGGTCCATAAGCTACTTCAGCCAATACATCTGACTTGCTAAACTTTTCTTGTCATAGAGGTTCTTAATTTTATCCCAAAGTTGCCAAGCACTCTGTACTTCCTCAACCACATTGTAATGCACCTGTTCAGTGAGAGACAAGATGAGGGTGGACTTGCATAACTCATCAAGCTCGTCCCATTTGTCATCATTTTCAAGCTACTCACCATGCATCCTTAGTGGCTTTATCAACGATTTCTGCATCAATACCTGCCAAACTTGGCTCTTTCAATAGGCATAATTCGTACCGTCAAGCTTAGTGATGTTGAAGATAGCACTGTTAGTGGAAGAAGAACCCATAATGCAGTCTAAAACAATGCGGGAAGTTTAAAACTGCTTGCTGTGTTTTGCTGCAAACAACCAAAATACCACCAAAACCAAGGCAAAATGACCATGAAGAACTGATAGCTAATGATGTTGCCTACCAAGTACCATCAAAAGTACATAAAATTAGGATGATTCAACATGAAAATTCCACATCAATCCATACATAACTGCTTGCTCTAATAAATTACAGCCAGGTACAATGAGAGTAGATTGTAGACAAAATCAATACACCAAGTCAGCCACTAACTGTCAAAGCATAACCAGTATCAAGCGGGCATAAATCAACATATAACAATCATACAGATATCGAGCAAATACCCAAGCATGTCAAACGAATCCGTCAGTAAGTCGGTACACTCTTTGTGTAATAGGGCAAAGTGTACACAACACTAGCAATACTTGACACAAAGAGGTGTATGCTCAGGGAGTGCAAAGTCCAAATTAGCCCAAATACATGCATGCGGACCACGGCATATCAACCATGCAACATCCAAGTGAAGAAGATCCCAGTCTCAGAAGATTCAAAGCTCAATAGCATAAACCACCTGCTCAATGTCTGTTAAATATCCAACGATGCTCTCACTGGCACAAAAGCCATATGGATCAAGCCAAGAAGCTCAAGAAAGGCATATGAGAGCACCGGTGATGAAAGATCCAAGACCAGATATCAATAAGATATCATGAGCATATAGGCTCTATAGCCTCCAATTAGGGCATCCATAGACATAAATTGTATCCCAAATACAACTTTGGCAAGCCAAGAAATATCCCAAGTAAGTTTCAAGAAGCCAGATGCAAGCCAAGACAAGGCACTAGTAGCAATCGGCACCAAATAATGTAACTAGCATGTAGTAGTGGCATAGGCTAAGCATGTCAATATCGGTCAGACATAAATAACATATGTGCCATATGTACATCCAAGATGGAGCATCAAATGCATTCCAAAGCCAAGCTCTAGCTTAAATGAAGATTTGGAACCAAAGGCAAGCTCGATGTCGTACCCCAAAGGTCAATACCTCATTGCATATCCCAAAGACATAGCATGAAACCAATAGGTATGACCAAACTGGAGGTAAAATAACATGTCAACCAAGGTAGCATAAATCCCAACCAACAACGAAGTGCCCGCATCCAAATCAAGGCTCAATAGCTTTCAAATAGCATATCCAGGCATAAACCATGATGACCAAGCATCAATACATCCAACATGACACTCGAATGTTAACAAAGAGCATTATACATAAGCTGTCCTTGATAAAACCTTGCTGCCCAAATAATGTACAATAGTAAATCCCTACATAAATCAAGCTATGGAAGCTCAAACCAAGTCCCAAAGCATCTTAAAACATTGGGCAAACATCCCCAAAGCATCTGGGCATCAAATACCAAGCCTTGGGAGCATCACATAATCTAAGAGCATGACATTTTCTTGTTGTAAATCAACTGACATATATTGCAAAAAATGCTGCCATTAGAATTTGGTAGACTTGACATTGCCATCGTGTTCGGAGCGTGCAAAAACCCCAAGTTAGACTCTTACCTTGCCTAAATTGGGTTACAGATGCTCGAGATATGAGAAAAAATGGGATTTTTAAGCCAGATTTTGAAACATGCGCAAAAAAAAACGTGAGCTGCTATTGTGAGGCTTGTTGGTTATGCTGAGGACAAGGGGAAAATGGGGGCATACAAAGTGCCCAATGAAGCCAAGGGCTGGCATTGAAGCTCCAAGCTCTAGGTGTTCAACCCAGACTGAAGTAATGCTGGGCGAAGCTCCATGATCAAGCTCTGATTCAAAGCTCTGATCCAAAGCTCTGATACCAGTTGGAAGGTGAGAAGGATCGAAGCTTTGCTTGGAAGTGAGCTATGGCGGAGAGCAAGAGCAAGAAGAGAGAGAGACAAAAATGGGAACTCCAACTGTCACAATGTGTGACCGGGCCTTCCTTTATTCAAACTGTCACTAAAAGAATAAAGAATAAAGTGATGGTGATGGGCGTCCACCACTTGCAGTATGCAGTGGTGAGTACTGTCAGTGTAGTAATACACGGGCGGCTAGGCAGAGATGCTGTTACCCCCAACAATAGGGGCACGTAGAGACTGAACAAATAGATTTTTAAAAGAAACTTTGACATGCTTATCCAAGTGCTCAGAATATCATTTGGCACACAACTCACCACTTCTTGTGCATAGCTTTCAAATCCTTGTATAGCAAAATTCATTGTTGTTTGACCACAGGTCCAGTGGAGCAAAGTAATGGAAAGACCTTGTTGGGGGTTAAAGGCCACTTGTGCCTTGCCACCTGCATTTACTTGTACTTACTACTTACACGCCTAAACATTATAGGTGGTGGTTGCCTATCACTGTTACTTTATTCTTTATTCTTTACATTACAATATAATAAGGGAAAGCAAGTCACACATTGTGACAGTTGGAGTTCCCACACACCATCTTGCTCTTTCTTGCTTGAATCTCCATAGTTCTTGCTTCTCTCTTTCTTCCACTTCTACTCCACCTTTCAATTAGTATCAGAGCCATCATTTGAGGAGCTTCTTCAACATTGCATTCAGCTCACGAAGAAGAGCTTGCTTAAAGTTTTCATGGTAGCCACACATCAAGGTATACATAAGTCCACTATTGTCTAAGACCTTTCTAGTAGTGGTTTCAGCTCTAGCAAGCATCACTTGTGCTTGGTAGCAGTAGTAGAAGCCTCTAGGATAGCCACATGATCTACACCATTGGTCATAGTTGTCCTATTTACCCCCGCTCGGCTTCCCTCAGTCATCTCCAGTTCCTACCTTGCTCTAATAGTTGGTTATTTGCTTGGGTATACTCATTGTGGCATTGAGGGATTGCATTTGGTCACACATTGAGGCTGAATATCTTTAGCCATTGACTATGTTTCATGACAAGTTTACTGTAATACACTATGGATAGCATGTGTTTGAATGCCTATGCTTATGTAATGCTTATGGGGCAAGTTTGTAACACTCAAATGTTGGTTTGATGCTAGGGAAACCTTATTAGATTCATTAGAGCTCGAATAGCTCGACATTTCAAGGGTTTATTGTTGTAGCAAAGTTTGGACAACAAGCATTCACAATAAATGTCTATTTATTGAATGCACACATGCGATCTAAGCATGCTACATGGTTATGTTGATGCTTGACATTGTTGCTTATGCCTATGTTGAGCTCTAAATCTTGGATTTGAACTCAGTTGGTTGCATTTGAGCAGTGGCCATTTACTTTAGAGTTTTCCACTTGTGAGCTTGAAGACATATTGGAGGTTTATGTTTCTAGATGTATACATGATATATTTTGGATACCCAAATGTTATGAGCTCTATGCATTGAGCTTTCTTTGCTATTTTAATACTCCAATTTTTCTCTAGTGGGAGTACTTGGTATTTTTTATGAAGAACTTGTAAATATTTTTGGCTGAGACATATTCCAGAACTATCTAATCCAAGATTCTAGAAATCTCTCTTTTATAATAATTGTAATTAGAAATGGAAAAATCATTTTGTCATTTAAGTTAGTGGGAGACTCTTTTATGCTCTTTTGGCTTATGCATACACTATCATTGCAAAGGTTTACAATTATGGGTTGATTTACCTTTGAAATATTCTAGAAATGGTGGAGTTGCCTTGAAAATTGTATTGTAAATGGTTTTGATATCTCATGCATGTAATAATTTGAGTTGCAATTAGTGGCATGCAACTATTCTTTTCATGACATATTGTTGGGCTTTCTTCTTGAATCATGTGATGTTATACAACTCTACTTAATATACAAAAAGATTTTGTATTGTCTACAATTTATAGTTCTAAATGTGCCTTGATTAAGTTTTGAACATACCTTAACTTCACATTTGAATAGACCTTTCCTTTTAAAACTCTCAAGTATCCTATCCCACCAATATATCCTTACTTTCTTACTAGTGAGGTGTTCTCAAAGGTCCTCCACCTTGAGCATGTGCTCATAGGGCTTGAGCCTAGTCTCCAAGTCATGCATGAGTTTTGCAATCACATTTGATCCTCACACATGCGATATTGATGGGTCTAAATTGGTGCTGGGCACCTCAATAAATATAGCATGGAGGAGAGGAAGCATAAGGAAGTGGTTGATAAGTCCCTAGTACACGTGTCTCCATGGTACAAAGCTTTTGGTACTCCTAGAAATAAAGATTCACACATAGAACCATGTGTGTTGATAGAATGTGATGTTGCAATCTCAAGCTTCTCGGTTGCTTTAGACTTTCTCAAGGATGACGAGGATATTGATGAGGATATAGATTCTAAATCCCTTGCCATTATTTACATTGAAAAAGAACTTATTAAGGAGCCTATCAATCTAGTGGAGGATTACCCTTTACTATGTTAGCAAATATTAACTTGCTTTGATTCATCTTCGTTTGAGAAACCGAATGTCGACAAATCTAATCTTGCTTGTTTGATACCTATCATGGTGGATGGAGTTGACTACTTGTTGTTGCTCTAAAACATCCTATTGTATCTAGATATATGAAGAAAAAAGAGCTATACTCCAATATGGTCATAGATTCCTTAGATGGCCTCATAGATCTCAAGATATATCCCCATCCATGGTTGAGGTTATAAGATGTGGTGGGACTAACTTGATTACTATTGTTCATTAGGACATTATCAATGTTACACTTGGGTATGTGATACTAGAGGTTGAGTTCAAGTTATTGTATTTGTTTGGAACTAGAAGGCCAAATTATGGTAGTACCAAAAGTTTTGAATACCAATGCATACAAGGGTGGTTATCTGATGCTTGCAAAGAAAAACCTATATAGTAAACTAGAGAAGGTAAGTTCAAAATATTTATGTGAGAATTTATAATGAAACCATATGGGATGATGTGCATAAGGGCCAAAGGAATGCACATCTCAAATTCGGTTGATAAAAGTGGCATGTAGGTGGTTGATAAAAGGGACAATTCCTTGTAATTGTAGATTTTATTGAAAAAAAAAGCATGTAACTAGCCTTGCTAAAGTATGGTATTTGGGTCCATTTTCCTACCAAATTTGATTTTAAAAATGGTATGCAAGTAGCTTGGCCAAGCCAACAAATTGACCCTAGATGGAGAAATTCAACCAAGGTACTTGTAATCTACTTTTTCAACCAAATTTGAATGTGCACATTACATATTTGCCTCTCAAGTTTTGTCACATTTCAACTACAAATTGTCTTTTTTGCAAGTATATTTGTATGTTTCAAATTTTCCTAGGAGATGTTATATGTTGATAGATCTACATCAAGGTAAGGAGATTTAGGAGCTATTCACTCATTGTAAGGACTTGGCTTCGAAGGAATACATTAGAAACATGATAAAAAATTTGGTGGTATTCATAAGAATTGGTCACTTGGAGGACATGAGACCATCATGAAGATTTTACCAAAAACCTCAAGTATTTTGAAGGTCATGCTTGTGAATAGGTCAAATGCTAAAATAATTTGAGTTAAATAATTCATCATCCCCTTTGACAAAAAGCCAAGGACTAAGTGATTTTGTTACAAAATACTAGTGATTTCTTTGTTGTAATTATTTTCATGTCAATGTAAGAAACCTTGGTTTTTGTATCAATTAATTATTAACGCATGTTATATTTATATTTAGTAAATCTCTATTTATTAATATATATAGTAATTTGTCCATAAAAGACAGTGTATATATGAATATCATTTGCACGTCCTTATTCGTGAAATGTGTATATATTTTATTGTTAGCATACATCATATATATGTGTATCATCTATATATAGACTATTTGCCAATGTCAATATTTGTGTGTGACATGTTATTTATCATCTATTAAACACCATACAAAGGATATATACAATGAACACCAAAAAAAGAGTGTGAAGGAAACAATTTAGTTATACATTGTGCCCTTGTTTATGACAGTGACCTTTTGTGCATGGATGGCTATAAGTTGGGTATCATCAATCATGACAATCACGTATCCCTTTGTTATTGTTTCCAAGGCCTAAATGGAGCCTACATTGAATCAATATGGGAAAGAGCCATCCACTACACGGTGTTAAAAACTTTCCAACGCTAGTATGGTACAATTCTTATAAAACCTCATGCACCACTTGTCATGAAGGAAAATACAACATTAATATTTGCACCTTGGATTAATTCCAGCCTTTGTAAATTTAGCCCTAGCCTATGTGTACATGTGTGAACAGCCCTTAAGTTTGGAAGAGGGTTAGAATAAAAGGGACTACAGGCCAAAGGCAAGACATCTTTTGATCATTCAATAATCTTGGCTTTACCATTTTCTTGGAGTTAGCTTCTTCTTAGCTTTGAAGCACTCAGCCATGGCCGTCATGTATTCTTGAATCCCCAACCATTAATACATGATGAGGATGTCTTGGTGCAATAGATTTGTTAATTCTTTGTTGTAGCTTAGTTAATTTTTCATTTTCAGTTAGATTTCATTCCATGGTTGATTACTTTCTTACATTGGTATCAGAGCCTTGCTTTGATCCAAGGAAGGCTTTAATCCTATCATTTTCATGATTATGATCTTGCTGGGGAGGTCATTTTCATGGAAGATCTGATTACAAGCATCATTTCTATGTAACTAGAGTTGAAGACACAGTTACATGGTCTGGTTTCTTCTTGACAGTAACTAGACATGTTGTACTACTTCAAACCTTGTTAAAGATGGTGGATTTTGGCAATATCCAGTGGGGGCAATGGCAGGTTCCATCCAATTTTAACACATCGTGGTTCAATTTTGGCCCAAAAATGAAGAGAGATGGACAAAATGCAGGTAACTTGGGTTGAGGTTGAGTTTAGTGGGGGTTACTTTTGAGAGGGAAGGGTTTACTTTTCAGACACAGTCTTTCTCTCTTCCGTTTCAAGCTCCCTTCATACTCCATAGCCAATCTCTTGCTAATATCTTCTAGCCATGACTCTTCCAACCACAATGGACCCCATAACTTAGTTCTTGACCTCATGAGCTTCAGGTAGAATAGTGATTTGGCTCTATTAGCCTTTCTACTACTCTCTTCATCACGTTCAGGACAACAGTGTGAATTGCGCCTGTTCTGAAACCTGCCATATCCTTGATCATAGATGAGATCTATTGTTCAAATGCTCCATGTTTGAGGCTTCAAACTTCATTGGCAAAATTTTCTACATGACAATGCTTTGAGATCAGATCCAGACTTGTGCTCTTGACAGATAAACTTTTCGAGCTAGCTACGGTTTTTCAAAACAAGCGCTTGAAAACTTGTTGCAAGCCTTTCAAGCTATACAACATCTCCAATGTGCAGAGAGGATGCTGGATAGCAGATCTTCATTTGGTATTCTGCCATGTCTACAACAAGAAATCATGTGAAGGATCGATGAAAGCATTCGATGCTCTTCATTTGGTAGTATGCACTGTCTGCAACGATCACATGATTCGATGAAAGTGTTCGATGCTCTTCATTTGGTAGTCTGCCTTGTCTGCAACGAGGAATCATGTGAAGGATCAATGAAAGCGTTTGATGCTTTTGCACGAACAATATTTGAACGGAGAGTGGACATTGGAAGAAGCAGATAGCTATGTCGTGGATGAGGAATGTATGTACGCAGTTGTTGGCATCTTTGCTCTAATGCAGCTGAAAAGTAAACCTACTCAAGAACTGTTGAATACGAAATCATGGATGGCTCCCTTGACTACTGAGCCTGCTCACCAACAAGATTGGGTCCTCCATTAGAAGAAATCAATGATGTCTTCCTATTTGCATTTTAACCTCCTCTGCAAGCTTCTCTTATTTCCCTATTCACGAAGGTCTTGCTGAGCTTTATGTGAATGAAGATCAGTGGGGTTAGAAACATCACAGATGCTGAGTGGAATTGATATGTAAAGCTACTCACAACTATTCTTGAGCAATAGTGACAGAATTTGAGAGGAAATACAAAAAAAAAGGACATTATAGCACCGATAGCTAAATCAGGGATTGAAGTCCTTGAAACATGATTGGATTTCCCCTCAAGAATCCATCAACATTGGACCAACATTGAAGGAGATTGAAGCCAATGGAGGTCTAGGTATTCAATGGACAGCATGAAGCTTTTATGCCATTAAATTTTGGCATTCCCTCTCAAATTTCGGGATCTTCTGGACACATTGAAGCCCTCTCTATTACCTATTGCAACCTACTTCAAGTAGAGAAGGTAATCGGTCTTCATCAACCCTCATTTGGAGCATTCATGGAGTCATGGAGCTTTCATGGGATTAAAGAAGCTGAAGCTTATCAAGGAAGGGATTATTCTTGAATATTGAAGATCTCTTGGACTGATTTTAGACGGATTATCAAGCTCAACTCACCTATGTCAAGCATTATGGATTGAAGGTCATTCCATCAACAATGCTCTTCTCCAATCAATTAAATGAGGTACTCTAATCACTCTTAATTTCTCTTTCCATCCAATTGCTGATCTCATTTCCAATTGCTGAAGAGAAATAAGAGGATTAATGAAGCTTTCATTCATAGCTTAATGCATTACATGAAGCCTATAGGTTATGTCAGTCATTGTCTTTGCTAAACCTTTTCAATTTACTGAAATGGCCATCTCTAAATGTCTCAAACTCTTCCATAATGAATGAGCATTACCCATCTACTTTCATTCACTGAAATCAGTAATTTCTTGAGATTCATTACTCAATCTTTATTGTCTAACCCTGACATGAAATTGATTGCCTATTTTGTCTCTTGATCATAAGAAAATCATTACCCAATTGGTAAGTGAGAAAAGCTTTGTAAGCAGTGAGTCACTGCTGAGGTAAATACCTCTCCATTTCTCATTTACATTTCAGCCTTTTCAATTCCAATCTTGCATACCATGAAAGGGCAAATGAAAGGCAATTGTATTTCCTTCCTATTCCATGCATATCATACTGATTTTTAGAGCTAGAATTCACTTGCCATGTACATGCCCACGAGGAAAAGTGGATGCCGGGCGAGTCGGTAGGACAAAAGAGAGGTGACCCTCCCCTACCGACGAGGACCCTGAAGGGGAGCACAACCCGGCTTGAGAGGGAACTTTGCAAACCCCTCCGGTCTCGGATCCCATGCATTTTCAAATTTAGGTGCAGGTACAAATCTCAAAGGCACTTGAAATCAGCCTATAGCATGAGTTTATGGGCAGTGAGTTCTTGAGATATTGGCAAATGTATGGTACTCATGAATGTATGGCAAATGTATGAAGACATATGGCTACAGTAAAATGTATGCATTCAATGGTAAAGACACTATGGTTCAGCATTAAAGTTTGGAACATAGTACGTATACATACCCTCATTAAAGATTGCAGTCTACATTGAGTTAGACAGCCATTTTACTGGTTACAGAGGTCATTTTCAATATGGGCAGACGTATGAGACTCTCCTACAGGGTTATGAAGTTGGTACATGCTTGGTATTGATGGTACAAGCCATTAATTGACTAGAACAGGGTATTCACTGCCTGTAGGAATTTTCAGACAGCAACAGAAAATCCCTTACATAAATTTCTATACTCATCCATTTTCTGCACTTGATAGATCGTTGGATAGAGTGCTCTTCAAGCTTTGAACAGAGCCAAAGACCTCGTAATTTGGAGCTCTAGAAGTGAAGATAATCAAGTTTTTCTATTGCAGGAAATTCAGGACAGAAATCAACCCATGGCTAGGAATAAGAAGAGAGACCCTGTTTTGGATACTATCAATGAAGAATTGAAGGAATATCAACAGGAAAGGGGTGAACATCAACAGGAAAGGGGTGAACATGACACTTCTTAAGATGCCATTTACCGAATGCATTATGAGAACGAAGAGGTCGATGCAAGTTCCACCCACTCCCCTACCAATCAACCCATAGAGATGTCTCATATCTCAATGAATTCAAACAGTTTTCAACAATTGTCAAATGACATAAAGGATATGAAATCAGGTTTCGAGGGTATGAGGTTGGGTATTGACAAGCTTGTAGCACTTCTTGGTGAGAAAATGTTGCCTACAGCTGGTCTTAATGTCCCACATCCTCATAGGGCTGAAGAACCACCTAAACCACCTACTCCTAAGGTGGTAGGTCAATTTGAAGTTGGAGAGTCATCTAAAGCTAAGGATTTTGTTCATCCCACTTCACTTCAGCCACAATTCCATCAACAAAAGGGTCACTTTCAGCCACATGGGCAGGATCTTCAAGAAAGAGTGCAAACAAACTCAAAGCATGATGAAGACATCCATGGGTGCAACTCTTTCTACAAGCAATTTTACCCTCAAGCAAATGTTGGTGGCTATGAGCAAGGGCATGTTAATTCAGCCCCAAACTCTTATGGGCAGCCAGATGGACATGTGAATTCAGCCCCAAATGCTTTTGGACAGCCACAACAAAATTTCTCTACTCAAGTGCAGCCCAATAGCCAAGTCCCATGTTAAATCATGGTTGGAATCAGCAAAATAATGGGCAGCAACCACCTTTCAACTCACCTATGCATGGACAACCTCCCAATGTGAGCAACACATACTTTCAGCCTCAAGGACATTGTTTCCAGCCACAAAGTCATGGTATGCATTATGGACAGCAAACTCCTTATGCACAAGGGCATGGAAATAATGAATATCCTAGGCAAGGACCTTTTGGCAATTCTTTTGGGCCACAACACCATAGTGGGCAACAGCACCATAATGGACAACCTCCTCAATACGAGAGAGAGTACAAGGAGAAAATAATTATCTCAAACTTCAAGGGAGAGAACCCTTTACCCACGGAGTTGGAGGAGTGGTTTGACAAGTTAGAGATGTATTTTTCCCTTTACCCAAGGCTCGAGAATGCCAAAGTAAAATTTGCAGCCCTTCATCTAGAAGGCTATGCTCACACTTGGTGGAGATATATGGCGAGGATGGGACATGACTTCTTGTCTTGGGATGCATTGAAAAATGCTATGATTGAAGTCTTTGTTTCCCCTATTGAAAAAGAGCGGTTAGAGAAAAAGTGGTATGCACTTGAGCAACATGGTCTCTCGGTTAGAGAGTACTCAAATCAGTTTTTGAACCTCTCGATGTATGTTCATGGGGTCTCCGATAGTGCCAAGTTGAATAAATACATATTTGGTTTGGAACCTATTCTTTCTTCTGAAGTTGGAGCCATGAATCCTACATCCCTACAAGCTGCCATTCAATTGGCTGAACGTTATGGGCAGAAATACAAGGGTTTTCAGTCAAAGACAGGGCATTCTTTTCAACCTACGCAGTTCCCAAGAACATCAGGCCATTATGGGTATGCTAAAACTGATTTTCAGCATATTGGGAAGCCATCAAATACTTTCAGCAATACCTACAGTAAGATACCCACTTTTCCTACTGTTTTTGGGTCAAAACAAAGCAATAATTTCAGACCTAATGCTGAAAATAGATTTGATGGAAAGAGAACTGATATAAGTGCCAAAACTTCAGCCCCAACTCAAGGCAAACATGTATCGAATGACAAGCTCAAAGATATGTATGCTAAAGGACTATGCTACAAATGTGGAGAGAAATGGTCACCCGATCATAAGTCCAAATGCAAGGCCAAAAAATGAAGATTAGCATGATCATCAAGGATGATTCCGATGTTGAATCTATTGAAGGAAGCTTGGCTCAGCTTGATGTCACAATAACTCAAGAAGAGGCGCATGAAAATGAAGAGAATGTCCATGATGAGTTCTATGATCCGATGGATGGGTTTCCTTTCGACCCGGGTGGTCATTATTTGGATGATTCATGGACTGATTTACATCCATCACTATGTGCCATATCAAGTGATGCATGGAGTGGTTCAAGAGGGGATAATACCCTACGCCTTAAAGGTCAAATCAAGGGAAGGACCGCTCATATACTCATAGATACGGGAAGTACACATAGCTTCATTAATGCTAAGTCACTCAATGGGCTGAAATTGAATACGCATGAAATGCCTACATCACTCAAAATCCAAGTGGCAAATGGAAATTTTGAGAAGAGCAATCAATGCTGTCCAAATGTACCTATCACCCTTTCCCCATTGTGCACTACATTGGTGAGCCTAATTGCATTAGAAATGGGTCCCATTGATATAATACTTGGCTGCAACTGGCTGAAATCTTTGGGCAGATTTAACATGGATCTCAACAATATGGAAATGGAGTTTAAATGGTGTGGACAACAAGTAACACTACATGGAGCTGAAAGGAAAAGAATGGAGATGATCAGCCCCAAGAAGGTTAAGAAAGAGATAAATGCAAAGGCATGTATGTTCACCATTCTTCTTTCCAATATTGAAGAGGATCAGCCCTCTTCTCCTACCAACAATATGGACCCATGTCTTTGTAAATTGCTGAAAGAATATGATGATATTTTTCAGCCACCTACCTCTCTTCCTCCCAAAAGAGAAGTGGATCATCCCATTGACTTGCTGCCCAATACAAAGCCCATCAACAAACCACCATATCCCCTCTCCAAAGTGGAAAGAGAAGAGGTAGAACGCCAAGTCAAAGAGCTTTTGGAAATGGGTCTCATTAAGGCAAGCCAATCACCTTTTGCTTCTCCAGTCCTTCTTGTGAAGAAGAAAGATGGCTCCTTTCGAATGTGCATTGATTACCGCGATCTCAACAAGGCCACTATTAAGAATAGGTATCCAATATCTAGAATAGATGATCTCTTAGATGAATTGAAGGATGCCAAGGTGTTCTCCAAAATTGACTTGAGATCGGGATATCATCAAATACGCATGAAGGAAGGGGGATGAATTCAAAACAGCCTTCAAGACGGAGAGGGGTCTTTATCAGTTTATGGTTATGCCTTTTGGGTTATCAAATGCTCCAGTCACATTCCAGTCTCTCATGAATAAGATACTTCAGCCATTGCTCTTTAAAACAGTTTTGGTATTCTTTGATGACATTTTGATCTATAGCAAGAATAAAGAAGACCATTTGCAGCATGTAAAAGAGGTCTTTGACATATTGAGGATACACAAACTGTTTGCCAAGGCCACTAAATGCTCTTTTATGACAAAGGAAGTTGAGTACTTGGGTCATATAGTGGGAGAAGATGGAATCAAAGTGGATCCTAAGAAGGTTCAGTGCGTCAAAGAATGGCCTTTACCAACCAATGCCACTTCATTAAGAGGTTTCCTTGGTTTGTCATCCTTTTACCGACGGTTTATGAAGAACTATGCTCATGTTGCAGCTCCTCTTACCGATCGGCTGAAAAAGGAGGCATTCTTTTGGAACGAGATCGCTGACAAGAGCTTTAATGAGCTGAAGCAATTGCTTGTTTCCGCACCCATACTAGTTTGCCCTGACTTCTCCAAGACTTTTACCATTTATGTAGATGCCAGTGGTAGAGGTTTGGGAGCAGTTTTGGTACAAGAGCATGGTGTCATTGCATTTGAGAGCAGAAAATTTGATGACAAAGAGAGAGAGATGCATGTTTATGAGCAGGAGATGCTTGCTATTTTACATGCAATCAAGAAATGGCACCACTACCTCTATGGGATACACTTCAAAGTCAAAAGCGATCATAGGGTCTTGAGATATTTTCTCTCGCAGCCCAATCTTTCTCCCAAGCAAAAGAGATGGTTGGCCACTTTGCAATCATATGATTTTGAAATATCATACATGGCTGGCAAGGATAATGTGGTGGCTGATGCACTATCAAGAATGTGGGCATGCAGTCTATCTACTATGTCTACCATCTATAAGGATTGGATTGAAGACATTCAAGAGGAATATATGCTTGATGAGCATGCTGCCCATATTTTACAGAAATTACAGCAAGGGTGTGATGCTGAATTTTCTAATTTTAAAGTGCATAATGGCCTCTTATGGTTTAAGGGTAAAGTGTACTTGATTCCCAGCAATAAATTCAAGCTGAAGGTGCTTCAAGAGATGCATTCATCGCCAATGGCTGGCCACTTGGGCCTTTTCAAGACGTTTGATAGAGTTCATCAAAGCTTCTATTGGAAAGGTCTATGGAAAGATGTTAAAGAGTATGTATCTCAGTGCTTGGAGTGTCAGCAAAATAAGGATTCCACTCTATTACCAGCTGGCTTACTTCAGCCTTTACCCATACCTACGGGCAAATGGACAGATATTTCCATGGATTTCATAATGGGATTGCCTACTACCAGTCATGGATGGAACAATATCTATGTGGTAGTTGATAGATTGACCAAATCAGCCCACTTTATCCCAACTAAAGTCCAATATTCAGCAAGGCAAGTCGCCGAGCAATTTATGGAAGGTGTGTTCAAACTACATGGTATGCCTATGAGAATAGTGTCATACCGTGATTCGAAGTTTATGGGCAACTTTTGGAAAAGTCTATTCTCCTCTATGGGTACTTTTCTCACTCCTAGCACGGCCTATCACCCTCAGACTGATGGACAAACGGAGAGAGTCAATCATTGGGTGGAAGTGTACCTTAGGCATTATTGTCATGACACACAAGCTTCATGGGATCGTTGGATCCACCTTGCTGAATTTTGCTATAATAACACGCATCACATGAGCGTTGGGATGTCTCCGTTTGAAGCTCTTTATGGGTATAAAGTCCAACTTCCATCAGTTTTATTCCATGAAGACATCAACCCACAAGCAAAGGAAGAGTTGGAAAGAATGGAGTTGGTCATGAGGCAATGCAAGGACAGCATAAGGAAAGCACAAGACGTAATGAAGGTCTATGCTGATGAGAAAAGAAGACATTTAGACTTCAAGGTTGGAGATTGGGTATTTCTCAAAGTGCCCAAGACGCATTATGCTTCATTAAAGGGTGGGAATAACAAGCTTGCTCATAGGTTTTATGGGCCATACTTGATTTTGGACAAAATTGGAGAGCTTGCTTATAAACTTTAGCTACCATCTTCCACTAGAATACATGATGTATTCCATATTTCACAGCTGAAGAAGTATGTTGGGCCCGATGTACAAGTATTGGAAGAGTTACCACCATTGGATGAGGCAGGACTGATCATATATGAACCTGAAAGTATTATTGGAAAGAGAGAGAAAGTTCTCAAAAATCGTACTCTCATTGAGTATCTCATTAAGTGAAAGAATTTGCCCATTGAAGAGTCTTCTTGGCAACCATCCACTTATGTCAGTAACTTTCCTTGGTTATTACAGGATGATATATGATGCAGTATGCAGTGACTGTGCAGAGACAGCTTACTGTATGAAATTTCTGCAGACAATAAAACTATCCTGACTTCATCAAAATTTGATTCTGATGTTATGGGGTGATGCTTGGGAGTGTATACTTCGTTTCTACACCTCATACGCCTTATTTGGACCAATATATCAAAAGTTATGGCAGTTTTAGATAATCAGCCCTGTTTGGACAGCAGCCAGTTTTCTCACAGTTTGGCATGCAAAAGGTCTTCTTTTCATGGACAGTGCTTTCTTATCATTTGGAAGATGAATGGGCATGATTACTATCATCCTTGACTTGGATTTAGGCCATTACTTCTTGGTTTTGAGGACAAAACCATCTTCAGGACGGGATGGTTTGTCATGAAAGAAAATACAACATTAATATTTGCACCTTGGATTAATTCCAGCCTTTGTAAATTTAGCCTTAGCCTATGTGTACATGTGTGAACAGCCCTTAAGTTTGGAAGAGGGTTAGAATAAAATGGACTAGAGGCCAAAGACAAGACATCTTTTGATCATTCAATAATCTTGGCTTTACCATTTTCTTAGAGTTAGCTTCTTCTTAGCTTTGAAGCACTCAGCCATGGCCGTCATGTATTCTTGAATCCCTAACCATTAATACATGATGACGATGTCTTGGTGCAATAGATTTGTTAATTCTTTGTTGTAGCTTAGTTAATTTTTCATTTTCAGTTAGATTTCATTCCATGGTTGATTGCTTTCTTACACCACTCTCTTAAAGCTAGACTTGGGGACAAGTAGCTTATACTTATAAAATTGTTAGATCTCTCTAAGAACCACAATTTCAAGTTTTTATATGTGAAGGAATGGATACTACCATTATTGATATCAATATGTGCATGCTCCTACATCTATATGTATATATTGATCAAGCTCTATCACATTCTAATGTCATTGGATAATAAAACTAATTTATCATACTAAGAATCATGTACGAGTAAAATTTGTTGGATATAGATTGAATGCAAATATATGGCTTGGAGATGAAGAAGCTTGAGAGAGCACAACTTTTAAATATATTGAGAAGTGTCAATAAATAAGGTTCATAAGACTAAGTATGCCCTCAAATTGAATAGGCATGTATACAAGGCCAAAGGCAAAAAACCTCCTAAAGAGAGAAAAAAGTGTCTAGGTAGTCCTAAGTACATTCACACACATCACTACCAAAACTACCAAAATATAGTAACAAATCTCCTTTAGGAGTGATCTGGTAAACAAGAGCTGGCACTCATGTATAGGGAAGTGCTATACTTGGTAAACTAGATCGATCCACAAAGGGGAGTAAGCCCAAAGCTTTGCAAAAAGCTTCAAGCTTCTCATGTGTAAAGAGATCTGCAAGGTTGTTCTATGTTGGTTCCTAAACCAAGCTAATCTCTCCTACATAGAGTCTACCCCTGACATAACAATAGTGGACCTTGATGTGGTTAATACATGCATCAAACACTAGATTCCATGCAATTACCAATGCACTTTGACTATTAATAAAGATGTTGGTGGCACATGATAGTTCAACACCCAAATCAGCCAAGAGGCATTTGAGCCAAATGCACTCAATCGTAGCTGTGAGAACTGCCCTTACTCAGCTTCACAACTAGAAGTGGCCATAGTGGGGTTCTAAAAAAAGCATGTAAATCAAGCTGTAATGATCCCCCCTTGGGATAAAATAACCCAAGGTACCAAGTACTACTTAAGTAACAAAAGATCCACTTCATCGCCTACCAATGCTTAGTGCCTAGGCTATGCATAAACTTGCTCATTTGTGAGAATACAAACTGAATGTTAGACCTCATAATACATGGATACAGAAGTGCCCAAGATATGGAGCTAGACATTGACTCTTAACAGCCAGTTTCCTACAGGTATACAAGGCCTTCCCCTGTAAATCTTCCTTTCAAATTAGTGGTCATCCTTTGCTAAATGTTTTGAATCAAGGAGGTAAATCTTCCTTTCATTTCATTCTCGCCGTTCTTTGCTGACCATTGTGATTGTACTTTGAATTAAGGAGGCAAATAAAGTGGGTTCCTGAGTTCAACTCTAACCAAAGTGCTAGTTAAAAGTTATACTCTTAAGTAACATGACTTAGGTCTATCTCTGAACAGGTTCATACATAAAAAATTCATTCCTTCTCAGACTGGCTACCTCATTCACACATTGTAGACCAGCCTCTGCATACATATTAGACATCAAAACATATGTAGCAGCCTCCACAGACTGCAGACCCATAGCATAAATGAATGCCTGTTTTCCCAGCTCAATGTTGGCGTGTGTAGAACAAGCACCAAGTAAGCATATCCAAATATCTATATCTTCCATGAAGGGTATACCCAGTAACACGTTTTCCATCTTTACAAAATCTCCTGCACGTCCTAGGACACTCAGCATAGCAACAAAATGCTTCCAGGTTGGCATCACACCAAATCCTTGGTTCATACATTCAAAATACTCAACAGCCTGGTTGATAACACCAGCATGGCTGCAAGCATAGAGAAGAGAGAGAAATGTGACTCCATCTGGCTTAAGACCTGCATCTTGCATCCCCTCAAACATCTGCACACTAGCCTCAAGGTTTCCTTCTTGTGCATGACCAGCAATACATGCATTCCATGATACATCATCAGGCTGGAACAACCCATCAAACACTGCCTGGCCATCTGTCATGCTAAAACAACTCCCATATGTGCGGATAAGGGTATTGGCCACAAAATAAGTTGGCTTAGATGCTCCCAAGAGAACATCACTATGAACCTGTCTGCAGAGTTCTATGCTTCCTGTTTTGATGCAAGCTTGCAAAACACACAGAATAGTGATATCGCATAAGACCAAATTATCTCGTCGTATGTGTTTGTAAAAGATTAAAGCCTGTTCTGCTTCACCCTGCTCGATGTATGCCGAGAGCATTGCAGTCCAAGAAACTATGTTATGTTCCAATGATCTATTGAATACCCTTTCTGCTTCCTGAATGCTTCCAAACTTGCCATAAAAACTCACGAGAGAACTACAAATAAAAACATCTGAGGTAAAACTTTTCTCACAGATATCTGCATGTAGTGCCTGTCCAATCTCCAAAGCACTGCTCTTCTTCAGCAGCTCATTGTTTGTTCCGACAAGGATGGCACATGCTTGAAGGGCCATCACAATTGTCTGCTGATCTGGACTGACACCTTCCTCTTGCATCTGCCTGTACAGTTTTAAAGCTCTCTCCCCCTGGTGCTGCTCAACATATGCTGAGAGCATCGCACCCCAGACCACCACTTGCTGCTTTGGCAAGTCACAAAACACATGCTCTGCTTCCACAGTGCATCCATACTTCCCATACATCATCATCAATGAAATGCCAACAGAGACATTGGTTCCTAATCTGTTTCTGCAAGCGTCTGCATGTAGTGCTTGCCCTATTTCTAGAGGCTTCAGTTTGGGTGGTAGTTCCTCCTCTATGGAAAGGCAACAACAAGCTTGTACAGTGAATGCAACTGTATGCTGATCAGAACTTAGCCCTTCTTCTACCATTTGCCTGTAGAGGAGTAGTGCCTTTTCCCCATGGCATTGCTCAATATATGCTGACAGCAGTGCATTCCATACTACGATGTCACGTTGAGACAATCCATCAAATATCAATTCAGCTTCCACAATACTTCCACACTTTGCATACATACTCAAAAGAGCGCTGCCAAGAAAACCATCAAACACAAGGCCCCTGCTCCGCCGTCGAGCATCAGCATGTAATCCCTGTCCGATCATCAAATACACGTCATTGGTTGATTGTGCTGGATTGTTGACAAGCTCTCTTCTGACTGCGAGCATGCCACAAGCTTGAACTGCGAGCATGAGTGACAACTCATCTAGGCAGATCCCTTCTTCTCGCATCTGCCTGTACAATTGTAAGGCCTTTTCTCCTTGACCCTGTTCCACATAAGCTGAGAGCATTGTGTTCCATGCTACCATATCTCGCTCTGGTAACTCATTGAATAAGTTCTCTGATTGACTGATTTTTTCAAGTTTTGTATACATCCTTATGAGAGTGCTACCAACGAACACATCCAATGCAAAGCCCTTGATGCGAGCATCGGCATGCAGTGCCTCACCGATCTGCAAAACAACACTATTTGGTTGTCCAGGACAAGCTACTTCTTGTGCAAGTTCACCACATGCTTGAGCTGTGATCATGATTGTCTGCTCGTTGACATTCACCCCTTCCTCTTGCATATGTTGGTACAGCTGTAAAGCCTTCATCCATTGTCCTTGCTCTGTATAGACTGAAAGAACAGCATTCCATGAGTCAGTATCGAGCCCAGAGACCTCATCGAACATGTTTTCTGCTTCCATAATGCGTCCACACTTTGTGTACATCTTCAAAAGTGTGCTCCAAACAAAGCAATGTGAAGTGAAACCCAATTTCCTGGCGCAGCTATGTAATGCCTGCCCAATCTCAAAGAAAATCCGTTTGATATGTTGCTCATTGGATGCCACAGCTTCTTTGTTTTGAGCCAGAATTCCACATGCTTGGAGGGTGATCATATATGTCTGCTGGTTAGAGCTCACCCCTTCTTCTTCCATTTGTCTAAACAAAACTAAGACTTTCGTATATTGGTTCTGATCAACATATGCTGAGAGCATAGCATTCCATGTCACAACATTGCGTTGGGAGAGTTCAATAAATACTTTCTCTGCATCTGGAATGCTGCCACATTTGCCATATGTACTCACAAGAGAACTGCCAACAAAGACTTCTGCATCATAACCCCTTCTATGTGCATCATTATGTAGTATACGACTTTCCCTGAGATCCAATATACTAGCACAAGCTTTAAGTACACCTACAAATGTGTGTCCATTTGGCTCCACACCTGCACGTTGCATACGATCATACAAATCCAAGGCTTCCAGACCATGACCGCAGTTGGCATGACTACAGATCATAGCGGTCCAGGAGTATACTGTTCCGGATGGCAAGGAAAAGAAAACAGCGCAAGCATCTTTAAGGGCACCACAATTTGCAAATGCAACAGTGAGGAGGTCTCCAAGCAATCCCGAAAGCGGAACATGGTGCTTGGAAAGATGAGACTGAACATGTTTGATATAGGAGAAGGCCTTAGCCTTACTGCAAGCCTTGAGAAGGGCGTGATAGACATAATTAGGGGGATGATCTGTCTGAGACAGGGCATCCAAGGCCTGCTGGACCTGACCTTGGTCGCATAAACGGCAAATGGTCTCGCAGAAGGCGTCCTTCTTATGCTGATGCTCATGATGGTGGTACTGCCTGTGATTTTTGCTGGGATTACCACAAAACCAGTTGACGAGAGACCTTCCCTTGTGCTTGTGAGGTGTAGAGATGATGTAAAAAGGGGGGCGTCGCATTTTCCCTCTCCCTTCTTCTTCGCTCCTCCATCTCGGATGTCTTGCTGCAGCGATTGCAGACACAGAATCGACCCTGCCATGAGTTGGTAAATGTATCAAAGCGCGCTTTGCAATACAAGACACTCGTTGCCACTCACATGTTCATATTTGCAACAGGTTTTAGACAAATCCTCAATATAATTCTCACACTAGGCGCTCCGCGCCTAGGCTCGCCCCGGCGCTTTGGGGGGGGGGGGGGGGGGGAGGGGGGGTGTTGGACGCGTGGTACCCGTCCTTGCGTTCTCTTTGTTTTTTGTGGGGGAGGTGGGGGCCTGCCACATGGCACCCGTCCCCCACCTTTCCTTAAGTAATAGTATAGATTGTGAATTATGATATCACCATGAGCTTGCTTTTTTCAGGGAGGGAGGGACCAAGTACGTTGTTAAGTGTCCTTTTCCCTCTTAAGAGAATGTCAAAAACTACTTGTGATCACCCTTCAAGGAATGCTATTGTCTTATTCTATGTAAGTTGTAAGAAATTTGAAAAATTCATATGAAGTAATCGAGACCCTTGCTCCTTTTATCCTCAAGGCTTTACTTCCATCACATGTTTCCTCTTTAAACTCTTGTTTCCTTCCTTTCCTAATGGATATTTTAAGGCCCCCCAGAATGATTTTCATTGGCTCACCAATGCCTCTCACTGCATCTTCACAAAGTATACAATGATGATCACAACAATTTCGGAGGCTTGCAAACTTTTCATCATGGAAGTTGTTGCCATTCTCAACTTATTTTTGGCATTAAGTTACAAATTTTTTGGATTGATAACTTAGCTCAATAAGTTTTTATTAAAATTTTAGATCCTATTTTTAGTATATGTACAGCTGACATCACTACATGTTATGAGACAATTCCACATCATGGTGACTATGGTCTTGTAAATATCATATCCCAAGTTATCTCATGGGATTTCTCTTTTAAGAAATGTGAGTCCTTATCCTTCCTCTCGCCACACCCCTCTACAAATTAGACAAATTGCTCCAAGTATTCGAATGATAGATGAGTCAACTTTACCCTTGAGAATTTATCACATTCAACTCTTGGCTTATAGACATGGTTCTTTCATTGGCTAGAATAAATAAAAGGCAATGTTTGGGCATTCTTATGGACCTTTGTGCTCTCCATTGTGGTGTAATCTCTATCTTTTTTATTTCTAGTATACCTTTGGCAAGACCTTAGCCTCTTTTAATTAAAACACTTCACCCATACGTTTTGGTACTATGATGATTTGCTTATGGCCAATGTCCAAGACCCTACAGCTTTTCTATAAAAAAATGTATCTTCTATCTTCTCCATCAATGGGGATACCCCTTTGGAGTTTGATCTGTAAGCAAATTTGTTATTCTTCTATAAAATCGAGCATTCTATTTCATTTCCATTAAATTTCTTATTTTGGAATTTATTTGTAATTCCCAAAATCATATCATTCAAATGTATGATAAAAAGGATCATCTTACTTTCAAATGCATCAAATTCATATGGCATGGGTCCAACCTTAATACTCCTAGTGAATAGACCTATTGCTATCTTTGAGAATATGTTGTGGCATTCAAGGGATCCAATGAAGAATATATTCCTTATAATCTCCTCGCATATATAAGTAAGGAAAAATTGGTTCAAAAGTGGCTATTTATTGATAATCTCTCTCCTACCTTTTATAAGAAACTTTCCAAGGAGGAATTTGACACTTTTGTGTGTTTAATTTCTTGGTACCTAATCCATTTACATTTGCATGGGCAACAACAAAATAAAATCCACCCCTAACCATGTATAAAAAACTATATTGCTTATGTAGAGCTTGTTTGCTATTTATTGTTGAATGATCTCAATTTTCTAGTTAAACCATTACAGAAATGCATTTTTGAACGATTTGTGAAAGCTTAGTTCATGTATTATTTAACGAGAGATTTAATTTTTGCACAAATGACTTAGATGATTTGCTCTACTGATCATGGGTAGATGTGGAGGAAACCCTATGCAAACTTTATATAGGGTTTCTTGATGCCTATTGAAACACTCTATTCAATGTATGTGAGAAGAACAAGCTATTTAATGCTCTTTTTAATGCCAATTCAAATACTATAGGGAATAGGCTCAAGAAAGCTAGTAAGCCTCATAAGAAGGTAAGTTAAAATGAGATCAAAATATGAATAAGTTTTTGTATTGAATTTGACATATCTCTCAAAGAATCAAGCTCCCTAGCCTTCCATTTGTTGATTATCTTTGGTTAATTGACAGCTTCTTGTCTCAATACCACCACCTCATACCACCCTTCTCTCCTACTATCAAGAAGCTCCTCTTGACCCTTTTACACTACTCAATGTAAGCCTTGCTAATTGATTGCCTTAAGAGGAAGATAAGGGAAATGGAAGTAGCCATAGCCAAAGATGCAAAGGAGAGAGTTTCTAACCAAATAGGAGATAAGATAAGTTTGATAAGTGGGGTTAAAGTGACACTCAACTACAATCCAATAATCCATGACAACAAATATTAAAGCAGGTCAACTCAAAACTAAGCCTCTAATCTGGCCTATGATTGCTAGCATATGATCCCTAGCCTACCAATAAAGCCTATGATTTCTAGTCTACTAAGCCTACTAATGACCCTGCGTAGCAGTTTCCGAGTGAGATTAGGCTAACATTGTGCCTAATTGAAAGAGCCTAGACTAACACCAATTGAAAGAACTTGATTGAATGACCTACTTGGCTAAGAGTTGACTGAGCATTACTCCATGATTGAACATAAATTAGCACATAATAATGAAGTCTCTTTAAGTAGAGATCCATAAATACCATAATAATGAAACATGAGTAGCATTCGAGTTTTATTTTGTATAAGAAGCAAAAGAAGCATCTTCTCAAAATATCCAAAATAACATCGTTTCTTGTGTTTTAAATATTGTATGCTTTAGATAATTCAAATTTATTCATTGTTGATATGAAGGTTTTGTTATATGAGTGTGCAAAGTCCAAATCTTTATGGAAGAGTAAAGGGATCTTGCAATTTCCTTGATGGATTTTCAGGCTACAACCAAGCGCAAGTTCATTCGGACTCGATCCTACAATTTTGAGGACTGTAGCATGGAGTATATAAAGCTCTCAAATTGTAAGTCCATAGTATGTACAGCACGTGAAGGCATATAAGAATACTCTTAGTTCTACCATAATTTGGGTCCTTAATTGTAATGTTGAAATATTTTACATTTTTGCTTCTAATGTTCAATTATATTTTTCTTATTGCTAGTATGTAATATGTCTCATTTGTTTAGGCAAAAGGCATTGAAGAGGGAGAATTGGAAGCAAGAACTACTCAATCGTATGGTTTTGGTAAGGATAGTGAATGGTATACACTATCTTAGGTTGTAGAACTTGTACTTTACAATATAAGCAAAGTTTTAGTAGCTTTGAGCTCATATATATTATATTCAAGCCAAATTTTAGCTTTCAAAGCTTTATTTAAACTCATGTATAGATTGTAATGAAAACAACAATACTATTTTTCTTTCTCATTTCTTCTTTATATTATCCTTCAATATTTCCTTGTGTCAAGCTATATTATTGTGTGCAATTCTTAATAGCATGTGAGTTATATTCATATAAATAGTGTCCAATAAGCATGTAAGAAAGAATGAAAAAAAACCAAGGAATTGCTAGTTGTAGACATGTGGCTCTAACCATAGGTCTACAACTAGTAGCCCTTTTTTTTTTTTTTTGTCTACACCAAGCATGTTATATTCATGTGAAACAATACATAAAAAATGCATATGTATTCTATTTAAGGGACTATTTAAGTTACTAAGAAACTTACAAACTGAAAATAGATAGAAGGGGAGAGAGATGAAGACACCAAGAGTGCACATATAAAACAATGGAGACTTGAGCACATAGAAAGATAGGGCTGAAATATTCTTCTTCTTCCTCACAAAAGAACAAAGTCTACAACATGATTAAAGACTAATATGAAAGTACCACAATGTATGTACACACAATTACTAAGTGTGAGCTCGCTAAGGAAGGAAGAGGTGGCACAATGAATGTGCCACAACCAATGATGGACTATGTGGGTATAGTCCAGTTGTAGAATCATTGGTATATCCTTATGTCGGTCACCTAATGTGAAAGTGAATAATAGCTTACCACACCACCAATGCACATAGTGGATGCCAGCTCATGTAGAGCTCGACATTTCAACACTCCCCCTCGAGCTTACCATGAGCTCATGAACTCCAAGCATAGCCTTGAAGCATTGAAGCTTCTTAGCTCCTAAGGCCTTGGTGAAAATGTCAGTAACTTGTTCCTTTGTGTTGACATAAACCAAGTCAATATCACCTCGTAGAGCCCGCTCTTGATTGAAATGGTAATGGACCTCTATCCATTTGGTCCATGCATGATACATTGGGTTCCTAGCCAATTGAATGCTACTAAGATTATCATAGTAGATGACAACCTTCTTGTCCACCTACATCCCCAAGTCACCAAGTAGCTTGCATCACCAAGCTACCTCACATGCTCCAATTGCAACATCTCTATACCCTATCTTTGTACTAGACAACTATTGGCTATTTCTTATTGCTCCAAGTAATAGTAGCACTACCAAAGGAAAATATAAAACCACTGGTAGATCTCCTGTCTAAAACACTCTAGCCCAATTTGTATTTGTGTAACCATGAAAATCCAATGGTACACCTACACCGTAGAATAAGGCATAGTTTAATGTGGACTTGACATAGCACAATGTGCGCACACTGCATCCAAATGTGGCTTCTATGGAAGTTGCATAAACTAACTCTCCAAACCAACTATGTAGTCTAGGTCGGCCTAGGGATTGTCAAATAGATAAGGCTACCCACAATCTTCTGATACATAGTGACATCCTCAATCAAGTCACCCTCATGGGCACTAAGCATAACACTAACATCCAAAGGTATAAAAATAAGCTTGCAATCACCCATACATACGTCTTAAACATATGCAACATATACTGTGACAACCATATATCCAATAGAGTCTTGATTATCTCTATGTCGAGAAAATAGCACAGTTCTTCCAATTCCTTCATCCCAAATTCAGCCTTGAGAAGACCCTTCTACATTGCTCTCACATACATAGAGTAAGTGATCAACCTAGTTGTGCTTTGTGAAATCCAATGTTGACAAGATATTCTACAATCCTGTCATGCCATGCCCAAGATGCTTGCTTTAGCTTATACAAGGCCTTACAAAGCCTACATATATAATATTGATGATTCTCATTCATATAATTAGGTGGCTGCTCAACATAAACTTCCTCTTGCAACTTCCCCTGCAAGAAGACATTCTTAACATCCATTTGATATATGGTCCAACCTTTTGATGCAGCCGCTACTATGACAACCCTTAGAGTGGCCATTTTAGCCACTAGAGCAGAGGTCTCCTCATAATCAATACCATTAGTTTGTGTATACCCTTTGGTAACCAATCCTGCCTTATAACGCTCAATAGATCCATTTGACTTATGTTTAACCTTGTAAACCCATTTGCAGCCACCAATAGCTTTCTTGCCTATAGGTAAGGGTACTAACTTCCATGTGTCATTATCCATAAGTGTAGCCATTTCTTCATCCATAGCATGATCCCAATACTCATTATCCACTGCATCCCCAAAACAAGTGGGTTCCATATCGTACACAACCTTAGGCATGTATGCAGAGTGGGTTCCATATCGTGCACAAGTGGTCCATGCAACCATCTTCAGTCATAGATAAGGAGAGTTCATTAGATCGCATTGGGCCTCATGAGACCTTAAGATTGAATTCCACATAAAAGCTTGTGTCATTTTAGACCTTAAAAGAGAAAATCACTTCTCTCCTCACTTTCAGAGGATCATGTCTCTTGTCTGATGTGATAGATTTGGCTTTCTATATGTAAAATTCTCTTCAAGTGTCATACCATGTACAACATTAGTGGGTTGTCCTATTCATAATGTATACATCAATAGCAACTACTTCAACCCATTAGTATTGAGAAAAGTTTCTTTTTGACATCAATACACAAGCCACCTCTACAATATACATGTTTTTTTGCTTAGCAACTCCATTTTGCTAAGTATATCTACATGTATAATGCCTCTCTATACCATGTTTTTTGAAAAATATTAGAAACTCATTTGAGAGATATTCTTCCCCTCCATTCAATCTTAGGCATTTAATATGCAACACTATCTTCTTCTCAACCAAAACCTTAAAGCTTTTAAAGTGAGTGAACACCTCACTTTTCTCATGCATAAAGTAAACCTATACTTTGCGAGTATGATCATCAATGAAACATAATACCTACAACCACTCAAAGTTGCAGTCTTTGTAGGATCCCACACATAAAAACTTATGAATTCAAGTGGCTTTTTGCATACATGCATTTCATGTGGAAATGCATGCCTTGCTTATTTTCCAAGTTGACATACTTCACATACTTTATGCATTCCATCAACTCTAAACTTAGGCAAGCCATCCATAATCTGTTTTGACTGCATGTCTTTCAGCCACCACTACACATTCACATGACCAATTCTCTTATGCCAAATTTCAATATTAGCCACAACACTTGAACCTTGTGCAAACATGCCAACATCAATTTCAAGCAAACTTACATCAAGAGTAAAAAATCTACTAGTACATTTCACTTTTGCAATCAACATGCAATCATTTTTTAGATATTCTAAAATAACAATCATTAGAGTGGATCAAACGTGCAATCCGTGCTCTACCATCTGACCAATAGAGACCAAGTTTTTGGTAATATTTGGTATATGCAACACATCAACCAAGTGCCTAGTTTTGCCATCTTGCATACTCAAAGGAACATTTTCAACATGAGTAATAGGGTGAGATGTATCATCCACTATATCCATATAGCTCAAAGACTCTGGATTGCCAATCTCTCTAAACCACTCTCCATGAGAAGTTGTGTGGTTAGAGGCACCTAAATCTACATACCATATATCATTCTTTGATGAACCATCAACAATCATAGTATTCATAAAGTGCTACACAACTAATACTAGGTGTACCATAACTAAACAACTAGTCTTTTTCACTGAATGCATAATAATAATTGTAATCTAGAATTTGTATGTAGATTATTTTTGTGTTTACAACCCAAAAAACACCTAAAACCTCACAGATTCGAAATTTGTAACATGTGTATCTGTAAATGACTGACACAATTGAAATTGGAGTATATCCAAAGACTACTATTAGGACTACTTGTAAGTCTAAAATGGAGGTCAAAATGACCTCAAATGCCAAAAGTTAGAGGGGATTAGGTCCAAAGGGATATTCTATAGTATATACACCATTCATCTTGCTCACCAAGTTTCACTAAAATTGGAGACTACAGCTTTGCCAGCCTCACGAGCTTCTTGCGGCTATAACCTAAGGAAAATCGAGCAAGATGAAAGAGCTTCTTACCTGTTGATTGGTTGCTTGCTTTCATGCTCTAATGCCTTCACCTTAGGCTTCAATCAAGCTCCACACACACAAGGAATGACTCTGAGACCATGAAAACAGATAGGAGGGGAGAGAGATGAAGATACCAAGAGAGTACACATAAAACAATGGAGATTTGAGCACATAGAGAGATAGGGTTGAAATCTTCATCTTTTTCTTTCTTTTACTTCTTCCTCACAAAAGAACTAAGTCTACAACATGATAGAAGACTAATATGAGAGTACCACATCATATGTATATGCGGTCACTAAGTGTGAACCCGCTAAGGAAAGAAGAGGTGGCACAATGAATATGCCATAATCAAGGATGGACTACATGGGCATAGTCTAGTTGTAGAATCACTGGCGTATCCTCATGTTGATCACCTAACATGCCAATGAATAATATCTCACCACATCACTAAGGCAATAGTGGATGCTAGCTCATGTAGAGCTCGATATCTCAACACAAATAGAGTGCATTTCAAAATGGGTAAAAGTATGTGCTTATACTATGTAAAATAAACATGATTTTTTGACACATGTCACTTGATGGGTTTTTAATCACAAATGTAGATGCGCCCATAAGTCTTTTAAATTTAAAAAAATGTGTCAAGAGGGACATCTATGGGCCTAATCCCTTGTAATGCGAGGCACTTTTGGTATGCAATCTCAATAGACAATACCTCTCTTGGACTATCACCTTTGTTCTATTTCTGAACAAGCTCAAAGATCCCCAACCCTCCAGATCAAAATGGACAAGTTGGTGGATTTCTTATGGATGTCATAGACTACAATCCACAAAATCCCAATATAGCATATGAAGAGGAGGTGTTAAAAAAATACTCAAACATAGAACGCAAACACAAAAGTGCAACAAAGTACAAAGTGATAACCATAGTACTTGGAGGTGAAGAGTAGCTTAGACATAATGAATATAGAAGTATAAATAATGAATAATACAATGCTCAATGCAATAAAAACACTATGCAATGTGAATACAAAACTTCAGATACCTATATTACTGAAAGGATTGAGGTAGAGATAAGCTGGAGATTGTGTTGATGGAATCCTAAATCACAATAGATAGCCTAACTAGTAGCTATAAATGGTTGGGAACAATAATGCAGACTGCACTATCCCAAAAATATGGGGCTAAAGGTGTCATCAATTAATCAAGTGATCAGATAGTATATTTAGTAGCAGACTGACAGTAGACATCTCCCAAAGACTCTCTAGATGCAGGGTGGTAGTTAAAGTTGAAAATATAGTAGTTGAGATAAAGGCAATTGTTAACCACAATGTTGAAGAAGGATATGAGCTGGTGGAAGTGCGATGTACTATAATCAAGCCACAAAGAAGCATGTTTTTCAAATTGCATTATATAATTTTAGGCAATACCATCCACTAGGTGTGATCAATATGTAATTGTGTTATTTCTTATGATGGCATTATTATTTTATAATATTATTTGAGAGTTGTGCTTGCCCTCATGCTAATTATAAAATATCTTGAGAATAGTTATGGGGACTCATAACCATAAGAGGTTATGGGACACTAGTGAGGATTGGCCTAATTAGCTTAAGATGTATGTATAAATAGAGAAGATTGGTCAAGAGGCCAAAAAGTTGAATGGGCACCCAACTTATAGATGGAACTCTAAAACCAAGCCCATGTATAAAAGCCAAACAGTTCTTCTTGCTTCCATCCATCTTCTTGTAAAATGTGGGAGGTAGGGGAGAGTAAGAGAGTGTGTGAAGTTTACATAATCTCCTGCACTTCTCCTCCTCTTCTCGCTCTTCTCGTTCATGGTGATAGGTCAAGGTTGTATGTGAGGGAGTGAGAGCGCGAGGGAGTGATGGATTAGAGTGAAAAAGCTCCTCTCCATCTCCTTCTTTTTCTCTATTTTCTTCTCTCTCGTGGGCCACTCGAGGTGCGGATTTGTGGCAAGGAATAAAGGAAGCAACTTGAGAGAGCAACGCTCAGTTTATGTGGCCATTGTCAAGCCTTCATCAACATATGGAGGTGACAAGGCGAGTCTACTACAAAGTCCCATTATTTTACTTCCTTGCTTGCTTGGGATAGTGAAAGGAAAGAAAACGGTAGTAAAATTGGAGCGTGTACCACTATATGAGAGGTAGTTGAGTTTGAGGGCATTGAAAGTCTTGAAAAAATAGGAGTATCATCCAAGCCTAGTGTTGTCAAGCATTTTTACGCAAATTGAAAACCATTAGAGTTGTGTTTTGTTGGTAGGATTTTTTGCGTTTGATTGTTTACACGACTGTTTGTCTTGATACCTTTTAGTTAAATCTCTTATGCTTGTCTAGAGTAAGAATTGTTTGTCCGATTCTTTTAGATTTGTTGAGCTTTGAGGACTTGATAGTAAGAATTGTTTATGTCATTATATTGGATTTGTTGAGCTTGAGAACTTGATAGTCTTGGTCAAGATTGGTGTTTTTTTGGATAGATTGAAGCTGTAATTTGATTTAGCTACGAGGCATCTGGCATTAGGTATAATTTCTTGCTGATTTCTTTGCACATCACAAGGATTATGGGTTCGTGAACACATCGTGTTGCACTTGTTGAATACAATGCATTTGAGGGTTGTCTCTTGACTTTTTTCAATTATATCCATGCCATAGGTTGTGTTAATGACCAAGGAAACTACACCCTTATTTTCAATGCTATTCGTCACTGCACACTGCAGGTGGCGGCCGCCCATCACCCTCACTTTATTCTTTATTTTTTTAGTGACAATTTGAATAAAGGAAGGCCCGGTCACACATTGTGACTATTGGAGTTCCATTTGGTCTCTCTCTCTTTCTTACTCTTGCTCTCCTACCATAGCTCTTCCAAGCAAGCTTTGATCCTTCTCACCTTTCACAATGCTCATGCTCAAGTGCTCTAAAATGTTATCATGATATCTAGCAAATGTAGGCTTGATACAGTTGAAGTCCACTCAAGCAATGGATGCTTGATGTAGTTGATGTCATGTAGTCTAAATAGGAAGTGAAAATAGGTGCAATCTTGTCCAGATCCATGCTTTTGATACAACCGGCCTTCTTTTTGTTAATGCTCATTCAAAATGAGCTCTAATACTTGCCAATAACCTACTTCACAAGCCCCAAAGGCTCTTGACAAACTTTTCCAAGTTCAAGCTATGACCACCAATGTCTTGCTATAGGGATTTGGTGTTCTTCACTTTCCAACTCCTTTGATCCAGCTCTTTCTCATTGTCACACCAATCCTTCAGGCCGATACCATGTTCAAATGTAGGAGAGAAAGTGTAGAATAGACATGGAGTCAACAGAGAGCAGTGTGCTCTCATCTTTTTTCATTATTCTCTAGCTGAGAAAAACACACAATATATACATCAAACTAGGTTTGATAAACCATAGTAACTAACCATGAGTAACTAGAGTTAAGTTAAGTGTAACTGACTTATTTAAGACACACACATGCTAGTGACAACTAAGGGACACATTTGTCATATCAGGGATAATATATTAGTAGTAGATGAGCTTGACTCTCTTGATAGTTATGCACTAGGTAGTGAGTTTGTGGAAAATGATGTGCTTGAGGGAATGAGATTGGTGTATCTAGCATACTGTTCTTGGGGAAACAAACATGGAGTTGACAATTGTTGTGATTATATTGCCATGAAAGGCTGAGAATATGCTGCAACATGAATACTCACCTCATGCCAAGGTGGGATATGGTATGCACCCCATGATCTTGGTGGCTAAGAGTATGCACTCTCTTAGATGGTGGGAGGAAGGAAACCTCAAATCATGTATTCTTCAAAATGGCAAAAGATGCTTCACATGTTACATCTCCACCTTTTATACTTAACCCTAGGCTAAGGCATTTATGCTTTATTACAAGCACAATAAAAAGATTGCCTTAACCTTATATTTGAACTTCAACTTTTGAGCCTACATTTGATGGAATAGGATATTGAATTCATTAAAGTGGAAGGCTATATTAGAGCTCTCCTTTATGTGCAACTTAAGCAACTTTTTCACAAGATATATCTTGTTATAGGTAGTTTCTTTTTTAGCACAGTTTAAGATGGCTACATTAATTGGGGAGCTTGTATCATCATGATTGAGTTAGTAGTGAGTCTTTTATACCTTGGGTCATTGACAATGGTGTTGCAGTTGGTGTTACGTAGTAGATAGTGAGTTTGTGGAAAACAACATGCTTGAGGGAACAAGATTGGCATATGTAGCATATTGTTCTTGGGGAAATGTGAATGTGGAGGTGACAATTGTTGTGAGGAGACAAGGATAACAATTTAAGATGGCTAAATTAATTGGGGAGCTTGTATCATCATGATTGAGCTTGCTTGCATGTTGTCTTGAAAAACTATAGTGATGGTTTGTTTACATGTCATAGAGGAAGTAAGAGTATTCCCAACTAAAGTCACTTGATATAACGGAGAGTATGAAGATGAACAAAAAGTGGATCATGAGAAAAGCATGTTTTTACATTAAAGTATTGAGGTGGTTTTTAAAAAAAGTTGGAGAAGAGTGAGATGGCAATATTAAAGGGTAGCGATTTGCCTTGTGAATGATAAAAATTCAAAAGAATTCATAAGAGTGATACCATGAGGTGTATTGTATGCCCCAAATCCTTGTCTTTGTGTTATAATATCATATGACAAACTCTTGTTTTAGGCTTCAATTATAGGAGATACAAACTTAAACTAGGCATTTGAATTCCCTTGGATTTTAATACAGATTGCATGCCTTTTAAACTTAAGGTGCAAGTTATAGCACATGAAGAAGCAAAGGAGGTAAATGTCACTTCCAATTGGAGTCTAAAGGATGTAAGGGATACCTTGGAGCTGCTACATAGTACATCCCTTGGATATAAGTTTAAAGTCAATGGTAAAACAATTGGGAAAATTGTTGAACACTCTTTCTCTTATATGAGTTGTTTGCCTTTCACAATTGTAAGTTTTGAGCCATAAATATAAAAAATTCATTACATTTACATAGGATAAAAAGCTTTTTATTGAATCAAGAGTTACAAAATTGAAGAGAAAATATATAAGGATACAAAATAACAAAGGAGATTCCTCCAAGTTTCTGTTTGTATCTATTTATCTTCTTTTGTTTGTGGTATGTTCTCATTTTTTGGCATTGTAACTTATTTGACACTTTCTTCAAAGATCTCTAGTCTCCTTACATTGGTGTTGACTTTGACAAGGACTCTCTTCTCTTCAAGTTGAAGAGGAGATGGATGAGACTTCATAGGGGAAAGTGTTGGCATTCCTTTCTTTTTAGAGTTCACCTTACTAGTCTTTCTAGATTACTTGCCCTTGCCCTTGCACTTACTTTTAGTTGAAGATTTTTATGGAGGGGAGTCACGATCGACTAGTGTGATTGCCCTATCCAAAATCAACTCAATACATCCCTCCCTTATCCACCATATATATGAATTGGGATAATCATGGCATTGCGAGAAAAAAATGTAACAAGTTGGTAAACTAAAAAAAAAAGGGTCTCTCAAAAAATAAACAATATGAAAGAGACTTACATTTACCCCATCTATTTTGAATATCTTTGAATCCATTGTCCTACAAACATTTGAAATCACTCTCCATCCACAAGTATGCATATCACTTTGCAAGGGTACTTCTTATTGGAGAAAGTTATATAGTTTTTCAGGATCAGCAATATCCTCGTATGTGGTATCTAAGAAGGTAGTCATGAGCCTTCCAGCACTGCAAATGGAAATATGTAACTAAAATAGACAATTAAATAAGATAAAAATTTAACCAAAAAGCAAGCAATATTCCATTCAACACACATTTTTGCTTGGCCATGGATACCACTTAGAGAGTTCATGAGGATAATTTCTCTGGTGAGTATATCAATATATATAAGACTCCAATGTCCTCTGTAAAGTGAAATGTTAGTGAGTAATTAATAGAACAAAGAAGTATATATTAACCCTTTTGGAAAATTTCATATCTTTTGACGTAAGGAAAAAAAATGGTAGTTTGTGATGGAATCAAACGCTTTGAAAAATATTGCTATGTTTGAACCAGAATTCCACTAATAACAATGGATCAACAATATATATACTTTTAGAGATTTCTTGGTTGAGAGAAGTAACCAATGCCCTAAAGCCAATAACAAAAACAAAGGAGTGTTATTTGCAATGAACATCACCATCATTCCATATACTAAAAATTTTGAGAGTCAAAATGCCTTACCTTATGCAACAATAGACTATAGAATCTAACAATTGAATATCTTTTTTAACTAATATGGACTTGTTCTCATGAGATATGCTAAGATAGTCCTCTTTCTTAGACATGTAAGAAACATTGACAACCATTTGTCCATACACCTCACCCATTCTCTTATAATTGACAGGGCCAAGCACAACGTTTTTTCTCTTGCAAACTTCATCCATGATTTCTATGGCCTCTTGCAGTTTTTCTTGTTGGACGGGACACGGTCTTTGTTGGGTATAGATGTGTTACATCCTCGATCTTTGGCACTTTCACTTTCCTGGAAAATTTTGACAAAACATTAAGAATCTCAAATGCTTTTTTATTAGTAGTAGTGAGCAAGGGTCTCGATACCTTATCAAACCTATACTTGATTCTACTGACCATACTAAAATCTTTGTTCATCAAGGTGACCCTATGAGCATGAGTAGCAACAGTGTAAGCATAATTTATAAAGTCAATAACAAAGTCTTCAGCTACCTCTTGAAGAAAAACAATTGCTGCAAGCTACCATTTCTTTTGCATGCCAGTTTCAATCTCATCATCACTCTTGATAATCTATTAGAAATATCAAGCTCACAACTCTGATAAAAAAGTCTTTGGAATGACATACTGTGTAACTCTCTAGGCCCTCCTTATCTCACTAAAACATTTATGAATATAGTGAAACCTAGACCTTATCTTTCTCCTTGGATTGGAAGGCTCTCCTCCATGATTAGAAGAGGGTCCAAGTTGTTTTGCTAGCTGATCCGGTGCTCTAGAAGAGGTTGGAAACTTGGCAATTGTAGAAGAGGACCATTCATCAAGATCACAGGGGTGGTCATTAACCACATGGAGCTTGCTTTGGGTAGGAGGCGAAGTCTTTGCACTTGATTGCTTTGATTGCATGGTAGGAGATTGGGAAAAACCAAGAGTAGGAGGGATCTCAAGAGGGAAAGCTTGTGGAACCTCTGATAGCCTTGCCTCTTCCTAATTATCCTTGTGTTAGAATATCAAGCTCATATTATTCTCCTGTTAGTATGTATGACCGACATTAGTCTTGTCCAGCTGTATCATCAAGTGTGGGACATTAAATAAGTCAGTGGTCTTAGGCCTAGTGTGAATGGTCCTACGGACCTTAGTACTATTGTATACACTTACTCTTTCTGTGTGATTAAGTGAGAATGAATGAATGAAGAAGATGAGAGAATGCTTGCTCCTCATTGAGTCTTTGCCTCTCTGAATCTCTACATGGTATTAGAGCACCCATGACTAGGCTCTGTGGAGAATAGCATTATGGAAGAAGACCTGGAGATTGAAGGAAAAAGACTTGCTATGTAAAAGGATTGACTGTCATTGTTTCTGCAGAGGTATGTATTGAGTGCATCTTCATTATACTTGAAGGAGAGTGTGTCAGGACTTGTTTGGAGCCTTGTAAAGGCTTGGTTGATCATCATTGAGTGGATATACATTGAAGTGCTCATCAGTGTGAAGAAGGAGAAGCCCAGATCTATCCACGCAAACTGCGCCAATTTGCTGATCTTCATATGCTAGCTGGATAAGCACATTGGAAAGGAATGGAGTACTTAAATGCTTGCTAAATCATCATTGGAAGATGGTTTATGGTTCTAGAATGCTAACCCATGATGTAGAGCTCATCTATGAGATGTGACAGTTGACCATAGATCTAAAAACAGTGAAGACCTGCTGTAATCAGGTGTATACAGCATACACTTGATTCTACTCAAGAGCCTTGAGCTTCTTGGCATGCTCAGGAGAACTTGTTGAAGCATATACATGCTATGGGAACCATATGCATTGTCTGACATGGTTATGGACTGAAGTTATTGACTGAAATGCTCAGTTTTGGGAAGTTAATGATAGGATGAAAACTGTCATAAAACTGTCATCATCATATAGTCAATGCCTTGAAGAAGTACAGGTTTTTTGTTACCTACAGGGAGTTGCATGGTACGGTATATGAATGTTGAATGCTATAAGCATTGATATGAGCATTGAAAGCTCTTAAAAACTAAATTCTAAATCTGGAAACAAATGTATTCATAGGGTATTGGCTGGTCATAAATAGTGAATGCATTATATGACATTGCCTCTTATAGATAAAGTGTCTGCGGATGCTTGTTTGGTCATGTATTGACCTGTACACACAGTGGCATATGTATGAAGTGGTTTGAGGATCTCTTGGACTGAAATACATCTTGGTTTGACAGTTTATTGGCTATATACAATTTGTGAGCAGATTTATGTCACTTTTACTTGCTAGATATGCACTGTTTTGTGCCCGTGTGGTTATGCTTGGATTGCTACATGTACTAGTAGCTGTCTATGAAGGTTTGGAACATGTATGACATGTATATGACTCAGTTTTGGCTTTGAATAACGTGCTGGTCACTAACAGTTTATAGTTTTCAAACTATATGTATTTACCCTAGTAGTGAGGTTGCAGGAGGTTAAGCTGAAGCAACTCCAAAGCATATGTCTTGATTGTTATACTTATGAGTTAGACCACTGGTTGTGGACTATTTTGAGCTATCATTGGGCTGAAATACCCTAGTTTTTTACTGTAATTAACTGCAAAAAACTGTCATAAATAGTTGAGGATTGAATTTGATCAATCATACTTGTTGGTTTACAGGTAGTCAGGCAAAGTCTAGAACATGGCAAATGCAGAAAGGACAGACAACATAACCCAGATAGTGGGGGAAAAGCTTGATAGTAACAATTATGCCATATGGAAGTTTCTCATGAAGAACTTCTTAATAGGGAAAGGCTATTGGGAGTTGGTGGCTGGAGCGGAAGCTGAACCTGAGCTCCCGGATCGGCTGATTAGAGACGATTACACCGATCTTGGACAGAAAGAGCTCGTAGAGTCTTGCACTGGCTCTCTTTATGTATCTCAAATGCCATGGTAATGCAGATAATGAACTGCAACTCTCCTAAGGATGCATGGGACATTTTGGTCAAGTATTATGGCACAACCACAAGTGCCAGGAAGATACAGTTGAAGCAGAAGTTCAACACCATGGAGAGGAAGAGCATATCTATACAGGATTATGCCATGGAGGTTAAGACCATTGCATATCAGTTGGCATTAGTTGGTTCATAAGTTAAAGATGAAGACATGGTTGCTATGACCTTGAATGGCATAGGGCCTAAGTATAAGTCTTTTGATACCTTTGTGTCTATGCGGGCTGAAATGCTTGATTTCAATGAGTTGGTTGCATTGCTTATCCATGAAGAGGTTAAGCTTGGCTTGGCTACAGGATCTAGCAATTCTAAAAACAAGGATGCAATTTTCTATTCCAATCAACGCGGTCATGGAAACCGTGGTAGAGGCTATGGATCTGGTAGAGGAGGCTAGCAAAATGCATCCTATGGCAATAACAATCAGCAGGTATCGAATGCAAGAGGTGGTGGAAACTTTAGAGGCAAGGGGAGATCTAGCCCTAGAGGTAGAGGCTCCTAGCAACAGCAGCGTCCATCTGACAATCCGAACAAGGATAAGGATTGTCATTACTGCAAGAAGTATGGGCATATTGCCAAGGACTGTTGGAAGAAGCAGGGCAATTAGAAAGGCAAACAACATGGACATTTTGCTACATCTAGTCAGACAGATGATACTTCAGGAGATAGATTGTTTGCCATGCAGTATGTAAAAGACAGAGTTGGTGAAAAATCCACTGATGATGCAGTTTGGTACATTGATTCAGGGGCATCGAACCACATGACTCCTCACGGTGATTGGTTCACTGATATGGTGGCTGAAAAAAATGGTTATGTCTGTACAGGTGATGACATGCAGCATAGCATTGAGCATAAAGGCAAAGTGCCTCTTGTGGTTCATGATGGCAAAAAGAAAAATTTGCATGATGTATTGCATGTTCCTTCGATTACGAAGAACCTACTGTCTGTTGGTTAGATGACGGAGGAGAACTTGCAAGTTAGATTCAACAAGCATGGTTGCTTTATTGAACAGTTTGGTAATGGATGCAAGTTGATAGCTCGCAATCATAGGAATGGCAGAATGTTTACTCTTGATGCTACCTTACTAGAGCTGAATTCAGCCATGTTTGCCCATGGTTTTGGCACTATCAGAGACTTGGAAATTTGGCACAAGAGAGTGGGGCATGTAAATTTGCAAAGGTTGCAAATTATGCAGAAAAAACAGATGGTTACAGGTTTACCCAAGTTTCAATATTCAGATATTGGTCATGTATGTGATGCTTGCCAGTTTGGTAAGCAGTCAAGGTTGCCATTTGTCAGGTATGTAAGGCAAAGTATACGTCTACTGTAGCTAGTGCACTCTGATGTTTGGGGGCCAGCCCATAATGCATCCATGGGAGGCTCGAAGTATTATGTGACATTCATTGATGATTACAGTTGCTATACTTGGGTTTACATTCTAAAGACAAAGAATGAGGTATTTGTTGTTTTTCAGCAGTTTAAAAAGCAGGTTGAAAGGGAATTTGACTGTTATTTCTCTTGCTTGAGATCAGATAGCGGTGGGGAGTATGTATCAAATGAGTTTGACAATTTTTTGGCTCAAAATGGAATACGCAGGCAACTTACCTGCAGCTACACTCCTCAGCAGAATGGGGTAGTTGAAAGAAAGAACAAGGTCTTGATGGAAGCTGCTCATGCCATGATGAATGAGAAGAAGATGCCACTCTATTATTGGGCTGAGGCTATTATGACAGCCATGTATATCTTGAATCGGACTCCCACTGCAGGTATTCATGAGATGACATTGTTTGAGAAGCTGTATGGCTATAAGCCGGATGTAAGTCACATGAAAGTCTTTGGATGTCTTGCTTATGTGCATATTCCAGATGAAAAAAGGAAGAAGCTAGATCCAAAAGTGCATAAGTGTGTTTTCATTGGATATTCACAGGAAAAGAAGGCATACAAATGCTATGATCCCTCTACCAGGGAGACCTTGGTGAGCAGGGATGTTATTTTTGATGAGATGGGTTCTTGGTATGTATCACTGGCTACAATGCCATCAGATATGCCTTCTACTCATTTATCCACAGTTGATATGCAGAAGAGCATTGATATGACAGGACCTAGTAGTTAGACAACATCCCCATGGACAGGGAGATTGAGGAGCTCACCGTCCACTGATACCAGTATGTCAGTGAGGGGAGATATGATGTCGCGGACAAAGGAAAATAGAAAGTTACTGAGGATGTATCTGGGTGATAACACCTGGTAGGATGACTTTTGGATATGAGTCTACTGACACTTTAGAGAGTGAACTTGGTATTTTGACTGTCTATACGCCTGGTGTTAACCCCAAGTCAAGATGGCAAAAAATGGAGGAAAAGCAAAGGAAGATGGAAAAAGAGCAAAGACACGCAAGCAGCCTCTTAAGATGAACCGGGGCAAAAAGCGCAACCTTAAAAGAAAAGGCGCCTAAAAAAACTCGAAAAATTCTTGTAAAAGAGCGTTAGGCTCCCTTCTGTGTCCATTGTAAAATATAATACGGGTGTAGGCTAGAGGCACAAGGCTAAAAGAGGAAAATGGAAAAAGGACCTTGCCACAATGGCCGGTCATGTAAAAAAGGGATGGGTGCCCATGGGATTTTAGGGTTTGTATATATAAAGCTCAAAAAGTGAATAAGAGATCATTCTTTGGTGTGTGGCAAAAGGAGTCTTCTTCTTCTTCTCTCCTTCTCACCTTCTTGCTTGTGTGTGCTCTTGAGAGAGGGAGTGTGAGAGTGTGAGGGAGTGAGTATGTGTGAGAGTGAGGGATCAAGATGGTGAAGCTCTTCACCATCTCCTCCTCCTCTTCTTCTTCTCTTCCCTTCTCTCTTATTGCGTGCACGGCTATGGAGGATGGAGCTTGGAGGTGGAGGAAGCTTGAGGATGCTTGAGCTAGCATTTAGGATCATGGAGCTACCGGTGTGTGGGAGAGAGGAGGCAACTCATATAGGCACTAAGGTAAGGTCACTATACTCGTAGGATCGACGGCGCATCGGCTAGGTGAGAGATAGCTATTAGAGCTCACTCGGAACACTTGAAACAATAAGCAGTCCGTGGGTCTTGGCGGTTGAGCGAAAGTTTCCACATTTTGGTTCCGTTGCCAGGACCAATGGATTCAATCTTGAGCACTTGTGTGCCTCATGTTGAGCATCGAAGTAAGAGATTCATCCCCGAACGAGAGCTTGAGATAGGTAAGAAGTTTGGGTGTTTTTGATCTTCAAAACAAGTAAGTATTTTGGGTTATTTTGTTTGTTTAATGATTAGGAAACATGGAGAAATCAGTTCAGTATTTTGCTTTTGATTCGTGTTGCATTTAGAGTAGGATAGGATTAGGAAATCACACCGGAGAAGGGTAGGGTTTACTGTTGCAAAACATGGCAAAAAATTGTGCAAAAATGGCAAAAAGCTCGCTTATGATGCTTAAGATTGGTAAGTGAGTGATTGGGGGCATCAACACCATACCCGGGAAGGGGTATCAGAGCCAAGAGACCAAGGAAGCACTCATTTGCAACATTTTAGTGTGAAAGAGAGAGAGAGAAGGAGAGAGAGAGAGAGCTACCAGCCAATTTGATTTGATCGCACCAACGACGAGCCCGTCGCTCCATCCAGGTATATGAATCCCTTCTCTTACTCCCTTAGGTAGGATCTCGAGGGTTATGCCTGGTATGATTGAGTGAAGCACGAGAAACGATCGAAATCGAGTTTGTGATGTTTACGTGCGCCGCGCTCGGCCCGTCCGAGAGGTCACTCTTGGGCCGAGTCCCAGAATTGGCCCTCAGCCCTTGCCGTTCGGCCCATCCAACCAAAACCCTAATCGGCCCGTCCGAGTCTATAATTCGGACCGTGGACAAATTCGGCCCTCGGCTCACTTGCCTCGGCCCATCCGAGCAACCTTGTCCGAGTCAACACTCGGCCCGTCCGAACGAATTCGTCCGAGTGACTCCGTCTGAGTCCACCTTGTCCAAGTCTCGGATTCAACCCTCGGCCCATGCGCCTCAGCTCGTCCGAGTAACCCACTCGGACCCTGCAATTTGGACCAGTTGGGCCGAGTGTAGATTTTTACCAAATTTTCAGAAATTTGACCTGACCCGTCTAGGACTCAGTAGCTCAAGCTGTCGAAAGCCCGTAGGGAGCTTAGAACTTAATTTTGGCACGCGGAATAGGCAAAATCGTAGGGCGCCACTGCTTAGCAGCTAGAAGTGGGCAGTTGCAAGACCCAGAGGCTTAGACGCAACCCGCTGAGCTGTAAGGCCTAATCGGACCAAAAACGAACAAGGCAACATCTTAGGGAAACCCTAAACCCTGACAAGATGGCTAGGAAGTTGGACCAACAAGCCTATTTGGCCCAAAACAACGCGAGAGTGTGTAAGATGACTAGGAAGTGGTTGCTGCACTCACCCTGAATTTTCGGACTTGAAGTACACTTAAGGAAATTGAAAGCCTGATTGAGCACAAGTGCATGAGGAAAGACACATTGAGTGGCCATAAATTAAGGATTGTATTAAATAACTGAAGGAACTCACCCAGATAAACCACCCAAGGAACCCACCAATAGGAGAGAACCCAACCATCAATGCGTAGAAGTAGGACCAAGCAAGGGACACCGATGAAGTGGATCTGACGAGCCTATTGAACCAGATCGATAGCTTGGTGGAGCACGACAACTCAACAATGGTAGAAGAAAGTCCAGAACGCAGATATAGCGAGGAATTCGACTTAGGAGCCTTTCCAGATTCAATTTAGCAGCTGGTTAGTAGTTACGATGCTCATGCTCGGTACGAGCACTGCGGTAGGACGGCGGACGCTATCATTGCAGATCTAGAAGAGGAGAGAAAGTTGGCTCGCAAAGCATGGTTGAGTACAATAGGGATCAACAGGCTAGGAACCAAAGGCAAGGCATGGAGTTGCGAGAGGTGCAGCAGGTATTGAACTTGGCTGGCAGGAATCGAACGGACCATGAGAGGGCACTAGAAGGAGACTTAACGCTGAGTGAGCTTCTTATGAAGCAACTGCTCGATAACACGGCTGCAGAGCAAAGTGCCACGGCTCTAGCGACATCGCTGCTCACAGGATTGGGAGCAAACCAGGGCTCAAAGAGCCAGGCTAAAATCCCTATTGTTGCCAGGCAACTCGATAAGTGCCAGCCCCATGACGATCCCTACAGCTTTGTTGAGCAGTTCGAGCAAGTCTGCGAAACCAACGGCCTTAATGACCTAACTCAACGCTCTCAAGCGTTCGGGCTTTGCTTGGGCAACAAGGGTAGGATGTGGTATACGAGCTTAGATAATGCAGAGCGAGCTAACTTCGATAGCCTCAAGGATCTCTTCATTAAGAGATTTGCTGAGCCCGGATACTCTGACAATCTACTAGTATGCTTGATGAACGTCAAGCAGAAAGAGAAGGAGGACATTTGTGATTACGTGACCCATGTATGGAGTCTCTTCAAGAGAATCCCTACTAGAGAGCGACCGACTGAAAGAGCAGTGTCAACTGTATTCATCGGCGGGATTCAGAATGAGGATTTATACAAGGCTTTGGCAGGCAACTTGAGCTTGTAGCGAGACGCGCTAGCCAGGGTCTTTGAGGAGGCCATCCGAGTTGACAATCAGCTAAAGGAGCGGAGCTCCAGAAGTGCAAACCTAGAGGAGACCAACTCGCGAAGCTTAGAGAGAGCGTCCTCGAGTGAGCAATCAGTCCCATCATCCCAGGATAAGGGGAAAACCACCGAAACGAATCAAGACTTGGCTGACGTTAGAATGAAACTAGCCAAGTTGCAAGAGATGTTGAGATGACCAACATGCCCATACATCCAATGCGTGTACTGTGGCAGAAACCACTTGCCAGCCGAGTGTCAAGACCCTAGGTGACGACCTTGCGCTAACTGCGGTAGGTTCGGCCATGACGTCACGCATTGTAGAATGCCAAGGAAACTTCCATACTCTCAACCATACGGCCAGCTTTACCTAGCAAACAGGTCGTAGCCATTTTTCGGAAGGGGAGCCCCATTGGCCCTCCCTACATCTAACGACATTAAGCCAGCCAATCCTAAGATGGAAATAAATCCTACAGGCATTCCTAGACCGCCAAGTCCTTATGTAACCCATCCACCAAGCGATGCTCCTGTCCACTATTTGGAAGAACCAAACGAGGAGGAAGCTTACGTATGGCCTTATGTCTCGCATGACGACGAGGGCAACGCTGTCCTCATGGGTTATCGCCCCATACCGGTGATGGCGTTAGGAAGAGGACAAGGTAAAGGCCTAGGAGGGCAGATGCAGGATCCAATCACCTGTTGGACCTGTGGCCACCCAGGTCATGTCTCATCATGCTGGCCTGAAAGGGAGCAGCAAAACAGAGACAAGGCTGACCAAAGGTGTGCTGAGTGTGGAATTACCCATCTCTTCATCGACTACCCAAGGCGAAAGCCATCATCTAGCTCAGCCAACGAGCCATCTGCCCCATTGGGACTGTTCGTTGTCGAGAACCATGATGGGAAGGCCACGCCCATCCCATTGCGGGTCATGACCCGTGCCCAAACGAAGCAGGCCGGCATTTCTCTGCCAAGACCTAGCAATCTTGATGCAGCCTCGATAGGGAAGAAGAGTCGTAGACAGCGGAAGAGGAAGTCAGAAGCTAAAATCACACTAAAAACGGAGAGTGTTACAACTCTGCCCGTTAGAAAGAAGGTCTCCGACGCAGAAGCAGAGACGTTAGCCCCTAAGATGGCCGAAAAGGGAAGCGCTAAGGTAGGGGAATACCTGCACCCGAAGCGACAATTAGAGGCCATAGAAAAGGTGAGAGAATGGGTGAGGGAAGCCCAAGAACACCTAAAAGACGTTGAGTCCATCATAGAGGATGGGATTGATGATCTCTCCAGCATAAGTACGCCAACCTCGCTCCCACAACCAAAGTCAAGCGAAGCAACTACACCACAAGCGGTGTAGCTAAGGCCAAGCCTTGGCACTGCTACACGGCCGCGGTTCACTCACGGCCACTAGCCAAGACAATCCAAGTTAGGAGAGAGACGAACACCCAATGATCTCCTGACCACACTAGTGACTATCCCTGTAACACTTAGCCTCGGAGATCTGCTTAGGAAGCACCCCACCCTATGGCAGGATCTTAAGCAGTGGGTTGAAGGGTCACAAGAGCAGGTCACGACAGATCCTCATGACCATGAGGCAGAATGCAAATATCGAGTTTGACACTACACTCTATGCCTAAGTCGTTGCACGTCAATGCCTTTTGGGAAGGCTCCAAGATGCATGCAGTCTTACCGGTCTTAGCCCTAGGCGATACAATGAGGAAGGGAATCGTAGACACGGGAGCCAGGGTTAGTGTACTTAGCCATGCAGTGCTTCAGACTTGGAAAAACCCACCTGTTGAGATTGCTAGGTTTAATGTCACACTAGCAAACGGTATGAGAGTCAAGCCATTCGGGGTGCTTAAGAATTGGCCAGTGAAGATCACACGTGTCCAGTTCTTCGTTGACTTTATAGTCATGAAGGGAGTGGACTACGACATCTTATTAGGCCGCCCTGGATGCGCAACGCTAGGGTCATCGAAGATTGGGGTAACGGCTTAATCTTCCTTGGCAATAGGACACACGCTGTGAGAGTAGAGATGGACACCTGGAAGACCTCATCCGTCGACTTAGATGCCATCTTTGCTATGCTTAAGGGTAATGCTCAGGTCAAGAAGTCCTATGGGCCCTTGACCAGGTATGTTCCATGCCCAGAGGATGAGCGGGATTGGATGCATGTCCTTGCTACAATCGACCTGCCGTTCTCTGATCACGAGGCATATGAGCAAGCCATCAAAACAATCAGCAAGACTAACAACACACCCTCCGTACTAGTCTGCATGATGGCAGGAAGCCTTTGTGGGAAGCCGAAGCCCGTCAACTCCCACGTCCCAACCAACAAAAGGGAACTCCAGGAGATATTGGAATGTCTATCGGACAAGCTAGTTGGCAATCCAGCTGCAAATCTCAAACCACTCCAGGATCTCTTAGATGAATCCAAGTGGCAATGGACCAGAGTGCATGGCTTAAACCTCATGTATAACTGGGCCCTGGTGCCTGACCAACGACCAGGGATAGAAAGAGTCCTAGGAGATGACAAGCAGACTGATGAAGAAAATTTGAATGATGAATACGAAGACTGCCAGTCCTTCAGTGATGAAAGTGAGGGTGAGGTAGATACCATGGAATAAAACACTGAAGGACAAGAAATAGAGCAAATACGAGCAGACTCCAAGCCACAGAGAAAGAGTATGTTCCGGATGGAGCGAGAGTCATGAGCGTAGAATGTGACCGCGCCTGGTTGGAACACGGAGGATCCATAGACCTCGAGCAAGCAGGACTAGCCCAGCCAAGAATGACATCAGTATTTAGAACTGAATCACCATCTGAATTGCGCCCACTAGGAGAGACCACCTCTTCTAGCCAAGGAGGGGGATTCAACTCTGAATCAGAGGCTAGTTCAGATAGTGATCCAGAGATCCCTAGGCCGCCCACAACCAGACACTCCAAGGGGGACCTACCGGTCCACCTGAGGCGTAGACGATTGAGACAGGAAAAGGCAAAACAACCCAAAGATACTCGAACGGAAGAACAATGAAAACCGCAGGACCTCCCTAAATGATTCACGAAATTCAAAAAGGGGGATAGGGTGGTAGTTCAGTTAGGTGCCAAACGTCAAGGAGGAGATTGATAAGCTGATGAGAGCAGGATTCATTTATGAAATTAAGCACACAGAGTGGGTATCGCCCATAGTCATTGTGATGAAGAAGAATGGAAAAATCCGAGTGTGACTCAATTACAAGAAGGTAAATGCTGCCACCAAGAGGGACAATTATCCGTTGCTGTACACCGAGCACATGCTTGGGAGAGTGGCAGGCAAGGAAGCCTACAGTTTCCTAGACGGCTTCTTAGGGTACAACCAGGTGCAAGTGCATCCTGCGGACATGCATAAGGCTGCCTTCGCCACTGAGTGGGGTGTCTTTGCTTACATAGTCATGCCCTTCGGGTTGACTAATGCCCCTGCCACTTTCCAATGCCTCATGTGCACCATCTTTAAGGACATGCTTTGCAAGGAGTTAGAAGTCTTTGTCAACGACCTCTGTGTCCACTCGACCTGGATCGAACACTTAAACAAACTCCGAGCAGTCTTTAAGCGGTGTCGTTTATATCGTCTCTCCTTGAACCCCTTAAAGTGCCAGTTTTGGGTGAAGCATGGATGCATTCTAGGGCACGTGGTGTCGAAGAATGGCATTGCCACTGACTTCTCGAAGGTCATGGTCATTGTTGACCTTCCATCCCCGAGCAACTACAAAGGAGTTCAATGCTTCCTAGGCCATACTGGGTACTACCGACGGTTTGTACTCAATTATGCATTGATCGCCAGACCATTGTACAAGCTGCTTATTGTCTTCAAATGGACTAAAGCATGCCAAAGGGCATATGAAGAGTTGAAGAAGGCTCTAACCACAGCACCAATCCTACAAGCCCCAGATTGGTGGACCATCACCTTCCACGTGCATATCGATGCTTCTAAGTTTGCCATGGAGCCAGTGTTGTGCCAGCCTGGCGAACACAATTTAGATTATCCAGTGAGCTTTGCTAGTAGACAACTCATTGAGATGGAAATGAGTTACTCAACGACGGAAAGAGAGGGATTATCCATGGTATTCGCAGTGAAGAAATTCCGGCATTACCTTTTGGCCACGCCCTTCACCTTCTTTGTGGACCATCAAGCCTTGTTGTATATAGTAAACAAACCTTGTGCTACAGGACGCATAGCTCGATGGCTCCTTCTGCTTTTAGAGTTTGACTTCTCCGTAGTGGTAGGGAAGGGAAAACAACATTACATGGCTGATCACATGTCGCACATTCCCACCGGAGAAGTCGCTGGATGTTATTGATGAACTGCCCGATGCCTATCTGTTTAACCTCTCTAGCGAGAGAGACCTATTTAAGGCTGATCTAACGCCATATTAGGCAGATGACATAGTCCAAGTGCTTGAGCACGGATTGCCTGACAGACCAATAGAAAAAGCTCGGCTTAGGTGAGATTAATCCTTAAGATCCAACCCTATCAGCTGATTGCAGGCCAACTCTATAGGCTGGGGCAAGACGGATTGGTGCGCAGATGCGTGTGCGAATATGAGATGCACGATGTGCTCTCAGAAGCGCATGGCGGCATTGCCGGAGGGCACTTTAGCGGAGACACAATAGCACGAAAAGTGTTGCAGTCTCAATTGTGGTGGCCCACGCTTTTCCGCGACGCAGCACAATTCGTCAAACACTGTGATGAGTGCCAGCAGACAAAGGTCCCAATTCACAAAGGTCCCAATTGCTCGACAACCCTTCGAGAAATGGAGAATTGATTTCATTGGGCCCATTAGTCCTGCGGCACAGTATTCGCAAGCTAAGTACATCATTGTGGCCACGGATTACCTCACTAAGTGGGCAGAAGCGTGAGCTATACGAAAAAACGACGCTAGAACGATGGCTAAGTTCTTATGGGAGCAAGTAATCTCACGATTCGGTTGCCCCATCGAACTGGTCAGTGACCAAGGCACGCACTTTATCAATGAAGTGATTGTGCATCTCCTGTCCACCTTTCTCATCATCCATCGCAAATCCTCCCCATACTACCCTCAAGAAAACGGCCAGGCCGAATCAATGAATAAGATTCTTGTCAATGTCCTAACTAAGGTCGTCTTTGCTTCACGCAATGACTCGGACAACAAGTTGATGGCAGCTTTGTGGGCTTACCAAACCGCTTATAAAACGGATGTCGGTCAAACCCCCTTTAGGCTGACGTATGGGACAAAAGCGATTCTACCATTAGAGTTCTTTGTTCCTAGCCTGAGAATAGCACTTCAAGAGCGATGGGAAGGGAAGGAGGCATGGACGCAACGACTAGTTGAGCTCGAATGTCTCTCAGAGGCTCGTCTTCTTGCCACCCATGCACTGATCTGTGAGAAAGCCCGACACAAGGGCTGGTTTGACAAGCACGTCAAGCAGTGCGAGTTCGAACAGGGTGACTTAGTGCTCCTCTACTCGGTTAAAGGGCATAAGCAAAAGATGAAATTTAGAGGTCTTGGACCCTTTAAAGTTCGTGAAATCAGCCAAACAGGCAACGTTGAACTTGAGACCCTAAACGGTGAAGGAATATGCTTCTTCAATGGCAGTCGTGTCAAGAAGTACTACCCTCCTACGCATCCTTTGCTCAAACCACCGATGTTAGAACCACCTGTCAAGGTACGAGTAGCCACAATCACTGAAATCGACGATGAGGACGAGGAAGCCGTGGAACCCGCATACCTTTGTATCACGGTCACGGAAAAACAAACATGTGCTTTCACCGCCTTGATCGACGAGGGAGCAAACTTCAACGTCCTGACCTAGGATCATTGGACTCGACTTGGCCAGCCACAACTTCAACCCACCACGGCAAAATTAAGCCCATATGGGGCTCATTCCTATGCACTACTTGGTAAGTGCAAGGCACCCGTTTCTATCAAGTTTGAGACTATTCCAATGATTTGTTAGGTATTGCCAAATACTAAAAACACAGGCACAGAGTCACTGATAGGGCGCACCTTCAAAAAGAAGACCCACTACAATGTCGACTACACGTCGCAACACATCCACCTAGCAATAGGCAACGTTCGCATTGTTACAGCTTTCAGCAAGGGCTACGCAACCTCATCATGCTCCACCTAGACAACTGATAGAAACACCTGTAGGTAATTCTAAGGAGGGGGTAGTGTGAAGCTGCCACCCCCCGGGTCTCATCGACCGCAACCCATGCCCACCAAAGCTAAGGCCCCACAGCCTTGCCTTCAATGGGTGCCTAAACAATCGCAACAGCCGCCAAGGAGTCGACGCTCCTACCCTCATAGGACCAGAAACTCTAAACCTAGGAGGCCCAAATGCAATTACAGGAATAGAAGTGTAATTAGTCAAAGATGGATCCCCAAGGCTCTCTTGCGCGCACAAGGCTACTGTGAGGGCAATGCTTGGCTATAGTGGGTACCTAAGGCCCACACGGCCAGAGGCACCACTCGTACACCAACCTCAAGCTTGATCATCCCAGAAATCATAGGACCTCGAAACCACAAGCCGCAGAGCTTCTCTGATTCGCAACCATCCATGTGCGAACCTATGTGAATTGCCCAAGCCTGTCAAACCAAGCAACAACTGCCAGCTCAAGCATCATCACAAGCAGGAAACGATCTGACTTTCCAAATCCATCCTGACAGCAACAGGCCGTCACTCGAGGCCGCGGCTAACCTAGCCTCTGTCCCAGCGACCCAATCGTAAGCTCAAGCACACTCACCACCGCAACTTTCCATCGCCAAAGGCTCAAGTCCTACCAAACCCCAACCACCCGCAAGACTTAGGCCCTCTTACGAGAGGAAATCCTTTCTCTCACCAGTAGCAGCTGATTTAGTTGAGAAAACAGGAGATGACGTGGTGGAATGCATTAAGCGATTGGATGCTACTTTTGATGCACTAGCTCTGAGCTACGATCGCCTCGACTTAGGCCTATTGGATGAATCCTTTGCAGCCGAAGTTCAAACGATGCCTTGTTCTTGGGAAATGTTTGAATTTGCATTTGCAAAAGCCCCTACCTCCACTGCTAAGTTGCTCAGCGGTGAGATCTCAAAAGAGCAAGCAATCAAACAACGCCTCATCACGTCGTATGATCAACGAACCACCTCTTCCATCACTGACCAAGAAGTGGCAGAGTTGTCAAAACTTGCTGAGACGAAATCCCAGTTCTTAAGGCATTGGTACGCTCTTAGGCTGCAATGGGAAGTTGAAGGATGCCAAGTAATGACCAACGCTGAGCAGCGACGCGCTATCAAAACAGTAGAGTACGATCCCACATATGTCTCGCCGACATCATATCGAGTGTTAACCACATTGAGGGGCCGTCCTATAGAAGACCACATCAAGGGACACCCCTACCTCGACCGCCTGTTGACTGAAGAGGAGTTACACATTGCTAGCCGAGTCAACTCGGGCGACTTTCTAACTGATGTTCTCACATACATCACCCAAGTGGGGATTAAACCCTTTGACCTGGACCGCGAAGCCCATTTGGAATACTGTAAAATATTACACGGCGCAACAGAATCTGAGAAAGAGATAGAGAGTACACAACAGATAAGAGGAGAATCAGTAAATTCTTTAACTCCAAACAACTGATACAAAGATGGCTCTGTCCACCCCTGCGCTTCCACTGTGTGAAGCTTAGATGGCGATCTAGATAGAAGATAGGTGAAGAGCTTAAGGCTAGCTGGAACAACAACTCTGACTAGGTGAAAGATGAGTGAGTGATGGTTGTGAAGGGGTTTAGCTTTTATAGCCCGCGAAGGTAGTTAGGTCGGCCTGCTGACCCGACCTACCATGTGAGCCTCCACTAATCGGCCAGGGAATATTCCCTTTACCATCGGGGCCGCTTCCACGGCCCCCGGACCCCACAATAGGGGCCCCTTTTAACTCCCTTACACCGCAACTCGATGCAATGCGCCTCGAGTTGCTACCAGCTTAACCATTCCATGTAACCCAAAGATTAGACCCACAATGGTCACCTTTTTGCCATCCGGTCACATAGACCTCATCTGATATACAAGTCAGGACTCCACCAATGTCCGGGCTCACACTTGGCTTCTCCTCATAATGGGGGCCTTACAACTTTGAGCACCATGGATCATTGGTAGCACCTAATGAGGGTGGGGCATTGATCATATCTAACACCCCCCCTCAATGTCCACCCATAGGTGAACTATCTCCTCGGCCCAATGCCGAGTCTTTGAAGATGAACTTGAAGCAGATCTTTCGTAAGTGCTTTGGTGAAGATATCTGCTCCATTCTCCTCTGTTGGACAGTAGATCAATTCCACTATCCCATTCTCCATCAAATCACGCACATAGTGATACTGGATCTCTATATGTTTGGTGCGTGCATGAAACACTGGATTTTTGGCAATGGCGATGCAACTCTGATTGTCACATCTCAGCACAATTGGTTCTTCATCCTGCACTCCCATATGCCATAGAATCCTTCTCAACCATACGGTCTCACATGCAGCAAAACAAGCTGCCTTGTACTCTACTTCGGTAGAAGACAATGCCACTGTTGATTGCTTTTTACTAATCCAAGAGAAAATTCCTGAACCCAAAGAGAAACAATAACCAGAAACTGACTTCTTGGAATCAATGTCTCCTGCCCAATCTGAGTCACAATTCCCCACAAGAGAAGTTCCGAAACTGTATGTGATACCATAGTCAAGAGTTTTCTTCAAGTATTTGAGCACCCGCATCCCAGCCTTCCAATGACTCTCATGAGGTTTGTTTGAGAACCTGCTCAAAACACCAACAAAAAAACTGATATCTGGTCTGGTGTTACACAAGTAGATCAGACTGCTGACCAACCTCCTATACCTCCCAATGTCTGCTAGTGCTGATGTATCCTCGACGGATAACTTTGCATTCACTTCCATAGGTGTAGCTATCTCCTTGCACTCGGTCATGCCAAATGCCTTCAAGATCTCCCATGCATACTTCTTATGAGAGATGAAGATCTTTCCTGGCTCTTGCCAGACTTCAATCCCTAAACAATAGTGCAGCAATCCCAAGTCTGTCATTTCAAACTCAGAACTCAAAGCCTTTCGAGTTTGGTTGATCATATCTTCATAGTCACCTGTAATAAGAAGGTCGTCCACATATAGGACAATCACTACAGACTTTTTACCATCCCTTAAACATACAAGTTAGCATTTGAGGCACATCTTTTGAAGTTTAGGTTTAAAAAGAACATATCTATCCGCTGGTACCATGCTCTGGGGGCTTGTTTCAGCCCATACAATGCCTTCTTCAGTTTACACACTTTGTTCTCAGAATGGGGGGCCTCAAACCCTGGTGGCTGAGCCATGTACACCTCCTCCTTGAGGTCACCATTTAAGAACGCTAACTTAACATCCATTTGGTACATTGGCCACTTCTCATGGGCAGCCACTGCAAGTACCGTGTGAATAGTGGTCATTCTGGTAGTTGGGGCAAAGGACTCTTGAAAATCAAACCCTTCAACTTGTGAAAATCCTTGGGCAACCAGTCTAGCTTTGTACTTTTCCAAGGTACCATCAGCCTTGTACTTTACCTTCCAGATCCACTTGGTGCCAATAACCTTCCGCTTTGTTGGTCGATCCACTAGCTCCCAAGTGTCATTCTTCATTATGCTGTCATACTCTGCTTGCATAGCAGCCTTCCATGATGGATTTGCAAGTGCTTCTTCTAAGTCAGTTGGCTCCTTTAATTCTCTCATAATCTCAACCATCAAGGCCATATTGACTATATGAGCGAAAGCCCTCCTTTGCTCCTCTATTCTCTGAGACCTCCTTGGTCTGTCTGCTTTCTCCTCAACAGATGCAGGCATAGGATTATTGTGGTCATAGAGCTACTTCACCCAGTGCGGCAATGGCTTTTCCAGTGGGGTGATGTCAGGTTGGTGAACTTTTTCCTCATCATCTGAAGATGATGCTTCCTCCTCCTTAAGGATAGGGATAGCTCTCGGGACAGGTTCATAGTGGACTACTTCTTCGCTTGATGATAAAGTGGAAGAACTTGCCTTCTCCTCCTCCACTGTATGCGGCTCCTCCTTGAACACCACATCACGGCTCGCGATGATCTTCTTTGCCTCTTGGTCATATAATTTGTGAGCCTTCTGCTCATCACTATAACCCAAGAAGATACATTTTCTGCTTTTTGGTTGTAACTTGTTTCTCTTCTCATCTGGAACATGTGCATAACATTCACATCCAAAAATTCTGAAATGTGAGATAGATGGTTTCTTACCAGTGTAAGCCTCATGAGGTGTTTTTCCCTTGAGAGCCTTTGTATAGCTCCGATTTAGAATATAGACTGCAGTATTAACAGCTTCAGCCCAAAAATGGTTAGGCAATCCCTTGCCCTTTAGCATGCATCTTGCCATCTCCACAATGGTGCGATTCCTGCATTCCACAACACCGTTCTGCTGAGGTGTGTGAGGCGTCGTCAATTGACTCTTGATCCCTTTGCTCTTGCAAAAGCCTTCAAACTCCTTTGAGTTGAACTCACCACCACCATATGTTCTAAATTTCTTCACACTTTTCCTTGTTTCATTCTCAACAAGTATTAGCCATTCTTTAAACTTACCAAAAGCTTGAGCCTTATCACGAAGGAAGTACACCCACATCTTCCTACTGTAGTCGTTGACAATCAACATAAAATAAGAAGATCCCCCCAAGGCCTGTGTAGGCATCTTACCACACAAGTCAGCATGCACCAACTCTAGAGGAGCCTGTGCTCTATTCTTGCTTTCTTATGGAAATGCCTTTCTTTGTTGCTTGCCCATCATACAAGCTTCACATGGTTCCTTCAATTCAATTATTGTAGGTAGGTGAGCAACCATACCTTGCTTTTGCATCTCCTTCAATACTGCAAATCCGATGTGTCCAAACCTTTCATGCCAAAGCTTACTTGTGCCCACTCCAGCGGTGGCTGTAAGAGCACTTAGCTCATACAGGTTGTTCCTTCTTTCTCCTTTGCCAACAATTGTGCCAGCACTATCATTAATTTCTGCACCTGTCTTCTTGAACCTCACTTACAGACCAAGATCAGTTATGGCAACAACTGATAAGAGATTTCTCCTGATTTTGGGAACATACAACACATTTGAAAGCTTTTTGACTTCACCATTTGCAGCAACAAAAGAAATAGTACCTGTGCCCGCAGCATGTCATTTAGCATCATTTCCAACCGTCACAGTGATGGATTCTTGTAGAGGCTGCATAGAACTGTATAGACCTTTCTTGTTGGTCATGTGACGGGAGGCCCCACTATCCAACACCCAAGAGTGAGTGGTAGATTCTTCTTGCACTGAGGAGCACACTTCCTCAATGGTCGCCATGAATAATTCCAACTCTGCTTCAGCCGTATTGGTTGTCTCTTTTCCTTTACTTTTAAGGGTACCATTCTTTTCATCTACCTTCTTGACATGATAATCTGCAATTGCATGTCCTTTCTTCTTACAATAGAAGCACTCTCCTTGAAACTTCTTCTTGCCGCCCTTCTTCTTTTTGTCACCATCATTTTTGGTGGAGGAAACACCTTTGCCTTTTGCATTGGCAGAGAATGCAGCGTCTCCATTGTTGCTTCCTTCTCGGGCTTTCAGCCTCAACTCCTCCTCCATTAATAATGCACAAAACTCCTCAAAAGTCAAAGCTTGAGGTCTCACCTGAGTATTAAGGGCAGTTACTAGTCCATCAAACTTTTGTGGACAAATCCGAAGACACCTCCGAGCTAGCTCTTCGCTAGTCTTTTGTATCCCAGTACTAGCCATCTGGTCACGTAGATTCTTAATCCGAGTGATGAATGCTTCAACCGTCTCTCCTTCAGCAAACTTCTCCGCTGCTAGTTGATTCTCCAAGTTTTGAATCCTTGTTTGGTTTCATGTTTCATACTGGCTCCTTAGTACATTCCAAGCCTCTGACGCTTTGGTTGTATGTTGAATCAAAGTCAAAACACTGTCAGAACAGCTTGTAACTAAGGCACACAATGCATCTGCATTCCTTCGTTTCCAAGCTTGTAGAAGATCTGCATTCGGAGGAATCATCACACTAGAATTTGATGGGTCAGGGGTAGGCTGTGGTTCTGCGTCAGCCCCTAGCACAGTCTCTAGAAGCTCATAAGAATCAAGGATAGTTCTAATTTTGAACTTCCACAAGGTGTAGTTTGTACCATCTAACTTGCCTTCGCTGAAGGTTGGTGGACGAATCCTCAGTGTTTGAATAGCCGGTACAGTAGCACCACCTCCTGCACCGCTTCCTGATGCGCCAGAACCGCTTCCCGGAGTTGACATAGTTTCTCTTTGCTGTTGAAGCCTTTGCCTCTTGCACGCTCTCCGATCTCTAGAGCCCCCTGGGCTCTGATACCATGTAAAATATTACACAGCGCAGCGAACAGAATATGAGAAAGAGATAGAGAGTACACAACAGACAAGAGGAGAATCAGTAAATTCTTTAACTCTAAACAACTGATGCAAAGATGGCTCTGTCCACCCGTGCGCTTCCACTGTGTGAAGCTTAGATGGTGATCTAGACAGAAGATAGGTGAAGAGCTTCAGGCTAGCTGGAACAACAACTCTGACTAGGTGAAAGATGAGTGAGTGATGGCTGCGAAGGGGTTTAGCTTTTATAGCCCGCAAAGGTCGTTAGGTCTGCTTGCTGACCGACCTACCATATGAGCCTCCACTAGTCGGTCAGGGAATATTTCAGGGAATATTCCCTTTACCATCGGGCTGGGGGTGCTGACCTCGGACCCCCGCCAGGGGGGCCGCTGGTCCCCCTGGGACCCCCCAGCCAGGGGACGCTTCCGCGGCCCCCGGACCCCACAATAGGGGCCCCTTTTAACTCCCTTACACCGCAACTCGATGCAATGCGCCTCGAGTTGCTGCCAGCTTAACCACTTCGTCTAACCCAAAGATTAGACCCACAATGGTCACCTTTTTGCCATCCGGTCACATAGACCTCATCTGATATACAAGTCAGGACTCCACCAATGTCCGGGCTCACACTTGGCTTCTCCTCATAATAGGGGCCTTACAACTTTGAGCACCATGGATCATTGGTAGCACCTAATGAGGGTGGGGCATTGATCATATCTAACAAATACAACCCTAATTTCTATACTTGGCTCCTTCATAAGTAGCCCTACACCGCCATGCCGAAAGCCCTTCACCTTCTAACCCTCAATCCTAGGGAGGATTCTTCTCAAACTAGAAGGGGAGGGGGTAAGGTGAATCAGATCAGAAGCAGTAAAGCAAATCAAAGTCAGTGAAGTATGTAGACATACATTGTGAAAAATGGATGGGGTAGGAAAAGGGCACAAAAACTTTGAATTAAAAGGCAAAAAGTCAAAGTCTGAAAAGGGAATCTGCATTAGACCTTAATGAATTCATTCAAAAGCATAGAGTTTTTTCTTTTTCAACGATTATTATGTCATAAGCACTAATGAAAATTACGGTTTATGACAGGAACAAAAAATGTTGCAGCAGGACCGAGCCCACCGACTCCCCTTCATGGAGGAAGAGAGAACGCGGTACAACATCAACCTAGAGAGCCGCGCCTATAATCAGTTGAAATTCCAAACTATTCACAATTTGGAAGAATTAGTGGCCAAGGAAGAGGTGGCCAAGAGCATCGTGGAAAACTGCAACCTCAAGAAGTACCTGGGAAGTTTCGCACAAGAACCTGAGCACACGAGCTGTGTGGAATTTCTTAGGTCCTACAACCCCGACAGTGAATGTGGCACAGTCACAGTGGGAAGAGGACAGAATGCTAAGCAGGTATTGGTTCGTCTAACCGTGGCCTTGGTGGAGAAGGCACTGGGACTGGAACCAAAGGTGGAAAAGAAGCAAAAGAGGGACGTATACGCCATGCTGGGGATGAGAAAGGAGGATGTGATGACAAACGATGGCATCAATATCCAGGACATCCCCAATGTAGAGACTAGGCTATAGGTGAAGCTCATACATGCACTCTTTTCCAGCCAGCGCTACAGCGCGTTGATGAACCGGATCAGCGTACCAATATCGGAAAATGTAGTGGCCCATACCCTACACGAAGTCGATTGGAACGACTATGTGTGCAAGACTATCGACCAAGCAGCCCGAGAGCTAGCCTTAGGAAGCATGCCAGTAGTAGGAGAATCATCGATGTTGAAGGCCGTAGAAAGAAAAAGGGCCTCTATTGGGGGTAAAGGCGCCTCCGCCGTGCTGCCCCGTGTATTACTACACTGACAGTACCCGCCACTGCACACTGCAGGTGGCGGGCGCCCGTCACGTCACTTTATTCTTTATTCTTTTAGTGACAGTTTGAATAAAGGAAGGCCCGGTCACACATTGTGACTGTTGGAGTTCCCATTTCTTGTCTCTCTCTTTTCTTGCTCTTGCTCTCCCGCCATAGCTCGCGTGCAAGTTTTGATCCTTCTCACCTTTCAACTGGTATCAGAGCTTGGCATTCTCTTGCTCGAGCTCGACTCGGTGCTTCCCAACCTTCGCGAACACCTTTCAACTCCCCACCTTCGCGAACTCCATTCAAGGCACTCCCCACCTTCCCGAACACCTTCCCAGCCTATTGAGGCACCTTCAAGGCATTGATACTGAGGTATTTGATCATTCTTTCAGGGTTTTATTTCAGTCTACAGGTTGCAAACAGCAAGGCCAGCCATGGCTTCAAACTCTTGAAGCTTATTCCCCTCATATTGTGCCTTACACCTATCAAGGCTCAAAGAGGCTTGTCATAGGCCTTTGATAGGCCCTTCTTGAGCCCCCCATTACCCCCTTTTCAGCCCATGTGGAGCAGCAGCAAGTTTAGCACCAACAGGGCAGATTGCATCATTTTTTTCCAGGCTGTGAGCACTCATCTACTTCAGCTCCACACTTGGCCATTGCTTCTTGCTCTCTACCTTGATCAAGAGGGCTATAGACTTCATGTTTGATGTCATTCAAGCTTTGGGCATTGGTCTTGATCATTCGGGGCTGATCTCTTTAGATTTGGGACTGTCATAACAGGCTGAAAACAGGGCAGCACCATTGGCATTAGCATTTGTTGCTTATACTCCATTCCGGTTGTGCTATTTGATGCCCGTATGCGGTCTACATGATGCCTAGTGCCTTGGGAATGTATGCACATGATTATGCCATGATTTTGGCCTGAAATATTGGCTGATTTGGGAATGTTATTTACTGTTATACAGTGTTGGAAACAGGGCAGCCACACTTGGCATTGGCATTTGATGCTTATACTCTACTCCGATTAGCTTATTTGATGCCCGTATGAGGTCTACTTCCTACCCGGATGTATTGGGGATGTATGCATTTGGTTTGACCATGATTTTGGCTTGAATTCGGGGCTGAAATCTACTATTTAGAACAGTAAATACATGCTGGAATAACAGTGGGCTGAAGGTACTTTACAGGCTTTGGCACTTACCTACCGATACCGGATGTATGCTTTGAGCTTTGGCATGATGTCTCTGACATTTGGGGACGACTTGGAGCATATGTATGAGATTATGGGATGCTTTTGAGCTTCGCATTAGCTCTGTCTTCACTGGCATTTGGACCGACTTGGCATGCTCGTGGACCACCTATGCCTCATGTCTCTGCTTGACAGTTAGGCTTTTGCATTACATGCTTTGGTTCGTGACATATGCTATTTGGTTCGTGTATGCCATACCGAAATTTGGAGCTTGGATTTGGATGTATTTGAGCATTCCCGGCTTACTTGATCACTAATCTTGGTTGCTATTTGGATGTCATTGAGTTGACCGAGAGCTTATTTGGGCTTATGTATTGCTTCATGGTTAATACGACCGGTGCTTCATGTATGTCATGCTCTCTTGGATGCGCTTGATGCATTGACAGGGTCACTTATCACTGGTGCTTTCTCTTGGGTTGTTTGAGCTTTTGAGCTCGCTTTGTAGGCCTTTTGTGCCAGTGGGAGCATTTTACATGCTTGCTTGACCTTTGACAGTTGCATGCTATTGGAGCACTTACATGTATTTGGAGCAGTTTATGTCTTGAGCAGCTACATATGCATTGAGACTTTGGGATCATACTCCGATCTTTATGGATATGCATTGATGTACTCTTGGTTCATAGGATGCTTATGAGCTGAGTCTCATATTTGGATCTTTCTCTTTGAGCAGACACCTATTTGTGTCAGGTTTTGGCAGTTACAGGAACACTTTGCCTAGAGTGTCTGGGGGTGTGCCTTTCACTAGCAGATGTTATCTTGACATGCTTCGGTGTTGAGCTCATGTTCTTTTCACTGTTATTGGCCTTGCTTATGTCCGTTTCATGCCGGCTTTGGACCTAGCATTGTTTGCTTGACATTGGATCCTATTTTGGGACAGTTTGCTCTCTAGACTGCATACCTGCAATTTATTACAGCAAGCAGTTATTGGTGGACTGAGGTGTACTTTTCATGCTGAAATATCCTGATATGGTGTACCGCACCTAGTACTAAGTGGGAAAAAACTTTTGGCACACTTTGCTCGTCCTTTGGACCCCGTTTTGGTCATTTTTGGGCAGTTTCTGCAGTAAAACATCAAGCAGTTTTGGACTGTTTGGGCATTTTCAGCCTGCATAATGGCGTCATCTTCGCATGATAGTGCCATCTTTAACATTACAAAGTTGGATGGTACTAACTACTCTTATTGGAAGAGTCAAATTTGGCAGGTCTTGGTGCAGAAATCTCAGATTAAGCCACTTCGGTTGAGTGGGGAGCAGCCTGAAACTATGGACAATGACGACTGGCTTGAACTTGATGAGCTATGGAAGTCCACGATTGTATTGTCTCTCACTAAACAGGTACATTATAATGTATTTGAGGAAGCACAGAGTGCATGGGATCTATGGAATAAGATCAAGAATCTTTATGATAAGAAAAGTCCAGGGAGTCAGATGTACTGGTTGAAGCAGCTTATGGATCTGCGCATGAAGGATAATGCGACTATGTCTGCTCACTTGAGCCAGTTCCATGCTATACTGAAGAACTTGACTTCGCAAGATATCACCTTTGGAGAGGAAGTAACTCCTCTTTTCTTGCTTGGGACTCTGAATGAGTCATGGGATGTTTTCCGTACTGCTCTTTGTGCCTCTAATGCTACTCTATAATTGGCAGATGTTGAGAGTGCTCTTCTTCAGGAAGAGGTGAATCGCAAAAACTTGGATGCCTCTTGTGGTAGTCATGCTTTGACAGTTAGAGGTAGGAATGACAGGAATGATCGTGGTAATAACCGTGGTTGTGACTCGCAGAAGGGTCGGTCTAAATCTCGTGGCAAGTCGCGTAGTAAGTCACGTGGGCGCAATGCAAATGTCACTTGTCATCATTGTGGGAAAAAGGGCCATATTAGACCACAGTGTCATAAGTTACGCAATGAGAAGCGCAAGGATAAGGGGAAAGATAAAGTGCAGGAGAAGTCCTCTGATCGCAGCATAGTACCTACGAAGTCCAGCGTCAAGATTGAGGAAATTAATGTCACGCAGACTGAGGAGTCCGATGGTGGTGATGAGTTTATACTTGCAGCTAGTTCTTCTAATACTTCACACTTGACTGAGACATCTAGTATGTATGCACAGTGCTAGTTATTGGATTCCGGAGCATCCTTCCATGTCACGCCTTATCGTGAGTGGTTCCACTCTTACCGCACTATATCTGGTTCAGTCAGACTTGGAGACGACAGGTCTCTTGACATTGTGGGCATGGGTGATATTCAGTTGCAGTTTTCCATTGGCAGTTCCTTTTTGCTAAGGGATGTATGTCATGTACCTGCGCTTATGCGCAGTCTTATGTCTGCAGGACAGTTGGATGATGCAGGGTTTCATGTCTATTTTGGGGATTCTGCCTGGAAGATCATCAAAGGCAGACTTGTGCTTGCTAGAGGTGCCAAGGCTGGCAGCCTCTATCCTCTTGTTGTATCTGGGTCTTTTGTAGACCATGTTTTGGCAGTGGGCTCTATCCCACATGTATCACTTTGGCATGCCCGTTTGGGGCATATGTCTTTAAAGGGAATGAAAATGTTATCTGGTTTGCAGTATCTTCCGCCTTTGGATTATGCATGTTTTGACTCGTGTGATCATTGTCTTTATGGTAAGCAGAATAGGTCTACGCATAAGAAATTAGGTAGGCCACACATGAGTGAGCCCTTGGCATTGGTGCATTCCGATGTTTGTGGGCCTATGCCTTGCATGTCTATGGGTGGCGCGAAGTACTTCGTTACCTTCATTGATGATTTTTCTAGGAAAGTGTGGGCTTATCCCATAAAGCAGAAGTCCGATGTCTTGGCAGTTTTTCAGAGATGGCTTGCTCTTGTTGAGAACCAGACTGGGTATAGGCTGAAATGCCTTAGGACTGACAATGGGGGAGAATATGTCTCACGTGCTTTTGAGCAGTTTTGTGATGACAGGGGTATTAAGCGTCAGTTGACTGCCCCTTACACCCCACCCCAGAATGGTTTGGCTGAGCGCATGAACAGGACTATTCAGGAGCGTGTGCGCTCTATGCTTAGCCATGCAGGCCTACCCCAGAGTTTTTGGGTTGAGGCAGTTAGTACGGCAGTGCATGTCATAAACCGATCGCCTTCCAATGGATTGGATTTCCAGGTTGCAGAGGAAGTTTGGGCTGGTAAGCCACCCTCTTATGCGCATCTCCGTGTCTTTGGATGTGAGGCATTCTGCCATGTGCCCAAGGACAAGAGGAGTAAGTTGGATCCAAAGAGCATTAAATGCATATTCCTTGGCTATGGTGAGTCAGGAGAGATGGGCTATCGCCTATGGGATCCGCAGGCGCGGAAAATAGTACGCAGCCATGATGTCGTCTTCCATGAAGACAAGATGCACAGGCAGCCTGAGAAGGTGGTTGAGATCCGCAGAGTGATCTTTCAGGAGGAGCCTAGAGCTCCAGCACAGCCAGTAGTACAGCCTGCAACAGTTCCTCCAGAGGGCCAGGGTGTTGGACAGGCAGTTAGACAGGCAGCAGAGCCTGCGGTGAGATGGTCTGCTAGAGACAGACGTCCACCTGACAGATTTCAGCCCTCTATGCATTATGTTTTGGTTACAGATGCAGGAGAGCCTTTCACTTATGATGAGGCTATGCGTAGGGGTGATAGTCACTCCTGGGAGAGGGCTATGCAGTCTGAGATAGACTCCCAGCATAAGAATGAGACTTGGGATTTGGTTGCCTTGCCTAAGGGCAAGAAGGCTTTGCCATGCAAGTGGGTGTACAAGCTGAAAAGTACCCATGGACACCCCAAGCCGGCATACAAGGCTAGATTGGTAGCAAAGGGTTTTAAGCAGGAACATGGTGTGGACTTTGATGAGGTCTTCTCTCCTGTGGTTAATATGACCACCCTGCACTTAGTCTTGTCTTTGGTTGCACAGCTTGACTTAGATCTATATCAGATGGATGTCAAGACGGCTTTTCTACATGGGGACTTGCATGATGAGATCTATATGGATCAGCCTAAGGGCTTTGCAGAACCTGGGAGGGAGCACCTAGTATGCAAGTTGAAGAAGAGCTTGTATGGCTTGAAGCAGGTACCTAGGGAATGGTATCATAGGTTTGATGCCTTTATGCAGTCACAGGGCTATAGCAGGAGTGCTATGGATCCGTGTCTTTACACGAAGAAAGCCCGTGATGGTAGTTTGCTTATCTTGGTACTCTATGTTGATGATATGCTGATAGTAGGGAAAGCTCATGATGAGCTAGATGCTCTTAAATCTCAGCTGAAGAAGAGCTTTGAGATGAAGGATTTGGGACAGGCCTCACATATACTTGGGATGCGCATTAAGCGCGATAGGCATCAGGGGCTTTTGTATCTCTCACAGCGGGAGTACATTCATAAAGTCCTTGAGCACTTCCGCATGTAGGACATAAAGCCTATTGGATGTCCATTACCTTCTTATGTGAACGTATCACAAGCCGATTGTCCGCAGACAGATGAGCAGAGGGCCGAGATGGCCAAGATCCCTTATGGTTCAGTCGTGGGCAGTTTGATGTATGCCATGATAGCCACTCGTCCAGATATTGCGCATGCAGTTGGTGTTGTGGCATGCTATATGGCTACACCTGGCAGCAGACATTGGGATGCCATGAAGGGTATCATGAGGTACCTGAAGGGCACAACAGATATGTGTATTTGCTATGGTAGCCAGGATACAGGGGTTGTGGGGTACACTGACTCCGATTATGCAGGACATGCAGATAGTAGGAAGTCCACTTCTGGCTATGTATTCACCTATGCTGGAGGGGCTGTCTCTTGGATGTCCAGGGTTCAGAAGTGTACGGCTTTGTCTACCACTGAGGCCGAGTATGTTGCAACCATTGAGGCTTGCAAGGAGGCCATATGGTTAGGCCGTCTAGTTGCTGACCTTGGGATTGATGCTACATCTACATTGCATTCGGATTCTATGAGTGCCATTCAGTTGGCTAAGAATCCGGTCTTCCATGCGAAGACGAAACACATTGAGGTGAGGTATCACTTCATACGTGGTGTCGTGGAGGACAAGTCTGCTGACCTTGTCAAGATCTCCATTGACGAGAATCCTGCAGATCTACTCACGAAGAGCCTCACTACTGAGCGCTTTGCCTTCCTCAGGAGGTTGATGGGCATTGGATGAGATGTTGCCTTTCCTCATCCCTTGTACCTATGTACATTTGTACTGTCTTTTCTTTTTTCTTTTCTCTCTCACTAGGGCAGATTCGCCTTTAAGTGGGAGGTTGTTGGGGGTAAAGGCGCCTCCGCTGTGCTGCCCCGTGTATTACTACATTGACAGTACCCGCCACTACACACTGCAGGTGGCGGGCGCCCGTCACGTCACTTTATTCTTTATTCTTTTAGTGACAGTTTGAATAAAGGAAGGCCCGGTCACACATTGTGACTGTTGGAGTTCCCATTTCTTGTCTCTCTCTTTTCTTGCTCTTGCTCTCCCGCCATAGCTCGTGTGCAAGCTTTGATCCTTCTCACCTTTCAGCCTCCTCCAAAGCCTCGTTCATCGCATACGAGGGCATCTTAACGGCGCTTATCTGGGAGGCCGTGAAGGAAGTAGAAGAGGGGGAGGGAGAAACACCTGACCGATCACCTCCCCATCAACACCAGGAGAGGTCCAGCGATAGGACGGAGATCGAGGAAGAAGGGGAAGAGCAGAAGAGCAAAAAGCATGTTAAGGAGACTAAGAAAAAAGCAACGTAGAAGAAAAAGAAACAGATGAAGGCCGTAGAAAGGAGAGGGAGGACTTGGAGAAAGCGTAACGACAATCCCTCAGGGAGGCAGAGGAGAGAGAAAGGAAGAGGAAGCAAGGAGAAGAAGAGACAACGGAGCAAGTTAGGTAGGCTAAAAAGGCGTCGAAGCAAGAGACTGAAAGGAGAAGAAAAGAAGAGCAGGAGGAAAAAGAAAAACTAGAGGAAGAATGCAAAAAGGCCGAGGAGGAAAGGAAAATAAGAGTCGCGAAGGAGGACGAGGAGTTAAGAAGAAAAGAGAAGGAGGACCTGGCCGAAGCTACACACCGGTCCATTGAGCAGCAGTGCAGGGCGGATGACCCAGAAGCCTGGAATCAGCCCAGGGAAGAGAGGCCTAGCTCCAGCATGTAGGCACCAAAACCCACGCCCCCCGCAGTTCCAGAAGGAAAAGGCAAAGCACCCCTGGATCCCATTCCCACCCTCATGGCACCCCCCGATGAACCCACTATGCCCACCCCTAGTATCCCCACCAGCTTGGAAGTGTCCAACCTGGTGGCCTGGATGCAAAACTTCATCAGCAAGGAAATGGCCCAAGGGAAAAGCACGGAAACGATGACCACAGGACCAAAAAGGCCAGCTACCGTGCTGAATCAAGGGAGGACCAAAAGCGTCCGCGTATGGAGGCCTCGACCACCCCCACCCACACAACAATGACGCCACTAGCCAACTACGACGAATACGTCACTGAGCTACTCTCCCAACTTGAGAGAGAGAAGGAGGAATAAAGGATGACTGAGATGGCTGAGTTGATACAGAAAAAGAGTCAATGGTGGCTTTCCAATTGGAAAAAACCCGCATCATCGCCATGCAACAATGCCAAATATTCAAACTCAAGCAAGAGTTGAAAGCCAAAGAGGACAGGGAAGAAAGCTACAAGCAGCGGTTGGAGGGCGAGAATCAGGAACTCGTGCAGATGCAGCGGGAGGGGGAGTTAGCGTATCAAACCCTCTCCCCATAAGGCAAAGTCTCAACTCATTAAGGAGACACAAGGTCTAGATCTATGATAACTTCCTATGATGAAAATCAATGTACTCAACCCTTCCTACTTAGGCTCAATGATTGATTACTCCAAACAATATCAACCATTTTCGCTATAACATGAGCCAGATAGATATCCATTTCTAGCACTTACATGATTCCATTTGTTCCAACTTCACTAATAAATTGATTAGATTCCTCAAATAATTCAAAAATATTATTTTGAAGTGAAACATAAACAACCTTATCACTTGAGGCATACAAATCATCAAGAATAATATCTTGACTTGAAATATGAGAAAATGCTAATTGAGAGTGCAAATCCGAAATATCATTACCCTTTTGGAAAACAACTTTCTCAAGGGCATTGAGAATCTCAATAGAATGATAAATTTGCAAATCTATTGCATTTCTAACTTGAGAAATCTCTTGTTGCAACAATGCTTTCTCTTCCTAAAGCCGATTGATTTCTGATGCATTCATTTCATTTTCAAGTTCATATGAAAGCTATTTAATCATATCAATTGGAGATTGATTGATAGAACACAGCTCATGTGAATCTTCAAGAAAATCACATAAACCAATTGAGATCTATAATTCCTTACAATTAGCAAATTGTTCTAAACTTGAACATTGCTAAAATTGATCATTTGCTATCCTAAAGTTTGCTGTCCTGAAAACTATACATATGGGTAATCCACATTAATATTTATAGCATCAAAAACTTGTCAAATTTCTTAATGTTAAATAATAAAATAATCTAAAATAGTATCCCCTGTGCTAGAAACATGGGTTTCATCAACAAATACATCCAAAGATGGTACATTCCATACTATGGATAATGATGCTCCAGGTACTTACAAAGTCTCTTCATTAGAATCCAACTTAATAGTTGCATCATCTTACTCAAAATAAATAAGAGGAAAAGGAAATTCATCCAAGATAATATCCTCATTGAGAAAAAAATGATATTCAACCTTATCAATCATGAAAACAGTCTAAATCCAAAGCATCTTCATACTTCTCTTTCAGCTTTGCAATTGCCCTTTTCAATCTTTTGATGCACTTTAAATTCAAGCAATACTTAACTTTTTAACCTTTATGATCTTCATGTCATTCATAATCTTTTTCAAAGAAAAAATCCAAAATAATATAACTTCTCCCATACTTTCTCCATTTGTGAGCTTCACTCATGCTTTGATGTTGAAACAAACTTATTGTGGACACCAAACAACTCCTTACACAAATCAACCATGTAAAAGAACTTGCATGATTTTCCTATGCACAAAACTAATGCACATATAAACAAATCTTTGTATGATGTCCATACTCATAGTATATATCACATATTTTCTTCTTCCTAGTCATCAAGAAAGCTTAAAGCATAAAAATTTAACATTCAAACCTAAATGTATAAATTGCTTGAAATCTCCATGAATAAATGAAATTCTTTAAACTTATGTTATACATGATTTGAACTCTACATTGTAGGAAACTACATGCCTTTTAGCATTGCACGAGATAGATTGAACCACTTGAATGCTTAATGTTGCTTGGAACTGCCTACATTGCTTGAATGCGTGAAACTACCTGGAACTACTTGCACTACTTGAAATCAGTTGCACTACCTAAATGCTTGTAATGTATGAATGCACATCTCCCTACAAAATGCCTAAATGCTTGTTGTTCTAAAACAACCCAAATGCCTATATACCCTATAAAATGCTTGAATATAGAGCATTTTAATACAAGGACCTAATACCCAACATTGACAAAAACTCACAAAATGCATGAAAATTCAAAAATGCCTTGAACTCCTGAAATATCTTGAGGGTTTTGTCATGCTGAAAATAGCCATATCTCATGTGCTTGCATGGAAAATGTCACCTTTCTCTCACTATGTAGAAATTACAAGAACTTTCTTAATCACATGGTTATCCCATGAGAAGCCTCCAAGATCGCTAGGTGTAATTGTGCAAGTGTAACGTCCCCGCCCAAGCTTTCCTAAGCGGTACGTTCTTAGTAGCCCATTAAGAGATGTCCTAGGAAGCACCATCTGAGATTTTGATGAACACCCTCGACGTTTTGCTAACTAGGCTCGCTTGACTCTACCCCGCAGTGGAAGTTTCGGTCGTTCCCATGAGGATCAACCTGAGTCTTTGTTAACCCTAGCTCGAGACGGAAGAAAAAAAAGTAAAATATGGAGGCAATGGAATAAGTAGGATAGAGAACAAGCAAAGGTGTAAGGATGGCCTCTAAAATCAAGTTAAAGGCAAAAGTGCATCTTTAAGTGAAAGGTGCCCCAAAATTTTTGTAAAAGAGGAGAAGGCTACCTCCTGTGCAAATTGTAAAAAGGTAGACGGGCATAGGCCAAAGAAATAGGCCGAGTAGAAGGGAATGGAAAAAAGGACCTTGCCACAATGGCCGTTCATGTAAAAAAGGGGAACGCTCAAAAGGAAATTTACGGTTTTGTATATAAAGTTGAAAAGTGAATGAAGAGCTTATTCTTTGGTGTGTGGCAAAGTGGACTCTTCTTCTTCTCTCCTTCTCTTCTCTTGCTTGCACGTGAGTATTTGAGGGAGTGAGTGTGTGAGGGTGTGGGATCTTGGAGGCGAATCTCTCCATCATCTCCTCTCTTCTTCTTCTTCTCTTCTCTTCTCTTTTCTTCTCTCATCTCGCGCGCAGCTATGGAGGATGGAGCTTGGAGGAAGAGGCTTGAGGATGCTTGAGCTTTCATCACGAATCGTGGAGCTATCAAAGTGCTTCAAAGAGAAAGCAACTCAATCGAGCATCAAGGTAAGCTCACTACACTTGTAGAGAGGGATAGTGTGTCGACTATGTGAGAGGTAGCCATTAGTGCTCACTTGAAACGCTTGAAGGAATAAGTAGTTTGTGGGTCTTGGTGGTTGAGCACAAGCTCCCTTTACATTTTGGTTCCATTACCACGACCAACCGATTCAAGTTTGAGTGCTTGTGCACTTCAAGTCGAGCATCGAAGTAAGAGTTTCATCCCTGAATCAGAGCTTGAGATAGATAGAAAGTTTTGGGTTTTTTAATCTTCGCAACAACAAGTAAGTATTTTGGTTATTTTGGTGGTTTGATGATTAGAAGAGTACGAGATATCATTTCAGTATTTTACTTCCGATTCTTGTTGCATTTAGGGTAGGTTAGGAGTAAGAAATCAGATTGGAAAAGCGTAAGGGTTTGCTACTGTAAACTAGGCCCAAACAGGGCAAGAAAAATGGGAAAGAAGAGTGCTCAAGGGAATTAAGGTCGACAAGTGAGTGATTAGGAGTGGCAAGACCTTTGCTAGGAAGGGGTTTAATAGCCAAGATGCCAAGGGAGAGCTCATTTGAAACCGTGGTTGAGAGAGAGAGAGAGAGAGAGAGAGAGAGAGAGAGAGAGAGAAAGCTCCATTGCATGGTTTCACTTCAATCTTCCCGTCGATGAGTTTGTTTCCCACTACAAGTATACCCACACCTTCTCTTTAATGCATAGATAGGATCTGGAAGTTCTTGTTAAGTATGAAGCCTTGAACCTCTCGGCACATCGAATTTTCTGCCATTTCAAAAAGAAAGGTGTCGTGTTGGGCCCCGTCCGAGAGGTTTGGTCGAGTCCCAGAATTGGCCCTCGGCCACTCATCTTTGCCCATTCGGCCTATCCGAGTCATCCTCGCATATTCAAACACGCAGCCACTCGACCCGTCCGAGTAGCACATTCAGACGTACTAGGTAATCTGCCCTTCTAATTCAGCCTCGAACTGTGCTCTCCTCGGCCTAGACCCGCTCGGCCATTTGGCCCATCTGAACTCCATGTTCGGCCTTGAACCACTTGTGCCACATGTCATTCAGATGTCCCAATTTGTCCTAGTGCCATTGGGCCCTCCGCCACTCAGCCCGTTTGAACTCCATATTTCACCTCAATCCACTTGTGCCATGTGCCATTTGGACATCCCAATTCGTCCAAGTGCCATTTGGCCCTTGGCCACTTGGCCCCTACAATTCAAACTTGTTGGGCTGAATCTAAATTTTCCCCAAAATTCTTAAATTCTTGACCAAACCCACCTAGATACCGGCTGTACGAACCTCCGAAGGCCATACAGACACTTAAAACACCTTTCTGGTGCAAGAAAAAGAAGAATCAGCGAGGCGCAGATGTAGAGGCAACACTAGTCAACTATCTAACAATCTAGCCCATTAGCGACATCAAGTGGAGTTGTAGACACCCAAACAAATCTTGACTAAGCAAGGCACATGAAAAACCTTATAAACTAGCAAGGACGGCAGAAACCAGGCCAAAAACCAAACATACAAGCTTATCATGCCAAACCCACAAACGAGAGAGCAAGATCCGCTTAGACACTTTGTTTTGTCACTCACTCTGATTTCTAGCACTCGGAACACACTTAAGAAAAGCTAAAAGTCTGATTGTGCACACAATGCATGGAAAAGAGTACGCACACACACACACAGAGTGAGGGTAAGTTGAGGATTGGTTGTGATTAACAAGGAACTCACTCAAACATAAAAACTTGAAGGAACCCACCGGTAAGAGAAGACCCCAATGGGTGATCGAATCCCCAAATGTAGGACCAAGTGAAGAACACAACTAAAAAGCCAAATCCAGCAAAAGGACCGACACTATTTGGGACGTGGATCTACCCAACCTCATCAACCTGATCAACAACTTGGTAGAACAAGAAATCTTGGACATGGAAGAGGGCAGTTCAGTTCGTAGAAGCAACAAAGAACTTTTTCCTAGGAGACTTTCCTGAGGCGATCCGACAATTAGTGAGCAAATATGATGCTCAAACCCGACTAGAACACTGCAGGAGACTCTTAGAGGACATCATGGCAGACCTTGAGGAGAAGAGGAAACTAACACACGAAGCTCTGCAAGGCATAGTCACTTACAACCAATATCAACAGACTAGGATCTTATGCCAAAACTCAGAAATGTGAGAGATCCAAGAGTGCTAGCCCTAGCACACAGAAATTGGATAGATAATGAGAGAGTGCTAGAAGGAGACCTCATGTTGAGAGAGCTTCTGTGACGAAGTGCCTGCTAGATAACATGGCAGTAGAGCAAAGTGCTACAGCATTAGCAACATCTCTACTGGTAGGGTTAGGAGTCAGCTAAGGCTCTAAGGGCCAATCAAAAATTTGTGTGGTAGCAAAGCAGCTAGACAAATACCAGTTGAACGTATAGTTTCATAGAGCAATTTGAGCATGTATGCAAGGCCAATGACCTCACTGATCTCACTCAACGATTGCAAGCTTTTGTTCTGTGCTTAGTCAATAAGGGTAGGATCTAGTATACGAGTCTAGATGCTGCTGAAGAGCGAGCCAATTTTAGTGGCCAGAAAAATCTCTTCATTAAGAGATTTTTTGAACCTGGATACTCTGATAACCTACTAGTACGACTCATGAATGTCAAGCAGAGAGAAAAGGAGGACATCCGAGATTACGTGACCCATGTGAGGAGCCTCTTCAAGAGAATCCCTATGGGTGAGAGACCAATCGAAAGAGCGGTGTCCAACGGTATTCATTAACAGAATACGAAGTAAAGAGCTCTACAAAGCCTTGGCTAGCAACTCGAGCCTGCAGCAAGACACACTAGCAAGGGTCTTTGAAGAAGCTATTAGAGTGGACGACAAGCTCAAGTAGAGAAGATCCAAGAGCTCTAATTGAGAAGAGTCCAGTGCTAGGAATTCTGAGAGGGTTTCAATATTGAGTGAGAGATCAGGCCCAAGTGCTTAGGATTAATGGAAGGGCACTAATTCAGGATAAGAGCTAGCAAAGATGAAGATGAAAATAGCCAAATTACAGGAGATATGAGACGCCCAATGTGCCCACATGTCCAATGCGTGCATTGTGGAAAAAACACCTACCAGTTGAGTGTCAGGACCCTAGGTCACAACCTTGCGTTAATTGTGGCAGGTTTGACCATGATGTCATACATTGTCGACTATCCCAAAGACTCCCATACTCACAGCCTTACGATCAACCCTACCTCGCGAACAAGCTACCAAACTTCTTTGGAAGGGGAGCCCCATTGGCCCTCCCAACACCTAATGATGCTAAGATGATCATCCCTAGGATGGAGATAAACCCTACGGGTATCCCTAGACCACTTGGACCCTACGTAACTCATCCACCCAGTGACACTCCAGACCACTATGTGGAGGAGCCAAACAGCAATGACCTTATGTACATCCTTACGTATTGTACAACGAAGAAGGCAATGCAGTCCTTATGGAATACCGACTGATATTGGTGATGGCGTTGGGTAGAGGGAGAGGCAGAGGCCTAGGGGGATAGACACAAGAGCCAATCATGTGGACTTGCAATCACCAAAGACACGTTTCTTCGTGCTGCCCCGAGAGGAAGCAAGTAAATAGAGATAAGGCTAACCTAAAATGCGTTGAGTGTGGAATCACACATCTCTTTGTTGATTGCCCTAGACGAAAGTCATCCTCTAGTTTGGCAAATGAGCCATCAGTTTCGTTGGGGTTGTTTAGTGTCAAGACACTCAATGGGGAGCCACATCTATCCCATTACATGTCATGACCCATGTGGAAACAAAGTAGGCTAGCATATCATTGCTAGGGCCTAGCAATCTCGATGCAACCTCAATTGGAAAGAAGAGTCATAAACAGAGGAAGAAGAGACCAAATGCTAAGGTCATGTTCACAACTGAAAGTGCCACGACATTGCCTGCTAGGAAAGAAAGTCATTGATGTAGAGGTAGAAACATCAGTTCCAAAGACGACTGAAAAGGGAAGTGCCAAGGTCGAGGAGTATCCCAAATCAAAGCACCAACTCGAAGCCATCAAGAAAGTGAGAGTGGATGAAGGAAGCCCAAGAGCACCCAAAAGACACTGAGCCCATACTACAAGACGAGATCGATGATCTCTCAAGCATAAGCATGCTAGTCTCACCCCCACGACCAAAATTAAGGGATGCGACTGCACCACAAACAATGCCGCTTAGACAAAGTCTAAATGCTAGAGGCCAGCAAATTAGTTAAGGCCATTGGTCAAGAACCACAGAGTTGGGAGAGGGACAAGCAGCTAGCAACCTCCTTAATGCATTGGTGACCACCCCTATGACTTTAAGCTTAGGAGAACTACTTAGGCAGCATCCAATGCTATGGCAAGAGCTAAAACAATGGGTTGAAGAATCAAATGAGCAAGTTGCCATAGACTTGTATGAGCATGACCCAGAAACACAAATACTAAGCCTGACACTGCACTTTGTGCTGCCTAAGTCCTTGCACGTGAATGCCTTCTAGGAAGGCACAAAGATGCATGCATTCCTACTGATCTTTGCTCTTGGAGATGTCACAAGGAAGGGAATCCTAGACGTGGGAGCAGGAGTTAGTGTGTTAAGCCATGCAGTACTCCAAACTTGGGGTAACCCACCAGTCGAGATTGCTAGGTTCAACGTCATGTTGGCCAATAGAATGAAGGTGAAACCATTCGATGTGTTAAAAAATTGGCCAGTGAATATCGCAGGAGTCCAATTTTTTGTTGACTTTATAGTCATGAAGGGAGTGGACTACAACATCCTACTAGGCTGACCCAGGATGCGCAATGCAAGAGTCATAGAAGACTGGGGCAACAGTCTCATCTCCCGAGGTGATCGAACGGAGTCTGTAAGAGTAGAGGTGGAAACCTGGAAGACTACGTCGGTTGACCTAGATGCCATCTCCACCATGCTAAAAGGTGATGGCTAGATTAGGGAATCCTATGGGGCCTTAACCAAGTATATCCTATGTCCTGAGGAGGAGCAAGACTAGATGCATGTTCTTGCTACCATCGACCTGCCATTCTTGGACAATGAGAAGTATGAACAAGCCATCAAGACGATTGGCAAGCCGAAGGACACACCCTTAGTACTAGTCTGCATGATGGCTCAAAGCCTATGGAAGACCCAACCCTGTCACATTCCAAGTCCCGAACAATAAATGGGAGCTCTTGGAGATCCTAGGATATCTGACCGACAAGTTGGCTGGTAATCCAACAATGAATCTCAAGCCACTCCAAGATCTCTTGGATGAGCCTAAGTGGCAGTGGTCCAAGGTGCACGATTTAAACTTAATGTACAGTTGGGCCCTAGTCCTTAACCAACAAGAAGATACATATCAGGACTTGCGAAATGATGAGCAGTCAAACATGGATAGCTCTAACAACGAATATGAAGACTATTATTCCTTCAGTGATGAGAGGAAAGGGAAATAGACACTATAGAATATGACATTAGGGAGCATATAATCAAACAAATAGGAGTTGACTCCAGACCATGCAAGAAAAATGCCTTTAGGATAGAGAAAGGAGTCATGTGCATGGTTGTGATTGAACCTGGTTGGAGCACATAGGCGCAATTGACTACGAGCAGGCAGGCCTAGCCCAACCAAGTGACACACCACTACTGAGAACAGACTCACCTTCAGATCTACAACCACCAAGAGAGAATCCCTCTTCCAATGAAGATGGAGAGTTTGATTTTGAGTCAAAAGTCAGCTTAGAGAGTGATCTTGAGATACCTCAACCTCCCAAGACTAGATGCACCAAGGGAGACCTACCCATCCACCTAAGGCACCAACGGTTAAGGAAGGAAGGACGGAAGCTGCCTAAGGATACGCATGCAGAAGTGCAGCAAAAACCGCAAGACCTACCAAATAGATTCACGAAATTCAAAAAAGGGGATAGGGTAGTGATCTTGCCGGGAGCCAAGCGACAAGGGAAAGCAAGCAAACCAATTGAAGGACCCGCCAAGGTCAAGGAGGTCAATTTAGCTAGGGAAGGGGGGAGATACCCCGACCTATCTTTATAGTCAATGACTTGACCAGGGAAGAGGAAGCAAGCCTTATTTCTCTCTTACGAGAATATATACATGTCCTTGCTTGGTCCCCAGAGGAGCTCAAAGGGGTAGACCTAAGGGTAGTGACGGACAACATACCCATAACACTAGATGCAACATCGGTCAAGCAGTGACCATATCCCATGAATCCAAAGCATGCACACACCGTCAAGGAAGAAATTGACAAGCTAATGAGAGCACGATTCATCTACAAAATTGAGCAAATGGACTGGGTTTCACCCATAGTCATCGTGTTGAAGAATAATGGAAAGATTAGAGTGTGAGTCAATTACAAGAAGGTAAACACAGCTACGAAAAGAGATAACTATCCATTGCCATACACCGAGCATATGCTCGAGAGAGTGGCTGGCAAAGAGGCCTAGAGTTTTCTAGATGGCTTCTTTCGATACAATCAAGTGCAACTCCATCCTAAGAATGACATAAGACCGCATTTGCCACTAAGTGGGGCATCTTTGCCTACATAGTCATGCCTTTCGAGTTGACTAACATGCCAGCTACCTTTCAAAATGACTTATCTGCACTATATTCAAAGATATGCTTAGGAAGGAGTTAGAGGTCTTCGTGGATGACTTGTGTGTTCACTCTACTTGGAGGGAACACTTAGACAAACTTCGAGTGGTCTTTGAACGCGGTGTCTACTATATCGTCTCTCGTTGAACCCCTTGAAGTGCCAATTTTGGGTAATGCATGGATGCATCTTAGGGCATGTAGTGTTGAAGAACTGCATTGCCACAAACTTCTCAAAGGTCAAGGTCATTGTCGATCTTCCAACCCCAACTGATTACAAGGGCGTTCAGTGCTTCTTAGGCCATACAGGGTATTATCGGTGGTTTGTATTGAACTATGCATTGATTGTTAGACCTCTATACAAGTTGTTGATCATATTCGAATGGACAGAGAAATGCCAATGTGCATATGAGGAACTAAAAAAGGCTCTGACCATGCCACCAATTCTATGAGCCCCATATTGGGCACTCATGTTCCATTTGCACATTCACACTTCGAAATTTGCTATAGGAGCTGTGTTGTGCCAACCTACTGAACATAACCTAGATTAGCTAGTGAGATTTGCTAGCAGATAACTCACTGAGACCGAAATAAATTACTCAACAACGGAGAGAGAGGGCTTGGCCATGGTATTTGCTATAAAGAAATTTTGACATTATCTTTTGGCTACGCCTTTAACCTTCTTTGTTGACCATCAAGCCTTGTTATATCTTGTTAATAAACCTTGTGCTCTATAGGATGCATCACTTGATGGCTACTTTTGCTTATAGAATTTAACTTCTCTGTGGTGGTACGTAAAGGGAAGCAGCACTACATGGCTGACCATATGTCTCGCATCCCTATAGGAGAAGCCATTGGACAAGGCATTGTAGATGAACTACTAGATGCACATCTATTCAGCTTGTCTAGCGAAAGGGATTTGTTTAGAGCTAACATGATGCTATATTGGGGTAGATGACATAGTTTAAGTGCTTGAGCATGGACTACTTGAACAACCAATAGAAAAGGCCCAAATTAGGCGGCTCATCCTGAAAATCCAACCCTATCAATTGATAGCATGCAAACTCTATAGGTTGGGGCAAGATGGATTGTTACGCAGATGTGTGTGTGAGCATGAAATCCATGATGTACTCATAGAGGCACACGGTGGGATCGCAGGAGGACACTTCAATGGAGATACGACATCCCACAAGATGTTGTAGTCCCAGCTGTGGTGACCCACTCTCTTTCGAGATACAACACGATTAGTAAAGCATTGTGATGAGTGCCAATGAACTAAAGTCCCTATTCATAAGGATCACATGGAGCTAACCCCAATCATTGCACGACAACCCTTCGAGAAAGGGGGAATTGACTTCATCGGACCCATTAGTCCATGGCACAGTATTCACAAGTTAAATACATCATTGTTGCCACTCATTATCTAATGAAATGGGTGGAAGCACGTGCTATGAGAAGAAATGATGCTAGGACCATTGCCAAGTTCTTATGGGAGCAAGTGATCTCACAATTTGGTTGCCCCATCAAACTTGTTAGTGACCAAGGCACACACTTCATCAATGAAGTGATAGCTTATCTCCTATCCACCTTTTTAATCATCCATCGAAAGTCTTCACCTTGTTACCCTCAGGCAAACGGCCCAGCTAAATCCACAAATAAAATCTTGGTGAATGTCCTGACCAAGGTAGTTTCTGCTTCGTACAGTGACTAGAATAACAAGTTGATGGCAACCTTGTGGGCCTACCCCATAGCTTACAAAATGGCTGTAGGTCAAAATCCCTTTAGGTTGATCTATGGAATGGAGGCAAATCTACCCTTAGCATTCTTTGTTCATAGCCCATGGATAGCCCTTCAAGAGAGATGGGACGGGAAGGAGGCATGGATAGAACATCTGGTTGAGCTCAAACGCTTATCAAAAACTCGGCTTCTAGCTGCCCATGTGCTAATATGCGAGAAGACAAGATGCAAAAACTAGTTTGAAAAGCATTTCAAGGAGCGAGACTTTGAACAAGGTGACTTAGTGCTATTGTACTCAGTCAAGGGACATAAACGGAAAATGAAGTTTAGGGGGTTAGGACCTTTCATAGTTTGGGCCATCAGCCAAACTAGCAATGTAGAACTTGAAACCCTAGAAGGTGAGGGCATAGGCTTCTTCAATGGCAGCCGCATAAAGAAGTACTACCCTCCCATGCACCCCCTACATGAGTCTCCAATGCTAGAGTCCCCTGTTAATGTATGAGTAGCCCCTATCACTAAGATCATCAATGAGGATGAGAAAGTTGTAGAACCAGCTTATCTAAGCGTAACGATCACTAACAAGCACACATGCACCTTCAATGCATTAATCGATGAGGGAGATGACTTTAATGTCTTAACTCATGATCATTGGATCCAAATTAGCAAACCGCAGTTTACAGATCACCAATGTAAACTCAACCTGTAGTATGGGGGCCAATCATACCCACTCTTCGGAAAGTGCAAGGCTGCAGTTTCTATCAATTATGAAAGCATGTCGATGATCTTCTATGTGTTGCCCAACACTAAAGATACAAGCATGGAGTCATTGTTAGGACGAACTTTCAGAAGCAAGCTCGTTGCAATATCAACTACAAGTCGCAGCGTATCTACCTATCCATGGGCAATGTCTGCATAGCTACAGCCGTCAACAAGGGATGTGCAACTCCTTCCAAGTCTGCAAAGCCACCAGTAGAGAAACTTGCCACTAAGTCTAAGGAGGGGGGTAGTACTTCATCACAACCCAGCAAACCTCAAGACCAGCAAATCATTGAAGTCAAAGCTAAGACCCATGAGCCAAAGCTTCAATGGATGTCTAAATTGCAAGGACCACTGCCTAGGAGTAGACACCCACAGCCCCACAAGGCTAAGAACCCTACCTTGTGCCCTAGGAAACCAAGACACAACTACAAACATCAATGCACAATCAATCGTAGTGGGTCTCCAAGACCCTCTTGCAAGCGCAAGGCTATTATGAGGGTAATGCCTAGATATGGATTCCTAAGGCCAAATGGCCAAAGGCACTACTTGAACACCACCCTCAAACTTGACCACACAAGCCTACATGACACATCCAAGGTCAAGGCCACAAGAGCCTCTAGAGTCAAAACCTTCAAAATCACCAACACCCAAACTAGTGAAAATTAAGCAAGTATATCGATCCAAACCACACCCTACTACTTACACATAAGCCATGACTACTCCTACAGTTCATGGATTGTCACCCGAATGTCGCAATGCACTGACAATAGCCATATCCCAGTCTACTATACAAGAGGCCCACCGACAAGCTCAGGAATAACCAAAGTGGCTACCATCAACTACCAAACTATATAGTTATGTCAAACCCCAACTGGCCTTAGACCCTCTTATGAGTGACGATCGATTCTAACGATGACCCTGGACTTAGGAAAAAAGACGGGGGATGACTTGGTTGCCTATCTTAGGCATTTAGATGCAATCTTCATGTCGCTTGCTAAAAGCTATGATCGCTTAGACTTGGGACTCTTGGACAAGCCTATAGCGAGACGGAAGTACGAACACTCCCTTGTTCTTGGGAAGAATCAGAATTTGTGTTTGTCAAGGCTGCCAAGATAGCTCAGGAGCTGATTGCCACTAATGTTTCTTGCAAACAAGTGCAGAAACAATGCCTCATCACCTCATATGACAAGCACACATCTTATGCCAATGATCAAGAGATAGAAGACTTGAAACAACATGCTGACAACGACTCCCCTTTCTTGAAGAAATGGTATGCTCTTCGCATTCAATGGGAGCTCAAAGGATGTCAAATCATGACCAATGTTGAGCAACAAGGAGCAATCAAAACATCAGTGTATGACCCAACTTATGTCATGCCAACCTCTTATAGGTTATTGACAACCATTCGTGATCGACCCATGGAAGAACACATTCAAGGAGACCCCTATTTAGATTGCATCCTCACCAAAGAGGAATTGCACATTGCTAGTCGTGTAGACTCCAGTGACTTCTTGCTTGATGTTCTTACTTACATCACCCAGGTAGGCATCTAACCTTTCGACATGGACTGATACGCTCATATGAAATATAATCCAAAATTCTATTCTTGGCTCATGCAAAAGTAAAACACTATGCCCTCTACCCTCTAACCTTCAATCCTAGGTAGGATTCTTCTCACTTCCGAGGACGAGGGGGTTAAGGGGTAAGGTGAAATCAAATCAAACACCTAAGGAAACAAGAAAAGTAAAAACATACCTTAAAAGCCTCAATCCACATCTAAGAAATGGAAGGAAAAGATTAAGTAGTGATTGAGGAAAATGTCACAAACTTTGAAATAAAGCTTGGAAGTGAGTCTATTTCTATACTAAAAACATTTCAATTCAACAAGCATGAAGTTTTTTTCTTCCAACAAGTGATTGTTTTGAAAAGCACTAATGACAAACCATGGCTTATGACAGAAGCTGAAGATGTTGCAGTAAGACCGAGCCCATCACCTTCCCTTCACGGAAGAGGAAAGAGCAAAGTATGGTCTCTCCCTTGAAAGCCAGGCATATAGCTAGCTCAAATTCAAGAGCATTCACAACATTAAAGAGGTGGTGACCAGTGAGGAGGCTGTCAGGAGGATTGTAGACCAATGCAACCTTGCCAAGTATATCAAAAAGTTCCTAACCACACTAAGTGTGTGGAATTCTTAAGGACATATGACCCCGACAAGGAGCATGGGAGAGTAGTCATGGGGAGCATAGAAGGAATCAAGCAGGTGCAAGTCCCGCTTAGTAAGACCTTGGTAGAGAAGGTGCTGGGATCAGAACCGAAAGTGGAAAAGAGGTAGAAAATAGATGTTTATGCCATGCTGAGGATGAAAAGGAGAATATCTTGACAGAAAATAGCATAAGTATCCAGGACATCCCCGAATTGGAAGTCAAATTGTAGGCCAAGGTAATCCACTCCCTCTTCTCCAGCCAAAAGGTACAACTTGCTCATGCATAGGATCAACGTGCCTGTGCTGGAGAGTGTGGCAGCTCACTCATTGGATGAGGTGGATTGGAATGGCTATGTGTGGAAGACCATAGACCAATCCGCTAAAGCATTAGCCCTTGGAAGCAAACCAACGGGTGGAGAGTCCCTAGCATCAAAAGGAACTAAGAGGAAGAAGCCTTCAGCTAAAGCCTTGCTTATTGGGTATGGAGGAATCTTGACCGCCCTTATCCAAGAAGCGATAAAAGAGGCACACAATGGAGAAGAGGGAGCAGATGAAACACCTAACAGGCCACCACCTTATCATGACAAAGAACAATCGAGTGAGAGGATAGTTAGTGAAGAGGAGGGAGAGCAGGAAGCTCAATCTAGCAGAAGGAAAGAAAAGACGCCTAAGAAAAAGACGACATAGAAAAAGCAAGAGGAAGAAAGGAAGAAAAAGGAGGAAGCAGACTTACAGAAAGCCAAGAAAGATTCAAAAAGAGCCGAGGAAGAGAGGAGGAGAAAGGTTGCTAAACAGGAGAAGGAGTTGAGGAAGTAGAAAGAGGAAGACATCAAGCTGACCAAACACAGGTCAATGGGGCAACAAGGCAAACAAGGCGAGATGGACACCTTGAGCCCAAGAAGAGAGGAGGGCCTGGTTTCAAGCACTCGGATACCTAAAGGCATGCCAACCGCAACACAGAGGAGGGCAAGTGCAAAGCCCCCTTCCACCCCATTCCACCCCTCATGATACCTATCTCCACAATAGCAACAGCCACCTAGAGCACCCCGACCACAGTCAATGCCACTAACCTTATGGCCTGGGTGCAATATTTCATTAACAAGGAACTAGCTTAGGCAAAGAGCATAGAAACCTACATTGTAGGGCAAAAAAGACCAACAACAGCAAATGATGCTGAGTTAAGGTAGGACCCTAACCGGCAAAAGGTGGAAACTTCCACAACTCCCATCCCCATAGGTATGATGCCACCTGCTGACTATGACGAGTATGTCGCAGAGCTACTCCCTCAACTGGAGAAAGCCAAGGAGGAAAAGAGAATAGCGATGGCTGAGTTGGAAGCTGAGAAAGAGTCAGTGGTGGCCTTCCATTTGGAAAAAAACTCGACAGGTGACCATGTACCAAAAAGAAGTTAGCGAGCTAAAGGCAAAGCTCAGTTCCAAGGAAGAAAAGGAGAAAACTTGGAGGCAGTAGCTTGAGGTCAAGAACTAGGAGCTAGTTGCGCTACAATGCAACTACAAACTCTTAATAATGCACCATCAAGACCTAGAAGCTTAGTTGAAAAGAGTCCAATTGGGCATGGAGGAGCTTGCTACAAGAGAAGGAGAAAGAGAGCAGGAACAGAAGGAGCATCACTGAGGGATCAAAGACCTGGTAGTTAGGGTGTTCCTAGAGATAGATGAGCCGGAGAGGCTGGAGAGAGAAATCGAGCACTTGGAAATGGAGAAGGGGGTGATCGCTCACAAGTGCAAAGAATAGGAGTAAAAAATAATAGCCTTAACATAGAGGAAGGGGGAGAGCTCCGAGGAGATGATGAAGAGAGCAGAAGAGTGGGCAACCCGTAATGAAAGGAGGGTGAAAACCCTGGTGCGCCGTCTAATTCAAGTGGATAAAGACAAAGTACTCGTTGAAAGTAGAGCAGAGGCTGCCCAGGTGGGCTTCCAAATGCAACAACATGCCTTCTTGAATACCTTATTGGATTTCACACAAGCAGAGGAGGGAGAATCCATATAAGACATCAAAAAGAAGCTAGGAATGGCACGCAGGGCCTTGAGAGTAGGCCTGTAGATGCTGCCATGACTTGTGGGAGTTGGCCTTAGCCTAGAAGAGTAGAATCACTATCTCTTGTTGGCAAGCCTAACCCCATAAGAAGTGGATTCACTTGGATTCACAGAAGGGGCATAGCAAGAGCCAAGGTAGAAGGAGGAGGTGGACATGAATTTTGAAATGGGGCTACACAGGAAGAGCTTGTTCCACTGCCTCCTTCCCCATGACTTGACGAGTAGTGACACGTAGATACCCCTGTAAAAAGAAAAGTGGAACTGAGAGAAAGGAGAAAACTAATGGTGGAGGAAACAAGAAGAAGATGGAATGCCAGGGAGTAATGGCACCCCCGGCACCTATCCCACCATGTAAGGACAAAACCCTATCAAGCTTCCATGCTGACCTTGTAATCTGGGAGAGGCAAGAAATAGCCAAGACTTTAATTTCCAATTCCTCACCACCCTGTGTAGAGTTTTGCCCATCAAGGTGGTGGAGCAGGTGATTAATATCATAGGCAGGCTTGGGGAGAAGTGGTTGAAGGAGAGAATGTAGAACCCACATTATGGGGCATTGAAGATGCAAAATTTTGGCAAAACAAAGTTTTTGATGTGCCAAGGTGTGTGCCTGGTTACAAATGCCAACCTACATGGAGAAGGAGGATTTGCGATGTCAACATGGATACTTGGATGGCCTTTTGAACACTCAACCCTTTGAGCAGAACAACCCAACTTTCATGCAATACCCTCGAAGGGTGGGAGTGGATTTTGACTCTAGTGTCCATGGTCGCTATGGCTTCCTGATAATTATAACCTGCTTTGTACTACATATGAAGATGCCCCTTATTTTTACATCAAAAATTTTGTATGATACAATGATCCACTTCATCAACGAATTCTCTTCATGCCCTGACCCCTCCTTTATTACCACCTGTAATTACCTTAAATTGGTTAGGATACTCCTTAGGCAAGACCCCACTCCCCAAGAGCGCGGCCTCCTAGTCCTCCATTTTGATCCTAATGCTATAGATAGTTGCGAGATGGCTCAATTAATGATGCAAGCTACTCTACTACCTTTATTTTGCTTAGCTCTTCTAGAGGATATGAATGATAGCCGCTTCACCCGCTGCAATCATCTGTTCCTCTCCACCATCTCCCTTCAAGTTCTCCTAGACCTCAAGAGGTATCTCCAAAGTCACCAATTCCTTAAACAAATCTATTAAGCCTCCTTCTCCGCCTCACTCTAACGATGAAGTTCTCCATGTTAGGTCATATTCGATTCCTATTCGCTAAAGCTAACACGTGCTAGACTTCTCACATCTCTATGTCCTACCGAAATTTCCTAGCTTGCTACTCTTGGTTGTAGGCTACAATGCTCTACACAGTTCCTTACATGCTAATTTCCTCTCCTCCTCAAGATATGTGATGATGTCCTCTGATGGCCTACCATGGTGGTCCATCTAGGTTTGTAGATTGTATTTACTCACCATTTGCTGGATTTCAATTGGGAAATCTCCCAAGTCGAGCTCGTCGCTTTCGTGATTTGCAATGGTTCCTGCTGTATATGCGGCCTCTTGCTCCACCAAGTTGTTGATGAGGTTGATCAAGTCGGGCAGTGTTGCGCCTCCAATGGTGTCGATCCTTCTCCGCATTTGGCTTTCTATGTGGGGTCACTCTCTTGGTTCTACAGATCGGGATTCTTGATAGCTCGTCTAAGTCTCATGGTTGTCTCTCCTATTGGTGGGTTCATTCTACTTATCATGTTTGAGTATGTTCCTTTCTTTATTACAACAACCCTCAACTTATGTACACTCCGAGTGTGCATAGTGTTCTTTCCGTGCACTATGTGAAATCACGGTTTTAGTTTTTTAAGTGCACTTAAAGTATCAAAAATAATGTGGGGTGCGAGTGCAAGATGACAGATGTAGCTCTCACACTCCCTTCTACATTCTCGTCCAAATATGGCTCCACGCTCAATTGCAGGCCACTCTCAATGGACTTTAGGGACTCTATTGCAACTTTCAGCTGCTCAATAAAATCATAATTGAAGTCTACGGGTCAATTGGTGGCTCTAAGTAGGATGGACATCTAGCATTGCTTCTAGGTTTGTAGGTCACACTGCTGTCACGATTGTGGGAGAGAAGGAAGGAGTCTCACTTGAAGCTTTCTTGCTTGCACAATGGGGGAAAATACACACAAGGGTGGAGGCTGAAAACAATTTTCCTCTTCTTAGTTGTGTAAGCCAAAAGAACTCTAATACAAAGAAATAGAAGAACCCTATATATGGGTCTCAAACCAAACTCAACTAACTAAGGTGGCATACTAACTGAGCCACGAACTAGAGTAGATAAGGATAGCTATCATGTAGCTATTATTCATGGGCGGTGTACCAACCACATCTGCAACTGACAAGCCGGTGACATAAATACACAACGGTCACCCTGGCGTATCACGAGTGGAGCTCGATATCTCAACACTCCCCCTCGAGCTCAATCCCAATTCCTGCACACCAAGCAGGTCTCTGAACTTGCGCAGCTTCTCTGCGCCCAATGCCTTCGTGAATATGTCAGCTACCTGATCCTCTGTGCTGACATAAACTAGATCAATAAGACCTAGTAAAACCCTCTCTTGCACATAGTGATAATGCACCTCAATGTGCTTTCTTCTAGCATGATAGACTGGGTTATTTGCCAAGTGTATACTACTCATTTTGTCATAATAAATGACAACTGGCCCATCTGTAGACTGATGCATATTATAAAGTAGCTTATGCAACCAAGCTACCTCACATGTAGCCATTGCTGCACCCCTGTACTCAGCCTCTGTGCTCGACAAGGCAACTACAGACTGTTTCTTGCTGCTCCAAGTGACTGCAGCACTCCCAAAAGAGAACACATATCCACTGGTAGATCGTCTATCAGAAATACTACTAGCCCAATCAGTATCAGTGTATCCATGCAACTGTATATGAACCCCACTCTCATAAAATAGTCCATACTGCAATGTGGACTTCACATACCCGAGTATGCGTCTAGCCGCATCCAAATGTGGTTTCCTTGGAGCCTGCATAAACTGACTTACCAATCCAACAGCATAGCTCAAATCTGGCCTCGTAATAGTCATATAAATCAAACTTCCTACTATGCGTCTGTACATAGTAGGGTCTTCTAAAAGCTCACCTACATCTGTGCTCAGCTTCACATTCTGCTCCAAAGGAACTGAAATAGGCTTACAGCCTGTCATCCCATATTTGGACAGCATGTCTAATCCATACTGCCTCTGCAAGAGCTGTATCCCACTTGGTGATCTGATCACCTCAATGCCCAAGAAATAATGCAACTCTCCCAAATCCTTCATCTCAAACTTCTGCTTCAATAGCATTTTCACATGAAGGATATCTTCATCACTGTCACCTGTCATAATCAAATCATCAACATAAATGACAAGTAGCATAATACATTTCTCTATTTTTCTCACATAAAGTGAGAAATCTGCCTTGGAAATCTGAAAGCCAATAGTGACAAGATACTGTCCTATCTTGTCAGACCATGCTCTAGGTGCTTGCTTCAAGCCATACAAGGCTTTCTTCAACCTGCAAACAAACTCAGGATGAATAGCATGCACATAACCTGGTGGCTGCTCCATATAGACCTCTTCTTGCAAATCACCATGCAAGAAGGCATTCTTTACATCCATCTGATGTAAAGACAATCCCTTTGATGCAGCCATAGCAATGACTGCTCTTATGGTTGCCATCCTTGCAACCGGACTGAATGTTTCTTCATAGTCAATGCCATATGTTTGTGCATACCCCTTGACTACTAATCTTGCCTTGTATCTGTTCACAGAACCATCTGCATTGTGCTTCACCTTATAAACCCACTTATAGCCAATTGCATTTTTACCTTTAGGCAAAGGTACCAATTCCCATGTAGCATTTGCTTCCAAGGCATCCATTTCTTCATCCATGGCTTTCTCCCATTTTTCTTTTCCCATGGCTTGCTCAAAAGAAGTGGGTTCTGGTTCCTGTATCACTTTGACCATATATGCATAGTGAATGGCTGTAAATCCATCATATTTCAACCTATCCACAGGATACCTAGCTCTCGTAGACTTGCACAAAGTAGGTTCACTCCCAGGTGCTCTCAAAACATCCCTGGTCTTCCTTACTCCAGGTGTAACATTAGAAGGAATACCCAACTCATCATCAATGCTCTGTTCTGAACCACTGGATTCACCATCCACATAAGAGTGACCTGCATTCACATCAAACATGGGCTGATCAACCTTTTCTTTTCCTTTTCGTGATACCTGCATACCACTATCTGCATTGCTTTGAGAAGATTCTCCTGATCTCAATCTGCCTGTCCATGGCGAAGAATGCGAACCACTACTAGAGGATGCTCCAGGTCCACTAATATTTTGTGACTGCTGCTGTGAATTCTGTGCAGCGTTACCATTTTGTGCATCTACATCATCAATCACATTTACTGGTTTATACCAGCTACTCATCTCATCAAAAACAACATCTCTACTCACTGTAAACTTACGAGTAGAAGGGTTATAGCATCTATACCCTTTTTGTTGCAGAGAGTAACCAATAAATATGCACTTCTCAGCTTTTGGATCCAACTTGGATCTCAACTCATTTGGCACATGTACATAGGCAATGCAACCAAAAATTTTCAAATGAGAAATATCTAGTTTCCTACCAGTATACCTCTCCTCTAGAGTCATTCCATGTATTGCTGCAGTGGGAGTCCTGTTCATTATGTAGACTGCTGTAGCAACTGCTTGAGCCCAATAAAAATCTGGCAAGTCTTTTTCATTGAGCATGGCACGAGATACCTCTCCAATATGCCTATTTTTCCTTTCTGCAATTCCATTTTGTTGTGGGGTATGACTGCATGAATATTGCTGCTTTATGCCATGCTCCTGCAAGAACTTTGCAAACTCATTTGAGAGGTACTCTCCCCCTCCATTTGACCTTAGGCATTTTATCTGCAGGTCTGTTTCTTTTTCAACCACAACTTTAAGAGTTTTGAAATGCCCAAAAACTTCATTTTTCTTTTTCATAAAATACACCCAAACTTTTCTGCTATAGTCATCAATAAAAGTGACAAAATAATGACAGCCTCCAAGAGATGCAGCTTTAGTAGTCCACACATCAGAGTGGATTAATTCCAATGGCTTCTCACTCTCTTGAATATGTCTAGGAAATGGTTTCCTTGCCTGTTTTCCAAACTGACAGGCTTCGCATACCTTATGCATTTCTACAATCTTGAATTTGGGCAATCCTGCAACAATATTTTGGGCCTGCATTGATTTAAGTCGCTGTACATTAACATGACCAATGCGTTTATGCTAGATATCAATGTCTGCAACTACACCGGTCCCATGTGCAAACATTGCTGCACTCAATTCAGACATGTTTGCATCCAATGTAAACATTCTGCCCTTCTTCTTTCCTTTTGCTATCAAGCGACCTTTATTTTTCATATCCTCAACAAAGCATCCATGAGGATTAAATCTGACCTGCAAGCCCTGCTCAACCATTTGATCAACAGAAACCAGATTCTTGGTGATATTCGGGACATGAAATACATCAGACAGGTATTTCTTTTTCCCATCCTCCATAGACAAAGAAATTTTTACAATCTGCACAATAGGATGTGCAGTATCATCACCAGTCTCCACAAATCCTGATTTTTCCATTTTCCTTGCATGCTCCATCCATTCTGCATGACCTGTCATGTGGTTTGATGCACCTGAGTCAACATACCATACATCATTGCTTTCTTATGCACTTGTCACAGAATTGTTCATGTGCTGCACCATAAACAAATCCTCATTTCTGTCATCACCCTGTCTACTAGAAGATGCATAATTCCCTTGTTGCAGTTTTCCATTCATGATGTCATTCTGCATTTTATAGTAGTCTTTAGCCATATGACCCATTTTACCACAGTAGTAGCATTCAACATTACTGTTTGCATTTTGGCCTCTTTGCCATCCACCACGACCTCTTTGGCTCCCCCTGCCTCTAGAGTTACCACCTCCTCCTCCATAGGACTGGTTTTCTTGAGTTTGCTGCATATTCTGATTTCTGCCACGGCCTCCAAATCGGCCTCCTTTACCTCTGCCTCTACCTCTTCCAGCATTTGAGTAGAAGACAGCTTCTTTTGAAGTTCCTCTTGAAGAAGATGCACCACCATTTCTCTGCTCCTTAGAAATTAGAAGAGCAATCAACTCCTCAAAATCAAGAAATCTTTCACGGACGGAAATGGATGTTCGGAACTGTGCATAATCCTTTCCTAGACCATTCAAGGTCACAGAAACTAAATCATCATCTTCCACTGGCGACCCAATGGAAGCAAGTGCATCTGCAATCTTCTTCACCTTCATGTGGTAGTCATTGATGCTCATACTTTCTCTTTGCACATTGTGCAACTCTTGCTTGAGCTGCATTTTCCTGGCTTGCGTATTTATGCTATACATTTTTGACAAAGTATCCCATGCCTCCTTTGGCGTACTTGCATCTTGAATATGCACAATCATAGAGTCTGAAATGCTGATAGACAGCCAATACATAACTTTCTTGGCTCTCTCATGCCATGCTTTAAATGCCTGCATTTGTTGTTGATTGGGAACATCAGGAAGAACTGGTTCTTCTTCATTTCCTGCAACAAATTCCCAATATCCTTTTCCCATAAGGAAATTCGTCATTCTAAACTTCCATGCTTGGAAGTTGTTCTTGTCAAGCTTTTCAGTGACAATCTGTGAAAGAGAATCAGATGCCATTACAGAACACTGCAAAAAATTCTGTCACTACAAAAAACATAGCTTCACCCTCACAAGGGAAAATCCGCAAAACTGGCGAAAGTGGTACTATGACCACACAGTCACTTCCTAGTGACGATTTTGCATCAACAGGCAACAGGGATGATTCTGTAACTCCCAATGTCTCTGCACACAAGCATACGATGCAATTTCTACAGTAACTTTTCACCGACCTGTAGAACAGTGGCTGCACAGCATAAAACTGGGCCTTTTCCTGAGTGCGTGCAGAAAACTTCCGTCTCCAAAACAGGCCCCGAAATGGCCTCAAATCAAAAAAACAAGGTCGCCAAGGGCTAAAGCCCTTGCCCGCAACATATACTGCTCTCTTGCTTCACCGCGAAGGGCGTCTCGACCTGAGACAATGCACTCCTGCACTTTCCGGCTGTGCTACTTGCAGAGATCTGCTCCCAAAACAGAAAATGAAAGCAACACTACTCCTCTTACCAAAACACCGCGAGCTTGGCTTGCTTTCTTGAGCTCCTTACCACGAACAAGGCTCTGATACCATGTCACGATTGTGGGAGAGAAGGAAGGAGTCTCACTTGAAGCTTTCTTGCTTGCACAATGGGGGAAAATACACACAAGGGTGGAGGCTGAAAACAGTTTTCCTCTTCTTAGTTGTGTAAGCCAAAAGAACTCTAATACAAAGAAATAGAAGAACCCTATATATGGGTCTCAAACCAAACTCAACTAACTAAGGTGGCATACTAACTGAGCCACAAACTAGAGTAGATATGGATAGCTATCATGTAGCTATTATTCATGGGCGGTGTACCAACCGTGTCTGCAACTGACAAGTCGGTGACATAAATACACAACGGTCACCCTGGCGTATCACGAGTGGAGCTCGATATCTCAACAACTGCGTGTAGTCAGGAAGCTCCATGAGCTGTCCAATTGTCTAGAGGGCTACCAAAAGGTTTTCCTATTACAAAAGGTGCTCTACTTTGCCTAATTCTCAGAATCACATGTCCGAGTGTGGGTGGTTCGATTTTCATTTGTCCAATGTTGATGTGTCATATTTCTAGGTGGTCCAATTTTTAGCATCCGATTTTTGTGAGTCCGATTCTCCCTTGTGTCCGAATGTCTAATCCAAGATGTGGTCCGAGTGTCTGATGGCCAATAGTCCGAATCGGATGAGCTATGCGTTGGATCGGATGGGTCACAAGGGGTCCGAATCCAATTCTTAGTCTTGCATCCAATCAGACGATTCAAATAGTGTATGAGCGTTTGATTTAGAGAATCAGACCGTTTGATTATCCAAAATTGGATGTCCGAGTTTGATATTCTAGGAATCGGACTTTGTTGACCTAGTCTGATTTTGACGATGTAACAATAGCGAAGGCAAAAATTCGATTCGTGGTGACAATTTATGGCATGTAAGGTCACATACACTTCCAAAATGCAAGAATGGATAAGGGACAAGGTTCATATACCTGGAATGGTCGAAAAACTCTTGTACAAGTTGATCTATTCGTTGTAAGCCCTAGGTATCTGTCTTCTCTCTCTCTCTCTCTCTCTCTCTCTCTCTCTCTCTCTCTCTCTCTCTCTCTCTCTCTCTCTCTCTCTCTCTCTCTCTCTCTCTCTCTCTCTCTCTCTCTCAACCCCCTTTCGTTGGGTTTTAAACCTTCATTCCAATACACGAGTGTTGCCCCGTTAGTGCTCATGCCTTGTCAATGGATTTCAATCCCATTTTTCCCTTGTTTTTACCCTATTTTGGGCCTATACAATAGCAAACCTAAAGTGATTCACTTGGATCTCTCGATCCTATCCTACTCTAAATGCAACAAAAATCAAAACTCAAGTACTGAAATGATTTATCCTACTTGCCTAATCATCAAAACACAAAATACTTACTTCCATTGAAGATTAAACTCCGAAATCTCCTACCTGTATCAAGCACTGGTTTTTCGGGGATGAAATCCTACTTTGAGTGCGCAAGTGCTCAAGCTTGAATCCGTTGGTCCCAGCAATGGAACCAAAATGTAGTGGGAGCTCACGCTTAACCTCCAAGACCCAAGGACCACTTATTGTTTCAAGCATTTCAAGTGAGCTCTGATGGCTGTCTCTCACCTAGCTAACGTGCTTTCGATCCTATGAGTATAGTGAGCTTACCTTGATGCTCGAATGAGTAGCCTCCTCCCTTAAGCACTCCAGTAGCTCAATGATCCTAGATGTGAGCTCAAGCAACCTCAAGCCTCGTCCTTCGAGCTCCATTCTCCATAGCTACGCGCGAGACAAGAGAAGAAGAGAAGAGAAGATGGAGAGCTTCTCTACCCTTTGTTGAGATATCGAGCTCCACTCATGATATGCCAGGGTGACCGTTGTGCATTTATGTCACCGACTTGTCAGTTTGCAGATGCAGTTGGTACATCGCCCATGAATAATAGCTAGATGACAGCTATCCTTATCTACTCTAGTTCGTGGCTCAGTTAGTATGCCACCATAGTTAGTTGAGTTTTGTTTGAGACCCATATATAGGGTTCTTCTATTTCTATGTACTAAAGTTCTTTTTGGCTTACACAACTAAGAAGAGAAAAACTGTTTTCAGCCTCCATCTTTGTGTGTATTCCCCCATTGTGCAAGCAAGAAAGCTACAAGTGAGACTCCTTCCTTCTCTCCCATAATCTTGACATGGTATCAGAGCCTTGTTCGTGGTAAGGAGCTCAAGAAAGCAAGCCAAGTTCGCGGTGTTCTGGTAAGAGGACCAGTGTTGCTTTCATTCTTCTGTTTTGGGAGCAAGTCTCTGCAGGTAGCACAGCCGGAAAGTGCAAGAGTGCATTGTCTCAAGTTGAGACGCCCTTCGCGGTGAAGCAAGAGGGCAGTATATGCTGCGGGAGAGGGCTTTAGCCCATGGTGACCCTGTTTTTTTTATTTGAGGCCATTTCGGGGCCTGTTTTGGAGGCGAAAGTTTTCTGCACGCACTCAGGAAAAGGCCCAATTTTATGATGTGCGACTATTGTTCTACAAGTCGGTGAAAAGTTATTGTAGAAATTGCATTGTATGCTTGTACACAGAGACATTGGGAGTTACAGAATCATCCTTGTTGCCTGTTGATGCATAATCGTCACTAGGAAGTGACTATGTGGTCAAATACCACTTTCATCAGTTTTGCAGATTTGCCCTTGTGAGGCTGAAGCTGTGTTCTTTGCAGTGACAGAATTTTTTGTAGTGTTCTGTAATGGCGTCTGATTCTCTTTCACAGATTGTCACTGAAAAGCTTGACAAGAACAACTTCCAAGCATGGAAGTTTAGAATGACGAATTTTCTTATGGGAAAAGGATATTGGGAATTTGTTGCAGGAAATGAAGAAGAACCAGTTGTTCTTGATGTTCCCAATCAACAGCAAATGCAGGCATTTAAAGCATGACATGAGAGAGCTAGGAAAGTTATGTATTGGCTGTCTATCAGCATTTCAGACTCTATGATTGTGCATATTCAAGATGCAAGTATGCCAAAGGAGGCATGGGATACTTTGTCAAAAATGTATAGCACAAATACCCAAGCCAGGAAAATGCAGCTCAAGCAAGAGTTGCATAATGTGCAAAGAGAAAATATGAGCATTAATGACTACCACATGAAGGTGAAGAAGATTGCAGATGCACTTGCTTCCATTGGGTCACTAGTGGAAGATGATGATTTAGTTTCTGTGACCTTGAATGGTCTAGGAAAGGATTATGCACAGTTCCGAACATCCATTTCCGTCCATGAAAGATTTCCTGATTTTGAGGAGTTGATTGCTCTTCTAATTTCTGAAGAGCAGAGAAATGGTGGTGCATCTTCTTCAGGAGGAACTTCAAAAGAAGCTGTCTTCTACTCAAATGCTGGAAGAGGTAGAGGCAGAGGTAGAGGAGGCCGATCTGGAGGCCGTGGTAGAAATCAGAATATGCAGCAAACTCAAGAAAACCAATCCTATGGAGGAGGACGTGGTAACTCTAGAGGCAGGGGGAGCCAAAGAGGTCGTGGTGGATGGAAAAGAGGCCAAAATGCAAACATGAATGTTGAATGCTACTACTGTGGTAAAATGGGTCATATGGCTAAGAACTGCTATAAAAAGCAGAATGACATCATGAATGGAAAATTGCAACAAGGGAATTATGCATCTTCTAGTAGACAGGGTGATGACAGAAATGAGCATTTGTTTATGGTACAGCACATGACCAATTCTGTGACAAGTGTAGAAGAAAGAAACGATGTGTGATATGTTGACTCAGGTGCATCAAACCACATGACATGTCATGCAGAATGGATGCAGGATGCAAGGAAAATGGAAAAACCAGGATTTGTGGAGATTGGTGATGATACTGCACATCCTATTGTGCATATTGGAAATATTCTTTTGTCTATGTAGGATGGGAAAAAGAAATACCTGTCGGATGTATTTCATGTTCCGAATATCACTAAGAACCTGGTTTCTGTTGGTCAAATGGTTGAGCAGGGCTTGCAGGTCAGATTTAATTCCTATGGATGCTTTGTTGAGGATATGAAAAATAAAGGTTGCTTGATAGCAAAAGGAAAGAAGAAGTGCATAATGTTTACATTGGATGCAAACATGCCTAAATTGAGTGCAGCAATGTTTGCACATGGGACCGGTGTAGTTGCAGATATTGATATCTGGCATAAACACATTGGTCATGTTAATGTACAACGACTTAAATCAATGCATGCCCAAAATATTGTTGCAGAATTGCCAAAATTCAAGGTTGCAGAAATGCATAAGGTATGTGAAGCTTGTCAGTTTGGAAAACAGGCAAGGAAACCATTTCCTAGACATGTTCAAGAGAGTAAGAAGCCATTGGAATTAATCCACTCTGATGTGTGGACTACTAAAGCTGCATCTCTTGGAGGCTGTCATTATTTTGTCACTTTTATTGATGACTATAGCAGAAAAGTTTGGGTGTATTTTATGAAAAAGAAAAGTGAAGTTTTTGGGCATTTCAAAACTCTTAAAGCTATGGTTGAAAAAGAAACAGGCCTGCAAATAAAATGCCTAAGGTCAGATGGAGGGGGAGAGTACCTCTCAAATGAGTTTGCAAAGTTCTTGCAGGAGCATGGCATAAAGCAGCAATATTCATGTAGTCATACCCCATAACAAAATAGAATTGCAGAAAGAAAAAACAGGCATATTGGAGAGGTATCTCGTGCCATGCTCAATGAAAAAGACCTACCAGATTTCTATTGGACTGAGGCAGTTGCTACAACAGTCTACATAATGAACAGGACTCCCACTACAGCAATACATGGAATGACTCCAGAGGAGAGGTATACTGGTAGGAAACCCGATATTTCTCATTTGAAAATTTGTGGTTGCATTGCCTATGTTCATGTGCTAGATGAGTTGAGATCCAAGTTGGATCCAAAAGCTGAGAAGTGCATCTTTATTGGTTACTCTCTGCACAGCAGAAAGGTTATAGATGCTATAACCCTTCTACTCGTAAGTTTACAGTGAGCAGAGATGTTTTTGATGAGATGAGTAGCTGGTATAAACTAGTAAATGTGATTGATGATGTAGATGCACAAAATGGTAATGTTGCACAGAATTCACAGCAGCAATCACAAAATATTAGTGGACTTGGAATGTCCTCTAGCAGTGGTTCACATTCTTCGCCATGGACAGGCAAATTGAGATTAGGAGAATCTTCTCAAAGCAATGCAGATAGTGGTATTCAGGTATCACGAAAAGGAAAAGAGAAGGTAGATCAGCCCATGTTTGATGTGAATGCAGGTCACTCTTATGTGGATGGTGAATCCAGTGGCTTAGAACAGAGCATTGATGATGAGTTAGGTATTCCTTCTATTGTTACACCTGGAGTAAGGAAGACCAGGGATGTTTTGAGAGCACCTGGGAGTGAACCTACTTTGCGCAGGTCTACCAGAGCTAGGTATCCTGTGGATAGGCTAAAATATGATGGATTTACAGCCATTCACTATGCATATATGGTCAAAGTGATACAAGAAGCCTTGGAAGCAAATGCTACATGGGAATTGGTACCTTTGCCTAAAGGTAAGAATGCAATTGGCTGTAAGTGGGTTTATAAGGTGAAGCACAATGCAGATGGTTCTGTGAACAGATACAAGGCAAGATTAGTAGTCAAGGGGTATGCACAAACATATGTCATTGATTATGAAGAAACATTCAGTCTGGTTGCAAGGATGGCAACCGTAAGAGCAGTCATTGCTATGGCTGCATCAAAGGGATGGTCTTAACATCAGATGGATGTAAAGAATGCCTTCTTGCATGGTGATTTGCAAGAAGAGGTCTATATGGAGCAGCCACTAGGTTATGTACATGCTGCTCATCCTGAGTTTGTTTGCAAGTTGAAGAAAGCCTTGTATGGCTTGAAGCAAGCACCTAGAGCATGGTCTGACAAGATAGGACAGTATCTTGTCACTATTGGCTTTCATATTTCCATGGCAGATTTCTCACTTTATGTGAGAAAAACAGAGAAAGGTATTATGCTACTTGTCATTTATGTTGATGATTTGATTATGACAGGTGACAGTGATGAAGATATCCTTCATGTGAAAATGCTATTGAAGTAGAAGTTTGAGATGAAGGATTTGGGAGAGCTGCGTTATTTCTTGGGCATTGAGGTGATTAGATCACCAAGTGGGATACGGCTCTTGCAGAGGCTGTATGGATTAGACATGCTGTCCAAATATGGGATGACAAGCTGTAAGCCTATTTTAGTTCCTTTGGAGTAGAATGTGAAGCTGAGCGCAGATGCAAGTGAGCCTCTGGAAGACCCTACTATGTACAGACACATAGTAGGAAGTTTGATTTATATGACTATTACCGGGCCAGATTTGAGCTATGCTGGTGGATTGGTAAGTCAGTTTATGCAGGCTCCAAGGAAACTGCATTTGGATGCGGCTAGACGCATACTCAGGTATGTGAAGTCCACATTGCAGTATGGACTATTTTATGAGACTGGGATTCAGATACAGTTGCATGGATACACTGATGCTGATTGGGCTGGTAGTATTTCTGATAGACGATCTACCAGTGGATATGTGTTCTCTTTTGGGAGTGCTGCAGTCACTTGGAGCAGCAAGAAACAGCCTATAGTTGCCTTGTCGAGCACAGAGGCTGAGTACAAGGGTGCAGCAATGGCTGCATTTGAGGTAGCTTGGTTGCATAAGCTACTTTATGATATGCATCAGCCTACAGATGGGCCAATTGTCATTTATTGTGACAACATGAGCAATATACACTTGGCAAATAACCTAGTCTATCATGCTAGAACAAAGCATATTGAGGTGCATTATCACTATGTGCGGGAGAGGGTTTTACTAGGTCTTATTGATCTAGTTTATGTCAGCACAGAGAATTAGATAGCTGACATATTCACGAAGGCATTGGGCACAGAGAAGCTGCGCAAGTTCAGAGACCTGCTTGGTGTGCAAGAATTGGGATTGATCTCAAGGGGGAGTGTTGAGATATCGAGCTCCACTCATGATATGCCAGGGTGACCGTTGTGCATTTATGTCACCGACTTGTCAGTTTGCAGATGCAGTTGGTACATCGCCCATGAATAATAGCTAGATGACAGCTATCCTTATCTACTCTAGTTCGTGGCTCAGTTAGTATGCCACTATAGTTAGTTGAGTTTGGTTTGAGACCCATATATAGGGTTCTTCTATTTCTATGTACTAGAGTTTTTTTTGGCTTACACAACTAAGAAGAGAAAAACTGTTTTCAGCCTCCACCTTTGAGTGTATTCCCCCATTGTGCAAGCAAGAAAGCTACAAGTGAGACTCCTTCCTTCTCTCCTATAATCTTGACACCCTTGCCGTCCCTCACCGTCACACACTCACTCCCTCACACTCTCACACTCCCTCTCTCAAACACAAGCACAGACAAGCAAGAAGGAGAGGAGAAGAGAAGAAGAAGAAACCACTTAAGCCATATACCAAAGAATGAGCTTCTTGTTCACTTTTTGAGTTTATATACAAGCCCTAAATCCCTTGGGCTCCCATCCCTTTTTTACATGACCGAGCATCTTGCCACGGTCCGCTTTTCCTATTCCCTTCTAGTTGCCTTATCCCTTCACCTATGCCCCGTCTAGATTTTACAATTTGCACAGGAGGGAGCATGGTGCTCTTTTACAAAATTTTAGTGGTGCCTTTGCATTTTAAAATGCGCCTTTGCCTTCAACTTGGACCTTTTGCGCTTTTGGACTTTCCTCTCTTATTTGTTTGCAAATCTATCTTTTTTGCATTATTCCATATTTTTGAAAAAAAAATTCATCTCACATCAAGGTTAACATGCTCACTTTCTTATCACTGTGAGATTTATTTGCGGTTGATCTGCTAAAAGGTTTAGCAATACCTCTTCAAGTAATACAGACGTGCGCATATGCAAGTACAAACTTACCATCCAACTAGATCCAATTAATACATCTCTGAGAAGTATACATCGTCTAGTACTAATAGATGAGATGGAGGCTAACAAATTGTGAACACAAGGAAAGAAACATATAGATTTGTGAGTGGATGGAAATATTTATGCCAAGGATTCTTCCATCGGTAAACCTCCTAATTTTTTAAATATTCATGACTACGTAAGATATGTTGGGGAAGGTTATAATAGGATGCTTGGCTATAGTGCAAGGTTATGCTTTGCATCTTACACATACATGGCTCAAATGCATGAAATGAGAAAAGCATTATTACTTGCACAAACAAGCATTTCTAAGCTTACAAATAATATTAACATTCTAGAAAATGTTAATAAGTCATTACAAGACAAGCTAACACACTTAAAGGAAACTCCAATAGGATTTAGATAGAGGAAGAGACCATTAAAAAATATAACTAGCTTGTGTGTGTGAGTAAAGAAAAGAAGACTAAATCTTGCAAAGAAATATGTATCTAACATATCAGGCATTAATATTTAAGAGAGTGAGGAGAGAATCAATCTTTTAAAAGAGACCATGAATAAGAAATATATTTTGAGGATTCTTAAGTCACCTTAGAATGTGGATTTGAAAGGCCCAACTCTCAAAGAATTGGTAAAGGACTTAAAGAACACAGTAAAACCAAACAAAATTATAGAGACATGCGATACTATGGATATTAGTCAAAAAGGTTATCATGTTATCTCTAGATTATTTTTTTAATATCCTAAATGTAATAGAATAAGTGCATTTGGATTGCCTCAAGCCCTTGTAGTATCAATTGCAAGGACTACTATGAATCATAAGATTTCACATGCTTTTGGGGAATACATTTCATATTAAAGTATCTATGCCATAAGAAAATACAAAAAGAAAATCTAATTTTGAATACAATGTGTCTAACAATATATGGGTTGATCTAAGAAGAGTGCAGATTGCAATGGTTCACATGTATAGACTCATAGTAAGAGGAATGTCACGGTGTTTTGAAGCTTGCCTTGAAGTTAGATGAAGCACAGATTTAAAAATGACAAGATTGAAAGAGTCAACATTTACATCATGAACAGGGTATTGGACTATAGCAATGGTGGGGATCAACACCAGTGCATAAGTTCCAATCTGAAATGGAGATTTGGTGGGTTGGTGCAGCTCAAGAATCAATTGAGAATCATCAAACATTGAAATGGTTATTCACTCATACAAGTATTCCAAATATTATTAAGGCTCAAAGTAAAGAAGAAATATTGGTGGTTGATGGGATTTGTAATTTTAATGTGGAATGGCATATGAGCGTTGACTTAAAAACTACCAAATGTATGCTTGAAATATGTAATGGGGCAAATCTAAAATATCCTTATATTTATTACATGAAAAGTGTTGGGTCTAAAGATTGGAGCAACTTGCCCCTGCAAGAAAACAAAGAAGATATATGGGATCCCATTCTTTTGATTCCTCTTAGAAATGTTCATATATGTACTTTGCATGTAGAGATTAGAATAATGGATCAATTTCTCAAGTTGCATCTCAACTATGCATACTTGATTAAGCCCTTTTCTTTATCAAATGAGTGTATTAACAAATGTGAGGCATTACTCTCCTCCAAAATGGGTTTTCATAGATATCAAGTTCGCTTAAGAAAAGATACAATACTTTTAGGGAAAATAAGAGATGTCTTGGTTGATGTGTCAATGGGAGGCTCAAAAGCCAAATGCGTTTTAGAATACCATACAAAAAAAAACAAGTGAGCATTACTTGAGAGTATTAGAGAGAGTTGTGTGGGATAACAACAAACATTGCAAGCACACCGCAACTTGCATTGCTAAGGATGGAGGTTTGGATACACCTCAATGTCTTTCTAAAACTCCTTAAGCAACAAAAGACAACATACACATATCTAGAAGAGTTTAAATATTTGATTACAAATCTTGTTCAAGCAATAAAGGAGGCATGGAGAAAAAATAATATCACATTTTATTTGGTAAGAGAGAATATTTAATCCAAGTTTTCTTTGATAAATTTTCCAATGGTGGAAAATGATTGTTACTCTCTTGTATTGGTAGCATATCCTTCATATCCATAGGCCTTACTTTGTGGAAGAGCAAGACCCCCTAGCAACTAATAGCAGCCAAGGCATGGAAAAATCTCACTATCAAGCATGTACAAGTTTTTTTTGAAGCACAAGACATGGAAGAGGAGTTACAAAAAGCAATGCTCTTGAGGAGCTATTCAATTGGTTTTTTCGAAGACTGTTTCAAAGAATGAATACCAAAGATGACAATGGAACTTGAGAATTCATAGTATTTTTCAAGATAGAAAAGTATAAAGCTAGCTCTCAAGAGCCTGTATGATGTAGAAATTTCCTTGTCTTGTAGCCAACTATGGATTTTATATCAGATCGATTTGCTACTAGAGCATAAGCTGAGAGGGCCAAAAAGTGTCTTGCTCTAGAAGTTGAGAAACCATGACCATTAAAAAAAATCCTAATTGCTGTTGTCTTCCTCAAAAACATCACCTTGTGCACATCATATTGTAACTCGAAGAAACAAAGTAGCCTTGTAAGTATCTTAATACATAGTATAGGCTATGTTGCTTCCTTTGAGAAGATGTTATGGAATACTAAGAAAACATAGGGATCAATCCTTGCCAAGTAATAGACAAGTGCAACATCTTTGAATGAACATGACCACCTCTTGATCCTTTTTCCATCCCAAGAAGTTATCAAAATCTTCAATCTCCAATTGCAAAAAAAAATAAATGTTAAATGAAAGTTGAAATCAAACATATTAATGTATCTTATAAAATTGGAGATCACCACATATTCAAGAATTTGGGAATTTTCATAAAGTTTGGGAATCCCTAATGTGATTAATATTTGGACACATGGTCAAATCTTATACCCTTACTTGAAGGTGAAATTTTTCCTAAATACTATATAAGCAATCTCCCCAAGTCCCACTCTCAAATATGGGGTTAAGATTTAGCCACTTGGTCAAATCTTTACTTCTTATTTGAAAGTGAAACTTGGGAGATTCCTAAATTCTCTAATATGATATTAGATAATAGTACCAATTGATTTTCATCATTCTCTAGCTTAGTTGGATTCCATATATTAATTGATGATAATGCCTCATTGGTATCTTACAATTCTTTAACATATTTCAACTGCTCTCTTTCAAAATTGGAGATTCCAAGTCGATCTTGAAGGTAGTTAAACTCCTCATCAATAATCCCCAACTCTTTCTCAACATCCTTTGCCTTGTTGAGACAAAGAGAAAGGGCATCCTCTACATCAGTAAACTTTTCATCTATAATTTCAATGTGTGAACTCTTCTTTTGATTCATTTTCAACATCAAACATGCCATTTGCAACATCAGAAGCCCCTACAATGATTGCTAAACAGTGATCCTCCCTAAGATTAAACAGTAATCGCTTTGTATCGTAAAACACCAATATGGTGTGAAAACAAACTCGTGCACTTGACGAGCTGCACTCCTCGCTTTGTATCATGATTCTCACAACAATTGAAAAGAAACAACATCTAAGATAACACAACTCTGAAATAGCTTCAAAGGACTAAAACAATTCGGGTGCAAGATTCTATAAAAAAAGCAAACAAAAGCCTTGTAACATGTATTTATACACAACCAGGGTGATTTTCCATGTGGACAGCCACATGGATAGCAGTAGAAAACCCTAGCCAATAATACCATGCCATGTGTCATGGGCCATACAAATATATAAGATCGGCCATGGCTTACGTGGCTCATTTTAGTCATCCACAATATATGACACGAAGAACAACCCTTCGCAACTTGCCTTTCTTGCATGTCACATGCATCCACTCTACTTTGTGTGCTCTTGTTTGCTGCTCCACGATACGAAGTGAGAAGAATTCTTGCAGAGCTTACGATTTTCCTTTCTTGTGTCATATTGACCCCCCACGATAGGAGCAAAAGCACCTCCTATCTCGATAGATAGCACATTGTCAGCATCATGGCGTATCGGCTTATCCATGATATCGAGTGAGGGCAACTCTTCTAGGGATAACGCATCACTACAATCACATCGTATCAACTAGTTTACGATATGGAGCTAAAAGTGTATTTCTTGGATTATGGTTTTTCTCCCTCGCGCCATATCTACTGCTCCACGATATGGCATGAATAGGATCTCTCAGAGATTACACTTTGCTCCTCTCACACTGTATCTTATCCTCTGTGGTCCATAGTTTTTGATTGGTCTTCATACCATTTTCTATCATGTGATGATAAGGACACAACAGATAGTAAAGAAATTCTATATAGAGAGCAAGGTGTAGAGATTCAGAGAGGCAGAGACCTAGTGAGGAGCAAGCATGCTCTCATATTCTTTATTCATTCATTCTCACTTAACCACACACAAAGAGTAAGTGTATACAATAGTACTAAGGTCTGTAGGACCATTCACACTGGGCCTAAGACCACCGACTTATTTAATGTCCCACACTTTGCTGATACAGCTGGACAAGATTAATGTCGCTCATACATACTAACAGGAGAATAATATGAGCTTGATATTTTAACACTCCCCTCAAGCTCAAATCATCTTATGAACTCCAAGTAGTTGTCTAAAACTACTAAACTTATCTTTACCCAAAGACTTGGTAAAGATATCTGCAACCTGTTCATCAGTATTCACATGCATAAGATCTACTCTCCCTCCAAGAACCATCTCTCTGATAAAATGGTAATGTACCTCTATGTGTTTTGTCCTGGCATGGTATACTGGATTCGTTGCCAGGAGTACACTACTAAGATTGTCACATAATAAGGTCACAGGAGCATCCACCTGAATATCCAAATCAGCCATAAGCTTGAGCAGCCATGAAATCTCACATGCTGCCAATGCAACACCCCTGTACTCTGCCTCAGTACTAGACAATGCAACCATTGGTTTCTTCTTGCTGCTCCACCTGATCATGCCACTTCCAAGACCAAAAGCATAACCACTCATAGATCTATGATCATATGAGCATCCTGCCCAATCCGCATCTGTGTATCCAACTAGTTTCAAGGGCTTATGTCTCATATAGAATAACCCATAATCTACAATGGACTTAACATATCTCATAATCCGCCTAATAGCATCCAAATGTGGCTTCCTGGGCTTCTGCATAAACTGACTTGTGAGCTCAACTGCATAGCTCAAATCTGGCCTAGTGATGGTCAAGTAGATCAGACTTCCAACCATCTGCCTGTACACAGTCACATCCTGAATTTCAACTCCAGTGCTAATGTCCAACTTGACATTCTAATCAAGGGGTGGATCCAATGGTTTGCATTCAGCCATGCCATACTTCTTCAGCATTTCCATGACATAATGTTTCTGAATCAGCCATAAACCATTTCAGCCTTGATTACCTCAATACCCAAAAAGCACTCCAACTCACTGACATCTTTCATGTCAAATTCAAATTTCAACATTTTCATTACATGCTGTATACCCAAGTCATCACTACCAGTGATTATCAAATCATCAACATATATGACCAGCACTACCAAGCCACTGTCAGTCTTCTTTGTAAATAGGTTGTGATCAGCCCTACCAACAGTAAATCCCAACCTTTGCAAGTAGTTGCTGATCCTAGCATGCCAAGCTCTCGGAGCCTGCTTCAGCCCATACAGTGCCTTTTTCAGCTTGCATACATAATGCTGAAAATCAGGTTGAACATACCCTTCTGGCCGAACCATATAGACATCCTCTGCTAAGTCACCATTAAGAAATGCATTCTTAACATCCATTTGCTGTAATTTCCAGCCTCTAGCAGCAGCCAAGGTAATCACAATGTGTATGGTTGCCATCTTGGCAACAGGGCTGAATGTTTCCTCATAATCAAGTCTATATTGTTGGGCATACCCCTTAGCACAACCAGCCTCGCTTTGTACCTTTCCACACTGCCATCCAACTTGCATTTGATTTTGTAGACCAATTTACAATCAATGGTCTTTTTTCCTTCAGGCAATGGTACAAGATCCCATGTCTTATTTTTAGCCAAGGCATTCATTTCTTCATCCATGGCTGCACACCAGTTCTCGTTTTTCACTGCTTCAGCATATATACCTGGTTCTTTGATCTCCATCACTTTTCTCATGTAAGCATAATGCTTTGCAGTGTAGCCACTATATGTCAACCTATCAATAGGGTATCTGACCCTCTGTGAGCGTCTAAGCTGTGGTGCACTGCTCGATTCCCCTCTCTCATGAGGCGGAATGTACCTGCTTCACCTTGCGCCAGGTGTGGGAGCTTTCGCTCAACCGCTAAGACCCACGGACCGCTTATTGTTTCAAGCGTTCCAAGCGAGCTCTAATGGCTATCTCTCACCTAGCCGATGTGCCGTCGATCCTACGAGTGTAGTGAGCTTACCTTAGTGCCGATATGAGTTTCCTCCTCTCTCCCACACACCGGTAGCTCCACGATCCTAGATGCTAGCTCAAGCATCCTCAAGCCTCCTCCACCTCCAAGCTCCATCCTCCATTGCCGTGCGCGCAAGAAGAGAGAAGGGAAGAGAAGAAGAAGAAGAGGAGGAGATGGTGAAGAAATTTAACCCTCTTGCTCCCTCACTCTCACACACACTCACTCCCTCACACTCTCACACTCCCTCTCTCAAGAGCACACACAAGCAAGAAGGTGAGAAGGAGAGAAGAAGAAGAAGACTCCTTTTGCCACACACCAAAGAATGATCTCTTATTCACTTTTTGAACTTTATATATACAAGCCCTAAAATCCCATGGGCACCCATCCCTTTTTTACATGACCGACCATTGTGGCAAGGTCCTTTTTCCATTTTCCTCTTTTAGCCTTGTGTCTCTAGCCTACACCCATTTAATATTTTACTATGGGCATAGGAGGGAGCCTGGCGCTCTTTTACAAGAATTTTTTGAGTTTTTTGAGGCGCCTTTTCTTTTAAGGTTGCGCTTTTTGCCCCGGTTCATCTTTAGAGGCCACTTGCATGTCTTTGCTCTTTTTCCATCTTCCTTTGCTTTTCCTCCATTTTTCGCCATCTTGACTTGGGGTTAACATTACACCCCTCCTGGACGGGTGCCAGTCCCATGGCACTTTGGTGTGGGTGTAAGGATGAGGGCCACATGTAGACTCAGGTGCTTGGGGAAGCTCAAGAATGATGTTCGTCGGAGCAACTCAGTGGATTGCATGGGTGGACGAGGGCCTCCGAAGTTGGTGGTTGGGCATTTGTGGTGTACCTGAAGAAGAAGGTGCAGTGATCTACCTAAGGGGGCGGGTGTTGTCCTCAGCATGTTGATGCAATGTGCTCGTGCTAGTGGAATGGGAAAGTGGGTCTAACCCGAGTGATGTCCCACCCTTGAGGACCCCATTTGTGCCAAGGGGGTGTGGTGCGAGTGGCTTAGGGTGATAGGTCGAACCATAAGTGAGGGTTACCTCCCTAGGTGTGTCCTGCCATTGATGTGCCCTAAGCATGACGTGGGGGATCAAAAAGGGCTAGGGGGTTAGGAGCAGAGCCAGCCGACCAAGGTCACTGGACATGCCTAACTTAAGGACCCCTAGGTGCAGTGATCGTGCTCTTTTTCTTTTCTTTTTTTTTTCTTTTTTTTTTGGATACATTTGGGATAGTATTAGATAAGGAGTAGGACAGCCAAGTCTAGTTCTCGTCGTCGAAATGAGGGGGGGAGGGCAGGCGGATGGATTTGCGTAAAAATTGGTAGCTCTGCATGTACCCTTTCAAGTTCATGCAGACATGGAGAGAGGTGGTAGATAGAAAGGGGTGATTGCACCTAGTGAATTGGCTGTCGCTCATATCCTCTAGGAGAGCTAGGCAAAATGAAGGTAGTAGGCTACCCTCATCATTAAGCAGGTCATAGCGCAACTATCAATAGCGTTAGGATCAAAAAAGAGGGGAGGCAAGCCGTTTTCTTGCGGTGCTGGATCTTGCTTAAGTAGGAGTTTAAGGAGCCTAAGGTAGTTACAAGTGGTTATGAATGCAGGATCTAGACAGGAGGAGAATTCAACGAGGAAACGCGTCATGGAGGCGGGCAGGCTTCCTAGATCAAAAAGTAGAGCATCCTCAAAGGAAGTGGCGTTGGCATTGTAGATGACGGGGAAGTCATGCCTCCCATGGAGGGTGGCTACAAAATCCACACCTACCCTACGGGGATACGCCATAAATGTGGGGTCGTTCCGCTCATAGGGTAGGGTGTTACAAAATGCCATCCAGGTGAGCATGTTGGTATTACATATTCGCCTCCTCCAGAGGGGTTGGCATTCGTAGCCCCTCACCGTGTGTGGCACTTTGTGTATTTTGTCTTGCCAAAATTCGGCCTCCTACATGCCCCACAAAGTGGGGGTCCTTGCCCTGTCCTCCAGCCATCTTTGGCCTAGTCGGCTGCCAGCCGCCGCGATCACCTCCTCCATCACTTTGATCGGCAGGACCCTTCTCAAGCTATCAAGCATAAGGAAACTGAAGGAGAAAGGGTCCTTTTCCATTTCTTGCTGTTCCCAGACCACTAGTTCTGTGTGGAATTGCATTGGGAGGTCTTTAGGGCATGGTGAGAGGGGTGTGGATGGTTGCACGACTGGCTTGGCCTGCAGCCTTTTTCTGGACTCTTCCACTAGTTTTTTTCATCGCTCCTTGAGGATGGCCTGTCTGTCCAGGGGCGGGTTGGGTTGTTGTTGATCTTGTTTGTGTGGCGAGGGGGGACTATGGGATTACATCTTCTCTGAATCTGTTCATGTCAATTTTGAGTTTGACTTCCTCCCCCTGCCGATTTTCTTGTAGTGCTCTTTCTTCAAAGCTGAGGGCATCTGCCTCCTAGGGGGTTAGGCCAGTTAGTAGTAGATACTTTCGCTGCTCCTCTAGACCCAACCTTACCTCCGCAGGTTGGGGTGGCATCTGTAGCCCCGCACGCAGGGCTCTGCATGCGATGCTTAATTTCTTCTTCACCACCTCCAACAGCTCCATTCCCTCTGGTTGAGTTGTATCCAGCAGTGTATTAAGGAAGGCCTACTGTTGGGCAGTGAAGGCTGTCTGGGCGGCGTCCGCTTTGCTTTTTGCCAATATTTTTTCCTTCTCCACCAAGGCAAGGCGCCGCACTAGTACCTTCACCCGTGCCTCGTTCTGCTAGCCCATTCCTCGGCCCTTTTGCTCATTCCTTCCATGCTCTCCCCCTGCTTTTGAGCTAGGGTTATGAGCTTTTGATCTTGGGCCCTGAGCTCTTTGCTCATGTATCTACTTCAGTTTGGATCAATATGCACAAACACTTGCCCATAATTGATGTTTGAAAGACTATTTACCAATCTTAGAAGTTATTTCTAGGAACCTTGTTACAAGTTGATCTTTGTGGGAATGGAGTGGGACTTCCACTGTGAGGTAGACTCAAGCGACCCTAGACAAAAAGGTTCAGATGCTCCAATAGAGTTCCAAAGGGCATCTCGAAGACCTATCTCTTGATGGACTATTGAAATCATGTTGTCAAGGGTCATGACGGACTTTCAAACTTGTGTCATCAAGGTCCATTAGATTAAGCACATCACATATATAGCCTTTATTATATATTATTTATTATTGGCCATGTGTCATGATTCCTATCATACCCTTCATAAGTGCAGCTATAAAAAGGGGCATTTAGATAGAATTATGAGACATGTTTGTGAGCAAGATTCAACTAAATTAAATAATCTTAGTACTGCAACATCAAGAGTGGTTGGATGAAAGTGAAAATTCCCTATGCAAAATAATGAATTTAGTCCCCTCAATTTAGTAGAGTGGAGAAGGATTACAAAGAGAAATACTAGACTAGACTGATGAGATGCACAAATGAACAAGCATTACTAGCCCCCCATTCATAGGAATGGGCATTTGACAAAGGATTACAAGTCTACGAGAGTGAATGAGCAAGACAATTAATATCACTATGCTTAGATGAAGGTAGTGCAAGACTTAGAGCTTTGCTTAGGCAAAAATTCAAGAGCCTAGCTTGCCAACCTTGAAGCCCCCAAGGAATCCAACCTTCCTCCTCCCTAGTATCCTCTTGTCAAAAGAACACGATTTGTAGAGAGGACGACAATTGAAGAATTGTGGGGATAAAGACCAATGGCCAATAGATTTTAGACACCCCTTGTATAAGTATACAATGTATAGTATATATAAGTGAAGATAACAAATAATAATGGTACTTTTTATTGTACCCACTAATCTCTCTTGTGCGATTCTCTCTCTTAGCCCTCTTGTGCTCGATAGCTTCTACCTCGTATCTTGTTCATTACTTCCTTGTCAATTGGTATTAGAGTAGTATTTGAGGCAGCTCATGCTTGAAGCAATGAGTGAAAGGAGTAACACTTTGTTGCAAATATCAAGGGTTCAAGTTTCTTCTACGATATCCATACTTACTATTTGCATCTTGAAAGAGGTAACACTTTCATTATCAAGCTCTACATCTAAGTCAAATAGGTGTTTTGGCTTGAGGAGGAGCTTCAATGGCACTAGGTGTCTAGGGTTGTTGAGCCTTGAGAGAGGATAAGATACCTTAGTGTATTGCACCAAAAGCCTTCTGTGCTAGTCAATGCGATTAGAAAAGACTTGGAATCCTTTAACTATTGTTGGGGTTGGAAACTTGATGGTGATAACCTTTTTGGGGGTCATTGTCAACCATCTTGTTGAATCTATATGGCCCAATAAAGAGCTTTGAACCAACAGGAAATGATATTAAATGGATTGAGTTGGAGCCCAGTTTTGCTAGAGACATTTCAAAGACTAATACATGTGTTCATCAAGGATTTTTTAAAAATGTATTAGATGTACTTAAGAAAAATAAGAACTCATTAAAAAATATGGTAAGAAACTTGTTAAGAAAAGGATAATAAATGATGTATATATATCTCTAGAGTGTTGATGGTAGCATAACAAGCCCAAAATCTATCTTATTGTACATGAAGATTTCCTAAGGAGTGACAAATGACATCTTTGGCATATCTAAGTGGAGGATGAAGATTTTCTTGTAGCCACTAAAACCATCAATGAAACTATGTGAAGCATGTATAACTACATCCTTTGTTGAGTGGTTGAAAGTCCAAACATTTTTTGATTTTGTTGGTCTTCCTTTTTGGAAGGATAACCATAGGGGAGAACACTCTAAGTTTATGTATTAGGAAGGTGATATGAGTCTCTAGCATATTTCTATCTCTTGTTAAACTAATTTGGCATATTTGTGATTGAGATTCCACTAAAGGAATTTGGTGTTGACCAATGGATTTTCTTACCCTTACAAGATCCTTTTCTTGAAAAGAAAAAACATTGCTATATTTAACAAAGAAAGAGGTTACCTTATCATAGAGAGTTGGATTGGAGCTACCCATTATGAAATTTGGTTCTTTTGCATTACCCAAGTTGTACTCTTGGATAGGGTCCAATAATGCTTTGGATGGAATCTCCATGTGCTTTTCCTCACCTATTGCTTCTTGCATTTTTGGTTTTGGCTCAGTCTCTTGTCTTTAGTAAAAGTTCCTTACTTTTCTCCTTCCAAGATGGGGGCACATTATCTTCTAGTTTCTCACCATTGGCTATTGATTATTTATTTGGTATCTAGTAGCTTGTAAGCCAACTATTTTTGAACTTGGTTTAATTAGCCTCTACTTGAGTCAATTCTCTTATCACACGATCCTTCTTTCCTAGATGGTGGTCAACATCCAAATCGACCATAGTAGCTTCTTATTTTTTAAAGGTCTAGATACTGCAAAAGTTAGGAATGAGAGTCCTCTTGACATAGGCTAGAGTTATTTTTGAGTGGTACTATATGCACCATTATGGATATGACTCTAGCTTGTAAAAAATCTATCCTTCTACTTCACACTCTAGGGTACCTTTTCCTTCACTCATTGAAGTGGCTTCCATAATAGGTACAAGGATGGTTGGCTAATTAGAACTCCATTATTACCTTGCTCCAATGACAACTCTTTCTATTGGTTGCCTAGATCTTATTGTGGTCATGTTGATGTGTTTAGATAAAGCCTTCTTATTCTTAGGGTAATGTCATGTAGTTGTCATATGCTTGTAGATATTTTTAATAAGGAGGTGATCTTTTTGGCATGTTGAAATCTTGTTTGATAGTAGATTAGTGGATGATTGTGAATGGTGCTATGAGTTGAAGAGCAAGGATGATTCTTTGGAGCATGATATTGTGGAGTGGCAAGGTAAAAGCTATGGGCATATATTAATAGTGGAACCATATTATAGCTAGTCATCGCCTTAGTCGTACATGCATTGGAGTGATGCTGCCTGATAACGCAATGTGCGGTGCGTCCTCACCCATATATTCATCAATTTTGCTTAGATAGGATGTTTAAGGAAACTACTAAGTTTTTGTAGGGATAGTCTAGGTGGGAATGCCTAGGTTTATTCGAAGAGGTGTACCATAGCTATGTTTTTTGAGCTAGTTTATTCCCTTTCTTTAATTATTTGATTACCTTTCATAGTTGAATAAGTAGATGCATCCTTGTCCTCATTGTTTTCCATCTGTAGGGATTCCGATTCCTTCCTCAATTTGTTCACCTCATTGTCCTCTAATGGAGCTAAGCTCATTATCCTTAGCTTTGTTTCATACAACCTATAAGCTATCTCTATCTTTATAGCTAGTTGTTAGGTTTTCCTAAACCTTTTGTTAGTGGTAGGAGAGGGTAATGCTTTAATGGATCATTGGTGGACCAAGAAGCCTCCTAAATAAGTATGGAGCATTGCCACCATAACTTTAACTTTAGGGACTAAGTTGGTAAGGAGGGATAATAATAGCAATGAACAAAGAACCTTAGAGGTGGATTGACTATAGGTTTGCTGAAGGATACTAGACTAACTTTAGACTTGCTAGAGGGTGGTTGAAATCATGCAATGAGGACCAATGTAGAGGGCTAGTCTATAGCAAGAAGATGGAACCCCTAACAAGTTTGTTAGAAATTCAATCTATAGTTGATCTATGTGCACCAACAAGAGGTACACTATAGAAATTAGAGTAGTGAGCAATGGGATGTTATGATATAGTCAAGAGAAGGCTAAATTGTGCCACACACACGTGCGCACGCACATGCACACGTGCACGTGCACGCGCACACGCGCGCGCGTGCACACACACACACACACGTGCACGGACAAAGAAAGTGATGTAATGAGAGAGGGGGGAAGAGAAAAGTTTGTGAAGTGAGCGGAGAGTGTTGTGTGAGAGTGAGAGAGGGAGTTTCATAGAGAGAGAAAGGATGATGCTCAAGCCCAAACCAAACTCAAATTACATATAAGAGAAAAGTTACAACTATTGCTAAAGAAAATCCTTAGCACAAACTTTACAATGTTTGATCATGCACTATGCACACTACAACTACCATTAAGGCAATCTTAAATACAAAGAGTAATTGGTTGGGTGGACCACTTCTCTAGGATAGTTGCTTCTCTAGTGCATCATGATTGTGTAAAGTATGCACTAGAGTAGAACTTGATCTAGTCAAGTGAGAGTAATCATTGTGTTGAAGCTACCTAGAGTAACCACTTTTGTTGCAAAAAGTAGCTAGCTGCAAAAGAAATCTTCTCAACAGGCCTCCAAAAATGTTATGGAAAAAGGTCTCCCAAGTGAAAGAAAAAGGCTTGTTTCCATGTTTTCTTCTTTGTGTTTCTTGGAGGTGAATCCGCATTGTTGATACAACTATGCTCTAGTAGGTCACATGGTAGTAGAGCTAATCTTCAACATTTCTAGAGCTACACTCTTGTAGGCTACAAAAGTATCACCTCCTCATAGAAGGTGAAGAAGAACATTTCCACCCCTTCTAAGTTTGAAATACTTGGAGTAGGTCCTGCTCTCTATGAAGCTTACCAACTGAGGGTACATTTTCAAAGCTCCTCCTATATAATGTACCCAAGAAAAAACCTAGTCTTATTAGAACAATCTTCTATTGGAATCCATGTTCACCCTTTTCACCTCCTCTAAAGTCCACAATCTCCTATATTGATCTTAAATGTTGCAAATCTAATTCCCAAGAGTTCTAGGTACATGTGCCTAGTAAAGTTTATGCACATGGCATACCAATCGTATCTTAAAAAGCTACTAAGGCATGAAAGGAGAACTCCCTCCTAACCTCCATATTGGCAAGAGCTAATCTTATATGAAGCTCTTAGGTCTATAGGGTGTGGTCACCTAGGAGGCCTATAGGTAGCCATTGAATAGGTCCTAGCTCTCTACATAGGTATTAGTTCTCTATCTTTCTCCCAAAGCTATTGGCTAGCTAACAAAGCCTCCTTCAAAATCATGCTTAGCTCTCCAAAAGTCTAGACACCATCTTAGTTCCTTATTGCCATCTTATCCTAGTATTTGGTCCATAAGTTACATTTTTGTTCATGCACCATCTCATAGTCATAAAACAAATTGGGGATCAAGTGAGCCTTTAGAAGGATGAGAGCATAGTCTAGGAGAGTGGTCCCTTGAAGGACAAGAGCATGGTCCAAGAGAGTGGTGCTTGCCAAATGACCCCAGTCTCTGCCCTTCTTAAGAATTTCCCTAGTCTCCCATGGAGAAGGTTTCAAGCTCTATTACATTATAATAGACTTGCCTCTAGCCACCTATAGCCTAACAAGAACTCAAAGAACCATCCCTCATGTGGTAGGGCCCCCATAGCCTTCTACTCTCACACACCTCTAGTCCCCAAATGTAGAAGGAAGGGAAGCTGTAGCCTTCTACTCTCCCTTTACAATGCCTTAAAACTTAAGCCTTTGCTCACCTAATTCTCCAAGGCCTCTAACTTGTTAAAAATTTCCTCCAAATATAAAAAACCAAGTTGCAAGTCACATTGAGTCACAAGGTGCTCATGCTTCGGCATCGATTAGTGCATAGGTATCGAGGATTCCAAGGCAAGGAATCAAACCAACAAAGCTAAAATAACCACAATCATCTTGATAGTCTCTCACTATGACAAAAAGCTTTTTTTGATCAAGGTATACTCTCCTTGGCTTTGACAAGGGGCATGGGTTGAGTACTCCCCTTGGGTGAATGAGGTACACGAGAAAACTTTCTCTATCCAAATTACCTATGAGCAAGAGAGCTTGTATACTTGTAACATTAGTACCCTTCCGAGGGCTAGCTACTACAAATCCAAACAAATTATGAGCTTCTTGGGTCCATTGAAGTGAAGCTTTTTTACATTCTAAGATGCATAACTAAATGCACATGATACAAACCATGATCAATTGAAAAATTTCTTACTCTTCATGTTGGAAGAAGAGGATGAGTGCGAGATCTTATATGTATGACATGTAATGTCTCTTGTTTTCTTGTTTGCCAAGTGTGTCTTTGATGGCATGTAGAAGTGAGCATCCTATTGCAATGGCCACTCCGTCATGTCCATGGGGAGATTCCCATCATGTATATTGTGCTCTAAACACACTTGGTCCATTGCTCGATGGTTAGCCATTGCAACATATTCTTGGTGTGTCTCTTGATGACATTCACTAGATTTTCCTCAACATAGCTTACAACTAGTCCCAATAGAGAGGGAATATTTAGGCTTGTTGGGAGAGCTAGAAATCACACCTTGCGATTCCTAGATTTCTTGCTTCCAAATATCCCTACCACCTTAGGAGCAATGAGGAACTCTATTCATCATGCAGCACTCATGTATGATAAATTTCCCCTACAAAGAAACTCTTGTTGTAGGAATTCGGCATGTTACCTCAATGGTCGAAGGAATACTAAGGGCATCTTTGACAATAACTTGAATGCATGGCAGCATTGCATTGGCCACAAAAGAGGCTAAAAGAACATTTTTATAAAGTTGACCAAAGTTCTCCACCATGTGCAAAACTCCATTATTGATCATGAAAAGGCAAGAGTGATGGGGGACTAGCAAAGCCTATGGCAGTGTTAAAATTCAAGGAAACCCTAAAACTAAACATGAAAGAAGTTAAAATTCAAGGCAACCCCAAATCTAAACATGAAAGAAGACAACATTCTCATACGCCTCCAATGTTGGCCTCAACAAATGTGAGAGGTACCAATGCGAAGGGTGGAGTAAACCCAATCCTAAAGCTAGGCATGAGAAAAGAAAAGTTTATTGCTAGCCTCAATGATACAAGAGGTACCATTTGGAAGGATTGGAATATGATGCAAGAGTTATCGACATGGAGGGTAGAGTAAAGTCAATCCTGAAGCTAGGCATGAAAGAAGACAATGGTGTACTTGTACCCCTCCATTGCCTTAGACGATCTCAAAGTTAGGCATGAGAGAAGAAGATGACCTCCTCAACTCCTCCATTGCATTAACTAAATGAAGTTGCTGCTCTAAAGAATAATGTGCAAGGTTATACTATAGACTTGGATGTAAGAATATGTTGCATGTGGTCTTGATCATGCTTGTGTTCGTCTTTGTTGCTGTTCATGCAAATTCTGCATGGTTTCTAAGCAACTGTTCACATGAACTCACTGTGTTTCCTTCCTTTTTTAGTATCCCATGATACATCCCAAAAATAAAGCAAATACAAAATTTCTATGATAATGTAAACCCTTGCATAGTTGCTATGGCTCTCAAGCTATGATAGAGGCATGTTTATTTGGGTAGTTAGAAATCTCGAAGTGCATAGAGGAGAAAGAGTTTACATTAAAAACCTACATAAGGCTTTTAAAGTGTGTTTCCAATATATGAACATTTTGATGATAGCTCTAAAGGGGATAATTTTAGTTTTATAAGTTGTTGCAAGCGATTTGTACAAGTTTTGATTTTTTTTTTGGGGATGTTATACAGTCATTGCACCACCCCCACACACATAACTCCAAAATATTAAAAATTAACAAAAAATAAATCAACAAGAAAAATTAATATGCCAAACCCTGAACTTGTTGATATCCAGGCATCACTATTAGAGGAGGAAAAGAAGTTAAAAACTAAAGAAGAACCAAGCACCTCTAGAGATGAACATGCATTATATGTTGGCAATAGGTACAAAGGCAAGAAGGATTAGCTCTTCTGTGACTTCTGCAAAAGGACCGGACACATCGAAAAGTTTTGCCATGCTAGAAAGAGGTCCCAAAAGGCCTATCTAGTTGCAATCAAAGAAGAAAAAGAAAATGGAGTGAAGGAAGAAGAAGAAGAAGACCACCAAGAGAAGGACAAACCTCATCAGTCCTTCTATTCAGATAGACTTTTTTAGTTTTGTATTTCCTAGCCCTAATTCCTCAAACATAAACTTGTAAACTCCTCACTTATCCTTGTACTAGAGCCTCTATACACTTTATGAGGCCCATGCTACAGCCTCTAGATGTCCATCATGTTTGTGGTACCCACATTTAGCCTTTTCTGTGATAGCCTCTAGTGTTTTGCCATGTTTATGGTGTGCCCACACTTTCCAGGTGTTGCTTTCACTAAAGCCTCTATACGCTTTATACTTCTGGCTGTGATTGAGGAGGGGTGTTGAGATATTTGCAATCACACCTACTTCAGTCCCTTTGTGAGAAGCAATGAGGGCTGAGGACCAAAATCCCATACGCATAGTAGGAGAAAGTACCACCACTCAATTCCTATAAAGCATTGTACTCGCACTCTTTTTCTAATGCAATGATAGTACTCTTTTCTTTCCAATAAAGTGTCATGTCACTGTCAATACACAAGATTGTGTTTATGAGTCCAAGTCTCAATCTTGGAATCTAATTCATTTGTGTAACAATGTGTCCTTGTCAAGTTCAATGTCTTCATGAGTTCCTTTTTCCTCTTTCAACCTCCATAGCTTATGCATTGACTTCACACATTCAATTCTAACTAGTTGGGGGAGCTCACTTAAGTTGTCTTCCTTCATGGAGCTCCAGATAACAATGTCAAACAATGTAGATATTTCCTTCAAAAACCTGCGAGTCTTGGCCACAAAATCATCCAATACCTACCCACTTCTAGGGGTTTTACCACCAGTAATGATCCTTTGGCCACCTATGTAGAAGCACCTCATTTATACCAAACACAATTAATTTTTGGGTTGTGGGAGGTAGTTGTATATGCGCACATGGAAGGGTAAGCACCATGTATTGATATGATGAAAAAGAGCACTACATTACAATAAAATATTGTACAAGTTTAGGTAAACATGTTACCTTTGCTCTTAGATATCTTCCATCTTTAACAAAGTGATATAGACATGTAATTTATCTATTGGAATTTAGCGCTACTAATGCAAGGTGACCATATCCCACATTGAAATTTAAAATGATGCTCCATTCTTTCGTATATGTTTGCAAGAATGAGCTCCAAAAAGCCTTGCCACGCTGCATGCCACCTACAATATGTGGTATTCATATAAGGGATTATGAATCTACTAAATGTCTACAAAACATATCTGAAGTAGTTTAACAACATTGGATCTCATACTGACCTCTTAATGGGGATCCTGATGTATCTCAACCCACTCATTCATAGTAATTTCATCTTTTGTGAACTTTGGAGGGATGATTCCATTGTAAGTGACATTTAAACGTATGTACGCTAGAATATATATCACATGTATCTGCATTTAAAGCATGAAGTACTAATTTTAGCAATTGCACTCACTAAACGGAGCTAGCAAAGTATGATACATAAATAGTATCCAACATGACCATATCATGACTTTAAAACTCTCACCTCTCTGCCTCCAATGACACAGACAAGTGTCCCGCACAATGAACAACATGTGCCATGCATAAGGCCCAACACTTCTACCCCAACTCCATCCATCAATGTCCATCCTTCACAACTTGCTTGACGAGCTCTACCATGGACTGTGTTGTGATAAGGAAAAGTAACATCCCTATGTCCTTGAGTAGATGATCAGCCATATGCATGGCATCGATTGACTCTACGCAGTATGGGAGTTCCATGATGGTATTATATCCCCGAATTCATGCACGACACTATCTTTAGGGAGACGAACCACCATGATATCGAATGTTGTGTTTGTGGTTTCTTCGTCAACCTCGACCATCTTGTGTTAGTAGTTGTCCTCCTCCAATGCCTCTACCAATCAAGTGAATGCTTTGCCTTGCTGGGCTGATCATTTCGTAATGCATTTCTTATTTCTAGTGGGTTGCATATAATAGTACACTACACCTTCACCATTGTAGCAGCATGGGAGACATTGACTTGCAGGAGGCCTTCCATGTGGCTTTTAGTGTGGACCTGTGCACATTGACTTCTCGATTAGTAATACATTTTTCTTACTAAATGTTACTATAGATAACATTCTTGATATACGTTTGTTTACTTGTGTGTGTGGTTGGCACATCTTGCACCATTGTAGCTTCGTGGGAGATGATGTCTTGCAAGGGGACTTCCACGTGACTTTCAGTATGGCCCTTTGCACAATGATTTCACAATTAGCAACATATTTTTCCTTCAAAATGTTAGATAGTATTCTTGAGACAAGTTAGTTCACCAGTGTCTATGGCTTGCACATTCTCTACCATTATAGGTTCATAATCACAAATTGTATCCCTCTCTACAAAAAGACAGACCATTCTTATTGACATTTTATTATGGGAAAAAAGAAAACCACGAGTCACGCTTGTTTACTACTAGCTACCATGTCCCATGGCACGACTAGTCTGTAATCTTGCATTCTTTCCCTCCCTACATAGGGACACACATCACTATTATTATTGTATAATAATAGAATATTTCAAAGCTGTAACATCATCCAATCATAGCATGTGTGAAATTCGTGAGCATAGTTTCTTTACCTCTCTATGCATGAGCCACGTCTTCTGTCACCTCAAATCTAAGACCTTCAACAAACACAAAAGGGTGAGGTACCTGATTTGTAAAGATTCTTGTTGTTACTTTGGTGATAAACAAGATTTACGTTCCTTCACATCACAAGTTTTGTGCATAAGCAATCTTACCATCTTGGTGCTTTGTAATACATGTGCCACTTCAATACAATGCCTTGTTCTTGGTTATTGCCTCACCACTTCTCATCACTGTCATGCATCTCTCTATAGTGGTGTGTAAGGTAGGACTCTCCACCGCAAGATCTGGAAGAACTTGTTCTATCCTTCTATCCATGCCAATCACACGAACCTCCTTAGTGGCGCCTTCCACTACAAATCAAGTCCACTAGAAATATGTCAAGGGATGGAACAATACAAATCCTTTGGAATAATATGAATAAACATGTTATAAATAGCAAACTTGCAACCTTCAGTTGTCTTACACCCATGCTTGAGTGCATTGTTTGTTGCATTGTTGGGACTATGATTTGAACTTCAATGGTATCAATCAAAGGGCCTAGATGGTTTCGTGGTCAAAATTCATATTTCACTATAGGGGTGCAAGAAATGTCTTGGCTATAATACTTCAATACATCAAATCTTTTGGGTGTGGAGAAACCAAATTGATTGGTGATGAGGGCTGATCTCTACTTGGCCTTTCTTTGATGATATTAGCTATGTGCTTGCTCTTCTATTTTCTTTTTTTGACAATCCTACTACTAGTATTAGTTTCCTATAAACCCATCATAGTCTCTTTATTAGGAGACAACAAAGTGTAATAAACTCTCAAGAGAATGCAACTCATTATACTAACCATGCCTATGGAACCTTGTGTCTCTTGTGTTTGTTTTTTCCTTGAGTATTTTTTGTACAAACATTTCTCATTGGAGGGATATTCATCTTTTTGATAGTTGAGGAAAATAGGGCATATTCAATACACCTCCTCATCTCACTCTTGCTCTATTTGGTAATCCTCATACATACACTAATCATCTTGCAGGTCTGTTGCCCACAGTCCCAATCCTCGCATTCTCTTGTGGCAAAGTTTGTATAGCCCCCCTCTCCATCTGCCCATACATGAACTTGGTAGTCAAAGTCACCCTTATATTTCTAGAATGGATTGGCAAGATGGCACTGCAAACATGCTACAAAAGAAGTATATTGTGAACTACCTATACAAAAGCCTTCATGCCGCCAACTTCAATGACTTCAATGATTTCTATGAATCTATCTTCATATGGATTGAAATCATAGAAGATAATGCAAAACATTTTCTCTCTATTGTTTTCTCTTTATCTCTTGCGTGTATTGGAAGAACAAATCATATTCTATTCAAATGTCATAATAGTCCTACCAACTCAAGAGCAATCTCCTTCTACCACTTTGCAACATAGCCTAGAAGGTCTCTTATCTTACCCAAATTTGAAATGGTGCATTTTAATATGCTCAAATCAAAGTTATGTAATTTAATATCAATTTGTTAGACTTACGATGCACATAATATAGACAAACAAGAATAACCTATGTTTAGGCATGCCCATCAACGTTCAAATTTTCTTGTCATAGAACTCTCCATAGTCTTCAATATCCTTATGCAATCTACCTCGTTTAGCTTTGAGGACGCCAATGTGTATACTCTCTTCTCGTTCAATATGCCCCCCCATCATGGAGCCCCACTCCAAGCATGAGACAGCTTTGCATTGACAAAAACATTGTTAGTTTGGGCCAATGTAGTTTGAGTATATATCAATGGCAAGTACAAAGAGGTAGCAACTTACTGATACCACTTCTCTCTGAGTTGGGTTCTACAACTCTTAGCAAATGTTGAGTTTTCTTGATGAGCTTTTCATTAACACTATAGTATGCCTCGCTCCACTTGGTTCTAGACTCAAATTCAAAGAGCTATGTCCATTTTTGTTCAATTGGCCACACCCCCATATCATACTCATCTTGCACAAGGATAACATTATTGAATTGGAAAAAAATACATAAGGAAAAACATTCTTAAGTTAGCTTGAAGAACTACCTATCTTCTACATGACGTAGGCAAGTGCAATCAATGGTGCCTTGTACCATGTAGGAATGGGGACTGGCTTTCTGTGTGCTTGCATCCATGCCTTTGCCTCATGAGTTAACTTATCAAAAATAGTTGCGTGGTCAGCTTGCCCTAGCATCCTTACTTTGCAAACAAGGTCTAGATATGAGATATGGACAACCCCCTTTTGTGCTAGCTTGTATACATTCTATACCAGGGTTTCATGGATATTTCATCATCCATGCGACCTTTAGTGTACAAAGGCAATCCAAGCATATGAGAAAATGGTCCACTGTATACATGTTTGTATGAGATATAGATGACAAAATCTCCTCCTCTGCCACACTTGTCACTTTCACAAGGCAACAAACAATGTGCACATGTTGCCTCACGTTATCTGGAAAGGCCATTGCAAACAATCAATTATGTTAGTGATGATGTAAGAAACAAACACATTGCAAAATATTAGGGTCCTATGGTTTACGGCACTCACATGTGCGTATCTCATTCATCCATGCTATGAGTCTATGGTTACCATCATCCCAAACATAAACATGCAATTTGACAAAAATACCCAAGCAATGCTATTTATTTTTTCCTCAAAGCTCTCGTGGTTCTCATTGTATCATCAACCTCCTTACATTAGTGCCTTGGAATCTCTAATGATACAATGAATATACCCATCCCTTTGACGTACCCGTTGTTGCTGAAAAAGGTCTTTGAGAGTTGCTTGTACCTTGATGTGACTTGTCTTATTGTAGGCATGAAAACCAAATGACATAATGGGATGGGTGGCAAAGGGGTGGATGTTCTCATTTGTATGAAATGATGAGATATTATCCACATCAATGTAAGGAAATAAAAACCTTGATCAAAAGCTTATCACGATCTCTTATAAGTACTCATCATAAACATTTTCAACTAGTCTTCAATGCATGCTTACATAATACATTTATCATAAGTGACTGTGTGAGAGCAATCTCGTAGTCATATCCTCAGCCTCTGTCATGTGCTTCTTTTTTTAGTTCTTTGCATTCGCTTCTTCTCGCTTTTCATGCGGCCATGCCCTCGCTATGCACTGAAGGACTCAATACTTTGATGGTGGTTGCTTTCGTCGTCAGTATCACTCTCTGATACTACGAGCATTCTCTTGCCCTTCCTCGTCTGTGTTATTGAAGTGTGTCCACCTTCTCATTAGGGGAGTTTTGAGGTCTCAAAAATGCCTTTTAGGATATAGAAAGTGAGTGCTCTAGACCAATAGGAGCAAAGCCTCTGTAACAAAACTCCTATTTTTAAAAATGCAAAAAATTATTCTACAAAAAGATACATTTATAATAATATTACGAATTTGTATTATAAATATCTATTTTTAACCTCTTATATTCGTGATTATGACATTCTTTACATTAATGATATACACTCTCGGCCTCTTTTATTTAATAATATGCCTTAATTAATGATAATGACATGTTTACTCTAAATTCAAATTAGTATTTAAAAGCTTGGCACATATTTTTTTCCCTCCTTGCTTTTGTTCCTCTCGTGTTTTTTACTCCTTTCTTTTGTCCCTCTCGTGGTAGCCTAGTCTTATGTGTAGAGGGACTAACTCAAGGACCTTTGAAAATCTGTATCTCAATCTCCTGAGAATAATCATGTCTTTATCCATAAGCGTAAGTCTATGTGCATGAGCCACACATATATAAGAATCTTGAAAAAACTCAATTAAAAAATCCAGTGTAGCCTCCTGAATACAATTGAGACCTGCCCTAGTCCATCTAAAACTATGTAGACTATGCTTGTCACATATTTCTCTGACAAGCCTTTGAAAAGACAGCTTTGGAATTGCATTATTCAGAGCCTTTATTGCACTTCTAATCTCCTTAAGGCACCTCACATGCTATGAGAACCTTCTTCTTGGCTTTGATTTCCTTGAAAGTTTGGAAGGCTTGGAGGACTGATGTAACTTTGAAGTAAGACCTTTAGAATCAACTTTCTACTTCCTTGCAGTGGACTTAGTTCTAGTCATTTGGAATATCCAAAAATCCAAATAATACTAAAAATTTAGGAAAGATCTCCTAATCTCTCATATCAATATATCTACAATCACGAAGCAGCATGCAAATAGTAATCACAAAGTCTAAATACAATCTCAATAAAACAATGTGAAGACGTATGAAATGCAAGTAGGCCTTGAAGACAGAGGGAACTCAACATCATATCACATTTCATATGGCACAAGGGTGTACGAAATGGGAGTAGGCCTTGAAGACAGAGGGAACTCAACATCATATTGCGTTTCATATGGCACAAAGGGGACAATGCAAGAACAAGTTGGATGAAACACAATATGGCCTTACTCAGAAAAAAGAACATAATACGGATTCTTTCATTTCAACTTAGTTATTTACTTGAAGATTGAAGTTCTATAATTTATGAAACTTAAAAGAGATTCAAATTTCTATAACCTGCATCAAGTTAAACGCATGAAACGTGAGTATGGCTTAAATGGACAAAAGAAACCTAGCACCCACATTACAATAGAAACTTGTAGGCCTTAGTCGTATGAAACGCGAGGAGGCCTCATGTGGACAAGAGAAACCTAGCACCCATCGTGATTCATACGTTTTGCATTTTTGGGGATGATTTAGTAGGAGTGTTCAAGTGATTTAGAATTTACTCATATTCTAGAAAAAAAACTTACATTCTTGAGTATTGAGTGCATATGCTGTCAATGAAACCTTCTTTGGTATCTTGGTGAGGAAGAATAATTTTGTAATGCGATCAAATTAGCATTGTGTTGGTGTGGTTGAACATAAAGAGGGTTTGTCTTTGAAAAAACTATTTTTGCGGTTTAGAAATTGGGTTTATAATGATGTTGGTTTACACATGTGGCAACTGCAATGCATAGTTAATTTCACACGTGCGACTAAAGAATGTTTTGCCTAGGAAGTTATGCCACATGTCACTTAATTTTTTGGCATGATAGCATAGCTCCGATTTTCGAGTTTTTTCTTTTTTCTTTTGCATTTTAAGCGCACATCCTCCGAATTAGTGCAGCGTACTTTTTGATCAATCGTGCGGTGATCGTTGGCATATATATATATATATATGAACACTCAGATTCGGGTCTTGTTACTATTTCTTTCACGTATCTCGTCTTATCTTTGACCAACCTTTTATCTTGTAAGCATCACAAGCCAAACCAAGCATATGCTTACAAGAAACCATTTATTCTCAGCAGCAAAGCATGCAAATATCAGGTATCACAGTTTTCTTAATATTTTTCTCTGTAATCTTGAATTTTGAGGCATTCAAGATGTTAGTTGGTTTAAAAGGAGAAAGATACATTAGGTACTTAGAAATTCTATATTGGTTTTACTTTGTTTTTCTAGCAATATTGGTTTAGTAAACATGTAAAACGATGGGGTTTTGATGTTCTTGAGACATTGTTTTATTCGAATTTTTCAGATGTATGAAACATGAATTTGTCAAGTTTTTTTAATAAGTGTCATCAACAAAAAGAGATATGTATTTCTAAATGATATTCAAAACCTTTTTTATCTTAGAGAAGATTACTGCTTGGCAATCCTTGCTGCATGGGGTCAAAATGATAAGAATTTTATAGGTTATGAAGAGGAATTACCAGCAACTCTTGACATTGAGAGAGAGAATTTTCAAGATAGTTATATAGCCTTGCATTATTGTATTAATTAGATTGTGGAATATGAAAAGGGGGGGATACCTTCAGAGGAAAAGTACTTACAAATTCAACAGAGACTTGGTATTGATAACATGGGGTATGAAGAGAAACTGAAGTCTCCATTAGAGGAGAAACCAAAAATTTCAATAAATCTATATGATGATAGTCTTCTTGAAGAAGGTAAAAACCCTAAGGTATTAAAGATAATTCTAAGATATCCATTGTGATTTATATTAGAGTATGTTATACATTATACATAAATATTTTTGGATATTTATCTACCAACATCTTATACTATTGTGGTTTATTGTGCAGATAGAAATTGAAGATGCAGACAACTTTCTTGGAAGAGCCAAGGGCTCAAGGCCATTGAAGTTTAGTAAAAGTCAAGGCCTTGGTCATTATATTGGAAGCTTAAATAATCAAATAGTTGCAATTTATCATAGCAGGTTGTCAAGCTCTCCAAGTTTACAAATAATGGCTTTGAAAGCTATCTCCAAGGTGATTGGATCTTAAGCTTTCAATAGAGGTTCAGAAAAGATAATTTTGGCGAAGAAGGAAGAAGCTGTAAGAGTTTTTGGTTTCATGCCTGGATACAGTGGATCTAGGGTAGGATACTTTGGAGTTCTTGCCTCTTATTTGCTCTCCCGTGTAGGCAATGCCAAGATTCTGAAGCTCCTTCTAGGCTATAGGAAACAAGAGTTCATGTTTCATGCCTGGATCTAGGGTAGGATATTTTGGAGTTCTTGCCTCTTATTTGCTCTCCCATGTAGGCGATGCCAAGATTCTGAAGCTCCTTCCAGGCTATAGGAAACAAGAGTTCCTGAAATGTAGAGGTCTCATCGAGTGGGATGAAACAAAAGATTCCCTTAGAGGACCCAGTGAATTCCCTGAAACTAAAGACTCTTTTGCAACAGAGTCAAACTAAAAGATGTTAAGGGTTTCTTGAAACCCATATTTTTCCATCTCTTTGTCTAGTTTGTAACCATTCAGAATATCGTTGATTTTTGCACAAGAGTTTAAATATCCGTATTTTCTTCTTTGGGTAATAGTGGATATAGTCCTAGCCAAAGATGACATATTACATGATGCGATTGTGTCATTGAGCTTGAATTTGTGCCAAATTTGTCTATAGAATCATTGAAAGATCTCTAATAAATTGTTTGCTTTGTATCTTCCACCTCCATGTCTTGTGTGTCTAAAGTATTTTGTTCTTGCTTGATAATGTGATTTTTCCACACCTTGGGTTGACCAAATAGATAGAGATCCATATTTCTTGATAAAGTATGGAGCATGGTTGTATAAAATATATTGCATAGTTACTCAATAAAGAAATTTAATTAGAAAACCCTATATGAGTCAGATAATAAAGAGACATATATATGAAAACTTCTTACCATATAGTGAGTGAAGTGTTGATTACCCCAAGCTTCTATCATTGCCTTTTTAAAAAGGTTCAATTAGTTTTTGAAGTCTTTGAGATAATCATCATTCCACTCTATTTTATCACAATAAAAGAATATTGTCTAGTGTTTCCCAAACATTGGCTTTTCTATTTCGAACTTGTCCATTATCAGCATGATCCTTAACTGCATTATGTAGGCACTTCCATTGATTGTATCTAATAGTTGAGCCACCATTCCTAGAATTTATCATACCAAGTCTTCCATGAAAGTCTAGGAACCTTCTAGCCTTCACTCTACCAATATATGGATTTTTGGGAACACAATTGCCATCCTTAGACTTTTGAAGATCCGGTTCAATAACAACATTACCACAATGCAAACCAATTGCAGATAAGACTTTTTCAATCTTTGTTATAGCATCTATTCCAGTTGATAATGGCTTCAGCTTCCATGCAAATCCTATATAAATATGAACAAGCTTTTCAATTATCCTATAAAGCACATGAAGTATACAGATATGGGCATTCACTAAAGGAATATCTAGGACTGACTTAAACGGTGGATCCTTGTTGTGCCTAGAGGGAGCTCTATTCCAATTGCTTGAGTTCAACTCTCTGGCTGGGGATATGCAATATAGGCGAGGAGATCTAGAGTTGGCTCCCTTTGATACATTTGTACATACATTTAAGTGTCTTTAAGTCACCATCTATGTGCCACTCAATCTTATAGTTCCCAAATCCTTCAACAAATAGCTCTTCTCCTACTTGTTGTCTCTTAATAACATCAAATATTGGTGTTCGATGAAAAACCTAATACAATATATCAAAATCCTCTATATCTACTTCGAATGTTCCTAGCCACCAGATGTTGTGTTCCGATTTGAATACTAAATGACATTGAGTGATTGTAACGATCTTATGAAAGTGCTCTATTCATCAAGGTAATAGAGACCCTCTCTAGTTTTGTGCATTTTAGAATCTCACTTTCATTAAGTTTAACCACAAATCTAGCCAGTCCTTGTGCCTCTTCTAGTGATGACAAGTCATAGAATCTAATCATTAAGCATTGTAGGGTGGGCAAGTCAAGGAAAATATTTTTAATTCATTGAATACAACTTCCTTTTTCTTGCCCTTGAAGCTAGTCTTGATATGGAAAGGCTCACTCAGAATCTCCATTACTTTGTTATTCACTCTATGTCTAATAGTTCTAATCACAGATGGCCTTGGAAGTGTGCAATTATGTACTTGTCCTTGCTTCATATTTGACTGTAAAAGCTAGAAAAGTTGTATATAAGCATCTCGACTCATACCAATATTATCTAGTGTCTTCTACACTAACTCAGTATCCAAAGAGAGATCCTTTATAAATGACTCCAATCATTGTTTCTTTGCCTTTTCAAATTTCTTCTTCTCCAAAATATCTTTTGAAACAACTAAAGAAAGAAGATGATAATAAAATTGAGATGTTTTGAAAGAATATCTTTCACTTGCATTTGGTTGAAGAAGAGACCTAAACAAAATCAACATCACAAATCAATACAATTAATTATAAACAAAGTCATATTTCATATTTTTAAAGTGGAACAAAAATGTACCTTGTTACTTGGATTCTTTTACTACAACCACCTCCTCCTCGTCTGAGACTCTCAATATTTCTAAGAGCCTTTTGTCAATTTCAAAGTCCTAAAATAGTTTGCTTTTGTTGATAAGATTTGATGTGTTTCTCCAACAAATGAATCCTCTATTGATAGCCTTCTAGCTTCTGTAGCAACTCATTGTTATGTTTTGATAAAAGATGGTTCTCCAATTCGAGGACATCCTTTTCTACAACCAAGTTAAGTGTATAGCCTAGAAACCCATTATAACCATCACCAATAAACCTCAACAATGAAGAGCTATTATAGAAAGGTGGACTACTATTTTTGCTAGGATCTTTGGGATATAGCCTGCCATCTAACCAAAGATCAAGTTTCTTCTTTCCTTCAAACTTGAGTATATGTTTCATAGACTCTGTAATGGTAATGGCTTTTGTTCTCTTCCTTTTGGTTCATACTCACTATCCAAATCAATATGAAGATAATAGAGAGGCCTTTTACTAGAGCTACAGAGATCATTGGATGATTGATCCATAGCTAAGGATGTGACTAGAAGATTGGATTGAAAAAGTATGCGAATTAGAAACAAGAAGGAAAACGAAGAAGAAACTAGTAAGGATGGGAAAGAAAGAAGAGAGTGAGAACGGAGAGAAGTAATCAAACGTGGAAAAAATTGAAATTGAAGATTAGTCTTCACTTTAATGAGGATGAGTAAGATCTTGATTATGACAATCTTTGCCACCTTTATGGTAGCCTAGATTTCTAGGTTTGATGTGACCACGAGAATATCACGACAATGACTTATGAACAACTTTTGATATATTTACTTACCAAAATATAAAAGTTTTTAAAAATTAAAAAATTATTTTATTTCCTAAAGTATTTTCTCTCTCTAGGATAGCTTATAGGGCATTTTCAAGACCTCAAAACTCCCCTAATGTTTGACGTTAGTCCTTCCCCACATGCAAGTGCAATGGCTGCTTTTAGCTTAGTGGATGTCAATGATCATGTTTGTGTTGCTCTCCTCCTTGATCTTGGAGGGTGATTCCCCCCTTGCAATTACATGCTACTCGTGAGAACAACCTATCCTACTCTAGGTTGTGGAGGCAAGTTAGAGTCCTCAGGAGACTCGTCAGGTTATCTCTCTCTTTCATGCAAACAATGATCCAAAATAGGGTAAGAGGGGGAGATAGAGTGGCCATAACAAAAATTAAAAGAGGGGCTGCTTACTATCTATTCCATTGGCCATTGCACATTTGCGTTTTCCTCAACATCAATCTAAGTATTGCCTTTTCCACAAACCTTCACACCTTCAATGCACGACATTGATAAGAACTCCCACTCATCCAGGGAGCAGGCTCGGCGAGGTGAACATTTATTGAATTAAACATTTTGCTATGCTTTCATCACTCTCAAAAAGGGTGACATGAACTTGTCTTTTGAAATCTGATATGGGCATGATGGAGGGTTTAGGGTTAGTTCTTGCAAATATATTTCCCCCTTGATTTTCTACTAACAAATATCAATTGTGATATACATGAACATAGTAGGTAAGTAGGGAGAAATCCAAGTATTGACTCTCCTATACAGAGATAACAAAGAGAGAGAGAGAGAGAGAGAGAGAGAGAGAGAGAGAGAGAGAGAGGAGGGAGGGAGGGAGGGAGGGAGGGAGAGAGGGAAAGCTTGGGATAGAAAGGTGAGAGAGAGTATGTGTGACTAAGAGAGAGAGAGGAGGGAGAGGGAGAACCGTGCCAAGGATAGGGGATGTTAACAATCAAACACAGAGACAAGAGTGAAGACACAACAGTCAGAGCAGAGTGCTCTCACACTTTCATTATGATTCCATGCACTACTTAATGAATGTATAACCTAAGGTCACAAAGGACCATTCACACCAAAGCAGTTAAGTCCTAAGCATTGACTTATTTAATGTCCGCATAGTATGGTATAGCTGGATAGCTTAAGTGTCGGGTATGGTCATACCAAAGATAGTAGATCGAGCTTGAAGTCTTAACACTCCCCCTCAAGCTCAAGACAACATATGCACACCAAGTAGCTATCTAAAAACACTGAACTTATCTTTACCCAAGGACTCGGTAAAGATATCCGCAACTTGCTCATCAGTCTTTACATGCATGAGATCAACTCGTCCTGCAAGAACCATCTCTCTAATGAAGTGGTAGTGTACCTCTATGTGTTTCGTTCTGGCATGATATACTGGATTCATGGCCAAGAGTACACTACTCAGATTATTGCATAGTAACTTCACTGGAGCATCTATCTGTATGTCCAAATCATCCATAAGCTTGAGCAGCCATGAAATCTCGCATGGTGCCAATGCAGCACCCCTGCACTCTGCCTCAGTACTCGACAAAGCAATCGTAGGCTGCTTCTTGCTGCTCCAGCTAATCACGCTGCTACCAAATCCAAAAGCATATCCACTTGTAGATCTACGGTCATATGAGCAACCTGCCCAATTTGCATCCGTGTATCCAGTCATCAGTGTCAAGGGCTTATCTCTGACATAGAACAACCCATACTCTACAGTGGACTTAACATATCTCATAATGCATCTAACTGCATCCAAGTGCAACTTTCTAGGCTTCTGCATAAACTGGCTTATGAGCCCTATAGCATAGCTCAAGTCAGGCCGAGTGATGGTCAAGTAAATCAGACTGCCAACCATTAGCTTGTACATAGTCACATCGTCTACTTCAACTCCAGTGCTCATGTCTAGCATGACATTCTGATCAAGAGGTGTATCCAATGGTTTGCATTCAGCCATGCCATACTTCTTCATCATTTCCATGGCATAATGTTTCTGGCATCAGCGATAAACCATTTTTAGCCTTAATCACCTCAATACCCAAAAAGTTATTCAATTCACCTAGATATTTTATGTCAAATTCAGATTTCAGCATCTGCATAACATGCTGTATCCCCAAATCATCATCACTTGTGATTATCAGGTCATCAACATAGATAACTAGCACTACCAAACCTTTGTCTGTCTTTTTTGTAAACAGACTGTGATCAACCCTACCAATAGCAAATCCCAAGCTCTATAAGTAGTTACTGATCCTAGCATGCCAAGCTCTTGGAGCTTGCTTCAGCCCGTACAATGCCTTTTTCAGCCTGCATACATAATGCTGAAAATCAGGGTGAACACACCCTTCCAGCTGAACCATATAGACATCCTCTACTAAGTCACCATTAAGAAAGGCATTCTTCACGTCCATCTGCTGCAATTTCTAGCCTCTAGTAGCAACCAAAGCAATCACGATGCGTATGGTTGCCATCTTGGCAACAGGGCCGAATGTTTCCTCATAATCAAGTCATATTGTTGGGCATACCCCTTAGCAACCAGCCTGGCTTTGTACCTTTCCACAATGCCATTCGACTTGCATTTGATTTTGTAGACCCATTCCAGCCAATGGTCTTTTTCCCTTTAGGCAGTGGCACAAGATCCCATGTCTTATTTTCAGCCAAAGCATTCATTTCTTCATCCATAGTTGCACACCAGTTCTCATCTTTCACTGCTTCAGCATATGTATCTGGTTCTTTGATCTCCATCACTTTTGTAATGTAAGCATAATCCTTTGCAGAGTAGCCACTGTACGTCAACCTGTCAACAGGGTATCTGACCCTCTGTGAGAGTCTAGGCTATGGTGCACTGCTCGATTCCCCTCTCTCATGAGGCGGAATGTACATGCTTTGCCTTGTGCTAGGCATATAGACAGTCGAAATACCAAGCTCATTGTCTAAAGTGTCAGCAGACTCCCCTCTCTCATGAGGCGGAATGTACCTGGTCTGCCTTGTGCCAGGCGTATAGACAGTCAGAATACCAAGTTCACTGTCTAAAGTGTCAGCAGACTCATTCCCAGAAGTCATTCTACTAGGTGTCATCATACCAGATGCATCCTCAGTAGCTTTCTCTTTTCCTTTGCTGTCCAAGACATCATATCTCCCCCTCACTGACATATTGGTGTTAGTGGACAGTGAGCTCCTCAATCTCCCTATCCATGGGGATACTGTCTGACTACTAGGTCCTGTCATAGCAGTGCTCTACTACAAATCAACTATAGATACATGAGTGGAAGGCATATCCGATGGCACTGTAGCCGGTGATACATACCAAGAATCCATCTCATAAAAAATAATATCCCTGCTCACCAAAGTCTCCCTGGTAGAGGGATCATAGCATTTGTATGCCTTCTTCTCCTGCGAATATCCGATGAAAACACACTTATGCGCTTTTGGATCTAGCTTCTTCCTTTTCCCATCTGGAATGTGCACATAAGCAAGACAGCCAAAGACTTTCATGTGACTTACATCCGGCTTATAACCATACAACTTCTCAAACGGTGCCATCTCATGAATACCTGCAGTGGGAGTCCGATTCAAGATATACATGGCTGTCGTGGCAGCCTCGGCCCAATAATAGAGCAGCATCTTCTTCTCATTCATCATGGCACGAGTAGCTTCCATTAAGACCCTATTCTTTCTTTCAGTTCTTTTGATGCCCTGATCGACGAAGGTGCTGACCGTAATGTCTTGGCACATGACATTGGACACACATTGGTCAGCCTAAATTATAGCCCACAAACGTGAAACTTAGCCCATTTGGGGGCAACACTTACCCTCTCTTGGGAAAATGCCAAGTGGCTGTCTCCTTCAAGTCTGGAAGTATCCCAATCGTCTTTTATGTGTTACCAAACGCAAAACTTAGCCCATTTGGGGGCAACACTTACCCTTTCTTAGAAAAATGCCCAAGTGGATGTCTCATTCGAGTCTGGAAGTATCCCAGTCGTCTTTTATGTGTTACCAAACACTAAAGGGGCCGATGATAAATCACTGCTAGGGCGCACTTTCAAAAAGCAAACAAAATGTAATGTGGACTACAACCTAGATCACATCCATCTGACCATGGGCAATGTGCGCATAGTAACTACTTTCAGAAAGGGCCATCTTGCTCCTTCTACAACTGCAGAGCCACCGATAGAGACCCCACAGCCAAGCCTAAGGAGAAGGGCATGGATATCTTACCCCGTGTTCCAACCGCCAAAGGCAAACCCACCCAAGCCATTCACATGGCCAAGGAGCCCATGCACACATGGGTGCCAAAACGGTGAGCGCCACCTCTAGTAGACCACAGAAGCACGCTCCTAAATGCAAAAACTATCAGTCACAGCCTAAGAGGTAGCCTAGGCGCCATCAACATGGGCGCATCGCCATGCCACGATGGATATCGAAAGATCTCCTGCGAGCATAAGAATACTATGAGGGCAACCCCTGGATATGGGTGCCTAAGGGTAGACACCCAAGAAGATCAACTTTGGGCAACCCCACTCTAGCTGGACAGGCTAGCACAGGCAAAGCACAAGTCGAAAGAACGTCGAACTAGCAACGGTGATGATTAAGGGCACCCAGCACATTCAGTGTCCCAAACCGGATGACCCAACACCATCCAGGTCAGAGGAGGTGCACACCCCCATACCCACTCGAATGGATTGCAGCATGCCTCCTATGGCACGGGAGCCCGCTGCAGCGTTTCCAAATGATCCAGAGTGCAAAGTCCCAGTGACGACGCCCACAAGGGAGTCATCACTGTCCAGCCCAACTATGCCATCGTCACCAGCAGGTCTTAAACCTTCGTACGAAAGATGATCCTTCCTTTCAGCGGCCAAGGATCTTGCTGAGACCTCGAGGAATGATGTAGTGACATGCATCAAGGAGTTGGACGACACCTTCACTACATTCGCTAGAAGCTATGAGAGGCTTGACCTAGGACTTCTTGATGAACCCTCGCTTCTGATGTTCTCTCGTTGTCATGCACTTGGGAAGACTACGAGTTCATGACCATCAAATTTCCCAAAGTTGCGGCCGAGCTAATCGCTAATGGAGAAATCTCGAAGGAACAAGCTGTTCTTAGATGACTAGTCACCTCGTACTGCAAACCTGCTCGCTCTACTCTTGAACGAGAACTGGAGGAGCTCACGCAGCTTGCTAGCTCTGCTTCTCCATTCTTGCAACTGTGGTATGCCTTATAACTCCAATGGGAGAAAAAGGCCGCCGGATCATGACCAATGCTGAGCAAAGGAGGGCAATCAAAACGATTGAATGCGACCCTACGTACGTGGCACCTCTTTCATTCAGAGTTTTGGCCATTACACGCAACTTACACTTAGATGATCAGGTATTGGCCCCTCCGTACATTGGCCAGTTCCTCACAGAAGAGGAGTTGCACATTGTTAGTCGCCTCAACTCAGGGGACATCTTTCATGATGTCTTGACCTACATCACTCAAGCTTTCCTACAACCATGTGAACTTGATCGTCATGCCCAGTTTGAATACAACCCTAACCTTTAATAGCTCACCCCACACAGTCCATGCGAGCCTTCCCCCCTCCCCCGCAAATCTTGAAAAGGATCCCTGTACCACTTAGGAAAGAGGGGGGAAGAGCAAGTGATAACCAAGAGACTAACCAAGTGATGTAGCAAGAAGTGTGAAGGCTAATAGTGCTCAACTAAATTCAAATAGGAGAGAAAGCAAGAAGTAGATGTTGGTTGTGAATTATTTCTAAAAGTTTCATCCCCTTGAATCCGCCCGGCAAACTGTCACACACGTTTTTTCTTGGGGTATGCTAGGAATGAATCACATCGTAACTCTAATGTTGACTTGGGTAATGACAGACACCTACCATGGCAGGTTAGGGTAGACTTCCATTTACAGAAGTGGAGCTGACGAAATATGGAATCAGCATATCAAGACGCGAGGATTCAGCCAATTCACATTCAAGCATACCATGAACCTGGATGAAGCCATCTCGGAGGAGCCGGCCGTAAGAGAGTTGGTGGACAAATGTAGCCTCCAAAAGTACATAGAGAAACTCGGGCAGGCAATAGATTATAGCATGTGCGCAGATTTCTTAAGAAATTTCGATGAAGGACAAAGCTGTGGCACAGTCACGATAAGGGCAGGTGATTAAGAAAGAAGGGTATAGGTGCCCCTTAACGCAGTCACTGTCGAAAGAGCCCTGGGACTCGTGCCCAAAAAAGAAAGACGCCCAAAAAGAGATGTGTACACCATGCTGGGAGTCAGAAAAGAAGATGTGCACACGGTTGATGGAATTAGTCTAGCTGACACTCCAGACCCGGTGACGAGGATGTAGGCTAAGATGATCCATTCTCTCTTCTCCAACCATAGATACAACACACTCATGAATAGAATCAGCGTGCCACTATTGGAAAGCATTGCGGCAGGGGTCTCGAAGGAGGTGCATTGGAACGGCTTTGTCCAAAAGACTATAAAGAATTCAGCCGCCCTCCTAGCTCCAGCCGCAGCCCCAGTCAGTGGGGAATCTCCGGCCTCCAATGCACGTTCCACGAGGAAGAAACCTACCATCAAAGCCTCTACGATCAGGTACGGAGGTATCCTTATAGCCATCATTGACGAGGCTATCAAGGATGCCAGCGTGGAGGGAGAGCAAATTGAGCACCAAGACTCACTACGTCGTGAGGAGAAAGGCTCGAGCGAAAGGACGGCTAGGTATGAAGGAGAGCCTGAAGTACCACCCACGCAAACAGCCGAGCCTCAGGAGCAAATGAAGAATGGCAAGCGCCAAAAGAAGGGGAAGAGACTGAGCAAAGCGGAGTGGGCCGAGGTAAAGAGGGCTCAAAAAGAGTCAAGTAGGTTGGAAGAACAATTGGAGAAGAAGGAGGAGGAAGAACTCAAAAGAGTTAAAGAGGAGTTAGAAAAAGGCAGAGGAGGAACGGCAAAGAAGGGCGGAAGAGGAAGCCCACGAGCTGAGGATGAAGGAACTGGCTGAGTTGGCTGAGGCCACTCACCGGTTTGTCGAAGAAACTCATGGAAGAGGAGAAATCAACCCCTATAGTCCTCACCATGAGGCCGAAGCAAGTGGCAGTGCGAGGGCAGCCTCGATAATCGCAGGCAAGGTAAAGTCGTTGTTACACCCCCTGCCTCCCTCCTTCATGCCGGCACCAACAAACACCCCAACTGCCCCACAACCCACGCACTCTCTGGACACGGCCCAACTGATGAGCAAGATGCGGATGCTCGTCAGTAAGGTAGCTGAGATTGTCCCAGAACCTGGAGCAAAAAGACCTGCCACTGCTGATGCTGAGTCCAGGAAAGACCCGAAACGGCAAAAACTCAAAGCATCAACCACCACAGCTCCTATCCCCATGCCACCTGGTGCAGGCTACGACACCTACGTGGTTGAGCTCCTAGCATAGTTGGATAAGGCAAAGGAGGAAAAGAAGGTGGCCTTGCTGGAGCTGAAAAAGGAAAGGAAAACCTCGGCAACCCTAAGGCTCGAAGTTTCAAGGCAAGGAGCTAATCGGCAAAGGGAGGTCAATGTGTTACAAGATCAGCTGGAGGCAAAATAGAAAGAGGCCCAAGATAACGAAAACCGCCTGAGACAGAGGCTAGAGGACGAAGAACAAAACCTGGTGGTGGCCGAGCAGGGGAGCTTAAAGTTGCTAGTGCAGCAATATGCTGACCTAGAGTAGAGAACGGCCAAACTGGAGAGGTATGGACCATTGGCAACTCAAGAAGGTGATCCGAGCGAGTGGCAGGGGAATACCATGGCAAAGCTTCAGTATGAACTTGAGGAACAAAATAGGCTAGAGAAAGAGATAGAGTTTCTAGCACGGGAACGGCCGGCAACCCTCACAACAAAAGCACAAGAACAACAACAAGAGGCACAATGGCTACAAGGTGCGTTGGAAGTTGCCAAGGAAGGCACAGATGCCCTCATGGCCATGGCCTTCATGAAATGAAGACTGCACCTTGCAGAGATCCAGAGCCACGAGCAACTAGCGCAGGAAAGATCAGAACTAATCGCTGAGGCAGAACAAAAGTTCAGTATTGCAAATCAAGTGAAAGAAATCGCCGAAGAACAGCTGGCTTAGAAGTCCAAGAAGTGGCACCAACTCTGGGCCTTAACGAACGAGCAACAACAGGTGATAACCACACTAGCAAGTGAGTTGGAAGAATAAAGAAGAAAGATGGATGAAAGGGCCAACACTTGGGAAGTGAACAACTTTGAAAGAATTAGGCAATTAACGGAGTGCTTGGCAATGGCAGAAAGCGAGAGAGTGCTTGCCGAATCCAGAGCTAAAGCAGCCAATGTATGCACCAATGCACAGAGACAAGCCTTTCACAGCACCGTACTACATGTCACCCAAGCATAGGGTGATGTTTCAGTGGAGAGGGTGAGAAGGAAACTGGAATTGACTACCCGTGTGCTAAGGTATGGCCTTTAGGAACAGGAGCTCCCACCGGCATGGGACTCACCAAGGAGCAGCAATTCCACTACCTGCACAATGCCGGCCTCTCCACCGTTGAGCTCAAGGAACTGGGGTTTGAAGAACAAGAGCAGCCCACACCACCACCACAAATGACCCCAGCAGTGGCCGAACAAGATATCTAAGAGGGCCCGGACTTAGAGCAGGAGGCCGACGAAGAACAACAAAAAATGTCTGGTCCATCTCTACCAGACCTCCCGCTAGACGAGCCTGAAGATGCCCACATGCCTGAGCGCATCGTGGCAGCCAAAAGAAGGAGGCAGAAGGGCCCGGACTTGGAGCAGTGGCCGAACAAGATATCCAGGAGGGCCCGGACTTGGAGCATGAGGCCAACAAAGAACAACGAAAAATGCCTAGTTCTCCTCTACCAGACCTCCCACCAGACGAGCCTGAAGATGCCCACATGCCTAAGCGCATCATGGCAGCCAGAAGAAGGAGGCAGGAGCTGGTAGAGGATGCACAACGCAGAGCATGGTCACTACCCAGACAATTCTCTGACGAGCCGGTACCACTACGAGGGGACCCCAACCCTATCGATTGGCATCAATAATTGATCATCTGGCATGACCGGGAGTTCCAGACGAGACCTTTTGAGCTATCATTTTTCTATCCATGCTCGCTGGACCGTGCGTTGCCTCTAAGCATCCTATCCAAGATCAAGGACATGGCCAATGACCTGGCAAACAGATGGATGGAAGAGAGGAGCCTAATTATAACCAGGTGTAGGCAAGAGCCCGCAGATTACTGGCAGGACAAGGTGAATCAGATTCCCAAATCTGTCCAAGGCTACGAGGCGCAGCCAAAGTGGTGGAGGAGGATTTGGGACGCTAATTTTGACGCTTGGACCGCCTTCTGTAGTTCATCCCCGAAGAACGAAATGACCCCACCTACATGCCCTACCCCCGTCGGCATGGAGTGGATTATGACCGCACTATTCATGGGGATTTTGATTTTCCTAGAATATATAATGTAAATGCCCGAACTCTTGAGGAATGCTTAGTTTTTAGAGTAGAGGATATCCTTCCATCCATCAACTGTTTCCTCGCGGACTTCTCCTCCTACCTGGATCCCGCCTTCCTAACCACCTGCAATTATCTTAGGTTGATCAAATTCCTATTAATACAGAAGCCTACCATTGAGGAAGCCCACCTTCCCGCCCTCTTTTTCGACATCAATCTAGGAATAGATAGTAGAGCTATGACTAGATTAATGATGAGGGCAACCCTCCTTCCCTCTTTTTGCTTGGAGCTCTTAGAAAACATGAATGACATCCGCTTCACAAGGTGTAACCATCCCTTTTTGTCATCCACACCTTTGAAGGCCCGGGCTGCTATTAAAGAATACCTCCAAAGCCGTGCCTTTCTATCCCAATGTCTGCGACCACCCCGCGCTTCGACTGACGATGATCGTCGGCACTAGCCAAACGCCTTCTATGTATACCGTCTTCTATGACGGTGATCAGCACTAGCCAAATGCCTTCTATGTATATCGTCTTCAAAAAAAAAAGAGAGAGAGAATGGAAAGAAAAGCAAGCAAGACAAGGGCACGAAGCCTCACTTTGCTCACCACATTTAGGGTCCACCCCTAGCCCCTCTCCCCACTTAACGCTTAGGGCACATCAAGGGCAAGACTTCCAGACCTATCACCCTAAAGCTCTGCGCTGCACCTCCAACAACACACGAACTGGGTCCTCAAGTGTGGGACATTACCAAGGGCTTGCCCAAGGTTAGGGTTAGACCCATCTCCTAGTTCCACTACACATGCACTCACACCTCACCGGGAGACAGACACACCCCTTAGGGAGTGCACATCCTTCTCTTGCAAGCTATTTGTAACTCAATCGGGGCCTGCCATTAGCATAGATTTTGGAATTACGTGTTTTTCCACGGCTTGCGGAGCCCCGGTTGTGACAGTCATCGCCAACGACAAATTCCAACTGGGTAACAAAGGCCGAGCACCTTCATGAAGATCAAAGCAAGCCGGAACCTCTCCAAATCATCAGGAATCAACACCCCATCATGTCTCTTTCACAATAGCACCTTCTTGATCGTGGTTATCTGCCCGCCAATTCCACTTAGCACAAATCCCAACTTTGCTGCTACTCCCCATCCCAATGCTATGGGACTGGCACTCTGTTGGGGGGGGGGGGGGGGGGGGGTAATGCTTACCGTAGCACAGAGGAACGAAAAATGGAGCAGAAGTGCAAAAAAAATGGAAGCCTGGAAATTTGAATGATTTCAAAGACTGTGCTGCCTCGAGAAAAGAAAAGAGTAAAAGCACGCCATTAAATATGAAGGCGCTCTTGAATCTTTGTAAAAAGAGCGTCGGGCTCACTCCTGTGCAAATTGTATGCATTAGTGGGAACGGGATGAGTTGGAACGGTGGGAAAGAGGAAAAGAGGGCCTAGGCTAATGGCTAGCCATGTAAAAAAGTGTGGATGACCGCCCAAAAGGTAGGGCATGTATATAAAGTTCAAAAGTGAATGAGAAGCTCATTCTTGGGTGTGGCTAAAGCTTCTTCTTCCTCTTCTCTTGCTTCTTACCTTCATGCTTGTGCTTGAGTGAGGGATTGAGGGAGTGTGAGGGAGTGGGTGTGTGAGAGTGAGGAATCATGGAGAAGAAGCTCCCCATATTCTCTCTCCATTGTTCCTTCCCTTCTTCTCTTCTCTTGTCTCGTGCGGCTATGGGGGATGGAGCTTGACGGAGGGGGCTTGAGGTTGCTTGAACTTGCCACAAGGATCGTAGAGCTACTGGAGTGTGAGAGAGAGGAGGGGACTCGATCGAGCATCAAGGTAAGCTCACTACACCTGCAAGGTAGGCATTGCACATCGGCTATGTGAGAGGTAGCCATGGCCGCTCGGCTTGAAACACTTGATCAATAAGCGGTCTGTAGGTCTCGGGGTAGAACTCCGTAGCTCCCCTACAATAATCATTGGCTACTCTCCCTTTCTTAGCTGCTAGACTCTACATTCAGCTCACTGTAGTTACTACCTCGATTGTTTCGATGTCTCATAAGTTACAAAGAGGTTTGCAAAATCTCAAATGTATCTCTTCATCTCAACAACTATTCCTCTGGCATCGAGGCTAGTAACACAATCATCCTTGTAATATCCATTTTTCACAGCCTTTGGATCTCGACATTTCTTAGTCCAAATGAAAGGTTGATAGCCTCAATGTATTGCATTGGTTGTATTCATTTTATCCCAAAAAAAGAGAAAAAAGAAAAAGAGAGAAATCAATAAAAGAGAAAACAAAAAGAAAAGAAAAGAAAAGAAAAGAAAGAAAGAAAAAAAGCACTCACGATCATAGCACAACACCTAGGGGTCCTCAAATCAGGTACGTCCAGTGACCTTGGTCGGCTAGCTCTGTCCTTAGTCCCTTGGCCCTTCACACATTCCCCACAATTGTTCATGGCACATCAAGGGCTAGACATACCTAGGGAGCTTGTGTCGCCTATGGTTAGAACTGTCACCCTAAACCATTCACACAATTCTTTTTCACACCCCTTCTCAGGACCATTGCAATCAATAGTGGTAAGCAAGGCACGAAAGACTATGGAAAGTATTTTGTACTCTTCAAACAATACAAGTAGCCACGAGCTACCAAAAGCTAAAGCGTTAATGAGCTCAATTACGCTACATCGTATTGACAAAATCACCAATGATGTCTCAAGAAGCCTTCAGGTGTACTTCTCCTCAATATTGACAATGTTTTCCACCCCATTTAACCCTTGCTTCATCCACACATTGCTACGAGGAACCAGACCAACAGTCTTCTAACTACATAATATCTAAGTATGCACATGCACTCACATAATATCAACACCACAATCTATACATAGTTTGGGTCCTCAAGTGCAAGATATTACTCTTGGCTCGCCGACATGTTTCCCAAACTAATCAAACTATGTCTTGTGCACGATAAGAAGACTAGCACTACCCCCAAGGAGAGGCCACATATGAGAGGTTTTCAAATGCAAGTATTGAAGACTCCATCAAAAGCATCATCAGCTCTTCATCAGCACTCAACTTTGAATTCTTATCCTTTATCATCATGCAAGCCCTCCAAATAATTGTCATGCGTAGAATCCCTAGAACACCAACACCTGTTCCATCAAAGAGTGCAAATCCTAACAAAGAACAACCCTATCACCAACTATAACAACTCTATCACCAGCCAATCAGGACAACAAAGTGCCACTAATGACCTTCATCTATACCACCACCAAAACTCCTCCACGGCAAACCACAACAGTTCCTTATACCCACATCCTTGGTGCATGCCAAAGCCTATTACCTATGATGGTGAGTGCCATGGGATTAGCACTCGTCTAGGAGGGGGATAATGTTAACCCTCATACGAACAAGGTGGAAAATTTGGAAAATCTAAAGAAAAAGACAAGGCCAAGGAAAAAGTGAAATGGAATACGAAGGCGCGCCAAGAAAAATATAGAAATACAAGAAGTGCAAAAAAGTCCTAAATCAAGGAGAAAGGGGCACAAGAAAAAGCACAAGTCAATACTTTTGTAAAAGAACGCAAGGTGCATCATGATTTATTTTAAGAGCACCGAGCTCTCACCCATGCAAATTGTAAAGGTAGATGGCTGATAGAAAGAAAGCTAGGAAGATAGGAGGACAATGGGAAAAATGGCCTAGGCCACGGGCGGCCATGTAAAAAAGGGGATAAGAGAATGACCGCCCAAAATGGATTTAGGGTTTTATATATAAAGTTGAAAAGTGAATGAGAAGCTCATTCTTATGTGTGGCCAAAAGTAGCTCTCTTCTTCTTCTTCTTCTCCTTCTTCTTCTTCTTCTTCTTCTTCTTCTTCTTGCTTGCTTGAGCTTGTGCTTGAGAGAGTGTGTGTGAGAGTATGAGGGAGTGAGTGTGTGAGGGTGAGGGACTGTGGTGGAGAAGCTTTCCATCTTCTCTTCTCTTCTCTTCTCTTCTCTTGCTCATGGCAATGGAGCTTGGAGCATGGAGGTTGAGGATGGAGCTTGCTTGAAGCTTGCACTTGGATTGTGGAGCTACTGGAGTGCTCGGGAGAGGAGGCAACTCGATTGGGCATGGAGGTAAGCTCAGTACACTCGTAGAGAGAGAGATAGAATGTCATCTATGTGAGAGGTGGCCATTAGTGCTTAGCTTGGAACACTTGAACAATAAGCGGTCCGTGGGTCTTGGCGGTTGAATTCTTGAGCTCGCCTCTACATTTCCTTGCACTAGGTTGTAAGTTACACTATCAAAATGGCAAGAAGCGCTTAAGTTCCAACGGGCTGGTTCTGTCATCACACTTCTTGCCCAACGAGAGCGTGCTTATGGTTGACCCCCTAAGCTTGTGATTCGGTGGGTGTTGAGGTTGGTTCGTTGCCCGAGGGGACGTGCCTAATTGATGTAGATAATATCAACTTATCCATCCAATTAAAAGAGGCCCTTGAAGAAGAGACATGAGTTAGCCTAGAGAGTACGTCGTCTACTAGCAGTTTACACATATGGAGGAAAAAGAGAGGGATATATCCCCAAAGAGCCTCTGTTTAGCTAGATTTAGTATTGAATACTTTTGGCAAGGGAGAATTACTATACTAGGTCTTGGGAGAAACCTACTAAAATGGCCCCCCCTCGAATAATTGGGGGACATTCCATCACCACTGCAGCCCACAATAAAACCGCCAAGACCCACGAACCACTTATTATTCAAGCGTTCCAAGCCAAGCACTAATGGCTACCTCTCACATAGCCAACGCGCTATCTCTCTCTACGAGTGTAGTGAGCTTACCTCCATTCTCGATCGAGTTGCCTCCTCTCCCAAGCACTCCGATAGCTCCATGATCCAAGTGCAAGCTTCAAGCAAGCTCCATGATCCAAGTGCAAGCTTTAAGCGAGCTCCATTCTCAAGCTCCATGCTCCAAGCTCCATTGCCGTGAGTAAGAGAATAGAAGAGAAGAGAGGAGAATATAGAGAGCTTCTCCACTACTAGGGTCCCTCACCGTCACACACTCACTCCCTCATATTCTCACACTCCCTCTCTCAAGCACAAGCTCAAGAAGAAGAAGAAGAGAGCTACTTTTGGCCACACACAAGAATGAGATTCTCATTCACTTTTCAACTTTATATATAAAATCTAAATTCCTTTTGGGCAGTCATCCCCTTATCCCCTTTTTTACATGGCCCTTTTTCCCATTGTCCTCCTATGTTCCTAGCTTCCTTCCTACCGCCCATCAATCTTTACAATTTGCACAGGTGAGAGCCCGGTGCTCTTCAAATAAATCATGATGTGCCTTGTGCTCTTTTGCAAAAGTGTTGACTTGCACTTTTTCTTGTGCGCCTTTCTCCTCGATTTAGGACTTTTTTGCACTTGTTGTGTTTCCATATTTTTCTTGGCACGCCTTTGTCTTTCGTTTTACTTTTGCCTTGGCCCCATCTTCTACTTTAGATTTTCCAGATTTTCCACCTTGTTCGTCTAAGGGTTAACATAGCAAAATATCGTAGCCCATGCCAAAGTTCATCGATAAGTGCATTGTGGTGTCTTGTGCATTGAATAATATCTACATTGATGGTAAAGAAATCATTGATCATGATTTCCCTCCTTTGCAAAATAAACATTTGCTAGTGCATGCACCAACAAGATTGCATAGTGTTGAGATCCAACGGGATTGCCTTGCTCATTATGTATTTAGTAGAAGTTGTTGAGAAAATGAACTTTCGTTCGATGAAAAGTCTATCTTGCATAGGGTATTGTCTTGATCTATGTCTTCAACTTGATAATGCAATCATCTATCATTTTTTTCATTGCCTTTGTGGTTTATTTGAGAAAATATTTCATGTTCATTTATCATTTTCTTATTTTCAAAGTTATCATAGTACAAATTATTTTGTTAAACTGGTCCACCATAACATTGCATTATTGCTCAATTTTCTAAAATGCATGCAATGCACTTAGAGATTGTGAAACATGAAGTAATAAACCAAGGAGAGCATGGACTTTAGAGAACAATTGATAAGTTTGATTTCATTACAATGATTGTCAACTCTCAAAACAAGTGGAAATCCTAGCAATTAAGTCTATGATTGGACAACACATACAAAAAACAAATAGAGGTAGCAAGATCCCTCACAACCTCATTTACCTCCCTCTCATTTTGCTTATGTGGGCATGGTTTTTCTCTATCTAGTGATTGAGCCTCTCCTTTTGCATGGCTAGGGTTGCTTCAAGAGAGTCATGCTCTCATGTCGTGTGCCTAAGTTCTCCATCTTAGAGAAATGATCCATCATGTCCTGAGTGGTCTCTTCCAAGTCTCTACCTAGTGTGGTCCCATTTCACTTTCGTTGATTGTGCCCACCCATCGAAGAAATGTCTATAGGAACATGATTGTCACATCATTCTCTGTTCCCTCTTCAGGGTTTAATTTGCCCATACATTGCTCTTCTGGGTCTCTTATTGTGTAAGAGTACTATGAAAGAGTGCAAACGTATTAGTAAGTTGAATTGCAAGTGCCAATCAATGTATGAAAAATGCATCTAGTAGTTTTTGATGGCTGTGCACCTAGTGGGTCATATGAGGCATCTACGACATCGTCCCTAAGATCAACTCTACATTGACTACTTGTGTGGCTTTCTATGACCTCTTACACCCGCAAGTCAAATGATATAAGAAACTTTCTAGACTTCCTTTCCCTTGAGGACATTTGCCAATATGATGAATAACTCGAAGGGATGTGTCATTCGTAATCATTGATGGTCTTGAACTCTAGATTCAATCGATTCCATTGAGTCTTTCATTGCTTGGGTGATCTATGGATGTTTTTGACCTTGTGCAACTCTTGGTCACAAATTCTCATATTTGAGTGGTAGTTCTCATGTGTATGGGTAGCTCGCTCGCTTCAATCATATCATAGACTAGGTCTAACTTTGCAACAATGGGTACCACAATCGCCTAAGAACACTAGGGATCTATACTAGCACCTTGAGAGTCACTTGTCATAGCAATTGGATCATTATTATTCTTGTCACTTGAAGGGTTTTCCTCTTGGGGTTCCTTGCTCCTAGGGCGCAAATTTATCATTTCAAATATGGTCCCCCTAGTTCACATGTGGTGTAGACTCTTGCATGTTGCTGTGGCAATCAGAAGTGGCAATTGCAACATGAAGAGGAGTCATTGAAATGCTTAGAGAGGACATGCCTAGGTGTCTCATAACTAGCCTTTGAATAGGGGCAACTAAAGTTGTGGGATATGCCCATCACATGTATTGGTGTTGGAGAAACAGAGCCATGGTGGCATTACTCTAACAAAATTTGCACGGACATTGGAGACCCATGGTGACACAAAGAGGAGAATGGAACCTAGACAATCCTTGAATGTGATTGGCCACGTTATCTAGAGGTGGGAGAGACACCATGGAGGAAATTATTTGAGAGGACAAGGAATGTGCAGCTTCATGGTCCTCTCCATGGACGTGGCACAGTCACAGCTCCAAAAGGTCCTCTTGAAAGGCTAGCCCCAAATGACCTAAGTGCTAACAAAGCGATATTCACTATGTGAAGGTAGTGGATGCAAAGTGCTCTGTTGCATAGCAAGGGTGTGTGAAGAGGTGTGTCTGTCATTCTCCAATTGAGAGGAAGGGACAAAGGAGTCGACCAAGCCATCCATGCCATCACTCTGTGACTAGTCTTGTTTGAAGACATTCTCTCTTATTTTATAACATATCATGCAGAAAGCATAAAAACTATGATGAGATATGAAATTGTTGCTAAGATCATATACATACTTGAGCATTTCGCAATCTATTAAAGTCAAAATATAATTCAAAGCATGAGGAGCACATTTGCAATTTGACATGAATCCTAAATAACATAGATGCAAATTTCTAAATGGAAAAAGGGTAGATGTCTACCTTAATTCGTGTTCTATAGTATGGATTGATTTTAGCATGTGAAATACAACATAGATTTTATTTCCTTTTGTAATTTGTTAAGAAAAAGGGAGACATTTTGGAATCTGAAACACATGACAAATTCTCATAAACTCCAAGGTATGATCACTCGAAGAATAAAATAATTTGCAAATAGTAACTTGTACTCTATTATTGGTTGGTTAGTGCCAACTTGATGGAGCCAAAGTAGACCCTTCAGAGATCTTGTCTTACTCGTCAATTTGACGATCATGCATCAAACCCGTATGTAATTGGTGATCAAGGATAGGTTCGTATTTATCATGAACAAAATAATTTATATGCAGCATTTCGACATAGAGTAGTGAAAAAATACACTCTCATGGATGTAAAAGAAGTGCATTGTAGAAGTATATGCAAAACATGTGCACAAACATGATAGCAAGTACGAATAATGATGCATCAATGCAAGAAATAAGTGATAGTTTAGGGGAGAAGCATATGCAACAAAAGCATGAGTTAGTGATGCTGCAAATCCACAATGCACGGTTGCAATTTAGAATTTTAGGATTGAATGATTGCAAATACCCAACATCGAATCTTACAAATTGCAGAAATTCTTGAGTCAACGAAGGTGCAACAGAAAGTGATGTGACAACCAAGTGAAGGTGCAATACAAAACCACACACAAGCCAACTGAGAAGCCACAAGACCATAACAAATGACATTTTTAATGGAGGGAAGGGGAATCAAATCGAATGGAAATTAAGAGAAGCATGAGGGCAGGGAAGTGTAATTGGCAAATTGTAGCAAACATGCAACTATCATGACAGAGCAACACAAATTCAATGCAAGAAATGCATAAAGGAGACACACCATGAAGAAATTGACATTGAATGCAGTATATGCACGTGTGTGCAAAGAAGTCCCTCTTCTAATCGAATTTGTGTGGTTGATGAGGCTCCACTCCACCTCTACATTGTTGGTTCGAGCTGTTCTGCTACTACATTTGCAAGAAAGCAAAAAATTTGTAGAAATAAGAATTGGTAGTTTGTGCAAAGGAAGAAGGGATGCTATTGGGGAGTGATTGAAGATCACAAGTGTGCGATCCAACAAACTTACCAAAAGAGTGAATCCTTCAACCTGCAATTGTGTCTGGTTATGCAACGATCTTAATATCTACAAAGAGAAAAGAATGGAAAATCAAGAGCTATGAGCGCAAAAAAAGCTGGCAAGGGAGTGGAAAATTTAACATGTAATTGGAAATGCAGAAGCTGACCTTATTGCTACAAAGATTGGATGTAGGTGAGGAGCATGCAGAGAACTATTTGCTTTGATAAATGGGCATTGAAGGCACTGTTGGTGCAATGCCATCGCTCGCCTCCCCACATATGGTGCAATATATTAGTGGTATGGTGGCTCCTGTGTGTTGGTGAGGTATGCCTTCCTCCAAAAGGGAAGGCTGTCATTGCATGTTCCAATTTTAGCCGGGGGTTTCCCATTGGAAAATGGAGGAGGGGCTGTTTTCAAGAGGTGCAAGAGTTTTTGGTGAATACCGGAAATCGGTCCATGTGACCTGGATCAGTTTCCGGTTTCCAAAAGAAATTTCGTGGAAACCCCCCCCTGCGGAAACCCCTATGAGAACATCTCTTTTTTGAACGTAAAAGAGTGGTGCGGGGAGTGTGGTGGAAGCACGTGGGACCTGGTGTGAAGGGATATGGGGGCCATCTGGCATGACCTTTTGTGTAGAGAGAGAGAGGGAGGATTTGGGTCTTGTGGACCGCCACAAGCCGTGATCTTCAATGGCCCGCCCCTCCCCGAACAAGAGTGTGTGGGTATAAATACTCTCCTACAATTGATTTTGTTTTTACTGAGAGAGGGAGGGAGGAGGCCCGCAGTAACGTTTCTCGTTTTCTTCTGCGTCTGCGCGTGGCGGAAAAAGAAAAGGCAATCTCTCGCTCTCTCTCGCAAATGAATCACTTGTCGCCAGCCGCCAGGGAGGATGACGGCAGCAGCAGGAGCAGCAGCCAGGACTCCTCCTCCGTCTCCAGCACGCCCTTGCTCCTCCCCGGCTCCTCCTCCCCCTCCCCCTCCCCCTCTCCCTCCTTCATGATCGCTGCCGCCAGCCAGACCCCCTTCCAAGGCCTCGAAGCTTCCCTCTCCTCCCCGCATTCCCCCTCCCTCGTCAAGCTCATGGTCGCCGCCCTCTCTGCCGCCGGCACTGCCGACAGCGACAACCACACCTCCTCGCCGGACAATACAGCCTCCATCGCCCCCTCCGCCGCCACCACTGCCACGGTGCCGCCCTTCTTTGTCCACAGGCCACAGGATATCGCGTCCGCCCGGCAGGATAGAATCTCGCGTGAATTGATGGAAGAAGGCGGCCAGCTCTCCATGCACGTCGATAGCAGTGGTGGCGGCGGCGGCGGCGGCAGCGGCTCCAGCAGCCAGCGGCAGCCGCATCCGCTGCCACCACTGGCATCTTCTTCTGCTTTAGTTCTCCCTAGTTCAAAGAAAGGCACAGTTGCCCGGGTTTCTTCCAAAGACCGGCACACAAAGGTGGATGGTAGGGGGAGGCGCGTTCGCCTACCGGTGATGTGTGCGGCTAGGGTTTTTCAGCTCACCCGTGAGCTGGGCCACAAGTCTGATGGAGAGACCATCGAGTGGCTGCTTCGCCAGGCCGAGCCATCCATAATTGCTGCTACAGGTACGGGCACTGTCCCTGCATCTCTCATGGTCAGCTCTGGACTCTCACAGATGCAGCATAGATGGCCGCCACTCTCTGAGCAAACATGCTCGTTGGATTGCCATGAAGGGCAACAGGTTTCTCTTCTGAAGAAAGAAGCAGATACCGGCAGCGCACAGAAGCCTTTAGGACATCCGGATACAGAGGCAACAACATGTCAAGGGCTGTCTTCTGAAGAAGATGTGAAACCTAGCTTAGAGTCCCGCTTTGCAGGGTTGCATTGGCTCAGTAATCACCAACGAGCTTGCGAGCCAGAAATAAACGACCTGAACAGGGAGAAGAAAAAAAGGAAGAGAACTATAAAGGCAGAAGCTCGTCTAAGCAAGGAGGAAGATACTTACCAGGATGAGGAGACAGAAAGGAGACCACTCTTCCCAACTGCAAGAAGATCTTCCATTCATATTCAGCAACAGCCAGGAGTGACATCTGGTATTGATGATGGAGGTGTAGCAGGAAGAATGGAAGGAGTTGGAGGAGGAATTCTCTGGACTAATGTGGCTGCAATGTGGAATGTCCCTTTTATGTTTCCTGGAGGACCAATGGCTTCTCTCTTGATGCCCACAGGTAATGCCAGCTATGAGGCAGTAGCTTACGGTACTGCTTCGGCTTCTTCAATACCCTCTTTGAACTCCCCATCTTTCCATCATTGCCTTCATTCAGTAGAGCATCAGACAGAGGAGCAACCCAACATCAAAGAAGATGCAACGGAACAACAGAAAGGAAAGCATGTGCGCCAACAGCATGAGCAAGATAGTGGTGAAGATGGGATGGGCAGGGAATCTTGATATATAGCGAAGCCATGTAGCTGATGTTGTTCTTTTCTTATGGTCGTCCACACCTTGTTTTCTGTGCTTCACTTTCTTGTGGCTCTTCCATTGATATGAAAGACTTGCTGTTGCAGTTATCCGCATCTTTGCTGCAGCAAGCCTCATGAATCTTTCAGGCATATTTCACCTCAAATGGCATGTTACCTTTTCATTTTATTTGCAATGCGCGGGCAGAGATCAGCCAAGGTGGTCAGAAAAATAGTGGTCATGTTCAGTTCCTGTAAGGCATATACATTTGCCTGGTTTTGATCAAGGAACAACACATATATATATATAGTCTTGTCCACCAATTTTCGATACTCCCGCAGGAGTAGCTTATGTAAGATTGAATCAGCGGATGTAAGTTCGTTCCCTGTAATTAGAGATCCCCCAGTCCAATATATTGATCGACTGTTGTAAGGTGCTTTGCGCATCTCCTTGTCTTGAAAGGCAAAGCAGCAAGTTCTCTGTTGCGGTTTGTCCAATATATTGATTGTCTATTATAGGGTGCTTTATTCATCTCACTGTCCTGAAGGCAAAGTGTTGTGCTGCCTTACGTTGGTGGTTTTGATCAATGGATATTTTGGTGTGGTTTCAGTTGCATTTTTTCCTTAAGCAGGTCAAACCTTGATAAGTTACTAAATTTTTTTGCCTAGTTGTAGAGAATCCCTTTCCCCACTCGAATCTTTGTGTGGGAGGAATTTGGAGAGAGATCTTACTCAATCATTGTGAACTGTGTGGTTCTAACACATGTTTTGGATATACAAGAAGTTGCGTGTAAGTGAGATTGATACTAAGCGGATCAAGGGAACGATACAGGGTTTTGGTGTATGCATAATGTAAAGGCAGGATGTGTTTGCTTCAGGGGATGTAGAGTCTTAACACATGCATCATACTAAGGCAGGTTGCTTTTCCTTCTTTTTCAGTACCAGGCTTAAATAGAAGCTAAGTAATGTATGCTGCAGGCTGAGGATCTCAACTTCTGAAAACCTCCTTATTGGTTTACCATTTGAGTCTAGAGAGCATGCAGACTTCTTTTTATTCCTCATTCTTATTGTAATCTTCTTGAGGCTCTACAAAAGTCTTGAAGCGCTTGGCTTTTAGAGACTATACATTGTAAAATATTGTCATGTGGTAAAGTGGCGAAACAAGTCAGCAAGTACTTCTAATTAGCTTGTGCTTAGCATCAGTTGAGAAGAAAGTTGCTTGATTGACCTATTGAACCAAAGTATGTTGCACAAGTCCCTTCCCTTTTGGCAAAATAAGGAGAACTGCACATATATGTATTGTTTAATGTGAGGTTTGGTTTGAAAATGAAGACTTTTTATGAGCGAATAATGCATGGTGAGTGTTTCATATGGTATCATAGCCTTAGTTGAGTGTTGGACCGGTTCACACTATACTTGCAAATTGAAAGAGTAAGTCAATTGCCACACATTTGCATTTCGGAGCTGCACTTGTTCGACGTGTCTTCAAAATGTGCACAACTCAATTAAGAGAGGAGAATTCAAAGGTGGAAGTGATCCTCCTACTCATATACTAAGTTGTAGTTATGATGTATGCGCAAGGGGAAACAGCTGTCAACAATATATCCACACTTCACTCCAGCCCATACTTCTGCACTCTGAAGCCATGGTGTATAACTGCTGTCCTGTCTCAGATAGTGTCTCATCAGCCACAATCAGTCATGAATACTTCTGTCTGCAATAACTTGACCACAACAAGCTTGTCCTCTCCGGCACATGTGATGCACCTGCTTAGGAAGATGGAGGAGAGGATGACAAAGAACAGTGACCCAGAAGAGAAGACGAGGGTTGGTTTTGGTAGGAGTGCAAAACTAGCTGACTTGGAAAAAAAGAAGGCTGCTGACTGCCTAATGATCCGAGTGCCTGTTTGGCTGCATGTGGATGTTTGCCCCTTGCCCCGTGTGGCAGTTGGGCAATCCACCAGGCTTGTCACCATGCCTACTGTGCCCATCTGTCCCAGTCATATTCTTCTGTCGATGGTACCACTTGGCATTTCATTGCATGTGGGATCATGGCACAAGTTTTTCTATGGCTAGAGTGTTTGTGATGGATGTAGGGAGTTCATATTACTTTGTGACCATTCATGACTGTTTGTGGGTGTTCTTGACTGGTCAAGAATGTTGGTGACCATTTGTGTGTTTGGGCACAAATGAAGAATGAGAGACTGAGTGACTGAATGGAGGAGTGTATCCAATGAACAAACTAAGTATGTGGGGATATGTGATACAACAAATGCTTGAGGAGCAGAGGGCTGTCCAACAGCCGTACAGTCTCCCATGGGAGTAGGCCGAGGGTGTCAGAGTGAAGCAGTGTGGAAGCGTACGACCAAGACAAAGAGTGAATAGAGAGGGAAGAGAGAGAGAGAAAGAGACAATAAAACACAGAAAATCTGCAGTGAAGAATGTTGTATAAGGATGCAGATATATACATGGGTGTAGATAGAATGTGTGCGTATGTCTTCACCTCGAAGATCTCACACTCGGTGAACCCCGAGAGCAGTCTCCACGGTCTGCAGCCTGAAAACTGAGAGCACAACTGTGCAAGATTGTGGAAACTGGGGCTTATAAATAGCCCAAGAAAAATACATCAAATAATGCAGGTCAGCCGCATTATTTAAATGCAGCCGATTGGACAAAAACTGTCTGACCTGCTGCACACTGTCTGACCTGCCACGTGTCTTGTTGCTTGCTGATGTCAGCTGTCTGCCACGTAGACTACCTGGTACAGCTGCTGGAAATTGCTCAAATCTACACCTGCCTGTCCAAGGAATGCCAATCTCTTAAGATCCCCTCTCAAATCCTAGACACGGCAAAAGGCTAAGGGATTTGGAGTGTTGTTGAAGTAAAGCTTGAGGAAGCGCCTTCATAAACAAGTCTGCAAGATTGTCCTCTGTCTTGTAGTAGACCAAGGCAATAGTCTCATCCATAATCTTCTCTTGAATGAAATGGTATTGGATCTCAATATGCTTCGTCTGAGCGAAACACAGGGTTCCTGGGCAAGGCAATGCAAACTCTCATTGCCGCACTATAGAATAGTAGGACCTCTCTGCGGGCAGCCAAGCTTCTCTTGGTCCAGGTCCATATGAACCAACCCTCCCATCGAAGAGTCTTAGACCACCCTGAAGCAATCAAGGCGGAATAGAAGCCACTGAAACGGGGCACTAACTGTGAAAGAAGAGTTATTGCCATATCTTCAGAAGCGATCACCATCCTTGCATTTTGGACTTGTATTTGAAGTTGCCTTAGCTTGATAATATGTACGTGCATAGAAGATGACTTGCTGACACTATTGTTTTCATCTGCACTTTCAAAGAAACTTGTTTAATGATGGCCATACGATTATACGTTTGATCAAGCTCCAACCATATCTCCCGGGTCACCGTCAAATGCTCAATATGAGAGATAACAACTATAGTGCATGAGAGAAAAACGAGCGAATGCAAGCATTGAGTTTGTCCCAATGTGCTTGAGACTTTGCCAACTCCAACTTATCACTAGAAGAGTCAGGACTCATCACGCGAAGGATGATGAATAGCCTCTGTAATAACAAGCTTTGCCAAATCATAGGACTTCAAAATAACAAGCATCATAACCCGCTAGATGTGGTAGTTCTCGCCATTGAGCTTTTGATCTGATGGAAGAGGCGGTAACACAAGTACCTTCTAGGGCGGTCGATGATCTCTTGAAACTTTGTTTGGGCCTCAAAAGACATCTTCACTTACAATGCTTGCATAAAATGCAAAACAATCTCCTTTGGTTGTGTGGAAGTAGCTTTGCTAGAGTTCTTTGCCGCTCGTCCCGCTCCTTCATGTGCCGGAGGTGATGAAAAGGTAAAATCTGCACCACTTGAAGGTCCAAAAAGCAGCCTTCTTCCTTCCCTAATAGCAACAATCAGCAGTAGCTTCAGCAAATTTGCTCCTTTCTCGCACACCCACGTGCGCCTTAGCCTTGTTTTGATGGGCGGCCCTCTTATTCGCCCTTGAACACTGAAAACGCAGCCTTGTGTTGCATCGAAATCTCTTCTTCAGGTAGCCCACCCTTGATCAACCATCCTTGATTAATCATTCAATGCTTTGATACCATGTCAGAGTGAGTAGTGCGGAAGCATATGACCAAGACAGAGAGAGAGAGAGAGAGAGAGAGAGAGTAAAATGAGAAAATCTGCAGTGAAGAATGTTGTATAAGGATGCAGATGTAAATGCCTCGAACAACGTAGTATGCTTAACAATGATGAAATTCGCTTGTTTTCGAGACTAAATAAAAGAGAATGAACACTTAAAGCTGAAAATGAAAATTACTCACAAAATTTCAGCCATGAAAATGTAAAAGTAATGGAGATAAGATTGAGGGTTGAAGATGGGCAACCTCCTCCGAAGGAATGTATTTCTGCTCAACCCAAGTCCCTTAGAGAAGAGCTCAGTTACAATTAACCTGAGAGTGAGGAGAAGTAATTCTCACTCTCACAAGATCATGCAAAGATGCACAAACACATGCATTATCTATTATGCAATGATAAGAACTGATTTCTTTATAGTATGAGAGAAGAAAGAGGGGAAATCAGCCTTTCTTCATTGTTGATCAGCAGTACATGGATAGGGCTTGCTTCTTGTTGCTAAGATGGAAGAAAGAGCTCGAGAAGGAGGTGTTGTAATGAATTTATAGGCTTGCTGTTCTTTAAAACAGCAGTGATAGAAGAGGGAATATGGAGGAATTTGATAATGGAGAAGTGGGGGATGATGATGGGGATGGATGGGGCCAGTTCTTGGCTATCTGTGGGTGCTGTACATGAGTTTACAGCAAAGAAAAATGATGTTGAATGAAGAAAAATGAGCTCTTATTTATAGGGGACGGAAGAGCTAGTACAAAAGGGGAAAGTGGAGTAGCACAAGACAAGTGTCCAGCCACATGTCATGAGATGTGACAAGTGGTGGGACACTTGGAAACTTGTGTGACAAGTGTCTTGACACTTGTCTCTTCTCTATGGCCTTCCTTTTTGGGCTGAATACTGTCAAGAATAGAAACAACCAAATTTAGTAAGCATAGTCAGAGTACAGAATTTACTATTTTTAGAATGATATCCCTATTTTTTAGGACTAGCATTTTTAGGCTAATTCGAGGCTCCTAAAATTTAGGGACCCCCTAATATGGGTGTCATATGAAAGCTTTTTCCGTGTACATCGCAAAAAATGGTATCAGAATCTTCATGTGACTTTCCTATGCAAAGAAATGTGCATTTCAACCTTTCAGCCCACACATGCACTTTGTACAAGCATTTCATGATCATGCCATCTTGTTGATTGTAACTGTCTGTTCTGGCGGATCCAGCCCACACTTCAAGGCATCAATCCTTTCTGTGTGCGACGTTAACCCTGATATGCATGAGTTCTGGTCATAGGCGCCCAACCGGGCCATATAGGTGGAAGTGTGATCTATCTTTTCTCCAACCCACCGCGTAGGTCCACCATAACTCGTGACCACTCATCAGTGTGGCCAGCTCCAATGCACTTTTCTTTATATCTAATTAGTGCAAAGGAAACAAATTTAATAAATCATTATATAGACAAATTAATGAAAAGGATACAAATTCTGTTTCTATAGAGTTGTGATAGCAGATATATACATGGGTGCAAAGAGAATGTCTGTTTACGTCTCCACCTCGAAAATCTCACACTTTGTGAACCTTGAGGATAGTCTCCATGGTATGTAGCTTGAAAACTCAGAGCACAACTGTGCAAGAGTGTGGAAATTGGGGTCTATAGACAACCCAAGAAACATATGTCAAATAATGCAGGTCGGCGATCAGACAAAAACTGCCCGACCTGCTCTGTAGGCTGTTGGGCTTGCAATGTGTCTTGTCACTTGCATGGCATGTGGACTGCCTGGTACAGCTGCTGGAAACTGCTCAGGTATGCATGTGACTATTGAGGGAATGCCAATCTCTAATAGAGGGGGGCTAGAGGAGTTAATCGATCTTGAACGGGAGTAGTCATAGGCCTTCAATTTTGAGCATGCATCTTGAGGTGGTTCTCAAACCCTAATTTCTGCCCTAAATTAGGATTTATAGAGCAGAAATTTTCCAATATTTCTACCAACTCTTGGAAAATGTTGAGGGGAGTTGAAAAATGGCTATGGGACGAGAGAGAATTTCAAAGAGAGAAATTTCAAGCTTCCATTATGAGAAAATGGAAGAAATTAGTTGCTGCCCTGCCTAGACAACCATGAAAGTTGTTTTTATTGATGGAACACACCAAATACGTTGTTGTTTGGCTGAAACAGCCCTCAAACTGTTGATACCTATTGCTATACTCTTTTCAGGTATGTCATCTGCTCTTGGAGGGTCTCTTGCTTGTTGGAAATGGCCTTTCAAGTGTTGTCGCAGCTATGGCAGTCTTCTCTTTGTCTCTCTTAGCTTGAAGGTTGGAATGACCCTCTTTCTCTCTCTCCCAACCTCAAAAACGTCTTTTCCACTTGCATGGGTAAGTTTTGCTAAGTGACAGCTTTTTAATTCCATTTTCTAGCATTATCTAGCTTATTAAATTAAATTTCAGAATATTGATTCGAGAAATTAATTTAATAATTATTGTAGTGCTTAGAAAAATAATTCCACTAGCCAATAATTAAATTGGCCATGCCAATTTGTCTCCCAAGTCTCCTTGAGAAGTTATTGATCCTTAGATTGACATTAGTTTATTAATTAATGCCCAGTCTCTAATGTCACCATCGACATTGGTGGCCAACAAATTGGTCTAGACCCAAATCTGACACCAAGTAACACCTAGTATGTGTCAAGTATAACTTATTACAAATTATGCCTTTGGCACCGATTGATATCTCAGAGTCTTAAGTCCCACACTCTGAAATAATTAACTTGCACCTTACATGTACAAGTCACATTAGTACATTTGATTAACTTTAAATCAAATGCTAAGCAAAGCAATAAAAGATCATGTCCTCGTGACAGACTATCCCCTTGAAATCCTTTCAGTCGTCCTCGATTGTACTGCAATGTGTCAAAGCAAAACATTATGCACTGGAATTTTTCAAAAGGCATCATAGTAAATGCAACATTGGCAAGTGTTGCTTAACCATGCTAATGCCAAAGACTCACTGTATATTTCCAGCAAGCATACATAAAATATAAGACTAAAAAAGAATCTAATAATGTTGCTAGAACTCCATAAAATGCATTTTCCATCAGCATATCTTAACTGTTTTGACCAAACAACCATAGAGAAGCATAAATTGAACACAACGCATAGTTGAACTATCAATGGCATTCATAAAATATGCTACTGTCCATAAAACCAGTTGAATACCAATGAAAACTGATGATCATCATTGAAAACTAGCAATTGATGACTAATCTTTGATAATCATAGACTGATGTATACTAATGTATAGTGATGCAAATATATAGTTTCAGAGTTGTAGTAAAAACCATGCCCATCTGCATACCAATTGCAGTGACTAGTATACTGAATAGTGGCCTCATGGTAGACATACTATCAGCACAATACCTTGGATGCACAATGAATATATATGAGATCCACTATATACAAGAGCTGTCTATCATTGGAGGAGTGGAAGTGCTCTTTCCCTTGAGCTTTAGGCAATGTTGTGGATCCTTGTTTTGCTGAATCTAATGGAGTCCGATCCAAAGGCAGCTCCAATTGAAAAGCCTTGAGGTAAAGCTGCAACAACCAAGGATGGTGTGCCAAGTCATCCTCTTTTATCCACTTAGCATCCATTGGTGAATAGTTTTGAAAATTCACCAAATACATTCCGGAAACTTTACCTCTAATATTTCTTTTTACGTGCCAAAATATGCTCGGATATCAAAATCTCATCCAACTCCTTAACCTTTGGCTGAATTACAATAGATACATCCTTAGGCACATCACCATGAAAAGGCCTTAATAAGCTCACATGAAAGGCATTGTATATATGCTAGTGTGGAGGCAATTTCAGCCTATAAGTAATATCGATGATCCTCTCCAACACCTGAAAGGGGCTACAGTATATCTCATACTCAGTTTTGGATACCACCTCTCTCTACCTTTCATCTTTTTTAGCATTGTCTTTTCAAAGCACAACAATATATAATCGCTCTCTGCGATTTGCAAAGGACGTCTTGCGATCAGTTGCCTTTTTTTACTTCTCTTGAGACCTCTGAAGAGCATACTTAACCTTTGCATAGGCTGCATTCATGTTTTCTATATATTTATCAACCTCAAAGATTGTAATATCTCCATGCAATAAAAGTTAGTTGGTTAGTTCAAAAGTTAGTTAGTTAGTTAATAAGTTAGTGAGATTACTAACTAAAGACTAACTAAGGTAAAAACTAACTAACGTTAATAGCTAATAATTTTAATTTAATCAAAAATATATTTTAAAAAAACCGAGAGTCGTAAATCTGATAATTTTCTCGGATTGACAAGGACCGTAGACACGCTTCACGGAAGTTACAACGTGAACGAGACTTATGAGCCATATTAATAACTAGTATTAATGCGTATAGTTTGGATGGTCCAAAAATATTAGATTTTTGGGGAAAAAAAAAACTAGTATATTTTAGATATTATCCTAAATAGATAGAATTGAAAGTCGTCTAAAAGAAAAGACAAGTGATGTTTTAGTTAGTTTTGGAGATTTTATAGATCGCAGTCTACAGGCAGTAGACAGCACTTCGAACAAAGAAATGAAGGAGTGAACTAAGAGCTTTCTAATCAAGTGTCTTGGGGTTTTACCCCCTTTTTGGAGCCAATGTAGCCATCAAATTTATGATCTGAGCATTAGATCACTGAGTCTTCCAAGAGTCCCTCCACTCTTGTTCTCAGCCTTATCCCCTTCTCTCTAATTCATTATAAATATGAGGCATGAGGAGGCACAAGGGAGCATAAGGAGACCTCCAGAGGCTGCGAGAGAGAGGTAAAGAGAAGGATATCCCTTCGAGAGAGAGAGAGAGAGAAAGAAGAGTTTTTTCGAGAGGCCGCATAATTCTCTCTATCTCGATCCTCGACTTAACCATCTTCTCTTATGCTCTCCCATCTCGAATTTATTCCGCCTTCTTAATCTCTTGAGTCTATTTGCGGAGCGATGGCTTCCAAACGAAGAATGTCGCGTGCGGATGGCAATTCTACGACTGGCAACGAAGCTTTGGGCGAAGGCATCATTGTCAATCCAACTGCGGTTCCGGTCATAAGTAATGTATTTTCTAAATTGTTAGATGCTTGCTTTAATTTTTCGCATGAGATACATTAGGCCCATGCTATGACATACGAGAATAGGTCCTGGGAAGGGATAAACCTCTTTTTACATATTCAAAAGATGGAGTTTGCAAAGTGCATGTATCAAGGGAAGTTGCGTATGGCTTATTCGTTGATAGGGCAATCAATCAGGGGTTATGAATAGCATAATCGTAAATAGAATAACATTAAGAATTGTGCATGCAAGTATTAAGTAAATTTTGCATAGAATCGTTCTTTGATCCCAAGGGGGAGAGTAAATATGCGATGGAATTATTATCGCGTCCATTTTTGTATTGTTTGGGAAAAATACAATTAGTTTTGTTGGTTGATTGAACAACACCCTAAATGTTTTTTTTCAATCAACTGATTGTGGCATTGTGATTTGGATAAGTATTCCAAGGCTTGTGTTGATGGCCACTGCATGGCAGGGGTCTGTAATGACAAGTTGCCATGGGAATAAATGAATGTTTTCCTAGAAAATGATATTAGGGTTGATTGCCTTGATTGTGCTTGACTCTTAATTGGATTAATTAAGGAAGGATATTTTGCACGCGTGGATCATCTTCAAGATCGCATTGCGGATTGCCCCGAGAGGGCACTGCTCGATTCACAGGCCGATGGTCGTGAAAAGGCCAACCACGGAAATGACATCTCACTTCTAGACCTCTTGTGGGTCAGGTGGAGCTTTGGATACCCCTTGCTTGTCCAGAATGGAGTTGGAGATCCCCATGAGCCCAATGTCTAGGGTGTTGGAAGATCCTATTTTAGATAAAGGATGGAAATTTTGGTGCCATGTGATTTGGACCAGGTACTTCTGTTGGACAGAAGGGATACATAATTCTCCTGTATGGGCAGGAGACAAAGATTAACTTGAAGATAAGTTAAGGATCTTGTTTGTCAAAAGGACTGCTTGTTTTGTTTTCGTGTATGTACTCTAAATTATGCGAACGAACCCTGTGGCCTAAAAGGATTAATTAATGAAGCTGATTTTAAATGTTATACATAAATGTGGTAGGACCTAATTAGAAAATTAAAGCTATCAAGGGAAGCGGGTCGGTGGAATCCCTGACGGGTCTGCGTCTCAAAGATTTGGGAGGCTTCTCACAAGGATTTATTGCCGGGTTGACTTTAGATATTGTTAAGTTAGAGCCCGATTTATGCTGTTTTAGGGGACCGGAATGGGACGACTATGCCCTATGGGTAGAGACGTTGAGCGGTGCATCCCCCTCGTTTCCCATTCTCTTTGAACCAAGTGTGGTATGGATCTGCTTTGGATTGGGTATCTCTGCATAAAGTAGGATGTCCAAAACCCGATGCTAGAATGTTATTAGGAGACCTTGGCCTTAGAAACTCAGATTTCAGATCGATCCTAGTGGGTTGCGGCCGTGGATATTCCGTTGCAAGGCGGACTCAAGAAACCCTAGGTGACAAACCACGAAACATTCCATGGGAGTGCCGGGTGGCGACGCTTAGAATCGTTTCTCGATGGACTGCTAAAATGTGCTAGGACAACTGATAGGTGGGCGCGTTACCGAGATCTTGTTCTTTGTGTGCAAAATAGAGGCCACTTTCTTGCAATGTTCCACAACCTCAAATGGAGCTTTGACAGTGGAATTGTGCACTGAATTATTGTATGCAAATTGTACCAAAGGCAAATATTACTCCCACTATGACTTACACTTAGATACATAGCATCTCAAGAGATCAAGCATTCCAGATTTGCCTCTTCTAACTGACCATTTGTTTACAGATGAAAGAACGAAGAAAATTTCAGCATCGTATCCATATTTTTAAACCATGACTCTTAGTAATCACTTTAGGCCTCAATTGCTTTGTGACACATAGTCGTCCATGCATCATTTGAAAACCATTTCTAAACACAAAGTACTTATGCCTCTGGCCATTGCAAAGCTGATCATATATATTTGCAAAGTTTGAATCAACAACATATTGGTCTTTTATGGCATCCTTAGTGTGACATACTATAGTGACAGTCAAAATTTGAGGCTTATGTGACAATGTATCATCCACCACATTCTTCTTTCCATCTATGTGCACAATTTGAAAAGTGAAACATAGATAAGAAGTTGGCACATCTCATGTGCTTCTTAGACAACTTAGTTTCAGTCAAGAAATAGCACAATGTTTGATGGTCTATCTGCATTGTGAAATTAGCTGCTAAAAATAGTGTTTCCGTATCAAAAGTACACGAATTACAGCAAGCAATTCTTTCTCGTAAACTTGCAAATTCCTCTCTGCACCATGGAGAACAGGACTCTCATATGCCATGATTTGGCCATCTTGCATTAAAGCAACCCCTATGCTGTTCCCATATGCATCAGAGTGAACAATAAATGACTTTTTTAGATCTGGCAACACAAGCATAGGATCTAAAGTCATCTTTTTCTTCAACTTTTCAAATGCTAAAATTTCTGCAACTGTTGACTTAATAGGCATACCCTTCTTTTGCAAAGCATACAATTGAGATGTGATTTCAGCAAAACGGTGCATGCACTTCCTATAATAGGAGCATAAATCCAAAAAGATATGGATCTCATGGATATTCCTCAAAGGTGGCCATGAACGTATTGCCTCAACCTTTGCAGGTTACATATGAATACCATTAGCTGACACTATGTGCCTCAAAAAGTGGATCTCGTGCAATAAAAATTTACAATGTCCAAATACTTTCTATACCCTGTCTCATTCTTTGAGTAGATAATCATGTCATCAAAGAAGGTGCCCACAAATCCTCTATGTGGCTTGAAGATGCGATTGATTATTCAATTAAAAGTGGTAGGAGCATTTGTGAGTCCAAAAGGCATGACAAGAAACTCGTACAACCCAAAAGATGTCCTAAAAGCTAACTTAGTACATCCTTTGGTCTAATGTGTATTTGAGGATACACACTTTTTAAATCTAGATGGTTGAATATGGTACATCATCGATCCGAGGGATCGAAAATTGATTCTTTATCTTGATTTTATTCAAAGCACAATAGTCAATGCATATATGCCATGGACCATTCCTTTTCTGCACCAAAAGCACTAGAGAACAAAAGGGAGATGAGTTGGGTTGAATCAATCCTTTTTCCAAGAGCTAATTTACTTGACTCATTATCTTCTTCTATTGGGCTGTACTTACCTTGTAGGGTGGCTTATTATGGGGGTTGTTTCCAGGGATAAGATCTATACCATGATCTTTTGGCCTTTTAGGCAGTAGTTGCCTTACATTGAGAGAAGCAATCAGTATACATTTTTAGAAAGAAAATGCGATTCTTCTCTAACTTTGACATGTCCTAGTATTTTCATTATCAACCTTATCCTTAGTAAAAACCAAGTATGCTAAAAGGTGATTTTGGCAGTTGATATAAAGCAAGACATCACAACCCTCAAGTGGAGCAATAAAGAACTCTTTGTTGTCCTCATATCCGTAAATGTGCAAATGAAGCTTTTCAATGAGTGGTGTAACAAGGTTTGTATGGCCCTTGCATGCCATATCGACTTTGCCCATGGGTCCATCTCATCCTCTCTGATGCGTGGATAGGTTGCCTTGTTTGTAGAGATAAAATTGACCTGTGCTCTATTATCAAAGAAAATCAAAGCATGCTGATCTTTGATTTTGCCCCATGCTTTGCACAACTCAGTAGCATCATTATTGGGCTGATCACTAACAACATTTGGCATTAATTCAACTGATGTTTTGGACTTTCTACCCTTGCGATCTCCTTGATTTTCTTATTTTCTAGTTGCTGTCTATTGGGATAGTTCTTAGCCATATGATCCTCTTGTTCACAAACAAAGCATTTATTTGTAGCCCTAAATTCCCTACATTGTGCAATTGATTTCTAGCCCTTTTCTTGCTGTTTTGACCTCTTTTCAAGCTGATTTCAGTTTTGCCACTTTTCTCAACATTTGACAACTTTTTATTCGGCTTCTCCCCACTTTCTTGGAAGTCCAAATCTTTTTCACGCAGCAATGCATCAGTTGTAGTAATAGTCTTTATGAGTTGAGACATGGTAGACATGGCGGATTTGATGCAAAAATCTCTGATTCCCTTAGGCAGCCCATATACACCTTCGGATAACCAAGGTTATGTTGTTTAATACCTTCACCCAGTGGATTCAATGATTAGTGGTCCCTTTCACATATGGAGAGGAGAGGGTGGTGGTGGTCTTGATACGTGTACTTAGGGATCAAATTCTTAGGGCTGAGATTCACTTTGAGGAGGGTAGCAAAGGATAGATTGACACGAGGCTATGTGTGTGAGAGGATGAGAGGATCGAAGCTTAGCTGAGAGTTGCCATAGACAGTGTGGAGAGTGAAGCACGGCACCCAATGCAATAGAATGAAAGAGTGTAAGCTGAAAGTGCAAAGTACAACCCTTAAACCTTAGGATTGTAGGGGGTGTTCACACTCGAACATGATAAGTGCCCATAAGTGTGTAACATAAGCACATACAAAAGAAGACTATGGGGGAAAGAACCTCTCGTACCGAGAGTAAAAAGTGTCCCAGTGTCCTACTGATCATCGACACTCCTCTGTGAGCGTAGGCATGAGTGAAACCCAACAAACCCCCCGGAGTGAAGAGTGATCAAAAGACAAGGATCATTTGCCACCAAAGGAGATCAAATTTAAAGCATTGCGAAATGCTTTAAATTTGTTACGAGAAAGAGCTTTGGTGAAGATGTTTGCCACATTATTGGTGGTAGGACAATAGACAAGGCTGATATTACTTGCATGTAGCCTTTCTCTGACAAAGTGATAATGTATCTCAATGTGTTTCGTGTGTGCATAAAACACTAGGTTCCGTGCCACTGCAATGGCACTCTGATTGTCAGTGAACAAAGGAGTAGGCTCTGTAACAGATACATCTAGATCAACTAGTAAGCGTCTAATCCATACGCATTCAACTGTGGTAGTGAAAGCTGCCTTGTATTCAACTTCACATGATGATGTGGCAACAATGGATTGTTTCTTGCTAAGCTAGATATGCAAGATGAGCCAAGAAAGAAACAATTGTCACTAGTGAGTGATGTGAATCATAATTACCAGCCCAATAAAAAACACTATAAGCATGTAAGTGCAGTGGTCCCCCCTTGGCATAAAGCAATCCAAGAGATCTAGTACCCTACAAGTAACGAAAGACACGCTTAACAGCTTGCCAATGTGACATGTGTGGCTAATGCATATATCTACTTAGGGCTGAAACTGCAAACTGTATTTCTGGCCTAGTGTTGCATAGGTACATAAGGCATCCAACTGCTGGAGCATATGTGTGTATATCAAACAAATCACTGCCATCATGTAATGACAGCTCTAGTCTAGGTTCCATTGGCGTATAGATTGGCTTGCAATCCTGTAAGCCAAACTTCTCAAGAAGTTTACCAATGTAACTTGACTGCGATAAACCAATACCTCTAGCATCATGTATGAACTGAATGCCCAAGTAATAATGCAAAGACCCCAAGTTTGACATCTCAAAAGTTTGCTACAAATTTTATTTAAATGCTGAAATCTGATCAGCATGTGTCCCTGTAAGCAAAAGATCATCAAACATATAGACAAATGATCAGCATGGATCCCCCTCTTTACATACGTAAAGAGTAGACTCAGATGAGCTGTTTATAAACCCTTGGCTTAGTAAAAAGGCATCAATCTTTGCATATCAAGCTCTAGGAGCTTGTTTCAAGCCATATAAAGCCTTTTTCAGCTTGCAAACCAAGTGTTCGGATCGCTTAACTGCAAAACCAATGGGTTGCTGTACATATACTTCCTCATGAAGTTCCCCATGTAAAAATGCAGTTTTAATATCTAACTGATGCACAGTCCATCCATAATGGGCAGCCAAAGCAACCATAAACCTGATGGTAGTCATTCGGGAGGTAGGAGCAAATGTCTCCTCAAAGTCAATGCCTTTCTTCTGTGCATAGCCTTTAGCTACAAGCCTTGCCTTATATTTGTCAATGGATCCATCTGCATTCCGTTTTAGCTTGTAGACCCATTTCGTTCTAATGGCCTTCTTTCCAAAGGGCAAAGACATTAAATCCCATGTTTGATTCTCAGCTTGCATTGCTGCCATCCAATGTACACTTTGTTATGCATCCTTAAAACATTCAGGCTCCTCATCATCAACTGTAATTGCTGCCATAACAAACTCCATGGTATGTGCAATATCATGCATACGAGATTGCCTTCTAGTACGACGAGCCATGGGTGCATCTAGATGACTATCTTTCGTAGTTTATAAATACCATCTAATTGTCTTGCCTCCTGACTTTGCATAAGCTTCTTACTGAATTTCAGTTTCAGCACTTTGCTGAATATTAAGATCAGCTAATGACCGATTTTCTACATTTTCCAATGGAGCAGCTGGTTGAACATTAAGTTCACTTGTTGAAACTCCAGCTGAATTACCAAATGAAATGGATAGCAACCCTTCAAATACATCATGGAGAGCTTGATATGTGTCTAAACCAGCAAGGGATAATTTTGATTTTTCATCAAAGAGTACATCCCTACTGACAAACACCTTTTTAGAGACTAGATCATAGAGTGTGTAGCCTTTGGTCTCACTACTATATCCCACAAAAATGCGTTTGATAGCCTTATTATCCAACTTTTTTCTGAGTACCTGAGGAATGTGTGCATATGCAAGACACCTAAAGGTACGAAAGTGTTCAATAGAAGGTTTCCGGTAGTTCCATGCCTCAAAAGGCGTAACATTCTTTAATGCTTTGGTGGGGCATCTGTTCAAAATATGGCAAGCACACATTACGGCTTCCATCCAAAAACTGTGGCAAGCTCTTTGCTTTTAGCATACATCTGGCCATCTCCATGAGTCACCGATCCTTCCTCTCTGCAAACCCATTTTGCTGTGGAGTATAAGCAGTAGTGAATTGATGAAAAATGCCCTTCTGCTTCAAAAAAGAATTCAACACAAAGGAATTCAGCATAGAGGACATATATTCCCCCCCTCGGTTCGAACAGAGAGTCTTTATTTTACAGCCAGATTGGTTCTCAACAAGTGCTACAAAAGCCAAGAATGCATCATATACTTTTAACTTTTTCACTAAAGAATAGACCTAGTAGAAGCGTGTAAAGTCATCAATAAAAGTCACAAAATAGTATGCATTTTTCCCAAAATACATCCTTCACACAAGTGCTCAGGAGGTCTCTCCATAAGAGGCAATCCATCTAGCATTTGTGTACACTATGATAGCATCAAGCTACCATAGTTCACATGTCCCATCTGAGCATGCCATAACTCCGTGTGTAACATAGCAGGAGTAAGAGTGGATGCCAAATATGTTGACTAATCAACTGAAAGAGTATCTAACTAATATAACCCATGACATAAATTGCCAATCAAGACCAAAGTCATGTGTTCCTTATCTCTCACCATGCATCTGTCATCATCAAAGGTGACTTGCAAACCACAACGTGTCAAAGAAGAAATAGAGAGCAGATTCTTTTTTATACCTGGCACAAACAAAGCATCCTCTAGGCAGAGAATAGAGCCATCAATGGCTGTGAGCACAATCTCCCCAATACCTCTCACAGGGTATGATGCATTGTTGGCACACTGTACAGACTTGTCAATTGGAGCTACACCAACAGAAGCAAATAAATCTCTGCGAGATGTGATGTGCCTAGAAGCACCATTGTAAAAAAACCAAGTGCTTGCATCCTTAGTAGAGCTAAATGCTTTATCAGCCCAAGAAGAGTCATAACTGCATGTGTAAAAGCAATAGTCCCTGTCTGCAACAAAGGACATTGACTTAGTTAGGAGTGGAAGGAGCATCAGAAACAGACATCCGTGACTCCTTTTTCTTCTCCTTGGCGATGCGCTTTCTACACTCAGTGATGTAGTGGCTTGGCTTTTTGCAATAATGGCATTTTCCCTTCTTGGGTTGGATGCCCCCTTGTTTTTTATTACCATGTGAAGTGCCTGAAGTCCCAGAGCTCTGTGGAGCATTCTTTACTTGGCTGCCTTTACCCTTCTGTCTAGCCATAAAAGCCTGCTCAGAGGCTATGACATCCACACCACTATTTCTTCTTGTTTGCTTCTCCTCTAGAAGCAAACATACTAATTGAAGAAAAGAAATAGGCTGTGGGGCAATTCTCATGGTGAGGTTTAGGGTCGTATGAAAAGCCAAGTACGAAGGAGGTAATCAGTTCAATGTAATAGATATCAGTTGTGCATCTGAATAGTACTCATCGACATTCATAAGTTGCTCATGCAAGTCATAACTTTTATTCAAGTGATCCTGCATAGAATCACCCTCATCCATTTTCAATGTCTCAAGCTCTTTCATTAAGAAAGAGATGTGAGTCTCACTCTTACTAGCAAACATCTGCTCCAAAGTTAGCCTAGCTTCTCATGAAGAAGCTGCAGAACGAATGTGAGGGATGATGGACCACTAAACTGCCAATGCAATCAGCAACAAAGCTGTGCATCCTGTGTATCCCATGCTTTTTGAGTTGTTGATCTTTGGGGAAGTGGTTGAAGTGGAGTAGGCTGAACAGGTTGAGGTGCCCGTTGTCCACATCCTCTTGGAGGAGTAGCAGGAGCCACAACTCCGGGCCAAACTTCTTCTCCATTGACATAGTCCCAAAGATTTTTCGCAACGAGCACATTTTTCATCATGAAGGACCAAAGTGAGTAGTTGTTACCATCCAATCTGTCCTCCTTGGATACATAGGTAAATACATCTCCTCCTTGATTTGCCATGATAATCAATACCAAGAGAAGGCAAAAGAGCAATGTCCAAGCTGGACCAACCTAGAAATCTCCAAAATTTCCAGAAATTTCAGCAAATAGCTTGCTGCAATTAGTACACGGAGGCACACTCTGTCAGAACTGTTTGTAATGCATGCAGTCCAAGGTGCATTCAATGTTCAGCAACACTGTATGAGCAAAAACCCCAAAATTTATTGCCCCAAAATTGTCCAAAACAGTCTATCTGTGAACTGAGACTGCAGTACATGTGCCAATGTCTTCAAAAAGATCAAAAGCCCCAAAATTTCACAAAATCTCTGTGTGAAATGTGTCCTAGACACTTGCAAATGCTGAGATATGCTGCCCAAGGACAGTTGGTGAAGCTCGATCTGCAAGTTGGCGGACTGCACACTAGATCAGGTGGTGCTGCAGGTGTGTGCTGCAGAGAATCAGGTAAGGGCGGCGCAGGCAGTCCAGGGGCGGCACAGGCTGCACACCAGGGTCTGCGCAGGGGTGTGGCGAGCGCTGCCACAGGCGGACGTGGCACAGGGCAGGAAGTTGCAGGGGCGACGATGGCGAGCTGGAGGGTGGCAGAGTCCAGGCGGGGGGGGGGGCGGGGGCAGCGGGGGGGGCGCAGTCTGGTGGCGGTTCCAGACAGAGATTGGCGGGCTGTTGGGCATTAGGCAGCGCTGGGGCTGCGGGCTAACTGGTGGCTGACGAACCTGATGCTGTTGTGGTGGACTTGGTGGTGTAGGTGGCGGACTTGTTGGGCAGTGGCGGCTGCTGCAGGAGACGGGCAGTATTGGCAGTCTTCCACTAGACAGAGTTGGATTGAGCGGGAACTCCTGGAGACTGAGTAGAGCTGAACCCTGTTCTGATACCAAATGTGAGAGGGTGAGAGGATCAAATCTCAGTTGAGAGTTGCAGTAGATAGTGTGGAGAGTGAAGCACGACAACCGATGCAATAGATTGAAAGAGTGTAAGCTGAAAGTACAAAGAACAACCCTTAAACCTTAGGATTGTAGGGGGTGTTTATACCCGAACACGATAAGTGCCTGTAAGTGTGTAACATAAGCACATACGAAAGAAGACAATAAGTCTGGGAGAAAAAACCTCTCGTACCGAGAGTAAAAAGTACATTGGTGTCCTATTGATCATCGGCACTCCTTTGTGAGCGTAGGTGTGAGTGAAACCCAACAATGTGGCCCTAGGGTTGATGGAGAGCCCATTTGCATGTATATAGCTTTAGGAGCCTCAGACGAAGCTCTGACTCTTTGATACTTTGGTCCCTATAAGGATCAAGCCTCTATCATATAAGGAGAGCCACATAGGATCAGTGATTATCTATGAGAGGAGATATATGAGGGATGGGAGAAAATGGAGAGACCCCTTAGTATCGATGATTTCACGGATGATCCGAAGTAAGCCCTCTGTACCACATGAGATTGTTAGAGTAGAGATGGGAGGTGTAACTAGCCTTCCTTCTTGGATAGGGTAGTAAATAACTTGATTAAGCACTATTTACAGCAATTAATAAATTCACAAAACTGAAATGCATACTTTACCATATAATCTTGGATATTGGACACTTTATTGGCCCCAAGGTTGGCGCCCCTTTCGGTATTTATTTAACTTAATTGAAGAAAAAGTTGATGTACAATGGGATTCTCCCAATCCCTTTCGGTATTTCAACTCCCCTTCCTATTCAAAATGACCAGCAAGTCTTCAATCTGATTTGCCCCTTGATTCGGGCAATCAATTGGCCTTCACCCACTTTGATGGAGATGGAAAATGCCCCAAATTCAATGATTTTCTGGTCCCTCCACTTGAATAGGCTAAAAACAGCTTCAGCCCTATTGAATCCAAGTTTTGGAGCTTCCTATTTTTTGCACGCTTCCCGAAGTTGTTGCTAAACCCTAATTTCTGTTGTAGATTAAGATTTACAACAGAGAAATCTGAATTTTCTCAGCCTCTGGTAATCTCAATGCTGCAATCTTTGGAGCAAGGCTATTGAAAGGGTGGGAGATAAGAGAGCATGCTGAGGAGAGAGAAAATTCAGACTTTCTTCGCGAAGAATTGAAGAAAAACTGTCATTTACTACTGTTGCCTTGTCTCAACAGCTTGTAGATGCAAAGTACTGAAGAAAATCAGTCATTTACTACTGCTGCCCTGTCTCAACAGCGTGTAGATGCTGTCACCTACTGTTGATTGGTCTAAGTGAGGTTTCAAAAATACATGTCCTCATGGGAGGAGCACCATCCATAGTGGCAAAGGCTCTTTTCTAGATCGTTTTTTTTCTTGCACAGGCTCTGGAGCTTGTTGAGATAGAGATATCCCCAACTTGCACTAGAGTTATCTAGACAACTAGCATTACAAGGGTATACTGAGTGCGGGTATGCTTGGATAGAGGCATGGTTATGGCTACATGGATTACCTTCCACCCCTATAGTACAGCTTGGATTGCCCTCACTTGGAGCTTAGCTGAGAGAAGCTAAACCACATCATTAGGATGGATATTATTCAGCTATACACAATCAGGACATGGGTGACACCTAGGGACGAAAATGGCTTTCTACCAGAAACATCTTCTGCACATATCTCTTGATGGCTTTGTTACCCATCCGAGATACATGGATACACACTCGTCTCATGGTCTACAATGCGCCATTGGACAGCTCTGTACATCCTCACATCAACTATCGATGGAGACATGTAGATACGGTATAGACTCCCTTCCAGAGAACAGGATCTGCCAACATTGTCAGCTTGAGCTAGAGATAGAGGAGCACTACATATGCAAATGCCCAATGTTATATAAAATCAAACGATGCTTCCATTGCCTATTTAGAGAGGGATCTAGGCCGTTCTCTAGGGTAATCGATTTTCTAGATCAAAGATGTCTCGGGTTCTTCTTATTGGAGCTACGCAAACATGGAGAGCATCTCTTACAAACTTAGGAATAGGCACATGCAGGCATGCACCAACATACACTTATAGGGTTCTATAGAGCATCAATCACCCCCTTTTACCAGAGAGCCTCCATCAGACCGATTGGTGGTCCCACCTAAGGAGTCATCCTAGACACAACTACTTTGAGAGATGTAGAGCCCATTGTCCATGCCCAGTTAGAGTCCATGGTCTCATAGGATGCATCATTTGTAGATATAGAGGATACTACATCATCATTGAGGAACCCCACCTTGCCGCTTCAGCCTTTCTATGTTAGATAGAACTATGAGAGATATCTTGGGATGAGAGTACCCCTAGAGTAGTTCCACATTGTATCTCATTTTGACATTATTTTGTATTTATTATCTATGTATTGTTTATTCACCATTTAGTTAGTGATAGCATTAGATGATAGCTATTTTGGGACTTAGAAAAATTTCTGGATTCTCAGATGTAATATTTTGGTCTCATAGGCCGATTTGGCCTTTTGTAGAGGTTAATATATTCTCTCTCTCTCTCTCGTCGATAGATCAATCTTCACCCTAGGAGTTGGATAGGTGGAGGTTGTGGGATCATATGTCTACTAAGGGATCACTTTGACTACATCTGCTGTGAGACTCACCATGGCACAGGCAGCCAGAGAATGTCTCATACAAGGATGCATAACATTGGCTATACTGGAGAGAGTGCCACCAGGGACACTTTTAGGAACCTCACACATGAATATGGCTATTTGACACACTGGTCACACTACCCATGATGTATGGTGCACCTATTTGGACCTTTGGCTTGGCTACACATCTATGGACATAGATTGAGAGACCATAGATCATCATGCTCTCACGGATGATTGGCATCAAACCATTAGTCCCACATGAGATTATTCGAGCTGAGTTTATTGCAACCCCCCATGATGATGGAGGCACTTCTTTAGACCATCAACTTCATACATAAGAGTACATGACATGCGCTTGAATAGACTACCGAGGAGAGCCGTCGAGGCCTTTAGGCAGCTAGCTTAGGTAGCACAGGAGACTTCATGGTATGCACAGGTATAGTAGTGGCTTATAGGATATGGGATCAACATAGACCATCGCCCCTCTTTTAGTATAACCTTGACTCCCCCTTCATACACCTCTTCCACACAAAGAGGAATTTGGTCATGTGGCAGGGCCTTTACCAATTGTATATAGAGCATACATGGATTTCACCTAGGCAGCTCTTTCCCTCGAAGATGTTGTACTACAAAGACCACCTCATGAAGACTACAATGGATGGCTTCATTGAGAGATGTGGATACCTAGATATATACATGCCACACCAGAGGCGGGTAGCCATTGGCTAGCTCAGGGTATCCTCGCACCAACTTGAGAGAGCTGATTTGAGCATGAACTTACAGAAACCCCTTGGACCCCTTGGAGTACAACAGCTCTAGGACATTGAGGTCCCACCTAGAGGTAGCTCACACATTTCTTTGTGAGAGAGACCTAGGAGGTTTCAGTACAGCCATAGTCTGAGTCATCTACACATACACAGGGGATATTGATTGATCAAGCCATTCAGCTTAGCCGATTGAGACGTCCCAAACTTTGACATAAGCTTTAACGACACTTACACAGGCAAATATAGGAGATTATTGCCCGGGCTCGAGCCAACTCCTCTAGCCTGCTCCTCTACATCCTCATGAGATTGTATCAGCTAGGGGTCTTTATTTGTCAGTAAGAGTTCTCCTTACTTCTAGCTTTTAGTTTCCTTGTATTGTTCATTACATTTTCATTTACTGTTCTTACCCGACAATTATACTGTCATACAAATTATTGTAACGCATGGTCTCATAAGTTGTTTTGGCCTCTTTGCAGATGTTAAGTTATCATTGCATTTCATCTCTCTCTCTCTCTCTCTCTCTCTCTCTCTGTGCTCAGATGCAGGGCATTTAGCCGGCAGTCATGCAGGTGTATAGTTACAGATTTACAGTTCTGCAAGTGCTTAGAAGGAGGGCACAAAAGCTGCAGTAGATTCTCAGGCACCCAGTCTCTGATGATAATCAGGTTTAGGATATGCAGCCAACAGACATGCAGGACAGGTGCAGAGTTGTGTAATGTGCAGTCACAGAGGTCAAGTGCAGGGCGCACAGCTCACAGTAGTTGCAGTGGGGCAGACTCAGCCAGTGATCAGATGTAGGCAACATGAGGAGCAGTTATGCAGGTCCATCTCTCTCTTTTTTTGTCGTAAAAGGTAATTGTATTGATTACCAAAAAAGTACAAGATTACACAATTACAAAATGCAGGATGGCTCTAGCCCATCGTGCATAGTGACGGTGAAGGTACAAAGGAAGCAAAGTGATTAAAGGGAGGCAGAAGAAACTGTATTGTGCTAAGCAAGCAGATCCTGTCTAGGGAGAATATTTGTTAACTCAATCAAGTCGAGCTGCCAATGGAGAAGCCCTTTCAAGCGGGCTATATGACTCTGGACACCTGATGAAGTGTCAAACATAGATGCATTCCTCATGGTCCATATATGCTAACAACCCCAGAAGCATAAGAAAGGAAAGAACACTTTCATGTCAGCCCGCATAGGGTCCACAAACTTGGGATGTCCAAAGACCCAGTCCTTTGGGTACAACAATAACCCAACCACTCAGAACCAAATGGCTAATAATAGTGACCAAACCTTCTGCATGACAGGGCAAGCAAGGAATCGATGATGGGGGATTTCAATCAATGTTTGACAAAAAAAAGCAGCAACCTTTGGAAATCCTTTGCTTCAAGAGTGTTGAGGCAAGAGGAAGCGCACCAATCAACATTTGCCAAATGAAGACCTTGGATTGGAAAGGTGTTTTGTTAAGCGAGCCTATCATTACCACAAACTTCCATCACGCTTGGCTTTTCTGGAGACCCTAAGTGGTATTGCCTTTCTGGACAAGCCATCCTTATCATGAATTAGCAAGTGATATATTTGATTTGCTGAAGCAAAACCCAAAAGCAGGCGACCATTAATCATCCAATCCTGCCAAGGCGCCTCCTATTCCAAAGAGGGGAGAGGTTGCATTGCATGTAGAGAGGTTGAGATGGCGTTCCACAAGTTGTGGTAGCCTTGGGAAACATGAAAGTAGTGCCGATCTGATCGGAAGGACATTTCAGCCCACATATGGTAGAAGAGCGTTAGCAACAATGGCGAGCCCCAAGCGCAGCATCCTATTTGTCTTTGACCTTTGTTCGTCTTTGACTTGCTAGGAGAGAAGCTTCGAAATTGCTGGCATTTTCATTTTCAGGGAGTTTGCTGCCTCTTGATTTGGAGGTGGGTGCCAATAAGATTTAACAAGGACCGATCTCCAAGAGTGGACCAAATGATTCAACAACATAGAAGAATTAAGATGGATATGCTGTCCAGTATTAACCACATGCCACCATGAAGTAGAAATCTTGGTGTTCCCATGCTTGATACCCTGTCTCAAGGAAGAATTTGGCAATACAAGGACCAGGGTTGCCTACCCTCATACAAGGCCTGGAATAGTGACCAATGAAGAGCAATCATATGTGTCTCCAAATCGAGAACCACCCCACCACCCATTCTTTTGGGAGTACAAACATGGAGCAAGGAGATCTAGGAGATACTTGTGGTATAAAAGGTGTGTTATAGGCATCATAGGGAGGATATTACTTTCCTCCGGGGAATTGAACACAGAAATCTTTATGCTTAGGTTGAATGGATATCCATCAGTATCTGGAGTCCTATACTGCCTAAAGTCATGCTAGGTTCCATGTCAGGCTTTAGGATTGGATATTGCAAAACTGGCAATGAAGCAATTTTCACTGCCTGTAATAGACTTTGCTTTACAAGGACACATATTTTGCCATCAAAGTTCATCATCATTGAACAAAAGCAAGGGATTTCTAAATGTCTGCAGTTGACCATTATGGACAAGCTGAGGGAGTACATTTCTTGCATATGAGATGTATGTTAATGTATTAGAAATAGCCCATTATTTTATGTGGGATAATTCTTGCTTGTGGTTTGCCTCAGAGGTCGCATTTGATTTCTGAGAACAAGCTTTCTCATTATCATGCTGTCATTGTCACTGCTATGCACTAGTAGATAGACGGAAAAGCATGAACATGAGATCACCACGACCCAATGTTCTTGCCAGCATCGGTACAGTTCTTGCAAGAAGGAAGAGTACTTGATATAAGCATGCCCTCATTATTATTATTGTTATTATTATACATGTTCTGTTGAAGTGGATGCCCTTTGGAATAGTGTGGTGGGAGGGCTATCACAATCTGTTGGCTCAAGGATGGAGTTGTGAAGCAGGTTGAAGAGGAATCCAGAAGATCCCTCAAATATGGTTTGTGGTGTTGATAAGCATGTGCAGAGTTGATTTGTTGGGAATTTAGGAGGCTTCATCCAGGCTTTAGCCACCACAAGAATGGCAATGCAAGGTTTTGGAGGAACTTAATAATGCAGCTTGTAGGCACAGAGTGATTGCCTAATTTGAAGACATTCAATCTTCTCTATATCAACAATCTGGCTGGACTACTATGTCCATTGCTGTCCACTAGTCTGGGGTAAATGGAGCTAAAGTTTTTACATGGTGGAGGTCTACATGAGCTTCTGACCCAAAGCAGGTGCTGCATAAGAATGGGTCACAGTGCGGTTCAGTGCTGATACAGTTTCAGTTACCCAGCTCACAGTGGTGTAGAGCTTGATGAGGGTTAGTTTTCGAGAAGACAATGTTTTGGTTGCAAGGGTCTTACACAAAATGCAGGGTAAGTGCTTTGCATAATCCATGTTGACCCACATGGCATGCTTATTGATGGGCAGCTGGTAGGATGAACCAATTTGGCCTTAAACTAGGGTGAGTACTTTTGAGGACTGGCTTATGTTGTTTCCTTTGCCAATATCTTTGCACTCAGCATAGCTTTTGCATGTCTTCTTCAGCACAATTGAACACACACACACACACACACACACACACAAAGATTAACTTCTGTTGATACGGAAAATGGCCTATGAGATAGAACGATGTAGAATGGTAATCATCACCAAATATAGTTTTCTAGGTTGTGGTGTCCGATCCTAGGTTTGTGGCTTGTTTCAGCTCTCCGGGAGTTTCTCTCTCTTGACTGTGATGTGCTAAATGATGATAAGTGATATACAATACAAAGCAAAGAAATGTAGAGTGGTGTATCGTGTAGTGCCCATTTAGGGAAACAATAGGAAGATGGGGTAGATGTTTGGAGCTATATTATGTCTAGCATACAGCATTGATGTAGTATCATCACAAGATCTCTCATGGGTATATTCAACATGGATAGGCTGAAGTGTTGGGCTACAGCTTTTGATGTTGTGCCAATATCATTTGTTTCCTCTAGTGGTGCCTTCAACAAGATGTTGACCGGCATGCCATGGGCAGTGTGCTTTGCATCATCTTGGCGATTTCATTTAGTCGTTCTTTGAAACTGTGCTAGGGTTAAGCTCATCCCAAATGAGCATTTTGGTTCCTTTGAAACATTTTGATTACTTGACTATTTTGACTTTATTTTGAACGTTTTCAAACTCCAAACTTACCCGATTATTCTATTTCATGGTGATTTTCCATGGTATCATACTAGCGTTCCTTGCGCGCGAAGAACGCTATCCCGCGAGCGCACGGCAGCTTCACTTCCCTATCGCACAGTGGAAAATGCTATCACAAAAACATCACATACTTTACTCTCCTCTACTCACAACCCCTCTATCTTTGATTCCATTTACACCTCCCCCCTCTGTATCCACACTCACTCACTCACTCAATCACACACACACACACACACACACACACTCTCTCTCTCTCTCTCTCTCTCTCCAATTCTCTCTAAGCACCCTCTCTATGTCTCACACACACACACCAAACTTAAAATTAAAAGTAGTTTCAAACCAATGTAACACAAAATGCCAAACATAAAAACAATCTATTCCATGCACCATACCTACAAACATTCCTCTCGACATAAATGTAAGAAATTATATGCTTGCACATGCGATAATTAGAAACAACAGCACAATACTGAAAAACGAAGCCACAAAGGCCAAGTATAAGGTACGCAAGTGTTTTTAAGCACCATAGGCAAATACATAAACTAAAACAAAAAAGCAAATTAACTCTAAACTATATCTAAAGTTACTACTACCTTACTAACCCTAAACTATATCTAAAGTAACTACTACCTTACTAACCCTAAACTATATCTAAAGTAACTAACACTCAATCTAAAGTAACTATTAACTAAATAAACTAACTAACTAAATAAAGTAACTAAGTTATAGTCTAAAACTAACTAATCTAAATAACTAACTAAACAATCTAACAAAACTAAATAAACAACCAAAACTAACTAAACTAACTAACCACAAATCTAACCAAACTAATTAACAACCTATTTAACTAACAACCAATAAATATATCAAAACAAATTTACAACCTGAAAGAGAGAGAGAGAGAGAGAGAGAGAGAGAGAGAGAGAGAGATCACCGACCTCAAATAGCAATCATGACAAACAAACTGCACAAAATAAACCAAAATACTAATAAATTAAACCATACCAAGCAAACCTCCCTCCCTGTCTCTCTCTCTCTCTCTCTCTCTCTCTCTCTATCTCTCTCAAGTAACTAACACATATATAAACAAACAAAAAAGTAAATTAACTCTAAACTATATCTAAAGTAACTTCCTATTTAGTAAATTACCAAAACTAACTAAATAACTAAATACACTAACTAAACCAACTAAACAACAAAAAATAACTAATAAAATAACTACATAAACTGACTGAACTAACTAACCACAAACAACCAAAACTAAACTCTCTCTTTCTCTCTCTCTCTCTCTCTCTCTCTCTCTCTCAAAAGTAACTAACACATATATAAACTAAAACAAAAAAACAAACTAACACACAATCTAACGTAACTACTAACTAAATAAACTAACTAAAGAACCACAAACAACTAAACTAACTAATTAAATAAACTAACTAACTAAATAAATAAACTAAGTTCATGTAACATAGGACTAAAAGTTTACATGGGTATGCATGTAACTATTCATCCATGATTGTCTACCTAACTACTTACATACACATATACTATATCCAAATATATACACAAACACAATAACATGGATATTATTATAACCACACAATGGACTAAATAAACTAACTAACTAAATAAATAAACTAAGTTATAGTCTAATCAACTAACTAAATAAACTAACTAAACCAAATAACCACAAACAACCAAAACTAACTAAATAACTAACTAAACTAAATAACTAACTAAACCAAATAACCACAAACAACCAAAACTAACTAAACTAACTAACAAAACAAACAAACAAACAAACTAACTAAACAAACTAACCAAAACTAACTAAACTAACTATTTAAACCAATAACCTAATTAACTAACCAACAACCTAATTAACTAACTAATTTACTATTTAAACCAATAAATACATTAGAAAATACCAATAAATTAGACAATACCAAGCAAAGCAACCTCTCTCTCTCTCTCTCTCTCTCTCTCTCTCTCTCTCTCTCTCTCTCTCTCAACTAAAACTAAAATAAACAAACTAAACCTAAACTATTAACTAAATAAACTAAATAACTAACTAAATAAAACAACTAAACTAAATAAACAACCAAAACTAACTAAACTAACTAACCACAAATCTAACCAAACTAACTAACTTACTATATTTATTTAACTAACTAACTAAATAAACTAACTAAACTAACTAAACCAACTAACCACAAATCTAATCAAACTAACTAACAACCTATTTAACTAACTAACTTACTATATTTAACTAACTAAACTAACTAAATAAACAAACCCTAAACCAACACAACTAAATAAACTAACTAATTTCGACAACTAACTAAACAGGATTGTTGATTCAATCAAAGATGACGAACAGAGATGAACTAAATAAACTAAATAACTAACTAAATAAAACAACTAAACTAAATAAACAACCAACACTAACTAAACCAACTAACCACAAATCTAATCAAACTAACTAACAACCTATTTAACTAACTAACTAAATAAACTAACCCTAAACTAACACAACTAACTAAACTAACCAAGTAAACTAATTAACTAACTAAACTAAATAAATTAAACTAACTAACAACCTATTTAACTAACTAACTTACTATATATTTAACTAAATAAACTAACCCTAAACTAACACAACTAACTAAACTAACCAAGTAAACTAAATAGAATAAACTAACCCTAAACAAAATGTTAAGTAACGAACACACAAAAATAATTCAAACTAACTAAATAAACTAACTAAACTAACTAAACTAACTAACTAACTAACTAACTAACCACAAATCTAACCAAACTAACTAACTTACTATATTTATTTAACTAACTAACTAAATAAACAATCAAAACTAACTAAACCAACTAACCACAAATCTAATCAAACTAACTAACAACCTATTTAACTAACTAACTTACTATATTTAACTAACTAAACTAACTAAATAAACTAACCCTAAACCAACACAACTAACTAAACTAACTAATTTCGACAACTAACTAAACAGGATTGTTGATTCAATCAAAGATGACGAACAGAGATGAACTAAATAAACTAAATAACTAACTAAATAAAACAACTAAACTAAATAAACAACCAAAACTAACTAAACCAACTAACCACAAATCTAATCAAACTAACCTATTTAACTAACTAACTAAATAAACTAACCCTAAACTAACACAACTAACTAAACTAACCAAGTAAACTAAATAAAATAAACTAACCCTAAACTAAATGCAAAGTAACTAACACACAAAAATAATTCAAACTAACTTATCTAATCAACTAACTAAACAAACTAACTAAACTAAATAACTAACTAACTAAATAAACTAAATAAACTAACTAAACCAAATAAACTAAATAAACTAACTAAATAAACAAACAACCAAAACTAACTAAATAACTAACTAAATTAACTAACAAAACAAACAAACTAACTAACAAACAAAACAAACTAACAAAACTAAAATAAACAACCAAAACTAACTAAACTAACTATTTAAACCAATAACCTAATTAACTAACCAACAATCTAATTAACTAACTAAACTAACTATTTAAACCAATAAATACATCAAACTAAACCAATAAATGCGCTTCTCTCTCTCTCTCTCTCACGTGCGACACGTCAGACACGTCAGAGAGTCTCTGACTGACGGACGTCAGAGAGAGAGAGCAAAGGTCCATTTAATTTGCATCGCTTTAATTTGTTCAAACCAATATAATCTAAAAAAAAGAATTGTGCTTTATAATCATTGAAGAGCTGACTCGACACGTCAGAGAGTCTCTCTCTGACCGACGTCAGAGAGAGAGAGAGAGAGAGAGAGAGAGAGAGAGAGAGAGAGAGAGAGAGTAAAGCTATGTTTACTCTCGCGTCCCATAGGACACCCCCCTAAAAATAATTAAAATCATTTCATATTTTTTTACTTTCCCCTTGTCAACGCCACCAGCCGACGGGAGGGAGGGGAAGTAGTAGAAGACGATGATGATGATGATGTGGAGGAGGGGCCAGCTAGGCACTGGTTTAATTTGTACATCTGTCATCTGTTACCTAGCCATTAGTATACATTCAATATATGGTCATTGTGAGAAGTCTTCTTTCATGATTTTAAAGTAGCAATAACTGAAAATTTCTGAATGATTAAAGCTAGCAAGACTATGGCAGATGAATATACGGCGAGTAAACACAGCTTTACTCTCTCTCTCTCTCTGAGGTCCGTCAGAGAGAGAGAGACACTTCGCGCGACGTGCGGCACCCCCCGCCCTCCCCCCCGTCAGAGAGAGAGAGACGCTTCGCGCGACGTGCGGCTGCCTCAGGATAATCCCTCCCCCCCCCGGGCCGCCCAACCCTCTGACGTGTTTCTTGGCGTCTCGACGCTGCGACGCGACTGGCACACACGTCAGAGCATCTCGACGCTGCGACGTGACTGGCACACACATCAGAGAGAGACAGACTCTCTGACGTCTATCAGACGTCAACGTGAGAGAGAGAGAGAGAGAGAGAGAGAGAGAGAGAGAGAGAGAGAGAGAGAGAGAGAGAGAGAGAGAGAGAGAGAGAGAACACAAAAATGCTGAGAGAGAGAGGGAGAGGACTGACCTCCTGCTGCTTGTTGCTGGCTTGCCTCCTGCTGCTTGCTGGCCTGCCTCCTGCTGCTTGCACTTGCTGCCTCCTGAGTGAGAGTGAGAGTGAGAGTGAAAGTGAGAATGAGAGTGAGAGTGAGAGAAGAAGAGAAGGTGGTGGAAGGAGACCACGTTCCATTCTGCTCCCAATCGTGTGACATTAATGGTCACTTACCTTTCATTCTGCTCCTAATCATGTGACATTAATGGTCACTTTGGTTTGGTTTGGGAGCCAGGTTCGGGAGCACTGTGGTGGTTCGACACTTTCCCGAACCTGTAGCTCAAATAATAATGTAGTATAGATGATCACCCCCTTTTTCTTCTAGAATTTGGTCTCTAGCGTGTAGACTTTGAACAACCTTGGTGGTCTTCATCATCTAGTTTCTTGTGTTTCTTATGCTATCTGGCCTCTTATATATACATGGAATGTAGTCCTCTTTTGCAATGTGGCTTCACTAAATTTTGAAAAGATGGCATCTTTTATATCTTTCTTAATTGCCTCCTTCCTTGTTTTGATTTCCTTCTATACCAACCTTGGGGCCGGGGGGGGGGAGTGAGTGGGAGGGAAAACAGCCTTCCTTTAGTGGATGGGTGATAATTTCTTGATTACAACTTACAGTACCAAGCACTTATTGCAAAACTGAATATACAAAGCTGCCTCTAATCTTTGGACAATGGACACCTGGTTGGCACCCCTTTTAGTATTTCTTTAGCTTTATTGAAGTATAAGTTGATTTACAATGCAATTCTCCTAATTGCCTTTGTAATCGAAACTTCCCTTGCTGTCCAAAGTGACCACCAAGTCTTCAATCCAAATTGCCCCTTGATTTGAGTAGTTGATTGTGCATCATCCACTTTGAGAAGAGTGAAAATGCCCCAATTTTGATGGTTGGTTGGTCCTCCACTTGATTTCAGCTGCTGAAAGGCACCTTTAGTTCTAAGTAATTTAGGTTTTGGAGTCTTCAAAGTTTGGTACACTTCTTGAGACACTTGCTAAATCCTAAATTGTGATGTAATTTGGGGTTTACAGTAGAGAAAATTGAAATTCCTTAGACTCCAAGGGTCCAAATATTGAGAACTTCGAAGTAAGGCTATGAAGTGATTGGAAAATGAGAGAGAATGTTGAGAAAAAAAATTCAGAGTTTTGTCATGAGAAATGGCCGAAAATCAGTTAAATGCAACTATTGCTCTGTACTAGCAGTAATAAATGTTGTCACTTGCACTTAGAGACCCAAAATCTATTGATGCCTTTAGCTTGGGATTGTCACCCAGTTGCTTGCCTACGATCTGATGTAGATGTTGACTGCTCCAAATCTACAAACACTTGTTGGTAATGGTTGAAACTCAACTCACAATGGCTGCTCCAGCTTCTCATGATGTTTTTTTAGTAAGAATCAATGATTCTCTCTAAGCCTTCATTTTTACTCTGCTAGTCTTTTTCACATTTTTTTCAACCTCTCTTTGGAAAATTTAACAAGTGGTAGCATTTCCAAATGAATTTTTAGCATTATTCATATTATTATATTAATTTTAATATAAAAAGATAAAAAATTAATATAATAAATAATTTTATAGAAAAAATATCTAACTAGATAGTAATTAAATTGGCTAGGCCACTTCATTTCTCGAGGGTCTTGCCATTTTTGACCATTAGATCGATGTTAAGTATAATTAAATGGCACAACTTTAGGGTCACCAACTAACACTTGTGACCAAATAAATAATTAGATGAATAATTGGCATTGGGTATCACCTAGTATTTGTGTGACATAAACTAGTTGAAATCCCTCGGGTCTCAAACTTATCAATTTGCACTAACCTTAGTTGTACACATGTGCAACATTTACTTAAACATGTGATTAAAAATTAATTTATATATTGAGGCTTGCAAAAATACATATCCTCATGAGAGCCCTTCCCCTTAAAATTCTTGTAATCGTCCTCGATTGCATTGCCAGACACATCAAAAGTAAAATACTTTATTGGAATTTTCAGAAGGTATCATAGTCAACAAAATATTGTGCACTGTTGTTCAACCATTCTATATGTCCAACATATGTTGAAAATTACTAGCCAACATAATATAACATAAGACTTATAAAGAATCTTAAAACATTGCTAATCATGTGATGGATCCATTAATCATGAGCTCAACTAATTCAACAAAACTAAATTATAGTATAGCATGAACCATGGTTGAAATATCAATGGCATCATAATGTATGTTGATGTTAATAAAATTAGTTGAATATCACTGAAAATTAATGACTATACATTGAAAACCATCATTTGATAATCAATGCTTGATGGTCATTAACTAATGCAAATATACAGTTTCAGACCTGTAGATAATAAACCATACTATATGCATACTACACAGTGTGCCTAAGACATTGAATAGTGATCTCTTGGCAAATATATTGTTAGCCATTATAGTATCATGAATGTATGTTGAATATATCCAAGACCCACTACATCTAGAGTTGTCCGTCAGTAGGGAGCAGAGATCCTAACTCTCTTATGAACATTAGATAATACTCTGGACCGTTGCTCTGTAGAACTTGATTGACTGTGATCTAAAGATGACTCTAACTAGAACGCATCAGGTAAAGCTACAACAATTGAGGATGGTGGTGTGCCAAGTCATTCTCCATTCATTTGGTTTCCATTGGTGAATAGTTTTGAAACTTCACCAAGTACAATCTGGAAACCTTACTTGCGATTGTCCACTTTGTATGTCAAATTTGCTTTGGCACTAATATTTCATTTAGATCTTCAACCTTAGGCTGAATTGTGGTAGATACATCCTCTTGCAAATCACCATGAAATGACCTAAGTAAGCACATATGAAAGGCAGTGTATTCACCAATGTGGAGGCAATTTCAGCCTATAGCATGCATCATTGATCCTCTTCAACACTTGAAATGGCCCATAATATCACACACTCAACTTTATATCTCTCTTTGTCTTTGTGCTTCATCTTTTTAGTCGTGCCTTTTCAAAACACAACACATAATCACCCTCTGCAAAGTGCAAAGCATGCTTATGACAATCAATTGCTCTCTTTTATTTATTTTGTGATCTTTGAAGCACATACTTAACCTTCTAATAAGTTGTATCCATGCTCTCCACGTAGTGATTAGTCTCAAAGATCTTATCTTTTATGTGCAAAATAAGGGATGCTTGCTTACCAACCTCTACCATCTCAAAAGGAGCCTTACCAATGGAAATATGCACTATGTTGTTATATGCAAACTCAACCAAAGGCAAATACTGTTTCCATTGTACTTTGTGGTTTGATACATTGCATGTCAAAAGATCTAAAACTATAAAGTTAGTCTCCTTGGAATGACTATTAATTTCTGGATGGAAGGGTAAATAGAATTTGAGTATTGTGTTCATATTCTCAAACAATCCTTTTCAAAATAAACTTGTTATCTGTGGGGTCATGATCACTAAGTATCAACTCTAGCATACCATGGTACTTTAACACATGCTACATAAAAAGACGTGCCATATGATTAGCCTTTATCATTTTCTTCACTAGAATGAAGTGGGCCTATTTATTGATTCTACATATGATAGTCCATCTCCCATCATTCCTTGTAGATATACGTGGAAGCTTAAAGATAAAATCCAAAGCAATGCTCTACCTAGGCTTATTAGGAATATGCAAGGGTTGCAATAAACCTAATATCTTTTGCTTATCATACTTAACTTTTTAATATACTATGCATGTCTCGACAAATTGCTCAATATATTGCCTCAAAGTTAGTTAATAGAAAAAGTGCTCAATTGCCTTAACTATGGCATCAATACCTCTATGACCTGCATAAGGAGAATGAGTTTCAGTCATCATCACCTTGACTCTCATTGCTTTGTGGCACATGGTCTTAAATGCATCATCAGAAATCCATCTCATAGTACAAAGTGATTATATCTCTGGCCATTGCAAAGCCAATCACATATATTTTCAAAGTCCGAATCAATAGCATATTGATCCTTCATGGCATTCAACTCAATGCGATAAACTATACTAGTAGCTGAAAACTGAGGCCTATGAGACAATGCATTAGCCACTATATTCTTTTTGTCATCTATGTGCACAATTTGAAAGTGAAACATAGACAATAAGTTTGCCCACTGCATATGCTTCTCAAATAACTTCGTCTGAGTCAAGTAGCACAAAGTTTAATTGTTTGTATGCATTGTGAAATCAGCTCCCAAAAGATAGTGTTTTTGTGGAAGTGCATGCATTATAGCCAAGAGTTCTTTCTCATAGACTTGAAAATTCCTCTCTGCACCATGGAGAACAAAACTCTCACAGAGGTAATTAGATGGCTATCTTGCATTAAGATAGTCTTAATGTTGTTCCCATATGCATCACACTGCACGATAAATGACTTTCTAAGATTAGGCAAAACAAGCACATGATCTAAAGTCATTTTTATCATTTAATGCATAAAATGATGAAATTTTCACTACTATCCATTTGAATGGCACATTATTTTTTTGCAAAGCATGCAATGGAGAAGCAATTTCATCAAAGTTCTGTACTTCTTGTGGTACAAACAAAAACCCATAAAATTGTGGATTTCATGAACATTTCAAAGATGTGACCATGAACAAATTGTCACAATCTTAGCACGATCTATAGAATGCCATCAATTGATTTGATGTGGCCCAAAAAGTGAATATCATGCTAAAAGAATTCACTTTTCTTATCATTAACCAACAATTGATGCATGTGCATTTGATTGAATACTATTGACAAATGCTTTGTGATGCTTAGTCTCATTCTTTGAAAAGACAATCATATCATCAAAGAAAGTGTCCACAAATTCCTTGTGCTACCAAAACATGCAATACATCATTCTATTGAATGTGGCACGAGCATTTGTAAGCCTAAGGTTGCATCGACTCTATAAGGTGACTTATTAGGATGGCTATTGTTGGGGATCAAATCTATGCCATGATCCTCTGGCCTTTCATGTGGTAAGTGTCCCAAAAGTGATTGAGAAAAGCAATCAACATATATATTTAAAAATGACATTCAATCTTTGTCCAAACGAGTCACATTCCCAACATTTTTGTTATCAATCTTATCCTTAGTGAAAAGCAAATGCTAAGAGATGATTTTTCATTACTTAGGAAATAGCAGAAGAAAATACAACAGGGACAGATTCCCCTTTCAAATTTACATCCAAAGTATGAACTTTTCCTTTATGAAAGAGGATCACAATCTTATCATCACTGCATGCACACGATGGCACCAATGCATACCAAGCAAGACATCACATCCTTCCAAAGGAGCAAGAAAGAACTCTTCATTGTTTACATAACTCTGAATGTGCAAACGAAGCCTTTCAATGATAGGAGTGATTGCTTTATGTGTCCCTTGCATGCCATACCAATCTCACCCATATCCTTTATCTCATTCTCTTTGATGCCTAAATGAGCCTCCATATCAAGAGAGATGAAATTTGATCATGCCCCTAGATCAAGAAAAATCAATGCATGCTGATATTTAATTTTACCCCATGACCTACAAAGTTCAGTACTATCATCATTGGGTTGATTTGCTACTATATTAGATACTAAAGTAGCATTGGTTTTGCCTTTCTTTCCCCTTTTATCATATTTTTTAGCTTGTTGCCTATTAGAACAGCTCCTTGCTATGTACCCTTCCTACTCAATCACGAATAAAGCGTTTATTGATAGCCATCAATTCTTATATCTTGTACCATTTGTTCTACTCTTTCTCTGCCATTTGTTTCTCTTTCCATCCCCATTTTTAGATTTGCCTTGATTTTTAGCCTTTATTTTAGATATGTCATTTTTCTCAGCCTTAACCTCTTTGATATGTGACTTGACATCAATGTCTTGGAACCTTGCACATTTTCCATGTAGCAATACATTAGTTGTAGTGCAATTTCTATGAGTTGAGACATGCTAGAAACATGGGACTTTATGCAAAAATCGTGTATACCCTTTGGCAAACCACAAACATACTTCTCCACATGCTCATGGAGGGCATTAACTGATAAGAAGTAACATGTAGCAAAGTATCCCAAAACTTCTTATTGTATTTATTCAAGTTCTTGCAATCCTTGAAATCCAACTGATTCCATGTTGTTATAATGTCTACTTCAAAGGCACTTGTCAAGTAATTTGAAGCAAAAATTTGCTTGAACTTGATTCAAGTGGTAATGAGGCATCTAAGATACACAAGGTGGTTCATAACGGTTTCCTCATTACACACCCTTTGTGAAACGTCATAGTTTTTCCACCTTCATCATAGTTCTTTGATGGTCTTATGCGTGTCAAATTATCATAAATAGATAGTTGCAAAAAGGGTGCATTTACTATATTTACTTGAAAACTAGTACTATCAGATGCACTTGTATGACCGACACTAAATCCTTGTGCTTCAACAATCCCTAGGATTGTAGGTACATGTCCATTGGGCCCACTTTGTGCCCCAGGCATCATGCCTATGCCACCATATATGGGATTATGCATTCCTCTTGCATTACTTGGATACATTAGGCATTGTGAGCCTTGCATTGCTTGCTACATACCATAGGGATTTGCACCATATATTCTTGTATATGCAGTGTTTATCCCACTATAGTATGAAAAATGGTACCTCCACCAAAGTATTATTGTTGTCCCATGCTTACATTTGCATGAATACCTTGCTATCTATACTCCTATGGATTGGTACCACCAAGTTGGTCATGCACATGTACTTGTCCATAGATATCAACCATTTGTACTTATCAAGATTTTTGGGCTCTTCTAAAGAAGGCTTTAGGCATCTCCTTCAAATCTTTTGGCTGTCCCAAGATTTAGAAGAAGTATTCTTCTCTTTGCCTTTGTTGGAGCGTTCAAGAACTGAGTAAACTAGGGATCCTTTGCCAATTCAGCAAAGAGTTTTATGGTTGTTTGCATTTGATCCTTTAATGAACATATTATTGAATTTGTAGCCTCTTGCTAGTCATCAACCTCTTGATGTATAGAAGTGCTAACATTTGGGTCATTTCCATTGTTTTTAGCTTGCTGTCCATATTGAGAACCATGTCCAACATCAGTCATTGCATTTTCCCATTCACCACGCGAATGCAATTTCACTGGTGAGAACATATTTAAGTAAGATTACAATGATCCCAAGTTGCAATCAAGTGCTACGGGCCCATCAATTCAAAGGATTTGATGGTATCCAAACAATGAAACCAACCTTCTTTTAGTGGATGGGTGGTAATTCCTCAATCATAACTTCATAACAAAACTAAGCATTAATTGTAAAACTAAAAACAAAAATTTACCTACTAATCTTTGGATAATGCACACTTGGTTGGCCCCAAAACTAGCACCTCTTTTGGTATTTCTTTAGCATTGTCGAAGTAGAAGTTGATTTACAATGAGATTCTCCCCATCTCCTTTGCAATCCAAATTCCCCTTGATGTCCAATGTGACCAACAAGTCTTCAATTTGATTTTCCCATTGATTCGAGCAGAAAATTGACCTTTATTCACTTTGAGAAGAGTAGAAATGTCTCAATTTTGATGATTGGCAGGTTCTCCACTTGATTTCAGCTAAAAATCACATTCAACCTTGAATAATTCAAGCCTTGGAGTCTTCATTGTCTGGCACACTTTTCGAGAGATGCTACATCCTAATTTCTAATGTAAATTAGGGTTTACAATAGAAAAATGTGAAATTCCTCATCCTTAAAGGGTCCAGATGTCAAGATCTTCAAAGCAAAGTTGTGAAATGATAGGGAATGAGAGAGAATGCTAAGGAGAGAGAAAATTCAAAGTTGTCTCATGAGAAATGGTTGAAAATCAGTCAAATGTAGTTGCTACCCTATCCCAATAACAATAAATGCTATCACTTGCACTTGGAGACCCAAAATCTACCAATGCCTTCAGCCTCCCTCAATTGTCGTCTAAGTGCCTAGGATCTCGTGTAGATATTGGTTGACATTAAAATTCAAATGACCAAGACATGCATGCCACAATTTTGCATTTGAAACAACCTGTAAATTTGCAATTGCATGTCATGTTTTTCACACTTTTATCATAGTTATTGAGCTTGTACAACTCACAATATAATGAACTAGATGAAATAATTGTATGAACATAAGAGAGATCATGAATTGTACACATAATTTCATTGGCAATATACAAATTTTCCAACTCCTTTAATTGGATAAGTGGATTTATTGGTTATTAGCATATGTAATAGTATTAACCTTACAAGTGTAGGAGAAGTGAACAAATTCTCTAAATAAGTAATATGCTTATCAACACCATTGTCAAAGTACAACACAGATAAATTTGGAACAGACATGCAAGAATGATGTAAAGAAGGGTCATAATTCCATGGCATACTAAATGTCCATTCTATACTATGTACAACATTTGCATATTTTGAGGGAGAGGTATTTGTAAATAGCCACATTATCTTGTTTCATAGCTAACCAATAGGTCTTAATAACATAATCTTTTTCCTTACACTACTTGCAATAGGCTTTACTATCATTTTTCTTTACATCCTTATTGGTCTTCTTTTTATGAACAACATTTGCAAATTTCTACTTACCAACAAAAAAGTGGCTTGCTTTTATTTTTGTGACTAGCCATAATATCTTGATCTACAATACACAATGGACCTATTTTGCCAAGATTGTTCTTCTTGCAAAAAGACAAAAACTAGCTCATCAAATGAAAAATCATTTGGATTTTCTTTGATAATAAAATAAAGAGTAGATGTAAAACTGTAATAAGGATTAGGAAGACCATTGAGAATGGTTTGCACAAGTGAACTATCTAGCTCATGTGTGGCAAGCAACTTAGATATTTGATTTTTTTGAAAAAACTCTCCATGGAGTCATCAACATCTATAGACTCTCTCTCTAATTACTTATGCAACTAAGCAATATGAGCCTTATTTTTTACTTGATAAAAATATACAAGGATATCCCATGCACATTCAATTATCTCACATGAACGAAGATGTGCAATCATTGTACATTTAATAAATTGTGCAATCAAGGTATACACATCTGCATTTCTACCAATCTACTTAGGAGTAGGTGGTGGTGGTGCTCTAGCATTAAATAGAGTAGAACTAGGACCTAAAATATCCTCAACAACACATGTTCCATTATTTTTACTACACTTGCAAATTTCAAAATACCACCAAGTTTTTTTAAAATTCCATGCACAATATTTCAAAACTCCTTCACAATCAATAAATGACACATCAAATAATCGCACAATGGATAATGGGATCTATCCAACTTGTCCTCAAGTGTCAATATACAAAACATCATTGTTGTTGCCAATGATGGCCATTGACTACATTTGATGCAAACGTTGCATGTGTAGAGAAAAATATGCATAAAAATAACTTATGAAATATAGCATCCTAGAAAGTAGACTAAAAAGGCTCTTATTTACCGTAGTGGGAAGCTCACGGTCAACCGCCAAGCCCCATAGATTGGTAATTGCTTCAAGTGTTTCAAGGGAGCAAAAATTGCTGTCTCTCACCTAGCCGACACACCTTTGATCCTACGGGGGTGTAGTGAGCTTACCTTGATGCTCGAAAGAGTAGCCTGCTCCCTTGAGTGAGCCAGTAGCTCCATGATTCGAGATGCAAGCTCAAGCAACCTCAAGCCTCCTTCTTTGGGCTCCATCATCCATAGATGTGCGCGAGACAAGAGAAGAGAAAAGAAGAGAAGAGAAGAGAAGAAGAAGAGAAGAGATGATGGAGATATTCTTCTCCAAGATCCCTCACCCTCACACACTCACTCTCTCACTCCCTCACACTTCCTCTCTCAAGCACGCACAAGCAAGCAAGGAGAAAAGAAGAAGAGACCACTTTTTCCAGACACCAAAGAATGAGCTCCTCATTCACTTTTTAGGTTATACAAGCTCTAAATCCCTTAGGCACCCATCCCCTTTTTTTTACATGACCAGATAACTTGCCAAGGTTCTCTTTTCTCATTCCCTTCTAGTTGCCTTATCCCTTTACCTATGTCCATTTAGACTTCACATCTTGCATAGGAAGGAGTCTGATGCTCTTATAAAATGAATTACATTGTGCCATGCACTTTCCTTGTGAGAGCCCTCGGAGGTTCTCTTTTATCCTTGAGAGAGCCTCCTTCATCCTTGAGAGGACCTCCGTCATCCTTGAGAGGACCTCCTTTATCCTTGAGAGAGCCTTGCTAGAATATTCGTTGCTCTCCCACATTTGTTTTGAGCTTGCCTTCTTCTTCACTTTTCCTATTTTCTGGGTAGAATGAGCTTCTTCATTCACTTTTTGACTTGGGTTTCCTTTGTCTTCCTCTGCTTCTTTTTGGCTGCATGATCCATGTCTGTGACATGTCTTGTAACATTACCCCCCTCCTAGACAAGTTCCAGTCCCATGGCACTTGCGGGTTTGAGCCGATGAAGATTCGGTGATTTGACAGGTGGTTGTGTGAGTTGATGATGATGGGGCCTTCAAAGTTAGTGGCTTTCATTGCTTGGAGTTACCTATAAAGAAAAGAAGGTGGACTGCTTGGGGGTGTGTCTATCGTATCGTGTGGTGCATTGTGCTTGTGCTAGTGGAACTGGGAGTTGGGTCAAGGCTTGGGTGTTGTCCCACACTCGAGGACCCAGTTTTGGTCTAAGGGGGTGTAGAGAGTGTGGCTTAGGGAGATAGGTCTACCCATTTTCGAGGGTGACCTCCCTAGGCATGTCCTACCCTTGATGTGCCCTAAGTTTGATGTGGGGAATCAAAAGTGAGATAGGGGTTAGGGATAGAGCCGGTTGACCGAAGCTACTAGATGTTCCTAACTTGAGGACCCCTAGATGCAATGACTTTGGCCTACATGTAATGAGATCATTTGGTTGCTTCCCTTGTGATTTCCTTCTAGTGATCTTGTAGTCTTTCTCTTTCCTTCTTTCCTTTTCTTTGTCTTTTCTCTTATTTTCTTTTCTTTTCTTGTTTGTTTCTTTCCTTTTTTTTCTTAATATAAATAGGTGAAGATCTAGTCCTTGTCATCAAAGTCATGAGAGGGGGAGGTTGGAGGCTTAAAGGATTTGCTTAAAAATTGTCTACTTTGGATGTATCCCTTTAGGCCAATTTAAGTGTTAAGAGGAGTATTAGATAGGAAGGGATGGTTGCAGCTAGTGAAATGGCTATTGCTTATATCCTCTAAGAGGGATATGCAAAAAGATGGCAAGAGGTAGTGCGCATCATTAGCCTAGCCATTGCATAGCTATCTATGCCGGCATTGAGATAAAAAAAGAGCGGTGGGAGGTGGTGCTCCTATGACGTGGGTTCCTGTCTAAGTAGTACCCTAAGTAATCTTAGATAATTACAAGTAGTAATAAAGGCAAGATTTGGGAAAAAAGTGAAGTCATTGAGGAAATGGGCAATTGAGTCCCATAGATCTGTTCGAAGAAGGTTCGGCTTGGTGGCACTTACATTACATATCTTTGGAAAATCATATCTACATGGATGTTAGGGTTGAAATCCACCCCTACCCTTCTTGGATATGGCATATATGTGGGGTCATTTCTCTCGAAGGTTAGTGTGTTGCAAAATGACATTCAAGCATTCATGTTGCTATCCCATATTCTCCTTTGCCACTTTGGTTGGGATTCATACCCTTGAACTGTTTGGGGCACCTCCATGACTTTGTCTTTCGAGTATTTGGGTGCTTCTGTTCCCCATTGTGTCGGGTTCTTTTCCCTCTCCTGGTTCCACCTACTGCTAAACCTTCCTCCCACACTTATTACCTCCTCCACCACTTTGGTCGATAGCACTTTGTGCATAAGGTGGAGGGGAATTCGAATGTGAAGTCGAAGGGTTGGCTACCATTTTCTTTTTGCTCCCATACTATGAGTTCCACATTACAATCCACTCGGAAGTAGTCCACTTGTGGTGGAATGGGTGTTTTAGGGGCTATTGTTGGGCTGGGCTTTTAATCTTATTTTTGCCTACTCCAACATCCTCACCCTTTTCTTATTGAGTTGTGCTCGGAGTGGCCTCTACCTTTGAGCTTCACTTTTGGGCTCTTGTGGCTCTAATTCCTTGGATCTTGCAGCTTGCGGTTGGATGTGTAGCCCGTGTCTTAGAGCCCTGCTGGAGATCTCCGACTTTCTCCTTAATGATCAATGGCCTCATCCTTTTTTGATTGTGTGGTGTTTAAGAGAGTATTGAGGAAGGCGCTTTGTTGGGCTTCCAAGCTTATTTGTGTGGCCTCTGCCTTGCTTTCTGCTAACACCTTGTCACCTGCAAGGGCTAGCTGGCTTGCTAAGGCTCTTGTTCCTCCTTCACTCTTGCCCACCCATTCATCTGCGCTTCTTTTCATCTCTTCCAAGCTTTCATCATGTCTTTGGGCTAAGGCCCTTATTCTCTGTTCTTGCTCCTTGATTTCTCTTTCTAGTATTTTCTACTCTTCTAGCTCCACCTCCACCCTCTTTTCCAACTTGTGCATGTTTTCTTGGTACCTTTGGGCTCTCTCCTCTTCTTTGGCTGTGATACTTTGGTGGTGGTACCATTTTTTATGCTATGGTTGGATAGGAACCACATATACGGGAATGTATGGCACAAATCCCTATGGTGTGCAACAACCAATGCATGGCTCACAACACCCAATGTATCCATGTAATGCAAGTGGAATGCCTAATCCCATGTATAGCAGCATAGGCATGATGCCTAGGGCACAAAGCGAGCCTTATGGATATGTATTAGCTCCCTCGGGGACTATTGGAGCACAAGGATTTGGTGCTGGTCATGTAACCTCTTCATATATCCTTGCACCTCTTTTTGTTGTAGGATTAGGAGCTTGTACTCCCTTTGAAGTGCCATTAGCTCTTGATTTTCATATTCAAGCTTTCTTCACCAGTTGTCTTCTTATCCTTCTTTAGCCTTGAGCTCTACTTTTAGCTCACTTATTTCTTTCTAGTAACCTGCCCACTAGGCGTGTTTTCTCTAGCTGGAAGGTTTTGTTTCGGTCACTAGAGTTCCTCCACTTCCCCCTTGAATCGTTTCTTTGTTATAACTAGAAATTGCACCCACGCCACAAGGTTGCTGGCATCCACCGTGGTAGCAGAGCCTTGGGTGGGTGTAGAGACTGGGGTGGTGGGCACTAAGACATGCGGAATTGGGTTAATCAGACCCTTGCCCTTGCCTTCAGCTACTGGGGATGGCATGTCTTTAAGTGCTTGGGAGCTTGTGCTTGGGCGTTCCTCTTCGTGAGGGCTCATGGGGGCACCCATCTCTTCTTCCCTTGAAGGTTGCTCCATGGAGAGGCGGATGGCTAGGGCTATGTCTTCTTCTTCTTTCCTTTTTAACTCTTTGGCCTCTCACTCAACTTTCCTCCTCCTCTCTCCTCTTCAACTTTCCTGGAATCCTCTGTTATTCTTTTTGCCTCCTCCTTTTCTCTTCTCTTTCTTCTTTCTTCGACGCTTTTGGACTCACTTTGGGCTCTTAGTAGATCAACTCTTTCTTTTCTCTAGCTCTTTTCTTTGGCCTTCTTCTGTGGAGTCTTTTTCTTTGACTTCTTGGCCCCTCCTCGGCTAGATTGTATTTTCCACTCCCTTTCGTCGTCACTCACCGTCCTCTCGCTGGACTACTCCTGTTCTTGGCAAGGAGGGGACATGTCTGGTGTCTCACCGACTTCCTCATCATCTTGTGCTTCCCCCAAGGCCTCTCTGATGATGGGCGTCAAGACCCCTCTGAAGCTAATGGTAGGCCTTTGACGACGAAGACTTACTAGCTTTGGAGGCTGTGGATTCTCCCTCCGCGAGTCTTCCACATGTGGCCAATGCTTTTGCTAAAGTTTTTATTGTCTTTGGCATGAAGTTGTTTAGGTTCACCTCATTGAAGGACTTGTCAGTGATGCTTTCCAACATTGGCACATTGATTTTGCTCATCAATGTGTTATACCTCTAGTTGGAAAACAAGGCATGCACCATTTTGGCATGTAGTTGGACTTTGGGGTCAGGGATGTTAGCTACGTCAATGACATCGTTGGTGTTGACCATCACTTTGTCCATTCCCAACATGCTATACACGTGCCTTTTTGCCTATCTTTCAACTTTGTTGGGCATGTCCGGTGCTCTCTACACCAACTCGAGACTTCGCTCGATTTCCACCTAGCGGGCTTCATTCTCTTAACGCATCATGATAGTGCCACGGTTCCTATTGAATGTCCGAAGGAAATCCACACACTTCTCATAGTCCACGGCTTGGCCCACCTTCTCCACATACTTTTGTAGTTGACACCGCTTTACAATTTGCTTGATAGCTAGCTCCTCCATTACTATGTCTTCCAAATTTAGGATATGAGTGAATTTGAATTGGCTATAGGCCCTTATCTCCACTGCGAGGCCGTACTTTTCTTGCTCTTCCTCCGAGAACGGCAGTTTGCTGGTTTTCTGCTGTCCTGCCATTGTAGGTGCTTGCCATGAAGCCATAGCCCACCATTAGTATTCTTCAGGTAATTTTTGCAGAAAGACACATAGGAGATGAAAGAAATGCTTATGATTTTTTTTTTGAAATGTTTAAATATAGACAGAGAATATTTCTTTAATGGTCCATGCATTTCACAAAAAATTTTAACACTTTTACTCAATCATGAGGTGACTTTTACTCATTATTTTCCATTTTTGAACAACTCCAACACTCCCTTTTCTATGAGGCCCCCTGGACGCTCTATCAAAGTATAACGTGTACGTCCACAATGGGTTTACATAACCAGCCATAAAAAACTCCTCTATTCATAAGTATGATAATCAAAATTCAACATATTTAGAGGATGAACCGACGGCTCCATCCCACTTTCTTCATTAAACTCAACAGGGATAATCATCAAAATTTGTAAACAGTGATGGCAGAAAACTTTAATCTCCTACACAAAGGTACCGTCTTCTTGCTCAACCACTTTGTATCCCTTGCTCCACCAGATAAGCCTCCCCTGATGGTATCTTTGCTCTAGATATGGGTGCTCCAAATAAGGGATTAACTGCCCCATCGACCAATTTAAGCTCTCATGCAGGTCTCAAATCAACCCCAGCATGGACCTATAATGCATTTAGCACGTTAGTATATTTAGAAATAATAAGGTTTAATCTTAGTAAGATTAACCTTATTCTTAAATTCCACTCCTTGTAGATTAGCTAATAAAACCTTGAACTTATTTTTATATATCTGAACTATCTTGTAAGGGCCATCCCATCTAGGTTCCAGCTTTCCTGGAAATAACTCTCTATGCACATCGTAATACAAAACTAAGTGCCCTTTTTTAAGGGTATACTTCTTCGCCTTTAGATCATGCAACTGCTTCCTCCGATGTTTAGCTACCTCCTGGTGTAACAAACTCTGCAATTTGAGCTCGTCCAAGTGGACTATAGTCATAAACCGCTCAAATAAGGCATCTTCATCACCCAAAGAATGATTGATTGCAAATCTTATGGTCGGCAACTCAATTTCTAAGGGCAAGATACACTCCTCCCCGTAAACTAATTTAAATGGGGTGTGGCTAGTGGCTCATTTAAATGTCGTATTATACACCCAAACTGCCACATATAATTTTGTATCCCAGTCCCCTTTCTTTTCAGAGACTATATTGGATAGGATACCCACAAGTTGCTTATTGGTACTTTCAACTTGTCCATTGGCTTGCGGATTATAGGGGGTCGTCTTGTTATGCTTAGTGCTCCATGCTTCAATTAGGCTTCTAATTACCTTATTCAAAAAATGAGTTCCACAGTTCGATACTATTTCCTTTGGCGGACCAAAACGGTAGATGATCTGCTCAAGTAGGAAACTAGCAGTCTCTTTTGCATTGTCCTGCCTCGTCACCCGTGCTTTTGACCACTTTGTAAAGTAATAAGTTGCTACTATAATGTATCTTTTTTGAGTAGTAGACGATAGGGTAATAAGTCCCACAAAATCGATGCCCCACTTCTCAAATGGAAGGATAGCCATAATAGGTGTAAGTGGATGCTTCCTATTCTCTCGATTGTCATGACTTTGACATGTATCACATCTCTTAACATACTCAAATGAATCCTGGAAGATGGACGGCCACCAATAACTAGCTCATAAAGCCTTCTGTGCCGTCAACTGCCCAGCAAAGTGCCCTCCATAAGCGGAGTCATTTTATTCTTCCAAAATAAAGAGAACCTCGTTAGGCATCACACATTGGCGATAGATATCATCAACACCTTGTCGATATAATGTCCCTGTGATCAAGGAAAATTTCAATGCCTATTGTTTAATCTTCCTCTTCTCGGGTTTTGATAGAGTAGCTCCAGTCTCTCGCGTAGAAAGATAGTATGTTATAGCAGCATACCAGGAGGGAATAGACGCCGTATCAATCTTAAACAATGTTTCCATGTCACTTCCTTCAGCCATGGCCTGTTTTGACTCTCCGAAGTCCACAAGACACTCGACAATGCCGTGAAGCTTCGGTGGCTTGCTCTTAATCTCGTAATCAAACTCCTGCAAAGTGATTAACCGCTTTGCTAAAATGATTAGGCAGTTGTAACATATTCAACAACAATCAAAGCCCTTTCACCTTCGTATAAAAAACCACCCTCTCATAAAGAATGTAGTGCCTGAACTTCTTGGTCACAAATACCATCGCAAGGCATAACTTCTCCATATAGGTGTAGTTGATTTTTGATATGCCCAACTTGCGACTAGCAAAAGATATCGGATGGTACCACTTTTCCTCTCAAATTTGGGCCAAACAGCAGTTGATACCATACATAGTTGTTGCTAAAAATATATAGAATATTTCACCCCTTTTAGGTGCTTTTAAAACAGGTGCTTTGGCAAGCTCTTGCTTTACATAGTCAAAAGATACTTTGCAAGCATCACTCCATGAAAACTGACAAATTAAAGGACAATAGGTTTGTTAGTGGCAACGTTCTTTCTGCCAAGGCATTAATAAACCTCCGATAATACCCTACCAATGACAAAAAGCTATGCACTTCCTTTGGAGTACGTGGTGGACTCATGGTGACTATGACCTTGATCTTTTCAGGATCAGTCGCAATCCTTACGAAACTGACCACATGGCCTAACAAGAGCCCATAAGAAACTCTGAAGACGCACTTTCGTGGGTTAAGAGCTATGCAGAATTGTCTGCAATGCTCAAAACACTTCCATAAGATAATTAACTGTCTATCCCTTACGGTGGCTGCCCCCAGATTGTCAATAAATACTTTCAGTTCCTCGGGGGAAATGTCACCAAAGGCCTTGTCGGTTGTTCTTTGCCACGAACCTAGTGCATTACATAACCCAAATGCCATCACATGGTACGCAAAGGTATCGAAGATAGTAATAAACATCGTTTTTATCTTGTCTTGCTCAGCAATCACCATTTGGTTATACCCTGCAAAGCAGTCCATAAACAAATAGATTTCCCTACCCACTAGTTGATCCAAAATTTGGTCGATAAACGACAATGGGTAGTAATCTTTAATAGTTTTCTTGTTCAACTCTCTAAAATCTATGCAAAGCCGGATCTGATTATTATTCTTCTTCCTGATCACAATTGGTGAGTGCCATTCAGTATGCTGAACATGGAAGATCAAATCCGCTTTCCGCAACTTCTGTAGTTCCTCGAACAACCCGTCCCTTAATTCAAAAGGCATACGCCTTACTTTCTGACGTACAGGGCATGTATCTTTTTTTACAAGAATAGTATGCACAACTAGACTAGGAGGAATACCCCTAAGTTCATCATAGCTCTAAGCAAAGATGTCACGGAACTCCTAAATCAGGGACACATAGTCCTCTCTCTCTTCCGAACTGAGCATAGAACGCAATTTGATTGGCTGCGAATCATTAGAGGCGTACCAAGGTCTAGCTCAATAACATCCGTGCTTCTTATTCGATCATGAGGCTCTATTGGCTCATTCAAGGTTACCTGATAAATATCCTCTGTAGTGGACCCTTCCTTAGATCCATCACTCTTCGATGACGTCTCACTATTAGATGGATTATCTACTGTTTCTAGTTCACTGGAGGATAAAGGAGCTCTCTCCCTCTGAGGAGACTTAGGGTAATCATCCACTATTACACGATGGGCACCTCAACCTAAAATTACTGGACTAGTGGGTATATTGACTTGACAGTCTGTTCGTAAAATCCAGGGCCTTCTTAGAAAAACTCGATAGCTAGGACGTCTTGCAAACCTTATCACCCTAAAGTCCAGATATCATTCCACGCTTGCAACAATAACGTGGACTTTAGTGATGCAACCTTTCGATTGTCTTAGACTATCATCCGCCATCCTAAGAAGTGTGGAGCCGTCTTTTTGAATTTCGAGACCTAGCCACTCCATCAAGTCGAAACTTATGATATTGACGGAGGATCCAGTGTCCAGGATAGCGTGCTCCACTAATATTCCATCCACATACATTGGAACCCTAGGGCAATGCTTTTCAGCATGATCAAACCAATCTTCTCCCACTCTAGCTATGCCCAAAGGTTCTACTATATACCCGTTATGCAGGGTTTTCTTGAATTCCTTGCATATTTCTGGAGAAAGTTTAATCAATTGCAAGAGATTCACATCTGGTTTGACTTTGCAAAGAGAACTTGCTAGGTCAAAGTCATGGTAGTTAGCCAAAGTTCTCTTCTCGCACCAAACCATTCTTTCCTTTGGTCGTTTGATCGCTGGCTTTAGTGCCTCTTTTTTGACTTTTGTATTCTTTCTTGGCACATCTCTATCCTTCTCGGGATCCACTTTACCGTAAACAGGCCTTAGAGGTCCACCTTCCATATCCAGATTCATGACTCGCTTTTCCCTAGCATGCTGCTTAGGGTTTCCCTTGACAAGTTTTACAGTTCCTTTATCACCCTCTTTAATCTTTTGCCCTCTTGTTACGACTCGTAAATTAGAAGTTTTGGCATCATTGACACGTACAACCTCAATAAGGCTTACTCCATTGCCATGAGGCAACTCCTTTACAACAATCTTTCCTCGTTGCAGTATTTGTCTTGGTCCCTCATCTTGCTGGAGATTATTCCCTTGTGCACGATGATTAACTGGACCAGATTGTTTACTTGTTGAAGAGAGCTGATCTTACTCCAATAGGTAGCAGCTAAATGGCCAGACTTCTCACAAATATCACATTTGACATTCGGGCAATTCTTAGGGAAATGTTGGCCACCACACTACTTACAACTGAATCTTGAGGAGCCACTCTCTTTAGGGTGTCGACTCCCTATCAAATTCTGTTGCTTCTTAAGGAAATTGATATCCACAGCTATTTATCGATACTGCTCAGAGATCATATCGGTGTAGTGCTTCATCATGTCCTTAACTTCACCAAGGACATTGGAGGCACTCGACTCGTAGCTGCAATTATCAGTTTGTCATCCCATGGGCCTAACCACTTGATTAGGGATTGGCCGTTGACCTACTAGGACAACATTATGATTCATTGTTTGGTCCCCACTATTTAGTGAGGCCGCCTGACTAGCCATGGGCATAGTCATGCTAGGAGGAGTTGGTAACATAGGCAAATTTGGCATGATCCCTCCTCTTCCATTCATGTTTGACATGGGATCCCCTTGACTCCCATTGGTCAAGGCCAACTTATCAATCCAATTTATCATTGCTGCATAAGCCGCTTGCAAGCGTGACTCTACTCCTTCTGGTTGGGTAATAGTAGTGTCAATGTCAGCCAAAGCAACACTACTCAGCTGCACCTGGATATTAAAATCCAATCCATGTAGGAAATATTGTAATTGGACAGCCACTGGAATGGGGATATAAGTATTTAGTTTATGAAGAACTTGCTTTAATTTCTTGGCATAGGATGGACATTCTCATTTGGCTCTTGGCGTGTTACATTCAAGATACACAACCAATATTGTCCACCCTTCTCAGGGGCAAACTCTCTACAGAAAGCCGTAAAGAATTGGGCACTGCTAGTTATGGTTCCAGCTTCGAGACTGTGGTACCATACTGCCGCTCTTCCTTTTAACGTCTTGTTAAAGAACATCATTAGGTGTCCTTCGTCTTGGATCTGATAATTGAACATGAGTGTTTGAAACTCCTTAATGTGGATTTCTCCATCTTCTTTTGCTAACCCATGGAAAATGAGCAATGGCTACAACTGGATTGACAACAGGAGTTTGTGTAGGTAAAACTACACCCCCACTTGTTCTGGGTTGATCAACTAGAAGTAGGGAAGTACTAGGACTTCCACTTGCACTCGAAGAGCTACTCGTAACACTTAGGTTACTAGAACCACTGCCACTTATGCGCAATGGGCTACTCCTTTGAGGAGAATAATGACTTACGATCTCCAACCACCGTCTAACCCTCTCAACACATTCTGCTTTTTGTATTTTAGCTTGACAGTCCTTGTCAGAGGACATAAACCAACTATTTGGTCCCTAGAAACCCTAGATTCGAGAACCACCACTTGTTGGCGGCTCCCAGTAGACACACCAATGATGGGACCTAAAATGGGCCGGCATTGGCTAAGGCACTAGCTAGACCTTGTGCCCTCAACAGAAAACCCCACCACATGGCCTCACAGGCTAGGAGCGTCTGTCGAGGATACACTATCCTAAACACTAACCACTTCTCATTTATAGTCTGTATTCCAATAGATGTTCCCTTTTTCTTGTCTCCTCAGAGAGAGATCATACATATGTCGGCAATAAATGCCACATATTACACACACATGGCATCCCACTAAGCTGATTGCCGTGGCCCTACTGCAGCTCTCCTATATCTTGGGGATTGGCCCCTCGATGTGCTGTTTCCACACATAGACACATTCGAAACAAACTTCCCTCTTAGTGCCAATATATTTAACGTTCCAGGAGTGCACTTATCCATCCCCTTTGACCCACCATCTAGACATATAGCTAGGTTTCTCACTCTCTATACGTGGGTCAAGTCCTAGAGAAACCAAGTGCTATGCATCCAAGAGCTTGTAATTGATACCATTTAACGATGCTTGATGCAAATGTGTATATGCTTAAGTGCTCAAACAATTGAAAAACAGCCTCGTGCATTGTGCAAATCCATTCTTTTCATGTTTCCATACACTAACGCGTAATTGCTGCGATGAGATAGACACCAGGCCTTATGCTTGTGTTGTACTTCCCTTTATTTAACTTAACGTCATCCTATATGAATAATGCAGCAAATACATCAAATTTGATATTATATTTCGACACTCAAACTTCCCTCCTCCCCTACCGTTTAAAGTTTTGCCTCCCCTACTGTTTAAGGTTTGATATTATATTTCAGCACTCAAACTTCCCTCCTCCCCTACTGTTTAAGGTTTTGCCTCGTTGCATAGGTAAATGGGTAATTGCATGTGTATTTCACACGCAGTAAATACTCACAAAAACATATAAATGGGGATAACCTAAGGCAAACCCTCATGCTTTATCTTCATTATACACTCACAGACTCATTCATAATTTTCCTCGTCCGTTCCCTATTTTTCCTCCTTTTAAAAAGCAAATTTCCATATTTTTTCTTATTTATTATTAAAAAAAATGGAAGAAAATTAGCATTACTTTAGAGCTGTGGCTCTTGAGTCCTTAAACAGCAAACGTGTATATTTTATTGGTGTTTTGTTTCATGCTTTTCCCATTTTAAGCCCAAAAACCCTATTTTTACTCTAAAAACCATGCTTTTCGAGGTTTTTTCATTTATTTTCCACACTTTAAGTGCATATTTTCTGAGTTTTTTATTATGAAAGATTAAAACCAGTAGTAAACAACATGTCCATCAATTTTCAGTCCATATGAACATTGCTAACCTCATCAAATGCGGAAAAAGAGCAATTTTCTTTGTAAAAATGTCATTACCGTGTATCTTTTATTATTTTGGGTTTTGAAACTTGTTGCGGGTCTACAAACCAGGGCCCATTTGATGCTTAGCTCGCCTCCACACTTCCATCCTCAGCCCACCTTCAGTTTGGAAGCAATCCGGTACCGCGTCGGATGAGCATTCACCAACCGGGCTTCATTCTTCTTCACATGCAGGAATTGCCCCTTGCAGGAGAGAAAGGGAGGAGAGAGAAATACTGTAATCTGATCTCCACAACTGGGCAGCTATTTGAGGAGCGGACTGGAGCGATGGAGAGTGAATATCAAGGGTAGAGCAGGCATGTAATCGGTTGGGGGGGTTACTTACAACCCCCATATCCCATCTCAATGATTGGAGAAGAAGATGGTGCCTTCCCTACATGCCCGCATGAAAAACAGCGCCCCACCAACCATCCCCCCCCCCCCCCCCCCCCCCCCCCCCCCCCTACACCCACCCACCCCACAAATTCGTTTTTTTTTGGGGGGGCTTCCCAAAGGTCATACTCTTGGCATCCTTTAAGTCCATTTCCACTTGACTTTAGTCTTGGCCTCTCGGGCAGTCCCTCTTCCACGTTCGGTACCCGAATTGAAGAGGAGAGCTACTTTTTGCCACACACAAGAATCAGCTTCTCATTCACTTTTGAACTTTATATGCATGCCCTCCCTTCTACTAGATGGTAATATCTAAGTCTATCTTTCCCAACAAGTGTTAAAGGCCTTTATCTTCTATACGTTTTTTAGGTCTAGAAATCACATTGCACCTTAACACATCTCTTTTTCCAAGGTTCCAACAAACTCCCTCATCTCATCATCATCCATAACTAAAATGACACTAAATAGCTCGTATTTGCATATTTCAACAAGCAGCTTCCTATCTGATTTACACATATTTTCTTGTTGCATTGCTTTCGCAATGGTACATACACTTGCTAAGTTTAGTAGGTACATATAAGATAACCGGAGCCTCTCTCTCTCTCTCTCTCAAATGAGAAAGCTACAATTTGCTTAGGTTAGGTGCATGACTGCACTAATCATGGTGTCCTTTAGTGCCAAGCCACAAGAAAACCTAACCTAGACACCATGCACATTGCACGCATAAGGAAATCCTTGTGTCTTTGTGTGCGAAGTGAGACCTGGGACATTGATACAAAGCGAAAAGTGCAAGTCTCAAATTGTTTAGGTCAGGTTAATGATTGCACTAATCATGGTGTCCCGTTGGTGCCAAGCCACGAGGATGTGGGACCCAAACACCATGCGCAGTGCAGGCAGAAGGAAAGATTTGTGCCTTTGTGTGCCAAGTGAGGCCCGATACAGTGATATAAAGGGAAAAGTATAAGCCTCAAATTGTTTAGGTCAGGTTAATGATTGCACTAATCATGGTGCCCTGTTGGTGCCAAGCCACAAGGATGTGGGACCCAAACACCATGCACAGTGCAAGCTTAAGGAAAGCCTTGTGTCTTTGTGTGCCAAGCGAGGCCTGGGACACCGATACAAAGAAAAAAGTGCAAGCCTCAAATTGTTTAGGTCAGGTTAATGAATTCACTAATCATGGTGCCCCGTTGGTGCCAAGCCACAAGGACGTGGGACCCGAACACCATGCGTAGTGCAGGCATAAGGAAAGCCTTGTATCTTTGTGTGCCAAGTGAGGCCTGGGACACTCACACAAAGAAAAAAGTAAAAACCTCAAATTGTTTAGGTTAGGTGCACGACTACACTAATCATGGTGCCCCTTTGGTGCCAAGCCACGAGGACGTGGGACCCAAACACCATGAGCAGTGCCTAGAAATAAGGAAAACCTTGTATTTGTGTGTGCCAAGCGAGGCCTAGGACACTAACAAAAAGCAAAAAATCCAAGAATCAATTTTTTTAGGTTAGGTGAATGACTACACTAATCATGGTGCCCCTTTGGTGCCAAGCCATGAGGGCATGGGACCTAAACACCATGCACAACGCAGGCATAGGGAAAGCCATGTGTCTTTCTGTGCCAAGCTAGGATAGTGACTCAAAGAGGAAAGTGCAAGCCTCAGATTATTTAGGTCACACGTAAGAGAAAACCACACACATTTGCATTTTTATTCAATTTCTAGATTGAGCTCACCAATGTAATGCTTGTTGTTGAAATGCTTACCAATGTAATGCTTTTAAAATGTTCTTGCTTTGTTTCACATGGGATTCAATGCATTATGTAATATTTTAATGCTCTTGTTTTGTCTCACATGGTCTTCAATGATTTTTCCCAAACCAAGAGTGCTTAACTATAAGAGAGAGGCTAGGAGAGAGAGAAAGAAGAGAGAGAGGGACTGCAGAAGAGAGAGAAGAGGTGCAGGAAGAGAGAGAAATATTGTAGAGAGGAGAGAAAGAGAGAGAAAGAAGGGAAGAGGAGAGAGAAATGGTTGTCAGCCACCATGGAAGGACATGAGAGAAGGTGAAGAAGGTGAAAGGACAGATGTATATTCATAATTTTGTACCATGCCAATGTCCTTCACACCTTTTATACCTAGGTCAGTGTGACACTAGTATTTCCCTCCATTACAATCCATCCTTGATTGGATGTTTTTGTCCCCAAAAACAAAGAAATGAGGAACTTGTAACATGGGTTAGAGAATTGTAATGGAGAGGATATGAGACTCTATGTAGGCATATGGGAGGTTATGTATATGGCTGCAAGCATACTATCGGATGCATACATCAATGTGGAACCATAGGATGATGACTTGATGCATTCTTCTTTAATCATGAACTGCAACCTAATAGAATAAACATGATGTCCCTGTAGACCCTGCTGTACAAAAACTTCCATAAGTCTGGGTAGGCTGAACCAAACCAAGCATTTAATAGCTCTATAGAAAGCTCTTTCATTATACTATCAACTCATGTAAGTGATACATCTCTGTAAGCAATTCATAATTTTAAAGATCTCAAAACAAAGAGCTGGCATGAAGCAGACTGTAGTGAAATAGGGCACTTAACTTGCATCCTTTGCATTTGAAAGATCATCATGAAGATATGAGGATTAGCCATAGATGCTTACTGACCTACATATAGTTTTTAACACCCTTTTGTCCACCTGGATCAAAGGGAAAAGTGACATCACTACCATGCATCAAATCATTGTCCTCCAAGACATAGATATCATCATCCATAAAATCATATGTATGTGCTCCTTGCATCGAATCATTGTCCTCCAAGACATAGATGTCATCATCCATCAAATCATATGTATGTGCTCCTTGGGCTACCAAATCATAAGCAATTAAACCAAATACTACATGATATGCATGACCTTCCTCATGTTGACGATCTTCCTCATGTTGGTCATGATCTTCATGATCCACTATGTCATCCACTTGTTCGTCTTCCTCTTCATTGTTCTCGTTATCCAAAAACTCTAAAACAATTGCTAGTTTAGCATTCCTTTTCCTGCATGTATCCTTGTGATTGGAGGACATAGGCTCAGCACATCGGTAGCATAGCCCTTGAGCATGCAGTTGTCTTACATCAGCATGGGTGAGAATCTGTCCTCGAGTAACATCATGTTGCCCCCCAACATATTGACCACAAGAAAACTGTTCATAGACATCGACATCATGCATAGAGTGCTCATCATATGCATGCTGATTGTGATCATATGCACCACACTGTTTGTAATAGGGTGGCTTTCCACACTCACTCCTGCACAATTCAATCAATGATTGCATAGAGTCCCCTTGAACTTTTGCATCAGTCCTAGCAATTAGATCAATCAGCATGTTCTTGTGTTGTACATGATCCAGGCCTTCTCGCAAAACAATATTGCCATAGAGGTTTACATTTGCCTCCACAATACATTGTTGTACCAACTGAGGGGCATTAAGTGTTAATTGTTGTACAAGTACCCGCTCAACCAGGACAACATCTACTATTTCTGCAGCCATCATTGTATCATCAAATATCATGAGTGCATGTGCTAATGCAACCATCATATCAACCATTCCAACATCAAGCTTGCTGAACATAATTTTCTCTATGGTACTTTTGATGACCTTTCTATATACACATTGCTGCCCATGAGAGTAAGCATGAACATCATACATATAGGCATGGTGTTGCCCAAAACCAGATGATGGCTGCTATTCGTGCATGGATTGCAGCCCATATGGGGGCCTTGCACTCTCTGCATGCATTCCATACAATCCAAAATTACCAGCAATAGGTGATGCATGGTTGTCATTCACACCTGACATAACCATATTGTTGTAACAAGGTGCTCTTGGAGCATTGTAATAGCCATAACGGTCTAGATACCTTGCATGCATTCCCTCATTTACCTCAGTCTGCTTTTGGTCCAAATACCCATCAGTTGCTTCAACAACCGCAAGCATTAGGATCTGTATCACCTTTGTGTCCCCCCCCCGCTAGTAGCCTAAACCTCAAAGTTGGAGCGAAATGGCAATGTCTCAAAACCCTGTATAATTCTTGTGATCTGTGTATGCTTAAGTCTCTTTTGAGATGAGAGGAAGTCCTCTGCAGCCACACTCGCAACCTTTCTTTCTTCGAGTGCAAGAGGAGGCTGAACTTCTACTCCAAGCGGAGATGGAGCTCGCCAAACTTGAGAAAGAGAAGAAGGCTAGAAGATCCACAACATCTCCAATCAGTCTCACCAGGTCAAAGAAATAGACTTCGAAGAGAACTATAGTGATGGAGAGAGGTCACAAAGAAGAGCTATTCCTGCTAGGAGTCAGTCAGAGTCACGAAGCCAGGACAGAGAATCGAAGATGGGAAAACCAATAGTGCTCTGAAGGACAGATTTTTCCCTTTCTCAGGTAGTTCTCCGGCCATTGCAGGAGACAATTCTTCTAAAATGAAGGTTTACGGGCAGGTAGATAGCTGGAGCATTCGCTTCTCTTCAATGCGTTACGAGCAGCCCCAGTAGTGCAATAGATGGGACAGAAAATCATCCAATTCCAAGCTTCTATATTTGAAGCACTATCCTGGAACCATGCCTTAATAGTCCGATACGTGAGAACGTGAACAGAAGCTCTAGACCGAGCTTCGTCGAAGATCATCCTCTAGTGGATTTCAAGATGGTAAATATGGAAAGGCTAATCAAGCAAGGGTTATTGAACTGGCAAATGGTAGTAAGCTCCTCGGATATGCTGTAGCCTTTAACATTCTCGCAAGCCTTAGCTACGGCTTCTTAGTGTAGGGCTTTCCCGGGACTTCATGACACCCTAGTAGAAAATGTGAGCCCGGATAGAGAAGAGGAACTTACCCTCAAAATTGAAGATGGGTTACCATTTTGTCTCCTTGCCTCCAGATTCAACTGAGCCTCTTGCCATAACTTGTGTGGAGTCCAAGAAAGCTCATGTACCTGTTTGACTAGGGTTTCTCTTTCTTTTTTTTGAAAACTATAACTAGATGTGAGGAAGGAGAGAGAAGACTCCTGTACCTGTTTGACTAGGGTTTCTTTTTTTTAAAAAAAACTATAACTAGATGTGAGGAAGGAGAGAGAAGATTGGATCAAAGACTGAAGCTCTGATACCAATTGTCAAGGAGAGGGATTGGGAGAGAGAAGATTGTAGAGAAGAAGAAGAAGAAGAGCAGAAGAGAGAGAAATACAGTTTTGAGGAGAGAGAATCATGGTTGCATTTGGTTGAGTTTGCCTATAATAACTCTACACATGCTAGCATTGGAGTTTCACCTTTTGAGGCCTTTTATGGTGGTGCCCCTTCTTGTGGTTATCTTCAATGATAAAATAAATCCACAAAGCAAGGAAGAATTGGATAGAATGCAGGCCTTACTTCAACAGTGTAAAGTTGAAGAGAGCCCAAGATCAAATTAAGCTTTATGATGATGACAAAAGACGGGATGTGGAGTTCCAAGAAGGGGATTTGGAGCTCTTGAAAGTGCCTAAGTCTAGATATGCCTCCCTTAAAGATGGGTAAGTTGGCGCATAGGTTCTATGGACCATACCGGATTATCAAGAGGATGGGAGACTTGGCATATCGAATGGCATTACCCCCATCTACGAAGATCCATAATGTCTTCCATGTGAGTCAGTTGAAGCCCTTCATTGGCTCAGCAGTGGACTATGTTGAGGAGCTCCCACAGATAGATGAAGAAGGCATCATTTAATACATACTCAAAAAAGTCATAGGACAAAGGGAAAAGAGGCTTCGCTCTCACTCAATCATGGAATATTTGATTAAGTGGCAAGGTTTACCACTCAAGGAAGCTTCTTGGAGGCCAGCTTCAGTTTTGAAAGAGTTCCCATACCTTTTAGAAGCAGATTTGGCTGAAATCTAGCTAACTATGGCCTTGTTTTCCCCCAGACAGACTGTAGACAGCACTCTGTATTAAAGCAAATTTTATTTTGCACTACGGACAACAATGCACACCATACATGGGCTGAAAGTACTTATTGAGAGCTCCGTTTTGATGTATAACACACCCCGTTCGGAGCCTCCCACAGAAAGTTATGATAGATTCAATACAGCAGGGTTTTGTAGTAAATAGCATGCTGTCCATTGTCTACAGCCCGCATTTACTCCAGATATTTGGGTTAAAAACTCATGTTTATAACTCCCCAATAAGACCCATGTATTGTGCATACCCCATGGCCCATCATACACAATAATACATCTTCATTTATCAGCATACCCTTGTAATAATGCCGCAGAGTAGTACTCTGATCGGCCCCTCTGAGTTACCACATGTATCCAAATTGTTTTTGAGGGCAAAAACCTTTGGGTGGGGATGGAATGTAAGAGAGGGGGATTTAATAACAGGAAAATATTAGCTACACTGGTTGGTATACAAGGTGAGAGAGACTTCATTTTTCATTATCAGATAATTATACAAGTCTTCTTTCTCCTTCACCTTGCTCTCCAAGCTTCCATGTCTTCCCTCCCTCTCTCCTAGTCTTTCTCTCTTCATTTCTAGTATTTCTCTCTCCTCGTAACTGGCTTTCTCTCTCTTTTGCTCTTCTTCTTCTTCTTCACTGCAATCTTCTCTCTCTTCTTTCTCTCTCCCAGTCCCTCTCCTTGAGATTAACATGCAATGTCATGTGTTACCAACTCACAATTGTTTTCTACCAATCATTTTCTGCCAATGCTACCACTAACAATCATTTTCTACCAAGCCACCAACTTTACAAGCTAAAAAGAAATACAATGTACATTTCATTGGAATGAATACATGGCACACTTAATGCTACTACAAACACATAGTCCACTACAAACACATGATCAAATACATTGTTTATTATCCACTTATATTGCCCATCCTAAACATATAGCCACCACATTTCTTGTTATTATCTCACAAGGTGCTAACTAACCCTACAAGGAAATAACCCACAATCGCATGTAACCTTGCTACTCACTTTGCACTGCTAGTGACAATCATTCTCTATCAAGTGACCAACCCTACAAGGTAAAAAGAGGTCCATTATACATTGCTTTAGAGTGAACACATGGCCCACTTAGTGCTACTACAAACACACAAGCACTTACATTGTTTGTTACCCACTTACATTGCCAACTCAAAATACATAGTGGTCACATTTTCTTGATGCCAACTCACAAGGTGCTAACCAGCCCTTCAAGGCACTAACTCAAAATTGCATGGCCCGGCATGGTCAAAAGCATTGTAGCTAGCTAGTGTTGAGATATCGAGCTCCCCTCGTGATACGCCAGGGTGACCGTTGTGTATTTATGTCACTGACTTGTCAGTTTCAGACGCGGTTGGTACACCGCCCATGAATAATAGCTACATGACAGCTACCCTTATCTACTCTAGTTCGTGGCTCAGTTAGTATGCCACCTTAGTTAGTTGAGTTTGGTTTGAGACCCATATATAGGGTTCTTCTATTTCTTTGTACAAGAGTTCTTTTGGCTTACACAACTAAGAAGAGGAAAACTGTTTTCAGCCTCCACCCTTGTGTGTATTCCCCCATTGTGCAAGCAAGAAAGCTACAAGTGAGACTCCTTCCTTCTCTCCCACAATCTTGACATGGTATCAGAGCCTTGTTCATGGTAAGGAGCTTAAGAAAGCAAGCCAAGCTCGCGGTATTTTGGTAAGAGGAGCAGTGTTGCTTTCATTTTCTATTTTTGGAGCAGATCTCTGCAGGTAACACAACCGGAAATTGCAAGAGTGCATTGTCTCAGGTTGAGACGCCCTTCGTGGTGAAGCAAGAGGGCAGTATATGCTGCGGGAAAGGGCTTTAGCCCTTGACGACCCTGTTTTTTAGATTTGAGGCCATTTCGGGGCCTGTTTTGAAGGAGGAAGTTTTCTGCACGCACTCAAGAAAAGGAACAGTTTTATGCTGTGCAGCCACTGTTCTACATGTCGGTGAAAAGTTACTGTAGAAATTGCATCGTATGCTTGTGCGCAGAGACAATTGGGAGTTACAAAATCATCCCTTTTGCCTGTTGATGCAAAATCGTCACTAGGAAGTGATTGTGTGGTCAAATACCACTTTCATCAGTTTTACAGATTTGCCTTTGTGAGGCTGAAGCTGTGTTCTTTGCAGTGTTCTGTAATGGCGTCTGATTCTCTCTCACAGATTGTCACTGAAAAGCTTGACAAGAACAACTTCAAAGCATGGAAGTTTAGAATGACGAATTTCCTTATGGGAAAAGGATATTGGGAATTTGTTGCATGAAATGAAGAAGAACCAGTTCTTCTTGATGTTCCCAATCAACAGAAAATGCAGGCATTTAAAGCATGACATGAGAGAGCCAGGAAAGTTATGTATTGGCTGTCTATCAGCATTTCAGACTCTATGATTGTGCATATTCAAGATGCAAGTACGCCAAAGGAGGTATGGGATACTTTGTCAAAAATGTATAGCACAAATACTCAAGCCAGGAAAATGCAGCTCAAGCAAGAGTTGCATAATGTGCAAATAGAAAATATGAGCATGAATGACTACCACATGAAGGTGAAGAAGATTGCAGATGCACTTGCTTCCATTGGGTCGCCAGTGAAAGATGATGATTTAGTTTCTGTGACCTTGAATGGTCTAGGAAAGGATTATGCACAGTTCCGAACATCCATTTCTGTCCGTGAAAGATTTCCTGATTTTGAGGAGTTGATTGCTCTTCTAATTTCTGAGGAGCAGAGAAATGGTGGTGCATCTTCTTCAGGAGGAACTTCAAAAGAAGCTGTCTTCTACTCAAATGCTGGAAGAGGTAGAGGCAGAGGTAGAGGAGGCCGATTTGGAGGCCGTGGTAGAAATCAGAATATGCAGCAAACTCAAGAAAACGAGTCCTATGGAGGAGGACGTGGTAACTCTAGAGGCAGGGGGAGCCAAAGAGGTCGTGGTGGATGGCAAAGAGGCCAAAATGCAAACAGTAATGTTGAATGCTACTACTGTGGTAAAATGGATCATATGGCTAAAGACTACTATAAAAAGCAGAATGACATCATGAATGGAAAACTACAACAAGGGAATTATGCATCTTCTAGTAGACATGGTGATGACAAAAATGAGCACTTGTTTATGGTGCATCACATGAACAATTCTGTGACAAGTGCAGAAGAAAGCAATGATGTATGGTATGTTGACTCAGGTGCATCAAACCACATGACAGGTCATGCAGAATGGATGGAGGATGCAAGGAAAATGGAAAAACCAGGATTTGTGGAGACTGGTGATGATACTGCACATCCTATTGTGCAGATTGGAAAAATTCCTTTGTCTATGCAGGATGGAAAAAAGAAATACCTGTCTGATGTATTTCATGTCCCGAATATCACCAAGAATCTCGTTTCTGTTGGTCAAATGGTTGAGCAAGGCTTGCAGGTCAGATTTAATCCTCATGGATGCTTTGTTGAGGATATGAAAAATAAAGGTCGCTTGATAGCAAAAGGAAAGAAGAAGGGCAGAATGTTTACATTGGATGCAGACATGTCTGAATTGAGTGCAGCAATGTTTGCATATGGGACCGGTGTAGTTGCAGATATTGATATCTGGCATAAACGCATTGGTCATGTTAATGTACAGTGACTTAAATCAATGCAGGCCCAAAATATTGTTGTAGGATTGCCCAAATTCAAGGTTGCAGAAATGCATAAGGTATGTGAAGCCTGTCAGTTTGGAAACAGGCAAGGAAACCATTTCCTAGACATGTTCAAGAGAGTGAGAAGCCATTGGAATTAATCCACTCTGATGTGTGGACTACTAAAGCTGCATCTCTTGGAGGCTGTCATAATTTTGTCACTTTTATTGATGACTATAGCAGAAAAGTTTGGGTGTATTTTATGAAAAAGAAAAGTGAAGTTTTTGGGCATTTCAAAACTCTTAAAGCTATGGTTGAAAAAGAAACAGGCCTACAAATAAAATGGCTAAGGTCAGATGGAGGGGGAGAGTACCTCTCAAATGAGTCTGCAAGGTTCCTGCAGGAGCATGGCATAAAGCAGCAATATTCATGCAGTCATAATCCACAGCAAAATGGAATTGCAGAAAGGAAAAACATGCATATTGGAGAGGTATCTCGTGCCATGCTCAATGAAAAAGACTTGCCAGATTTTTATTGGGCTGAAGCAGTTGCTACAGCAGTCTACATAATGAACAGGACTCCCATTGCAGCAATACATGGAATGACTCCAGAGGAGAGGTATACTGGTAGGAAACCAGATATTTCTCATTTGAAAATTTTTGGTTGCATTGCCTATGTACATGTGCCAGATGAGTTGAGATCCAAGTTGGATCCAAAAGCTGAGAAGTGCATCTTTATTGGTTACTCTCTGCAGCAAAAAGGGTATAGATGCTATAACCCTTCTACTCGTAAGTTTACAGTGAGCAGAGATGTTGTTTTTGATGAGATGAGTAGCTGGTATAAACTAGTAAATGTGATTGATGATGTAGATGCACAAAATGGTAATGCTGCACAGAATTCACGGCAGCAGTCACAAAATATTAGTGGACCTGGAGCGTCCTCTAGCAGTGGTTCACATTCTTCGCCATGGACAGACAGATTGAGATCAGGAGAATCTTCTCAAAGTAATGCAGATAGTGGTATGCAGGTATCATGAAAAGCAAAAGAGAAGGTTGATCAGCCCATGTTTGATGTGAATGCAGGTCACTCTTATGTGGATGGTGAATCCAGTGGCTTAGAACGGAGCATTGATGATGAGTTGGGTATTCCTTCTATTGTTACACCTGGAGTAAGGAAGACCATGGATGTTTTGAGAGCACCTAGGAGTAAACCTACTTTGCGCAGGTCTACCAGAGCTAGGTATCGTGTGGATAGGCTGAAATATGATGGATTTACAGCCATTCACTATGCATATATGATCAAAGTGATACAGGAACCATAACCCACTTCTTTTGAGCAAGCCATGGGAAAAGAAAAATGGGAGAAAGCCATGGATGAAGAAATGGATGCCTTGGAAGCAAATGCTACATGGGAATTGGTACCTTTGCCTAAAGGTAAAAATGCAATTGGCTGTAAGTGGGTTTATAAGGTGAAGCACAATGCAGATGGTTCTGTGAACAGATACAAGGCAAGATTAGTAGTCAAGGGGTATGCACAAACATATGGCATTGACTATGAAGAAACATTCAGTCCGGTTGCAAGGATGGCAACCGTAAGAGCAGTCATCGCTATGGCTGCATCAAAGGGATGGTCTTTACATCAGATGGATGTAAAGGATGCCTTCTTGCATGGCGATTTGCAAGAAGAGGTCTATATGGAGCAGCCACCAGGTTATGTGCATGCTGTCCATCCTGAGTTTATTTGTAGGTTGAAGAAAGCCTTGTATGGCTTGAAGCAAGCACCTAGAGCATGGTCTGACAAGATAGGACAGTATCTTGTCACTATTGGCTTTCAGATTTCCAAGGCAGATTTCTCACTTTATGTGAGAAAAACAGAGAAAGGTATTATGCTACTTGTCATTTATGTTGATGATTTGATTATGACAGGTGACAGTGATGAAGATATCCTTCATGTGAAAATGCTATTGAAGCAGAAGTTTGAGATGAAGGATTTGGGAGAGCTGCGTTATTTCTTGGGCATTGAGGTGATTAGATCACCAAGTGGGATACAGCTCTTGCAGAGGCAGTATGGATTGGACATGCTATCCAAATATGGGATGACAGGCTGTAAACCTATTTCAGTTCCTTTGGAGCAGAATGTGAAGCTGAGCACAGATGCAGGTGAGCTTCTAGAAGACCCTATTATGTACAGACGCATAGTAGGAAGTTTGATTTATATGACTATTACCAGGCCAGATTTGAGCTATGTTGTTGGACTGGTAAGTCAGTTTATGCAGGCTCCAAGGAAACCACATTTGGATGCGACTAGATGCATACTCAGGTATGTGAAGTCCACATTGCAGTATGGACTATTTTATGAGACTGGGATTCAGATACAGCTGCATGGATACACTGATGCTGATTGGGCTGGTAGTATTTCTGATAGACAATCTACCAGTGGATATGTGTTCTCTTTTGGGAGTGCTGCAGTCACTTGGAGTAGCAAGAAACAGCCTACAGTTGCCTTGTCGAGCACAGAGGCTGAGTACAGGGGTGCAACAATGGCTGCATGTGAGGTAGCTTGGTTGCATAAGCTACTTTATGATATGCATCAGTCTACAGATGGGCCAGTTGTCATTTATTGTGACAACATGAGTAGTATACACTTGGCAAATAACCCAGTCTATCATGCTAGAACAAAGCACATTGAGGTGCATTATCACTGTGTGCGAGAGAGGGTTTTACTAGGTCTTATTGATCTAGTTTATGTCAGCACAGAGGATCAGGTAGCTGACATATTCACGAAAGCATTGGGCGCAGAGAAGCTGCGCAAGTTCAGAGACCTGCTTGGTGTGCAGGAATTGGGATTGAGCTCGAGGGGGAGTGTTGAGATATCGAGCTCCACTCGTGATACGCCAGGGTGACCATTGTGTATTTATGTCACTGACTTGTCAGTTGCAGACGCGGTTGGTACACCACCCATGAATAATAGCTACATGACAGCTATCCTTATCTACTCTAGTTCGTGGCTCAGTTAGTATGCCACCTTAGTTAGTTGAGTTTGGTTTGAGACCCATATATAGGGTTCTTCTATTTCTTTGTACAAGAGTTCTTTTGGCTTACACAACTAAGAAGAGGAAAACTGTTTTAAGCCTCCACCCTTGTGTGTATTCCCCCATTGTGCAAGCAAGAAAGCTACAAGTGAGACTCCTTCCTTCTCTCCCACAATCTTGACAGCTAGTGCAAGAGAGTGTGTGGTGTGATCACATGAAGTCTAAAGTGTAGGTGAATAGTGCAAGTGACTTTGATTACCTACATTCTCACCTCAGGTTCAATTGCAACAAACCCACCCTCATGACACCTATCCTACAACCCCCCAAAATAGCAAATATTTAGAGCAAGAATGAAAATTTATTTATTGTCCTACTTGCATACATAGAGAGTGTAAACAAGTAGTCCAACAATGTTTTGGACTAGTCATTCATCATTACTAAGAAACTAGCCTTATCATGTATATTCAAGCTCTCACAAATAAACTAAATGCATACTTGAAGTAATTTCAACAAGCATTAATGTAGAAGGGTTTCCCTATGTACATTTTTTAATCCTCCTTCAATTTGGGTACTCCCTATGATATAAATACACTTCTTAGTATATAGAGGACACATAGATTACAATTGTCTCACAAATTAACATATGTGTTAGGATAACTTTCCAAAAATTGACCACCTACTAGGAAGAATCCAATGTGAACAAGAGTTATGATCTGTACATTATATCGAAGTAGAAGTACTACATAAGTGAAAAAGGAAGAACTAGCCATGAACATTGAATGAAAAAGGAGGTGAATAAGGAGAAAAAAATTACATTTATATCTAAATCTATCTACCTCTATGCCTTTTTCACTCATTCTCAGTTACAAGTTGTGCTTCGATTTCAAAGCATATCTTGAAAAAATAGGCTTTTGCATGTAAGAGTACTGCAATCATCTTGGCCAGTGAAATAAGGTCTCTAAAGTAAAAGTATGAGATGGTTCAGACCTTTACATGTAATACTGACATGGATTAAACATCCATTTGAGGTCTACATAGGTATTATACATAGAAACACAGATACATATGCACATACATATACACACACACACTCACACATACCTACCTGTACAAAACCAACAAGAGAGAGAGTAAGTGAGACAAACCACACAAAGGTTCCCAAGAGGTTGTCAATAAGTCCATGAGCAACTTGGCAAGTAGGGAGCCATCATCCACAAACATCAGGAGTAGGGAATCCAAAAATAGTTGGAGCAGGGAGCCATCATCCATGAATAGTCATCCACCAACAACAAGAGCAAGGAGCCATCATCCACGAACATCAGCCATCATCCACGAGTAGCAGGAGTAGGGGCAGATGCATTAGTAGATGACCCATTAGTCAGGAGATGCACCATGATTCCTACAACAGATGCACAGTTTACCAGCACGGGACCAGCATACACACTAAATCAGAGGTGTGTTGTTAGTTAGGAGACGTGCTGCTTAAGTCAGAGGACGTGCCATTTTAACCAGGGGATGTGGAATTAAGTCATGGGACATGCCGTTTTAACCAGGGGATGTGCCATTAACCAAGGGATGTGCTGTTTTATTCAGGGATGCTCCATTTTTAATCAGATGCAGATGTTGCTATGCCGCTATGACACTAGATGCACGAAACAAGAGACTCTTGCACCGTTTTTGCTTTAGCAGATGCTGCCATGACATCATCACAAAACCTGCTACATGAGGAGATAGGAAACCTGTTGTATGAGACAAGGATGGGGGGAGAGAGAGAGAGAGAGAGAGAGAGAGAGAGAGAGAGAGAGAGAGAGAGAGAGAGAGAGAGAGAGAGAGAGAGAGAGAGAGAGAGAGAGAGAGAGAGAGAGAGAGAGAGAGAGAGAGAGAGAGAGAGAGAGAGAGAGAGAGAGAGAGAGAGAGAGAGAGAGAGAGAGAGAGAGAGGAAGAGTGGGTGAGTTATTGTGGAGAGAGAGTTGGGACCACCAACAAAGCATTCTCATGCATAGCATTTCTCCCCAGACACTCGAGTCTAGGGTAAAGGGGCGAGTTTAATGATAGCTACTGGTCCCCCTTTTGATCTCTTTGAATCCATCGACCTTATGAGTTTTTCTTGTTGCCATGGCTTTGTAAGGTTAAAAGTTGCTCTCCATTATAATTTTGGATGAAGTTAATGAGTAGCTCACATGGAGATTGCATATCTCTGCATTTCCATGTATCAAAAAATGCCTAGAGAATTGTGACTATAGTGAACCTTGCAAAAAAAATGAATCAACACTATTTTAGTGACAGTTTGACAGACCCCTTCTTCCAATATGTGAATAACACATCATTAGTTTGAGGGAAAAAAACAAGTGAGAATGTCCTTGAATTGGCATTGTTGTGCAATAATAAATTGTTCACTAAGTCGAGGGCCTTCATTTTATTGGCCCCCTTACCCTAGTGATCTCATCACAAATTTTTTTGCCCTTGCCAAGCACTTCTACGTTCAAGGCACAAATAAGGCGGCTATTTGCTGAAGGGGATGCAATGGCAGTGGAGAAGGAGAAGAGGAAAATGCGGGAGAGAAGAGCACACACAATATAGGTGCTGTCCAATTGAACTGATAGCCTTATTGCACTATCATATTATATAGGTGATGTCCAATTGAACTGAGAGCCTTATTGCACTATGCATCCCCTATCCTATTAGTCAAGAAGAAAGATGGCTCTTTCCGCATGTGCATCGACTATAGAGACTTGAACACAATCACAATGAAGAACCACTACCTCATCCCATGGATTGATGACTTGCTCGATGAGTTGAAAGGGGCATGCTTTTTCACTAAGATTGATTTATGCTCTGCTACCATCAGATTCATATGAGGGCGGGAGATGAGATCAAAATGGCCTTCAAGATTTATCATAGGCTTTATCATTTTCTAGTGATGCCCTTTGGGTTGATTAACGTCCTTGCCACTCTTGAGAGAGTGAGTGAGGAAGTGTGAGAGGTGAGGAAGTGAGGGTGAGGGACCATGGTCGAGAAGCTCTCCGTCGTTTTCTCATCTCTTCTTCTTCTTCCCTTCTTCTTCTCATCTCTTGTCTCATGCAGCTATGGATCATGGAGCTTGAAGGTGGGGGATTGAGGTTGCTTCAACTCGCATCTCGGATCCTAGAGCTATCGAAAGGTTTGAGAGAGAAGGATACTCGATTGGGCATGGAGGTAAGCTCAGTACACTTGTAGGGTAGAGGGTCCATACGGCTATGTGAGAGGTAGCCATTAGCATTAGACTTGAAACACTTGAGCAATAAGCCGTCCGTGGGTGTTGGTGGTCCAGCGAAAGCTCCCACATTTTGGTTCTATTGCTGGGACCAACAGATTCGAGCCTTGAGTGCTTGCACATACCCAAATCGAGCATTGGAGTGTAGGGTTTTTTCATGAACTGTTGCTTGAAGTAGATAGGTAGGAAGAAAGGGCATTTGATTTTCATTGCAAATAAGTGTATTGGATTCTTGAAGTTTAGATAGATTGGTTTGATTAGCATCAGTATTTTCTTGTGATTTGTAGGCATTTAGGTAGGAAAAATAAGGGGAGGGGAGAAACACAATAGGATTTTGCTGTAACAATAGGCCTAAATCAAAGTGCTAAAGAGAAAAATATCAAAGCCTCATGATTAAAATTCTTCAACCCTTTTTGTTCAAGTTTATGCTCATTTTCTTTGATGACATCCTCATTTACAACAAGTCACAAGAGGAGTACTTGGCATATGTTAGAAGGGTGTTTGACGTATTGAGAGAGCATCGACTCTTTGCTAAGGAGAGCAAATGAATCTTCTTGCAGACATCTATGGAGTACTTGGGACAACACATTGTGAGCAGAGATGGTGTACAAGTTGACCTGAAGAAGGTACAATGTGTTAGGGACTGGCCCATCCCATCCACCACCACTTCATTGTGTGGCTTCCTTGGTCTCTCTTCATTGTATAGATGATTCATTAAGCACTATGCCACCATTGCATCACCTTTGGCTGATCGATTAAAAAAAGGAATCATTCTTTTGGGATGCCACTGTTGATCATAGCTTCAAGTGATTGAAGGAAATACTTATTTCTGCTCCCATCCTTGTCTACCCTGACTTCTCTAAGATGGTTACCATTCATTGTGATGCTAGTGGTAGGGGTATTGTTGCAATATTGTTGCAAGAGCATAGTGTGATTGCATTTGAGAGCTGCAAGCTTGATGATAATGAGATGCTGATGAAATGTGTATGACCACGAGATGTTGTTCCAAGTAAAAAGTGACCATCGAGTCCTCCAGTATTTCTTGACTCAGTCGGCTTTGACTCCTGAGCAAAGGTGATGGGTGGCAACATTACAGAACTATGACTTTGACATTTCTCACACTCAGGGCAAAGATAATATAGTGGCCGATTTACTCTCTCAGATGTGGGCATGCAAAGTATCCTCTATTTCAGAGTTTCATAGTGATTGGATTGTAGAGCTTCAAGAAGCTTATTTGTTAGATGATAACTTCAGCCACATCTTCTAAAAATTACAGCATAGGGTCATGGCTGAAAACTCCCAATATTAGCTCAAGCATGGCCTTATTTGGTCCCATGGCAAGATCGTCATCCCACACACTTCCCCCTTCACATAGAAGGTCATGGAATAGATGCATTCTTGCCCCATTGTTGGTCATTTGCGTGTTTTCAAAACATATGATAGGATTGCCAGAAGATTTTATTGGAAAGGCCTGTGGAGGGATGTCAAGGACTTTGTGACCAAATGTGTTCCATGCCAACAAAACAAGAATAGTACACTCAAGCCCACTGGCCTCTTGCAGCCCCTTCCTATTTTTGAAGGGAAATGGACTCATATCACAATGGACTTTATCACTGCTCTTGTCATCACCAAGAAAGGTTGGAACAATATATATGTGGTAGTTGATCACCTCACCAAATCTGCCTACTTTATCCCCACTAAGACCCAATACACTACCTCTCAGGTGGCCACTCAATTTATGGAATATGTGGTAGTTGATCACCTCACCAAAGCTACCTACTTTATCCCCACTAAGACCCAATACACTACCTTTCAGGAGGCCACTCAATTTATGGAATATGTCTTCAAGTTGTATGGCTTACCACAAGCCATAGTACATGATCGGGATGCTAAGTTTATGAGCGACTTTTGGTTGACCTTTTTCACATCTATGGGTACCAAGCTTGCCCCATCCATTGCGTACCACCCTTAGACTGATGGCCAAATTAAAAGAGTAAACAAATGGCTCGATACATATTTGTGGCACTTTTGCCGTGATGTACATGACAGCACCTCGGTGGACTATGTGGAAGAACTTTCCCCCATATATGAAGAAGGCATCATTTAGTATATCCCTAAGGCAATCATCGGGCAACGAGATAAGCACTTAAGGTCTTGATCCATCAAGGAGTACCTTCTCAAATGGTAAGGCCTACCCTTGGAAGACGCCTCATGGCACCCGGCCAACCTTATCAATGAATTTCCTCAACTCCAAGAGGCCCAATGGACTTACGACTAGCCAGTTATGCCCCCGTGTTTGACCAACCCCTACCTGCAAATTGTGCATTGTTTTAGAACAGTTTTGTACTTGCCCAAATCTTAGGAGTGTGCATCCTACTTGGGATAAAAGTACTCGTCATTAGCTTCATTTTGACATGTGACATGTCCCATTTGGAGTAGCCTATCAAACGTTATGAAAATTTTACCTCAGTAGGCCTGTCATGGACATCATGCTGTCCCTAGTCTTTACCCACCCATTTTCATTGTAATGTCACTTAGAGTAGTACTTTGCACCCCACTCCCTAAGCCCACCCATCACTCCCCTCCAGTCTCTTTGTTTTTTAGGGCAAAAACCTTCAGGGTGGGAATGGATTATTGTAGAGGGCGCTCATGCTCAACCGCCAAGATCCACGGATCGCTTATTGTTTCAAGCGAGCTCTAATGGCTATCTCTCACCTAGCTGACACATCTTCAAATCTATAAGTGTAGTGAGATTACCTCAATGTTGAAGTGAGTTGCCTCCTGCCTCGCACACACCAATAGCTACACGATCCTAGATGCTAGCTCAAGCATCCTCAAGCCTCCTCCCTCGAGCTCCATCCACCATAGCTGTGTGTGTGCAAGAAAAGAGAAGAGAAGAGAAGGAGAGAAGAGGAGATGGTGAAGAGCTTTACCCTCTTGATCCCTCACTCCCACACACTCTCACACTCCCTCTCTGAAGAGCACACACACAAGCAAGGTTAAGAGGACAAGAGAAGAAGAGAGGACTCTTGTTAGCCACACACCAAAGAATGAGCTTCCATTCACTTTTTGAACTTTATATACAAACCCTAAGATCCCATAGGTACCCACCCCTTCTTACGTGACCGGCTATTGTGACAAGGTCCTTTTTCCTTTTTCTCTCTTCTTGCCTCATGCCTTAAGTCTAGACATCATATTAGAATATGAGAGAGAGGGAGAGAGATGAGAAGAGAGGGAGACAAGAGGAGAAGAGGTAGGGGAAGCTTGCCATTATGTATTCATGGAATGCTACATAAGAAAAAGGAGACTCACTCATAGCTTACCTCAAAGAGATGGACTAGCATGAGGGTGTTGCATAATGTGCTCTTAGTGGCTCCCCTTTGAGCTTGGTGATCTAGAGTGCTCTCATATGCTTATGATTGTGTTTCTTTACATCTCCATGAGCACATTATATAGCCTCCGTGAGGAATTAAATTAAGCTAATATTATTGATTAAAATAACCATAGATGATTTATGGCATCTTTGATAATATGAAGAATAGTGGATGGGACAAGTCTCCACCTTGGTTATCATGCAAGAAGCCAAGGGTGGTGGTAGACAAGCTAGAGAAAGGGAGCTAGATTATAAGAGGTGGGTGTCCAAAGCACATTATTATAATATATTTACAAGAAGGATAAAATGGAAAGTTGATGTGATAAGGGTGAAAGAGAGAAGAAAATTGCATGGAGCCAATAGTCTGCATCTTCGTAACTTCAAATTGGTGAAGAATGTGAAAAAAGTTTCTTCTGCAACTTTGTAGACTAGGTTAAAATCGATCATGCCACGTGAAAATTCTCTTGAAATTTTATTTCCCTTGGGATTTATTCAAATTATTAAAAAATACTTCCAAAAGCTACTTTGACTTTAATTCCTTATATGTATATAAGCATGTGAGAGAGAGGTCTATGCCTGTAAGCTTTTGTGTAAGATCCAAATGATACCATGATGTGAAAATTGACTTGTGTACAAGGGTGAGGTGTCCTCTAATGATGGTGATAGATCCTAAATCTTGGTGGTGTAGGTGGAACAACCCAAGTGTAGTTGGAGGCTAGTCCTTTGAAAAAATCTATGCACTCACTCAAGCTCTAGGTGTAATCCATTTCCAGCTTCACTAAGATAACCCATCCCTTTTACCCTTTACATTGACATCCCTTCTAAGACCTTGTTTCCCCATTTGCTAGAGTGATCAAACTGAGAAGCAATGTAGCATACCTAGTGCTTGAAGAGTAAACCAAAGTGACAAGATGTAGGGTTTAAGCTATGGGTAAGACTCTTGATAAAGGTTTTGGCCACATTTTGTGGTAGAAATCTGATTTGTAAAAAACCCGGATCATTAGCCCTCCCCTTAGGCTAGAGCCATTCATGCCTTTAGCTTACTAATGATAGTCCAATAGAGCAGGGAGGACTGCATCCCCTTATTGGTGGCTCTTTGTCGAATGACTACTCTAAAGTGTCCCAAATTCTTTGAAAATAAGGCTTGATTCACCATCCATTTACCCTTGACTTATGAACCCTCCCATCCATGTCACCTAGCTTATAACTGCCATTTGGATATCTCCTTATGACCATGAATGGAACTTTCCACTTGAACACAAGTTTAGCATCCTTTCTATCATCAAAGTGGTTATCATAGCATAGCACAAGTGATCCTTCCCATATGTGTTTGCTAGCCAGCTTCTTATTAAATGTCTTTCTCCTCTCTTTAGCCTGCATGGAATAGTGTTGGACTGCTACTTCTCTGTCTAACTCGAGCCTCTCTAGATCAAATATCCTTTTCTCTAACTTCTTATCTTGATTTTTCTCTCGACTGGCTACTAAAACACGTAAGTTGGCCAGTTCTACTTCTATAGGAAGCAAAGCCTCTTGGCCATAAATGAGGTGAAATGGAGTATAGCCAAGTGAGGCTCTGAATGAAGTCCTGTAGGCCCAAAGAGCTGCACTCAATTTTTTATCCTAGTGCTTGAGGTGCATGTGTACTTGCTTGGTAATTATCTTACGAATCAATCCATTCACCTTTTTGACCAAACCATTACACTATGGGTAGTAGAGAGTAGAATGCTTGTGCTTGATTTTTAGCTTTTCCATTAGCTCCCCCACTAGATTAGCCCTAAAACCAAGACCTTGGTCATAGATAATTTCTAAAGGTGTGCCAAACTTGCAACAAATGTTTTCAAATACAAATTTTTTCACTTCTTGGACTGTGATCCTACTAGTTGCTGAAGCCTCAGTCTAAATCGTCATGTAGTCTACACCCATTATGATGTATTCCTTGCCAGACTGAGTTCGTGGGAGTGGCCCTATTGCATCAATCTCCCACTTCTCAAATGGTCCATATATAGTTATGGGATTTTGTTTCCTCATGCACTAACTTCCTTGGTCAAGCCTTTTGGCAAGCATCACAAGGACAACACCAATGTTGCACATCTCGATGCATATTAGGCCACACAAAATCGGCTTGTAGAATCTTTCTGATGGTTATTTCTTGAGAAAAATGTCTGGCACAAACCCTCTCATGGAAGATCTTAATCACATCCATAATCTCTTTGCTATTGGCATCCTTCTAAGCACTGCATCCTTTCCTTTGCAATACGATACATCATTTATCAAGAAGTATTTAGTGGCCTTAGTAGCCAACCACCTTTTCTCACTCTTATTCATATATGTAGGTGCCTCACCATGTCAAGAAAATAAAGCACATCTTGTAGTTGAAACTTACCTTGAAACAAGGAGAGCTTTACTACAATGATGCCCACCATTACCTCTTTCAAATTTTCAGCTGCTAGAGGATTTGTGTCGCCATTTGTGCGCCTTGGCACAAAATATATTTGGGCTTTCTATAGCTTCCTCATGAGAGTTTTAGCTTCTCTCATTTTCATGGTTAAGTTATCATTTTTACAAGCCTAGATTCCTTTCATTTGCTTAACAATCAGCATAGAATCCCCAAAAACATTAAGTTGAGTGACACCATGTGAGAGACACCACCTCAAACCTAAAAGCAAGGCTTGATATTTTGCCTCATTGTTAGAATGGACATCCTCTAGGCTGATACCTTCTCCATAAAGTTTGTCACCTTTGAGACTGAATACCACTATTCCTGCTGCCGCTCTCTTTAACACGCTTGTAGGCTCCATCAAAGTAGAGGGCATGGGAATTCTCCACCTATGGCGGATCCTCAAGAGGAGGTATCTCCTCTTTTACCTTTCCCTTCTCTTTTTCCTTCTTTTGATGGCATCTACTGGTCAACAAATCACCTAGGCTGGCCTGAGTAGAGTCCCGCACCCTGAAAGTGTAGCCAAACTCTTGGAGTCATATCACCCACTTAGCGATTCTAGCTAAAACATCCATGTGTTGTAAGGGATAGGGAAAACGGTATTCTATCGTGATCATTGTGAACGGCCTAGGGAGAAGATAAGGCCGGAACTTTCTTACAGCAAATATTAGAGACAAAACCATCACCTCCACCATCTTGTACCCTTGTTCTGATGTTGTCATTACTCTGCTAGAAAAGTAAACCAACCTCATCATGCCAATTTTAGCATCCTTTTGTATTAGTGTTGCCCCTAGAGCATCTTTCCCAAAACTCGGGTTCACAAAAAACTCTTGATCCCAACAAGGCTGTAAAATTATGGGAAGGGTGCTGAGAGCCTTATTCACCTCATGAAAGCACCTTTTGCTTTCATCACTCCACAGGAGCTCCTCAGAGTGGGTCAATTGTTGCAGTGGAAACACTAATTGTAAGAGGAGATGAATGCTTCCCCATATATTGCACCTTCTAAATGAAAGAGGCTAGTTTCTTCTTCACAGAAGATGGTGATGGCACTTCCAATAGGGCCTTGATTTTGTTTGGATGCACTTCAATGCCCCTCTCACTTATGACATATCCTAATAAAGTTACACTACTTTCGCCAATACAACACTTCTCATGGTTTAGCTGCTCCCATTTGTGCGAGGGGGTTGAAACCTTCATCCACCTTCCCTAGATGTAGAACCTTAGAACTATAAATACAAAAATCATCAATAAAGACCCTGATGGACTTACCAAAATTTGACTTGAAGACATAATTCATGAATCATTGGAAGGTAGTTGGGGCATTTGTTAATCCAAATGGCATTACTTTGTAAGCAAAAAACCCCCAAGATGTGATGAAGGTGGTCTTCTGTTGATCCTCCTTAGCTTTTCGAATCTAGAAATAACCGAAATACCCATCACAAACAGTGTATCTCTCATGCCCGGCCACCTCATTGAGTATTTCATCCTGAAAGGGATTAGAGAAGTGGTCTCTCTTTATTGCAGCATTTAGCAGCTTGTAGTCCACACAAATTTTCCATTTGCTATTCTTCTTGGGTGTCAATAGTACAGGTGAAACCCACTCTGAGTCCCCTACTGGATAGATGAAGCCTGCCTCCAAAAGTTGCTACACATCAGTGAGTAGAGCGTTTTGTTGAACTACTCCCAACAGTCGTAGAGCCTCTGCATCATTGGCCTTGCTCCATCTTTTAGATTAATGAGCTGTTGCACTACTGTCACACTTGTGATGTGTTCATAATCGGAAATAAAAAGTGAAGAGTGTTTTATCACCACTTCCATGTAGGTTGCCTTCTCCTCAGTTGATAGATACTTAGCTAACATTTTTTCTAACCCCTCCTTCTTGACCTTTGGAAGCTGTTGCAAAATTTCACTACTAAAAGGCCCTTTCAATATAATCCCCATCACTTCTAGAGAGATTTTTTCCTACTCATAAGAAGACTCACCCTCTGTCGTAGATAACTAATCCTCGCTGGAACTCCATTAGTCAGCGATGGTCTCTAACACAAGATCCTCATGTCAGCCCAGCTTCATGTTGTAGATAGTGCTCTTCCATTTTTTCTATAGCCCTTTCTATGGCCTTAGCTCTAAAGCCCCTATCTCCCAATCTTGTCTAGCTTTCATTTCCATCAGCCATGGTTGCCCAAGAATGAGTGGATAGATGTCCCCCTTCACTGGCATCACATGCATGTCAAGCTCTAATTGCACTCCACACACCTTTACCTTGACTTTCTTTATAACTCCCAAATAATTTACTACTACATTTTTAGCCATTTTTGGCCCCAAATTAAGTTGTTTCACTTACCTCTAATCCCAAACGATGCATCAACTTTTCAGTCTTGACACAAATTTTTACACCTTCGTCCACATATGTCTTTGATACTCTTTGCCCATTGATTTCAATTTCCACTAGAGGCACAATATCTTTCATCTTTCTAGCCTTGATTGCATTCATGTGTCTATTCTTCATGGGTCTCATGCTTTGCCATCTTTAACCATTATCGTCGCACTATTGGAGATAGATGCAGTAATTGTGGCCATGAAATTTTTGGCCCTTGATCCCTCACATCAGCAAGAAAATCATAAGCTCTAGTACCTTTACCCAGGGAAAAATCATCTAGCTCAATGCATCGGCATGAGCGAGCCCTCCTCTTTTTACTACTGCGTGTCTTTGAAGCCTTAGAAGACTCTGCCTCTTCTTCCATATTTTCAACCTCCTCTAGTGGTTTAGGCTCCATTCTCTCAATTCTACGGGCTTCATTGCAATTTTTAACTGTCATTCCTTGCCAGTGTATCTCTAATCATTTACAAGTTCTAGGCTCAAAATAGATGCAACTCATATTACTCATGTTAAGTGTAGTTACAAGAGTAAAGTTTATTCCAATACAAGTTATATTTCATGTCGATAAAATTTCTAAGATTTCTAGTCATCTTGAAGAGGTATTGTCGATTCTAGATCTTCATCTTCATCTGATTCCTCTATATATCCATAGACTGCACTTGTGTTGCTTCATTTTCTTGCATTCTCAATGTCTTCTGGACTTAGATCAGGGCAGTGTGCTTGGATGTCCCCTAGCTCATTACATTGGAAGCATTGATGGTAGAGACATCTCCTATGGATGTGCCCTATCTTTCCACACGTATGGCATCTCTTACCCCGATCTTGGGGGTCATCTTTGCTACATTTGCCCGATTTAAGTTCTTAGATGATTGGATTCGCTTAGAGTAATTCATCTTGCAAGTTCGTTGGACACATTGCTTCAAGAAGGTGGTTCAGAGGAGTGTTTAGGTCATGGCAAAACTTGGATACTTGCTATGTAATATCCATTGGTGGCGCATATTTTAGTAGGGTTACAAACTTTGAGTAGTAAGCTTCCAAGGTTAATTCTAGCTGCTTTAGCTTGAAGAATTCATTCATCTTCAAAGTCTGGTAGGTTGTCGGAAGGTATCGTTCGCGTACAGCATCTTTCAACTGAGCCCAAGTGATAGTGGCTTGAAAAATACCTTGATCCTTGCACCATTGCTTCCATTGTAACCAGGCCTGGCCAACTAGCTTAAGTTTGGCTATCATTTCTTGATTGGTAGAAGTAGTTTCCGAAGCAGAAAAATAATCATCCATTGACTCAATCCATATCTCTGCCTTTGCTGTGATGTCTATTCCTTCTCCATCAAACTCGAGTGCCTTAATTTGCTTGAGAAGAAATTTCTTCTCTTGCATGTCAGCATTTATGGGTGCAGGGAGGTGCCTAACAATCAAGCCATACCACTTACATTATTATTTTTGGGATATGTCTATGAACCATACATCAATCAATCACGCGTCATTACAAAGTTTCGCTCTGATACCAATTGTAAGGTGCCCACCCATTGGTTGTCCAGTCACTCTTTTAGCGGTCTATCGAGAAACGAATCTAAGCGTTGTTGTGCAGCACTCCCATGCAATATTCAAGGTTTTGTCACCTAAGGTTTCTCGGATCCGCCTCGCAACGAAATGGTCACAGTCAAACCCACTAGGATCGACCTAAAATTTGGGCTCCTAGTGGCCAAGGTCTCCTAACAGCATTCTAGCGTCAGATCTTGGACATCCTACTTTACGTAGAGATACCCAAGCCGAAGCAGACCCATGCTACACTTGGTTCAAAGAGAATGGAAAACGAGAGGGATGCAGTGCTCAACCTCTCTACTTGTCGAGCATAGTTCCATTCTGGTCCCCTAAAATGGCATGAATCCAATTTTAACCTAACAATACCTAAAGGTCGAACGACATTAAAATCTTGTGAGAAGCTTCCCAGTTCTTTGGGACCACCCTGCCGTAGGACAGACACATCGGGGGTTCTACCCACCCACTTCCCTTAATAGCTTTAGTTTTCTAATTAGGTCCTACCACATTTATGTGTGACACTTAAAGTCAGCTTCATTAATTAAGCCTTTTAGGGAGCATGGTTCGTTTGCATAACTTATAGCACAAACACAAAAACAGGGCAAAGCAATCTATTGACAACCTTCATCTGATTCTTCATAAGATGTGGAAAACTTTCCTATGACCTTCTCACTTAGTAGAGGGTAGAGTCCGGCCCGAAAAAAATCTTTCTTAAGGCAATTAGGTACTCTCTCTCCCTCAGTTAAGAAGGATGTCCATTTATCCCACAATTTTATAAACATGTCTTCATATGCTTGGTACTCCCCTGGTAAGGTTTGGCGAAGATCTAGGAGTTGTTTCCAAAGATATTCAGGAGGCTATGTATCTTGGTACTTATGCAAGAATGCGGTCTTGAGATCCTCCCAGTTACTCCTTGTAGCCTCTGAGAGAGCTTGATACCACACTCGAGTATCACCCTTTAGAACTAAAGAGAAGGCTTGTACTTTGGTTGCTTCATCATCATGGCTTGTAACTAGGAATGCCATTTCTAAGTTATCTCAATAGTCTAGAGCTTTCTTCCCTTTGTGCCCAAAAAAACTTGGAAAAGCCATGATAGGAAAATGTTGATCTAGCTCAATACAAAACAAAGATTAATACGTCTAGGTCCAAGTCATATCTTATTAAGGGTAGAATAAATGGATTCACATATACATTAATCTCAGCAAGACGGCGATGGCCCAATAAGTCCCTTATGATATTTTGGAACCTGAGCTTTTTGCTAGCTATTATGTGCACGGTTTTCCTAGTAAGAGGATGGATAGATTCGTACAAATCCCTATGGTTTATGGGATGCACTTAGAGTAGAATGAATATGTGCACATTAAAGGAGATGTTATGATCCAAAACAGGGAATATTATGGGGTCAGGGGACAACAAGATCTCTCTCAGTCTCTCAGCTCTAAAATAGAAGACCAACCTTTGCTGAAAATAAGATCTAAGCATGTGCTATGCTCTACAATTTCTATGAGTGGGTTGCCTCTTTGTCACATGCTTAGATGAGTGGGTTGCCTCTTACCCACCCAACCTCCAATCCTCACTAAGAGAGCTAAAGAAGGGCACCACCTAGCCAAAGGGAGGATGGACTAAGACATCCCTTTCCTTGGTGAATGGAAAGAACCAAAACACAACTTCACAAGAGAGAATTTGTAGACCATCTTAAGGAAATGAAGATGATGGAAGGTTAAGAGAGGTGATTGCTCCTAATTTCTCCCATGAGCACATATATAACATGAGGGAATAAGGATTCCCTACCAGTAGAGCATATAAAAAGTCTTACTTAATAAGTTTAAGTATGAATATAGAGGGAGAATTAGAAGAGAGTATATATAATCTAGATACCATATGATTTAGACATCATATTAGAATATGAGAGAAAGGGAGAGAGATGAGAAGAGAGGGAGACAAGAGGAGAAGAGGTAGGAGAAGCTTGCCATTATGTATTCATGGAATGCTACATAAGAAAAAGGAGACTCACTCATAGCTTACCTCAAAGAGATGGACTAGCATGAGGGTGTTGCATAATGTGCTCTTAATGGCTCCCCTTTGGGCTTGGTGATCTAGAGTGCTCTCATATGCTTATGATTGTGTTTCTTTACATCTCCATGGATACATTATATAGCCTCCATGAGAAATTAAATTAAGCTAATATTATTGATTAAAATAATCATAGATGATTTATGGCATCTTTGATAATATGAAGAATAGTGGATGAGACAAGTCCCCACCTTGGTCATCATGCAAGAAGCTAAGGGTGGTGGTAGACAGGCTAGAGAAATAGAGTTAGATTACAAGAGGTGGGTGCCCAAAGCACATTATTATAATATATTAACAAAAAAGATAAAATGAAAAGTTGATGTGATAAGGGTGAAAGAGAGAAGAAAATTGCATGCATCCACTCAACAACATGTGCCTTCGTAACTTCAAATCGCTGAAGAATATGAAAAAAGTTTATTCTGCAACTTTGTAGAATAGGTTGAAACCGGTCGCCACACACAAATTTTATTAAAATTTAATTTTCCATAGGGTTTATTAAAATTATTAAAAAATACTTTCAAAAGATGCTTTGACTTTAATTCCTTATATACATCTAAGCATGTGACAAAGGGGGTCTATGCTTGTAAGTTTTTGTATAAGATCCAAATGACACCATGATGTGGACATTGACTTGTGTATAAGGGTAATGTATCCTCTAATGATGGTGATAGATCCCAAATCTTGGTGATGCAGGTGGAACAACCCAAGTGTAGTTGGAGGCTAGTTCTTTGAAAAAATCTATGCACTCACTCAAGCCCTAGATGTAATTCATTTCCGTCTTTACTAAGATCCCTTTTATCCTTTACATTGACATCTCTTGTTGAGATTCAGCAATCACACTCACTAAACAGTCTCTTTGTATGGAGCTTCAGGGACAAGGACATGCAGGCTAACCTATCCCATATGCACAGTGGTGCCTACTGCAGTTTCCTAATTTCCTATAAAGCATTGTACTTGCTTCCTTTTCTTAATGCAATGATTGTACTCTTTTCTTTTCAGTGAAATGTCAATGTCATTGTCCACATACACAAGATTGTGTTTATGAGTCCAAGTCTCAATCTTGGAACCTAATTCACTTGTGTAACAAACAATGTCTTTGTCTTCTCCATCATGAGTCCACACTTCTCCTTCCATCCACCATAACTCACTGCCATGCTCTAGATCCTGCATGTTTCTCAACATGGTATCAGAGTCCAGTCGGGCATGGCTCAGCTCGGCTTAGCTCTCCTCTGTCCTCTCTCAGCTCATGTTAATATCTGGTCAGCTTAGTTCCATCCCATGACTTCATCTCCCAACTCTACCCTCACTGAAGCTTCCATGGCAGCCATAGCCAGTAGCACCCTATCAAATTGAGCTGCTTATATCTCACTCCACAGGTCAAATTTCTTGGAGCTTCCTTCTGGAAAAGTATTCTCCAACTCATAAAGCTTCCATGTATCACATCAATCCATGACATTTGGCTATCTGAAGCTTAGCATTGTGAAAATTCCCAGTCACTGCCATAGTCTTCAACTGTGACCTGCAGGACATACCCTCCATGGAGCCTTCATATCTCTCTCTATAGAGCATAGCTTCATGAACTTTCTTCTAGACATATCTTCCTCTACTTAGGGCGCTCCCTCCTGGCACAATAATCAACCACATTGGTGATCTACAGCCCTGGCATTGCAGAAATTCGATGTCGCTGCCCAAATCTGCACCGTGGTTGTTCGCGCCCTCTATGTGCACCGTGCTGTCCACGATCTGGACGATTTCCATAGGGTTTTGATAGTCCTTGGCATAAGCTTCCTAGACATGTAAAAATTTTCGAAAATGATCAACTACAAGTCTTGCAATCTGAAAAAAACCATGCCCCTGTCTCAGAAACCCTAATTCCACCATAGCCAAAATCTCTCAAGCTTCTTTTTTCCTCATTTTTCTTACTCCTGACACTAAACCAAGCTAAAGCCCACTCTAATCCATTGACCCAACATCAAATCAAAGAGGGGAAGGACCCGCGAAGATTGAAGAACGACGAACGATCCCGAGCAAGAAGAATCAAGCTCAACATCAACACTGACATAGTGTGTTTTCACACTATCATTAACTGTGTCTCTTGACACATTGCAATCTGCTCTTCTACTGATAAAATCTCAGAATTCTGGTGTTGATTTGCTGCTGATCTTGCAACCTCAACATGGGAAAAGACTCTCCAAATACTCGATTCAAAGGAGTCGGGTTTCACACCTGGCAAACCCGCATCAAGCTCATCTTGATGAAAAAGGGTCTCTGGGCCATCACAAATGGCAAAGAGAAGAAACCTCAGGATGCGGACCTTGCAACTACTTGGCAAAAGAATGATGACAGAGCCCAGGCTATTATTAAACTGGAGCCAGACGACAGTTATATCCACCATGTGGATAACTGTGAGACCTCACATGATACATGGAAGAGACTTGACACCTTGTTCGGTGCACAATCTAAATCATCAAAGTATGGTCTCCTGATTGAGTTCTTCAGGCTTGAAATGAAGTCTAGCACATCACTTGCCACACATCTAAATTACATGAAAGGACTCCTAACCCAACTTGTAGGAATCAACATTAAAATGGACGAAGATGTTTGCATCGGTGTTCTACTTAAGTGTTTGCCTCCTGAATATAATAATGTATCAACAACTTTAATCAACATGCCAAATCCTGAACTTGTTGATATCCAGGTATCACTATTAGAAGAGGAAAAGAAGCTAAAAAACTAAGGATGAACCAAGTACATTTAGAGATGAGCATGCATTATATGTTGGCAACAAGTACAAAGGTAAGAAGGATCAGCTCTTCTGTGACTTCTGCAAAAGGACCGGACACACCGAGAAGTTTTGCCATGCAAGAAAGAGATCCCAAAGGCCTATCTAGTCGTAGTCAAAGAAGAAGAAGAAAATGGAGCAAAGGAAGAAGAAGAAGAAGAAGAAGACCACCAAGAGAAGGACAAACCTCATCAGTTCTTCTATTTAGATAGACTTTTTTAGTTTTGTATTTCCTTGCCCTAATGCTTCCTGCCATAAGATTTGTAAACTCCTCATGTAACTTGGCATTACAGTCCCTGTACACTTTGTGAGGCCCCTGTTACAGCCTCTGGATGTCCATCATATTTTGGTGCCCACACTTAGCCTTTTCTGCGACAGCCTCTAGTGTCTACCATGTTTGTGGTGTGCCCACACTTTGCAGGTGGTTCTCATTACAGCCTCTACACACTTTGTGCCTTTCTAGTTGTGATTGAGGAGGGGTGTTGAGATTCAGCAATCACACCCACTAAACAGCCTCTTTGTATGGAGCTTCAGGGACAAGAACATGCAGGCTAACCTATCCCATATGCACAGTGGTGCCTACTGCAGTTTCCTACTTTCCTATAAAGCATTGTACTTGCTTCCTTTTCTTAATGCAATGATTGTACTCTTTTCTTTTCAGTGAAGTGTCAATGTCATTGTCCACATATACAAGATTGTGTTTATGAGTCCAAGTCTCAATCTTGGAACCTAATTCACTAGTGTAACAAACAGTGTCTTTGTCTTCTCCATCATGAGTCCACACTTCTCCTTCCATCCACCATAACTCACTGCCATGCTCTAGATCCCGCATGTTTCTCAACATCTCTCCTAAGACCTTTTTCCCCCACTTGTTAGAGTTATCATAACCGAGAAGCAATGTGGTATACCTAGTGCTTGAAGAGTAAACCCAAAGTGATAAGATGTATGTTTTAAGCTATGGATAAGGCTCTTGATAGGGATTTTGGCCAAATTTTGTGGTAGAAATATAGTTTGTAAAAAACCTGGATCACTTCATATTGAGGTTAACATTACCTCCCTCGGAGAGGGGTATCAATCCCATGGCACTTCGAGCTCTTTGTTGTGGAAGGGTGGGGTCTGGGCAAGTGCCTGGTGGGGTGATGATAGGGCCACATGTGGACTATGTTGATTGGGAAGCTTTGGTAATGATTTGGATGTAGAACCCAAGACATATTGAGTGGATGATGGGCGCCTCCGAAGTTGGCAGTTTGTAGCATCTTGTTGTATCTGAAAGGAGAAAGTGCTCTACCTAAGGGAAGTTTCTACCTCACTATGCAGTGCTTTGTGCTTGTGCTGGTAGAACGGGGAGCTGGGTATAACCACAAGCAACTAACCACAGGCAAGCCTGAGTGATGTTCCACACTTGAGGACCCCCTTCGTGCGAAGGGAGGTGCGGTGTGTGTAGCTTAGGGTGACAAGTCTAATAATAGGCGAGTGTTACCTCCCTAGGCATGTCATACCCTTGAGGTGCCCTAAGCATGAAGTGGGGAGTTGAAAAGGGCTAGGGAATTAGGAACGGAATCGGCCGTCTGAGGCCACCGAACATGCCTAACTTGAGGACCCCTAGGTGCAGTGACTGTGAGCTATATGCCACGACTTGTGTTTGGATGTGTCATGTGCTCCTTTCATTGTTATTTGTTTGCTATCTTTGTGTTTGGCCTTCTCTTTTCTTTTCTTCAACTTTTTTTTTGCTGAGTTGCATGATTCAAGCAGTAGCTAAGTGCTAGTTATCATCATCGAAATGTGGTGGAGAAGGGGATTTAATGGAGTGACTCAAAAATTTCCATCTCTGCATGTAACCCTTAAGGTTCAAGCAAACATGGAGAGAGGTGGTGGAGAGGAATGGGTGGTTACAACAGGTGAATTGGCTGTCACTCATATCCTTGAGAGTAGTTAGGCAGAAGGAAGGTAGAAGGCTAGCTTGCATCATTAGGTGGGTCATTGCGCAACTATCTATGGCATTAGGATAAAAAAAGAGTGGGGAGAGATCATGTTCTGCCCGGGTGGGATCCTGCGGTAGTTGCATGTGGTAATGAAGGCAAGATTGGGACAGGAGGAGAAGTCAGCAATGAAGCGGATCATGGTAGCATCTAGGCTGTTCGAGGTGAAAGTGAGGGCTTGTGATAAGGTAGTAGTATGAGGGTTATATATGATGGGGAAGTCGTAGAGACCATGGGTGTTTTTAGTAAAATCTACTCCTACCCTACGAGGATACACCATGAAGGTGGGGTTGTTTCTCTAAGAGGGGAGGGTATTACAAAAAACCATCCATTTGATAAAACACATTGTTGTTGCAAATGCGTCTTCGCCACAGTGGCTGGCACTCATATCCGGGCACAGATTGAGGCACTTCAAAAATCTTATTTTGCCAATACTCTGCATCCTTGGTGCCCTAGAGGGTGGGATTCTTCTCTCTTTCTTCCAACCATTGTTGTCCTAGTTGGCTTCCAATGTCGATCACCTCTTCCACTACTTTAAGGGGAAGGACTTTGTGCAGGCCGTTGGGGAGGAGGAAGCTAAAGTTAAAGGACTGCTTCTCTTTTTCTTGTCTCTCCTAGACTATGAGTTCTGCATGGAAGCTGGTCAGCAGGTCACTTGGGCATGGTGGAAGAGGTGCAAACAACTGTGCATAGCCCTCAATCTTTGTCTGGCTTCTTCCACCATTTTCTTTCTCTTTTCCATCATGGCAGTTTTTCTTTTCACGGATGTGTCTATTGACTACTGTTGTTCTTCAGAGTGGGGTGAAGGGGATTGTGGGATCACTTCTTCTTCAAATATGCCCATGTCAAATTGTAGTTCAGCTTCACCCCTTGGCGATCTTCTTGTTGTACCTCCTCTATAACCCCAACGCATCAGTCTCCTAGGGGGTTAGGTCGGCTGACAACATGTACTTGCATTGTTTATCAAGGCTCATCCCAACTATAACCAGTTGTGGGGGCATGCGTAGCCCTGCTTGCAAAGTTTTGTGTGCTATGATTAGCTTCTTCTTTACCACTTCAAGGGACTCCCCTTCCTCTGTGTGAGTGGCATCCATTAGAGTATTCATGAAAGCTTATTGTTGAGTATTGAAGCCCACTTGGGCTACCTTTGCTCTACTTTTTGCTAGGACTTTCTCTTTTTCCACAAGAGCTAGACGACACACTAAGGTTTTCACTCTTTGTTCATTTTGGCCTGCCCACTCTTCGGCTCTCATTTTCATTTCCTCCATACTTTCTCCTTATCTTTGTACCAGGGCCGTGAGTCTCTACTCCTGGTCTTCCAATTACTTGCTCATTCTCTCCTCCTCTTTTCTTTCAAGGCTTAACTTTTCAGTCATGGTTTCCATCTCTCTGTGGTGTTGCTCCTCTTCTTGCTTCCTTTCTTCTTCCTTTGTGCAAACTCTTCCATGTGTCATTCTATCCAATCTATTTTTGCTGCCAAATCCTCATGTTGCATGATTAAAAGTTTATATTCCCTTTGCATTTTCACTAGCTCTTGATTTTCATCCTCGAGGCATTGCCGCCAGCTTTCTTCCTTGTCATCTTTGGCCTTTATTTCATGTTTTAGATCAAAGATATCATTTTGTTGCATAGCTATTTTCCTTGTCTTTTCAAGCTAGAAGGTTTCCACCAACTCCTTTTCTGCTTCCAAATCGGTCACTACTATCTTTCTTTCCTCCTTTGCCTTCTCTAGCTGAGAGAGCAGTTCAACAATATATTCATCATAGTTTGCTCGTGGCGTCATAGTAATAGGGATCGGAGTGGTCGAAGCTTCCACCTTTTGGCATTTCGGATCCTACCTAGACTTGATATCTGTGGTCGGTCTTTTCTACCCAGTGGTTGTAGTCTCCATACTCTTTCCTTGGGGCTAGTTCGTTATTAATGAAGTACTGCATCCAGGCCACAAAATTATTTACATCCGCGTTGGTTGAGGTTCTTGGAGTGAGAGTGTTTTCTTCGTTGGTGGGCACCAAGTGGGGCGGGATGGGATGGATGGGAGCCTTGCCCTTGCCTTCGATGACCACAGGTGGTATGACTTCGGGTACATGAGTGCTTGAGCCAAGTCCCTCATCCCTAGGTGGACTTAAAGCCCCTAGGTCATCGAGTTAGCTTTGTTGTTCTATGGACTAGCGAATTACTTCGGCCATGTCTTATTCCTCCTTTCTCTTCAACTCAGCCTCCTTTTCTGTAGCTCTTCTCTCTCTCACTTCCTCTGTTTTCCTTGATTCTTCTGTCAGCTTTTTAGTTTCTTCCTTCTCTTTCTTCTTCCTCTCTTCAACCTCTTTTTCTGACTCCTTCTTGGCTTTTCTTGCATTCTCTTTCAACTCCTTTGCCTCTTGCTTTTTCTTCTTCTCCCTCTCTTCAACCTCTCTTAGGGATTACCTTTTGTCTCTCTCTAGATCTTCTTTTTCCTTCTTCTTGCCCTCATCTTGTTTCTTATTTTGAGCTATCTTTTTAGTGGGCTTCTTTGCTTTTTTCCTTCTGGATCAAGCCTCCTGATTCTCCTTCTCTGTCATCTCAATTTCTGTCCTTTTGCTAGATGGCTCTTTCTCTTGATGGATCAATGACCTATCTGGAGTATGACCCTCTCCTTCTTCTCCTTGTTGAGATTCTTTTACAGCCTTTTGGATGATGGTTGTCAGCACACTTTCATATCCGATGAAATAGGCTTTCAGGGAAGGTTTCTTTCTCTTGGTACTTTTAGAGGCTAGAGACTCTCCGCCTGCCGAGGACCGCCCAAGGCTAGTGCTTTGGCTACTTGGGGTCTATAGTCTTGCACACATAGCCGTTCTAGTATACCTCATCCAAGGTGTGGGTTGCCACATTATCCAGCACAGGCACACTGATTCGATGCATGAGGGAGTTATAGCGTTGGTTGGAGAATAGTGAGTGCACCAATTTTTCTTGGATGCAGGCCTCAGCATTGGGGATATCCTATATGCTGATGTCATCGTTTGCCAAAACATCCTCCCTTTTCATCTTTAGTATAGCATACATATCTCTCTTATGTTTCTTATCCACCTTAGGTTCCAACCCCAGTGCCTTCTCCACCAAGGCTTGGTTCAATGGCACCTACACTTGTTTAGCATTCTCCCCTCTACCCATAGTCACCGTTCTGCATTCTTGATCGGGGTTGTACATTCTTGAAAATTCCACACACTTTGTGTGGTTAGGCTCCTGCACAAACTTCTTTAGGTACTTCGAGAGGTTACACTATTCCACCACTCTCCTTGTAGCCTCCTAATTGGCTACCACCTCCTCAAGGTTGTGGATATTGTGGAATTTCAGCTGATTATAGGCACTTTTTTCTAAGCTGATGTTGTACTACGTCCTCTCCTCCTCCGTGAAAGGGAGTCGGTGAGCACGATTTTGTTGTGACATCTTTCATTTCTATCATGAACCATGATTCCCATTAGTGCTTTCAAAACAGTTATTTGTTGAAAAGAAAGACTTCATGTTTGATGAATGAAAACTTTTCAGCTCCAAAATAAACTTTTCTTTCAGACTTTTCACCATTTATTTCAAAAATTTTGTAACATTTTTCCTCAATTACAAGTTAACATGTTTCTTTCCTTTTTGTGTTTAAGTGTAAACTAAGGTTTTCATGGCGGTATGTTTTTTCTTATGTGTTTATGCATTTGCTTGATTTTCATTGGTTTTGATTTAACTCACCTTACCCCCTCCCCTTTCAGATTTGAGAAGAATCCTTCATAGGATTGAAGGTTAGCAGGCCAAGGGCCTTCAGCGTACGGGTCGAGTGTTTACCTTCACATGAGCCAAGCATAAAAGTTTGGATTGTACTCCAACTGAGCTTCGTGGTCCGGATCGAAGGGTCAATTGCCTATGTATGTGATGTAAGTAAGGACATCTGTTAGGAAGTTGTTAGAATCGACATGGCTAGCAATATGTAACTCTTCCTCGATTAGGAGAGGCGATCAAGATAAGGGTGTCCTTTGATGTGCTCTTCCATGGGTCGGCCACAAATAGTGGTTAACACCCTATACGAGGTTGGAGCGACATAAGTTGGTCAGACATACTCCAATTTCTTGATTACGCATCGTTGCTTAGTGTTGGTCATTATTTGGCATCCTTTGAGTTTCCATTGCAATTGAAGAGCATACCAGTTCCGTAAGTATGGGGATTCGGTTTCAACAAGCTGTTTCAACTCCTCGATTTCTTGGTCAGTGATGGCTTGCTATCTAGATATCTCAATACTGAGAAACTCTGCAGCAGTTGAGTGGGGTGCCTTGATGAATGTGAATTCGAATGTGTCCCATGAACAAGGCATCATACAAACTTCAATTGCCAAGGGCTCTTACAATAGGTCTAAGTCCAAGTGGTCATAGCTCAGAGCCAGCGACATGAATCTGGAATCTAAGCATCTAAAGCAAGCAATCGTGTCATCCCCTATGTCTTTGGCTACAATTGCGGCCAGTGTCAAGAATGATTTCTGCTCATAGGAGGGTCTAAGGCCTGTGGGTGGTTGGGGTTTGACAGAACTAGGGAGTTTGGCAGCAAATGGTTGCAATTTTGGTTGTTCTTGAGATTGCGGTCAGGTCCCTTGCACAATGGGCTGGGATGACTGGACTACTAATGGGACACTGCTACTTGCTGATGTGGCTTCTTGAGTCTTGGTAGAGTTACCTGGTACTGGTTTGGGAGTAGCAGGCTGAGATTTGGGCCAATAGACTTGGTTAGTCTTCATGGGCATAATCAATTGTGAGTTTATGGGCTTGGTGTCTCGAGGCTTATGTAGCTTTAGGCCTTGACACGTTGTATGGATCGTTATGGTTAAGCATGAGGGTGGCATTTGACTAGTGCCTTTGGCTATTTTGGCCTTAGGGATCCATATCCAGGCATTATCCTCATAATAGCCTTGCGCTTGAAATAGGGTCTTAGGAACCCATCGCAGCTTGATTGTACGTCGTTGTTTGTAGCTTTGTCTTGGCTTCCTAAGTTTTGAGGTTGCATTCTTAGCCTTGCGAAGGCGTAGCTATTTGCTCCTCGATGGCAGGCTCTGATGTTTAGGTACCCATATGAACTAGGGTTCATGGGCATTGGCTTTGGCCTTAGCGGGATGCTCGCATAGAGGCTTGGAGGTTGTAACAAGTCACAACCCCCTCCTTAGACTTGGCTACAGGTGTTTCTATTGGTGGCTTTGCGGATCTCATAGGAGAGTCGTGTAGCCCTTGCTAAAAACCACTACTATGTGGACATTGCCAATGGCTAGGTGGATACGCTATGACTCATAATCGACATTGCAATGAGCTTGCTTTTTAAATGTTCGACCTAGCAACGACTTCGTGCCTACATCTTTAGTGTTTGAAAATACATAAAATATCGTTGAGTGTCTCCCCTTCCTTGGCTAGGTTCACCTCCTTGACTTTGGCAAGTCCCTTGATGGGTTCACTTGCTTGCCCTTGATGTTTGGCACCCAGCACGATCACTACCCTATCACCCTTCTTGAACTTTGTAAATCTCTTAGGGTGGTCCTATGGTTTTTGTTGTTCATCTACTTGTGCGTCCTTAGACTGTTTTGCCCTTTCTTCCTTTAACCGTCTGTGCCTCAGGTGGATGGGTAGGTCCCCCTTGGTACTCTAGTCTTGAAAGGCCTAAGTATTTCTAGGTTACTCTCCGAACTCACTTCTGACTCAGAATTGAACTCCTCACCTCTTTACTAGAAGAGGTAGTCTCTCCTAGTGGTCGCACCTCAAAGGGTGACTGTTTTAAGCATTGGAGTGGTACTTGGTTGTGTTAGGCCTGGTTGTTCAAAGTTTATGGCTCCTATATGTTCCAACCAAGTGTTGTCGCAATCCTACCTAACACCATCACCAGTACTGGTTGATAGTCCATAAGGATTGTGTTGCCCTCATCATTGTGTGAGACATAAGGATAGACATAAGTCTCTTCCTCATTTGGCCCTTCCACATAGTGGATTGGAGCGTCGCTCGGTGGATGGGTCACATAGGGACCAAGCTGTTTAGGTATTCCAGTAGGATTTATGTCCATTCTAGGAATACTCGGCTTAATGTCATTTGGTGTGGGAAGGGCCAATGGGGCTCCCCTTCCAAAGAATTGTTGCAGCCTATTCTCTAGGTAAGGTTGACCATATGGTTGTGAGTACACAAGTCTTCTAGGCAATCTACAATGCGCAACATCGTGACCAAACCTATCGCAACTAGCACAAGGTCCTGACCTAGGGTCTTAACACTCGGTTGACAAGTGGTTTCTTCCCCACAGTACATGCATTGGATGTGTGGGCACGTTGGCCATCTTAGGATCTCCTGCATCTTGGCTATTTCCATTTTCATGTCACCCAATTCCTGTTAGTGTCCATGGCCTTTCCCTTATCCTAGGTACTTGTGCATGATCACTCATTAGATGTTAAAGCTCTCTCCGAACTTCTAGAGTTGGCCTTTTCTTGGTTCGAGTTCGTGGAGCTTCTCTCCTTCAGCTAGTCTTCTACTCGAATGGCTTCTTTGAATACCCTCGCTAGCATGTCCCCTTGCAAGCTCGAGTTGCATGCCAAGGCTTTATAAAGCTCCTTATTTCGTATTCCACTACCGTCAACATTGCTCTTTCAGTCATTCGTCGGGATTCTCTTGAAGAGACTCCTCTTTTTTTCTGCTTGACATTCATACGTCGTACTAGCACGTTGTTAGAGTATCTAGGCTTGAAAATTCTCTTAATGAAGAGGTTTTTGAGGCCATTGAAGTTCGCTTGCTCTGCAGCATCTAGACTCATGTACCAAGTCCGACCCTTGTCACCTAAGAAAAGCTCAAATTCTTGAGAGCTCTCATTCAAGTTAATGAGACCGTTGGCCTCACAGACATGCTCAAACTGCTCTATGAATCTGTATGGATCGTCGTGGTGCTGGTACTTATTGAGCTACTTAGAGATAACTGGTATCTTTGGTTGACTCTTGGAGCCTCAGCTTACCCCTAACCTTGCTAGTAGTGACATTGCTAATGCCACAGTGCTCTGCTTTGTTGTTGTGTTGTCTAGCAATTGCTTCATGAGAAGCTCACTCACAACATCAAGTCTCCTTGTAGCGCTCTCTCATGGTCAGTCTGAGTACTGCCTATTACTAAGTTCAGCACTTGCTGTATCTCTCGCATCTCTGCATTCTACCTAAGGCTCCTAGTCTGGTAGTCTCATTTGTATTCCACTATGCCTTGTAGTGCTTTGTGGGCTAGCTTCCTTTCCTCCTCTAGTTCAGCTATGATGGTTTCTGTCGTTCTACCGCAGTGCTCATACCAAGTGTGAGAATAATAGTTGTTCACTAACTGCTGGATCGCTTTTGGGAAAACTCCTAAGTCAAGCTCCTCGTTCTGAGCTTTCTTCTAATATGGTTGCGTTCTTGTTCTCCACCAAGTTGTCGATAAGGTTAAGTAGGTCGGGTAGATCCACATCTCTGTTGTTGTTCGCTTGGTCCTATGCTGGGCTCTGATTGCCCATCTATGTTTGGGGATCTTCTCCTATTGGTGGGTTCCTTCAAGTTCTTTTATCTGAGTGAGTTCCTTAATTATTGCATACAATCCTTGAATTACCTCCACTCAGCGCGCGCGCATGTGTGTGTGTGTGCGTGTTCTTTTCCATGCACTTGTGCTCAATCAGGCTTTTGGTTGTTCTTAGGTGTACTTCAAGTGTTGGAAATCAAGGTGAGTGCAAAGAACAAGTGTCTAAGTGGCTTACGCACTCTCGTTTCATCTTAGGCTTGATAGTCTTGTTTGATCAATTTTTTGCCGTCTTAATAGGTTTTAGGGTTTCTTGCTACGTCCTCTTATTCGTTTTAGGTTTGTTTCAGGTTCTATGGCTCTATTGGCTATTGTTAAGGCACTGACTCTCTCAACAACCTACTCAACTTGCTAAGCAACTAGGTCTTACAAATTTGCCTATTCCTTGCACCAAAATCAAGTTTTGGGCGTTTGAATGGGTCCCAAAGGTTTGTGTAGCTGAAATCTAGCTGGGTCTAGTGTAATTTTCCAAAAAAATTTACAAAAGTCTGACTCGGCCCAACTCGTCTAAATTGCAAGGGCCAACTGGTGGATTTGGACAGGGGGTCGATGGTCGAATAGGAATAGTGGCCAAATTTGCGGCTCAGACGACCGAATGGACATGGCTGAGGACTGAGTTAGGTTAGTCAACTAAGTTAGGTTAGTGGGCCGAGTTGGTTTGGGCGGAATCGAGTTGGTCGAGGGCCGAATCCAACCAGGGCTGAACGGTATGTTCGAATGGGCTAAGGCGAGAGGGCCCAGGGCCGAATTTAAAGGTGTTGATCGAGTTGTTCATCCGGACGGGCCAAATAGGCCTTATGCAAGAGGGCTGAGGGCCGATTCTGGGACTGGACCTAGAGCCAAGCCACTCGGACGGGCCAAGTCACGCACGATGATGGCAGCGCCGAGGATGATTTCGTTAACTCCAGCGATCCAAGAAATCACAAGGCACACAAACTTCCAGATCACAACAAAGACATAGGAGGAAGGGTTTCGTATACTTGACGCATGCAAATAACTCCCCGATGGCAAGATTGAATCGAATCGCCAATGAAATCTCTCTCTCTCTCTCTCTCTCTCAATGCTAGGGTGAAAAATGAGCTCTTTTATGGTCTCCTAGCCCTTAAACCCCTTCTCGGACAAGGTCTTGCTATCCCCAATCACTCACTTGCTGACATTAATAATTTCAAATAGTCTTTTGTCCCCATTTACCATGATTTGTGCCCTATTTTATAGTAAATCCTATGCTTTTCCAATCAGATTTCTTAATCCTAACCTACATTAAATGCAACAAGAATCGAAAGCAAATAATTGAAATCATTTCTCCTTCTTTTTCAATCATCAAACAACAAAATAACCAAAATACTCACTTGTATCAAAGATTTAAAAACCCAAACTTCCTACCAATCTCCAGCTCCGTTTTGGGGATGAATCCCTTACTTTGATGCTTGATATGAGGCGCACAAGTGCTCAAGCTTGAATTTGTTGATCCCAACATAATGGAACCAAAATGTAGAGGGCACTCATGCTCAACCGTCAAGACCCACTAACCACTTATTGTTTCAATTGTTTCAAGTGTTTCAAGCGAGCTCTAATGGGTATCTCTCACCTAGCCAACACGCCTTCAAACCTACAAGTGTAGTGAGCTTACCTCGATGCCGAAGTGAGTTTCCTCCTCCCTCGCACACACCAGTAGCTCCACGATCCTAGATGCTAGCTCAAGCATCCTCAAGCCTCCTCCCTTGAGCTCCATCCACCATAGCCGTGCATGCACAAGAAAAGAGAAGAGAAGAGAAGAGAAGGAGAGAAGAGGAGATGGTGAAGAGCTTCACCCTCTTGATCTCTCACTCCCACACACTCTCATGCTCCCTCTTTCAAGAGCACACACGCAAGCAAGGTCAAGAGGAGAAGAGAAGAAGAGAGGACTCTTGTAGCCACACACCAAAGAATGAGCTTTCATTCACTTTTTGAACTTTATATACAAACCCTAAAATCCCATGGGCACCCACCCTTTTTTACATGACCGACTGTTGTGACAAGGTCATTTTTCCTATTTCCCTCTTCTTGCCTCATGCCTTAAGCCTACACCCATCTATTCTTTTACAAATGGCACAGGAGGGAGCCTGGCGCTCTTTTACAAGAGTTTTTAGAGTTTTTCTAGGCACCTTCCATTTAAAATTGCACTTTTTGCCTAAGCTTAGCTTTAGGGTCCGCCTTTGCACCTTTGCTCTTTTTTTTTTCCTTTTTTTGCTCTTTGCTTTATATTTCTACCATCTCGAATTGAGGTTAACAATGATAACGAGCGGGATACATAGAAACTAGGGGTTAGACACCTAGTCACACTAATCGGGGTATATAGGTGTAAGAGTTCTAGATTAGGGCAATTGATTGTTATCAAGAACATACTCTTCACCTTCATCTTCAACTTCCATGGCTTCCTCCTTTCTCCCCTCTTTTTTGTCTTTCTCTCTCCTCTTCTAGTCTTCCTTTCTCTTCCTCTTGCTCTCTTTCTCTCTCTTTAGTTCTTTCTCCTCTCTCCTCTCAGCTTCATTCATTACATGGTTTAGGTTTAGGAAGCTTTTTATCTAGTGGTTAGAGTAGGAGTTGTATAGTTTGATTAGATTTGAGACATTAAAGTTTGGGAAATAAGGAAAATATAACTTTCTAGATAACCAAGAGACATGGGAATAGGGGAAGAAAAGAAAGATTTTTTGTATATAGGAAGGAAAACAAAGTGTGAGGGGATAAAGAGAACACAAAAGGTAAAAAAGGATAAGAGAGAGTTTATTTACATTCAATGATTTTGAGAGAGAACTAGTGAGAGAGAGACAGGGAGTGGCAGGTCTGTAGGTTACAACACCTACAATCCTTGCCATTGACACATTTAGCCCTTCCAGGTATGCTATGAATCATTCTTGTTGATTGTTGCATTATTATAGAATCTTGGGTGCATTAAATAGTGAGCATTAAGCCATTAAAAAAAGATATTCATTCCATTTGGGTGGGTTTTCAGACCTAGCTTGGACGTCTAAGCCACTTAAGGTTTACCCACTCGGACATCCGACTCGGATGAGGGGTTGACCACTCGGCCTCAAATGGCCAACCTTGGGCCTCGGATGGCCAACCTCTTGGGCCTCGAATGGAATTAATTCTAAAAATTAATTAAATGGCTAGAAATTGCTGAAAATTGATTAAGAAAGCTGCCACTTGGCAAAACTTTCCCATGCAAGTGGGGAAAATGTTAAATAGGGCTGAAGGGAGAGGGAAATCTCGTCTTTTCATTTTGGAGTTGTTGGGAAGAGGTGTTGGATTGTTGCTGCTAGTTTTTGGGGCCATTTCCCAGCCATTAGAGACCATTTTGGAGATGGAGATTGCATATTCTTGACCTTGGAAAGCTGGCAAAGCACTTTCTCCTGAAGATCACAGTCTTTGATGCTCCTATTGTTGTTGGTGCATCTGTTTGGGGCTGGTACAGCAGTAGGGATGCGTCCCTACACTTAAAACCTTACTAGGTAGGGTGAAATGACTGTGCATTAACACAAGACGTTCATCAGATTGTACATTAATGTCCTCACACTTAAAACATTACCATCACTTGCAAACAGAAGGTGTAGGGTTAGAAAAACTTGGCCCAGTTTGCTAAGCATTGCGGTTGATTGTTGACATTGCGTCTTGTGTCGCAGTCGGCTGCAAGAGGTACTAAGATGTCTTCATAGCATATATCCAGCACAGCAAGAATCTTGGGCCTCAAACAACCAACCTTGGGCCTAGGATGGCCAATCGCTAGGGCCTCGGATGGCCACTTGGATGCTCAAATGGGCACCCCTCATCTGATCACTCGAAAATGGATAGATACCTTGAGGAGTCCACTCGAAGGACCAAATCTGTGACTTAAACAGCCGAGTTTGGACTCGGACAAGTTTTCCAAAATCCTATTTTTGGCCGATCTTTGGCCACTTTGGGACATGTGAGAGCCTATTACCAATTGATCGACTAAGGTAAAGTCTGGGACTAGGGGATGAAAGCATAGAATTACTTACACTCATAAAACTTGAAATAGCAGTCTAGGGGTGATTAAAGGAACTGACCATTGGCCACTACCTAGATAGAGACCTAAGCTGACTCACTTGGTTGACCACTTGTCATGACCTGTAGAGGACCCAATTCAATTGTTTTTAAGACTAATCAAAACCCCCCCAAAAGCAGCAAGAACAAGAAACTGATTGGATGTAGTTGACTATATCAAAGGTCACACTCGGCATTGTAGATATTTAAGCACATGTGACATTTGGAAAGCTTGATTTCATACAACATACATTGACTCGCACTGCTAGTGTATAACTATTTTATATTTGCAAACTATTGGATCAACAAGGAACACACCAAGGGAGATTAAGCTAAAAAATGAACCCACTAGTAGGAGTGCAACCCTGAGACTCAGAGTGATCCAAGACATCAAGAATAAAGACCTAGAGGAGATAGACCCATCAAGCCGCTAAGGGAAGGAAAGGCTCACCAAGATTAGGGATACATCTTTAGCTAGCTTAGTTTACCTCATAGATGCAGTAGTGTGTCAGGGGGAAACTATGCCAGGCACCAGTTCGAATGAGAATAATCTTGACCTTGACCTTGACCTTAACATAGTAGTGTACCTATGTGATATCTAGCAACTTGTTACGCAATACGACCAGTAGCGAGTTGATGTCCTAGCTGACCTTGAGGTGGAGAATAGATTGGCAAGGATAGCATCGCATCACATTGCAAGTTATAGCTAGGAGTAAAGGGCTCAAAGGTTATGTCAAGAGAGAGAGATCTTAGAGAGGTTCATAAGATCCCAACCATTTTAGGTAGGAACAAAATGAGAGGCAATGTTGATAGGGAGAGAGCCCTAGAAGCTGACCTTACAGTGAGTGAGCTACTCACAAGAATATTGCTAGACAATACTAGTGTTGAGAAAAGTGGGACATCCTTGGTAGCACGAGTGGGCCACAACTACACAAATGGCTCAACAGCATTGGGAAGGAGCCCATGAAGCTGAGGAGGGAAAGACAAATGGAAAATTGCTAACCACATTAATAGCAACTCTTGTGACATTGAGTCTCATCATCCAACCAATGCCAACCACCTATTGCATCCCAACAAACAAACTGAACTCCACAAAATTCTCAAATACATGTCAAGTGAGCTCGAGGGTAACCTAGCTGCCAATTTAAAGCCCCTCAAGGATCTTATGGAAAGCAAAGAGTGGCAAGGACTAAGGTGCAGGACTTAAACTTTTCATATAACTAGACTCTCATGAAAAGTGTGTCAGAGCTCAAAAATAGGAACCCTGCAAGGGACAGGAGTTTCAATGTTAGGATTTTGACGATGGGTATGGACTATTGTTCCATCACTGAGAGGAGAGAAAAGAGGAAGTAGAGACCATAGAGTATGACATGGATAATGGAAGAGTGATTGAGCAAATTAGAGCAGATACTAAATCCCAAGAGGTCAACACATCTCAAGTGTGAGCAAAGGAGTTGCCAAGGTAGATTGTGATCAAGCTTGGCTAGAATGCCTTGAGATGGTAGATTATGAGTAAGTGGGATTGGTTCATCCTTGCACCACATAATTATTTGGAGTAGATTCATCTTTAGAGTTGCGAGCACTAGGGGAGACAACCTTTTCTAATGAAGATGTTGAGTACAATTCTAAGTCAGAGGCAAGCTCTTATAGTGACCTTGAAATACCTCGACCACTTGAGAATCAATGCACCAAAACAAGGGGGACCTTCTTGTCCACCTAAGGTGCAGGATATTTTAGGAGGAGAGAAAGAAGCAATCAAAATCTTCATAAATAAAATGGTAGAAGAAACCCTAGAACTTGCCCAAGCACTTCACCAAGTACAAAAAGGGTGAGCGAATATTGGTGTTAGTAGGAGCCAAATGGAAAAAGGGAAAGCAATGAACCTATCAAAGGACCATCCAAGGTTAAGGAGGTCAACTTGGCAAGAGAGAAGGACAAGCCTCAACCCATATACATAGTGGATGACCTAACCGAGGAGGAAGAGAATGACATGATAAATCTCTCAAGGGAATTTGATAATGTGTTTGCATGGTCCTTAGACGAGCTAAAGTGAATAGATTTGAGCATAGTGACTCACATTATTCCCATGACCCTCGAAGCAATACGAGTCAAGCAATGACACAATGAATCCTAAGCATGCACACGCAGTAAAGAAAGAGATTAAGAAGCTATTGAGAGTGGGATTCATTTACGAGATAGAGCACATAGATTAGGTATCACCCATAATTACAATCATTAAAAAGAATGGAAAGATTCGAGTGTGTGTAAACTATAAGAAGTTCAATCAGCTACAAAGAAAGACAACTATACGTTACCATACACAGATCACATGCTAGAGCAAGTGGCAAGAAAGAAAGCCTATAGTTTTTTGGATTGCTTCTCATGCTATAATCAAGTGCAAGTCCATCCGGACGATAGGCACAAGATGGAATTTGCCATAGATGAATGGGGGATGTTTTTCCACATAGTCATGCCATTTGGACTAAAAAATGCTCGTGCTACCTTCCACTGCCTCATGCATGCCATCTTCAAGGACATGCTCATAAAATGGTTGGAAGAAATTTTTGATGCCCTATGCATTCACACCAACTAGAAAGAGCACTTGGAAAAGCTACGAATAGTCTTTGAACGCTATCAATAATACGATCTCTCATTGAATCCCTTAAAGTACCAATTTTGGGAAAAATACAATTGTATTTTAGGGCACGTTGTGTTGAGGAATGGAATAGCTGCAATAGACTTTTCTAGTCAAGGTGATTATAGACCTTCCCTCTCCAACCAACTTCAAGGGAGTTCAATGTTTCTTAGGCCACACCAGATAGCACCGACGGTTTATATTGAACTATGCATTGATTGCTAGACCTTTATACAAGCTATTGATAGTATTCGAGTGGGCCCAAGAGTGTCAACAAGCCTACGAAAGGATTAAATAAGATATAACTTTAGCTCCTATCTTAAGAGCCCTAGATTGGTCCATTACTTTCCAAGTGCACATTGACGCATCAAAATTTGCCATGGGAGTAGTTTTGTGTCAACTTGGTGAACATAACCTAGACTATCTACTAGTGAGTTTTGCCAACAGACAACTCACTGAGATAGAAAATAAACTATTCCACAATAGAGAGGGAAGGGTTAGCCATGGTGTTTGGCATAGTAAAGAAGTTCAAATACTATCTTTTTTGGTGATACCCTTTACCTTCTTTGTAGATCATCAGGCATTTCTTTATCTTGTGAATAAACCCTGCGCAAACGAAATGCATTGCTCAATGGTTACTTCTGCTTTTGGAATTTGACTTCTCTCTATGGTCATATGCAAGGGAAAACAACATTATATGGTAGATCATATGTCCCACATACCCATAGGAGAAGTTGTTGGTGGACAGGGAATCAATGGTGATGACCTACCATATGCACATCTTTTTAGTATGTCCAACAAAGAAGCAAACTTTACACCATATTGGGAGGATGGCATAGTCCACATTCTCAAGAACATATTGGGAGAATGACCCATAGAGAAAGCTAGGTTATGTTCACTAGAAATCTAGGTTATGACCTTATCAATTGATGCAAGTCAATTGTATTGGTTATTAGGATAAGATGGGTGCTTAAGGAGATGTGTCTGCAAGAATACAAAATATATGATGTGCTCAAGGAAGCACACGGCGGGATTGCTGGAGGGAACTTTAGTGGAGACAATATAGTATGCAAGGTGCTCTAGTCCCAACTGTAGTGGCTAATGCTATTCCATGATATAGCTAAGTGTGTGAAGCATTGTGATGAGTGTTAACAGACTAAAGTCCCTACTTGTAAGGATAAAATGGAGTTGAACCTAGTGATCATGCATCAACCATTCAAGAAGTGGGAAATTGACTTCATTGGTCCAATCAGCCCTGCAACAACACAATACTCCCAATCCAAGTACATCATTGTTGCCACAAACTAACTCACCAAGTGGACGGAAGCTCAAGAAACTCACAAAATGATGCTAGGACCACAGCTAAGTTCCTTTAGGGGCAAGTAATCTCACGGCTTAGTTTCCCAATAGAGCTGGTTAGTGACTAAGGCACACACGTCATCAATGAAGCGATCACTCACCTGTTATCCACCTTCTTAATAATCCATAGATATTCATCTCCATATCATCCTCAAGCCAATGGTCAAGTTGAGTCCACAAACAAGATCTTGGTGAGTGTTCTAACAAAAGTAGTCTTTGCCTCACATATCAATTGGGACAACAAGCTTATGGAAGCTTTATGGGCATATAGGATAGTCTAGAAAATAGCTATAGGACAGACTCCATTCAGATTGACCTACAAATTTTAAGCTATTCTACCAATGGCATTATTTGTTCCAAGCTTGAGAATAGTAGCCCAAGAGAGATGGGAGGGCCAAGAAGTATGGAAAAATTGGTTAATAAAGCTAGAACACCTACCTAAGACTCATCTCATTGCAACCCATACCCTAATCTATGAAAAAGCATGACATAAGAGTTGGTTTGAAAAACATATCAAACAACAAGACTTTGGGCAACGAGACTTAGTCTTGGTGTACTCTAGCCAAGGACACAAGTAGAAAATGAATTTTAGGGGATTGGGATCTTTCAAGGTTCGCAATATCAGTAGAATGGTAAATGTGGAACTTGAAACCCTAAAAGGAGAGGGCACACGACCTCAATGATAAAGCCATCGACAAATGTGAGGGTTGCAACCATCACTGAATTCGAGGAGGTAGACGAGAAAGACGACACAAATATATTAATGCATGGACACTTGACGCCATGGGTCAACTCCAATTTTGACAAATGATTTTTTGATGCCGAGAAGTGCTTAAAAATAGCAAAAAATTTATGAATATCAAGGGAAAAATAGACTTCGTCGAAGGCGGCAGTGGCAATCAGTACGATTTTAAGCGGCAATGCCCGAAAAGTGCTTAAAAGAGCCACTAGTCGGCGGTTGGAGAATTTTCATAATTTTTTGGCATGATAGACAAGACCTTGGGAGATGCTTGGCAGTGAAGACTTCAAGATGGATGCCTAGGATTTTTCAGACCAATAATCGGACACCAAACGTGGAAAAGGGAGTGCCCGGAAGGCCAAAGGCCAAAATGGCAAGTGTGAGAACGGACTTTAGGAGAGCCCAAAATTCAAAAACGTGGGGAGGGGGGGTGTTTTGCGTTTTTTTTGCGCTAGTGCAGAGAAGGTGCCATATCCACGAACTGAGGGAGAGATGGAAGATGGGGCCTATAAACAATCCCCCCAACTGATCGGATATATGATCTACATTCTATCTTTGCTCTCCATCGCTCCAGACCGCACATCAATTGGTTGCCTGGTTGTGGAGATAAAAAACCAATCTTTCTCTCTCCTCCCTCTCTCTCCTACATAGAGGCAATTCATGTGCAAGAATTCAAGAAGAAGAGGGGCTGAAGAATGCTTGTCGGGCTGTGATCGCTGTGATCGGATCGCTTCAAGATGAAGAGGAGGTTGAAGAAAGAGGTTCAGCATTGAAGAATGGTTGCTGGTCAATCTGTGGGCTGCCCATAATAATTATTAAAAAACCCACACCACGCAAGACACGCGGTATGCTCCTATTTTACAAAGAAATTTGATTGTTTTTGTTGTTTCATGGTCCAAATGTTGTTCATATGCGATGAATTTTTGTTTGAACCTTTGTTACATCATGTTTGAGGGCTATAACTACAAAAATTCAGAACCCATGATGATTTAGAGCCGTTATTAATTCTTTAAAACCCACAAAATGTCATTTTCAATGGAAATTAGTAGTTTTTTCGATTTTGAGTTGGGAGAATGGAGTGAAAATGGGATAAACTCAAAAAAATTGTTAAGTTTCAGTCAAAATAATAAGCCAATACAAATAAATCAGAAAATACCTATTTTCCATGAATAATAAATAGAAAAAAAGTAGCAAAAAATAGAGGAAATTGGGGTTTTCGTGCTCAAAAAATATGGAAAAATAAGATTTATGTGTGTGAATGTCTGGAGAGGTCAAAGCATGAGGTTAAGCCTCAGTTTGACTCATCCTTTGTGTTATAGTAAGTGTTTATTGGTTTTTACATACAAAAAGATACAAAACAACCATTTACACCTATGCACCACAGCAACACCTAAACGGTGGGGGGGGAGGAAGTCTGTGCGACGATCTAATTGCTGAAAAGATACAAATTCTGATTTCCCTCTTTGTGCATAGCATTTAGAGATCATTCCATAATTAAATATAGGTGACTAGTAGCACGGAAGTTCCGGTGCTAGTCCCTAAAGTAGCGCAGTACGTAACGATTAGTTAAAATTCATGAAAGGGTTGTTTTTCGCACCTCACATGGCTAGTTTTTTTTATCATAAAATGGTTGTGCACAATCGTTATACACCTTGCATCAAGCATGCCACGTGGTATCTCCTGGAATGCATTGCACTTGTTTGACCAACATTGAGAGGACAGGAAACCCAAGCTGTGGATTAGACGGGTGCTTTCGTTGGGGAAAGTTTTGTGAGGAAAATCAAAATATCCTAGAACACTGAATTATGAAAGAGTGGAGTTTGTGTGAATGTTATATGTTGGAGCAACGCATCTTGGGGCCAATCCCCGAGGTGTAGACACCACGATTGTCCCAAAGCCTCTAGTGCCACTAGTAGCTAAACCTAGTGTCAATGCTAAAGGAGGGGGATAGTTTATCACAATGTACTCCCATGGTACCTTCATAGCTGCATCCAGAAACCACACCCAAAGCTACGGTCCAAACACTCAAGTGGATCCCTAAGCATAGACCACAATCTCACAAATGTTAATCATTGGGAATGCATAGTTTTCACACCTCAAACTCTAGGCCTAAATGGTAGAGTTGGAGCTCCTATAGTTCACACGTGAGTGAGTAGTGCTAGGTTCCAAAAGCCCTAATGCGATCCCAAGGATACTATGGGGGTAACACCCTGCTATGGTTGCCTAAACTCTTAAGTGTTATGTATGATCTTCAATCTCATGCCCCAAAAACCAAGGCCTGGAAATGTTAGCCAAAATAGGGGAGGAGAAAGATCAAAAGGAAGAGTGCTCAATCCTAGGATGCTCAAATGGTCTATCGACCTCCCAAAGCTCAACTAAGAGTCCATGAGCAATTACTCTTGAGTAAGTTATTGCCTAATGACTCTAAGGTGATCACCACTACAAAACACAACAAGACAGCATCAATCAAACTCCAAAACTCTCAAACCAAGCTTGCCATATATCAACTTATCTTGTTCAACTAAACCCAAACCACCAGTAGACCTTAGGCCATCACAGCCACGATCATCCATTCTTGAAGTACCTTCCAACATGGCCATGGACATAGGGGATCACTTGGTAACATGAAGCTAATGATTGGACTCAACTTTCACATTGTTTTCTAGAAGTTACGAATGTTTGGACCTAGGTCTACTTGATGAGCCCAGAGCAAACAAGGTATGTTCCTTGCTGTGTTCTTGGAAAGAATACAAATTTATTGTTACTAAGGCTTTTACTATTGTAGATGAAATGATTGGCAATGAAATTTCACAAGATGAGGCCATAAGCCAATGCCTAATCACCTCCTACAAAAAAGGAAAAATTCCCATACCACCACAAGAACTTCCTGAACTCCAATGACTAATCGAGTTTGAGTCCAATTTCATACATAAGTGGTATAATTAGCACCTTTCATGGGCTCAAGAAGGTTATCAAATCATGACCAATGATGCGGAGTAACAACGTGCCATCAAGACTTTTGAGTATAACCAAACCTATGTGGCCCCCAACCTCATTTAGAGTGTTAGAAATAACTAGGAATCGGCCATTAGAAGACAATATCATTCTTTACCCATATTTGGATTAGACTCTAATGGAAGAGGAGCTCCACATTGCAAGTCGACTCAACTCTGATGATCTCTTGATGACTAATGTGTTAACTTATATCACGCAAGTACACAGGATATGGATCATTATGTGACTCTAAAGTATAACCCCAAGTTTTACGATTGGCTCTTGAGAAAGTGAGGTACACCATGCATACATTGAATGCCCATACACCTTGGTTTCCACAATCCTAGGAAGGATTTTCATCTTTTCTAAGGGGAAGGGGGTAAAAGTGAAAAATAGATGAAAAGTCTAAATAAAAATTGAATTTTAAAGGAAAGACTAAATGTGTAAAAATGTGTGGATTGATTGGTGCAAGAATTCTCATTTTTTGGGTTATATCCTTTATCATTGGACACTAATCCTTTTAGTCATTTTACCTTCCGGACAAGAGATGCCCTTTAAAGAGAACTAAGTGTGGGCTATTGTGTTGGGATAGGATCCTAAATGGCAGGTCAACAAGATAAAGCCAACACGCTCCCTCTCTCGGAGAAGGAGCATAGAAGGTATGGATTAGCCATGGAAATCCAAGCATTCAATCAATTAAAATACCACAGTATCCATAATCTGGAAGGAGTGGTGATATAGGAAAAGAGGTAGTGGCACAAATGATAGAACGATGTAATATTGCCAAGTACCTAGAAAAGGTGGGGCAAGACATTGACCATAGCAAATGTACAGAATTCCTGAGAACTTTTAATGTCTAAAGGAATAACAACATGATAACCATCAGACAAGGAGAAAGCTCTAAAAGGGTGAACGTTAACCTTAATCTAGAAATTGTGGAGAAGGCCCTGGAATTAGTAGAGAAGCCTAAGAAGAGGCCAAAGAGGGACATATATGGGATGCGATGGATGAACAAATAGAAGGTCTACACAAATGATGGGATCAGCCTAGTTGACATTCCTAACCCCACCATCCGACTGCAGGCAAGAATCTTCCATACCCTCTTCTCATGCTGCTAGAGATATAATGCTCTCATGAATAGAATAGGTGTACCATTGCTGGAGAGCCTTGCAGCAAACACCCTCGATAAGGTAAATTGGAATGCCTACGTTTGAAAGACAATCCAAGCATTGGTAAAGGTGCTAGCCACAACACCAAGGGTAGTAGGAGGGGTGTTTCCAGCTACCACAATGGAGTCAAAGAGGAAAAACCCTACTTCTAAGGCTTCAATTATAGGCTTTGGAGAAGTACTAATGGCCATCATTCAGGAAGCTCTAGGGGAGACAGAGAGAGAAGTAGTAGAGGAGACCTCGATTTCATTGCCTATCCAAGAGTAGCATTGCTCCCCCACCCCAACAAGCTCGACTATCTCACTTTCAGCAAGAGAATAGGGGAAGGATGAATTCCACAAGGAACAACTGGAAAATAAAGAAAGTGTTGTTAAATGAAAAGGAGGCTAACCAATCCTCTCAACAGCAAGAAACCTTGAGCAAGAGGATAGTCAGCAAGCAGCAAGATTCACAGTTGTCAAGCCAGGGGGAGAAAAAAGTTTGCTCTTAAAATCCCCATAAGAAGAACATGGTCCACCTATGAAGAAAACAGAGAACTGAAAAGGATGGAGGAGAAATTGAAAATACTTGAAGAAGAAGAGTATAGGAACAATGATGAGCCCATTGTGCTTGGCATAGGATGATGCGCGAAGCATGAGCGCAATAGCAGAGTCAACTCTAAAGAGACATGACCAAGACGGGTGGTGGAAGGCAAGGCTAAAGCCTCTCTACACCCAGCCTCACTAGTCATGGCCACCCCTACAATCGCATCGACACAAGGAACTATTGAAGGGGTCATCAATGAAAGAAACATCATGGTCTAAGTGCAGTACTTAGTAAGAAAAGTGTAGGAAATTGCACTTGCACCTAATGCAAGAGCCCCCGTTGCAAGAACAAAGAGGTCAGCAACAGTAGCAGTCGTGGCGCGCAGAATCACGCCAAGGATTGAAGGTACCTTGCTTAGAAATGTCAACTACTTCAGTGCCTTTAATCATATGTAACACTGAAGATCATGATGAATTGGTGAAAGATCTTCAAAGCATGCTCAACAAGATGATTGTGGAGAAAAAGGTTGCACTTGTTGCAGAGCTAGAAGAGGAGAAGATTGCCTTTGCAACCTACAAGGTAGAATAAGTGAGGGTAATGACCATCATAAATAGGGAGATAATTGTACTAAAAGAGACCTTAAAGGCAAGGGAAGGAGAAGAGAGCCTAAAGGATTTGTATGATGAAGAAAAATAGAACCACATTTTCCTAAAAAACACGTGCATCTTCAACTCCAGGGAAAATTGGCATCTAGAGCTAGAAATAAAGGAGTTGAAGAGACAAAGAGAAGAGGCAAGGGTGGAGCTGCAAGTGACAAGGTTCCAAAGAGATGAGGAGACCATGAAGAAACTAGCAGAGCTGCACAACCAACTTCAAGAAGCTCTCCGAGCAAGCCATAGTGAGGGAATAAGTAGAATCCAAAAATCAAGAGTAGTAACAAATGTATGCATTATGGCAGGAATAGAAGCAAGTGATCACCACCCTATCTCAGTACCAAAATCAAGGGCTAGAGCAGATGAAAGAGAAAGCAAAGAAATGGGTAGCCAAGAACAAAGACAGAGTCAAAGACTTAGCTTACAAGCTGGCCCATTTTGAGAGTGAATGCCTCTTTGTGGCAAAAAGTAAAGTCACAATTGTCGAGATAGGAATGTTGAAGCAATAGCACACATTTTTTAGCACGCTACTAAATGTCATGCAATCATGTGGAGAAGAAACATTGAAAGAAGCAAAAAGAAAGTTAGAACTGGTAAGGAGGGCACTGCAACATGGACTCCATGCCAAGGCATCCAAGCAGAGTAGAGGAGCAACGAGCCCATCTAATCTTAACTGGCTTAACCTCACAGGAACTCGCCTTGCTAGGGCTTGGAGAGCCAGAGCAGCAAGTGTAGCCACCTCAACAAGAGCCAATGGAGCTGATTCAAGAAGAAGGGCCTAATTTTGAACAAGACTAATAATAGAAAGAATAAGTCAGGAACCAAGCCCCCCTTTGTAGCCACAAGTATAGCTAGAAGATCAAGGAGAGGGAGATATGCCACCTAAACAGATGATGAATATGAGGTACAAATGCAAAGAATAGATGGAACTCACCCGCATGAAGCTTCAAGCCAAGAAACTTCAAGTTTCACATGTGTCCATCCCTCAAAGCGAGGAGTGCAACCCTGTCTGGGGCTAGGAACTTGCAGTGATCTGATTTGGAGGTAGGCGGGTGCTACTGCTTCTTCATCTTGATTTGTTAGTTCGGTAATTGTGGCCACGCAGACATTGACGAGAGCTTCGTGCATTGGTGGCTCATGCAACGGATGGGAAGGAGGATAGTACATTTTCATGCGACTGCAATTGAAGAAGCCTATTCCTTCCCCTTCGAGCGTCTCCAACTTGACATTGCCCATTCTACTAATTGCACGCACCCGGAAAGGTCCAAGTCCTCAAAATTTCATTTTCTGTTTATGCCCTTTCCCCGAGTAGAGTAGGACAAGGTCCCCTTGATCAAAGTTGCGCTGGTTGACATGCTTGTCAAACCACAGCTTTCGTCGTACCTTCTCACAAATCAGAGCATGGGTGGCTAAAAGTCGAGTCTCTGTGAGACGCTCTAGCTTCACTAAGCGGTTAGTCCAAGCCTCTCTTCCCTCCCAATGCTCCTGCACTACTATTCTTAAGCTAGGGACAAAGAACTCCAAAGGTAGAATGGCCTCCATTCCGTAGGTTAGCCTAAAGGGCGTCTGTCCGACAGCCATCCGATAAGCCCACAAGGCTGCCATCAGTTTATTGTCCCAGTCTCTTCGTAATGTGGATACTACCTTAGTAAGCACGTTGACTAGGATTTTATTTGTGGACTCCGCTTGGCCATTTGCTTGAGGGTAGTAGGGAGAGGACCTTCTATGAATGATTAGGAAGGTTGAGAGCAGGTGGGATATTACTTCATTAACGAAGTGTGCACCTTGATCACTCACTAGTTCGATTGGATAACCAAACCGTAAAAAGACCTGTTCCCACAGGAACTTCGCAGTGGTCCTAGCGTCATTTCTTCTAGTGGCTCTTGCCTCCGCCCACTTCATCAGGTAATCCATTGCCACAATGATGTAGTGCGTCTAGGAGTATTGAGTTGTAGAGGACTGATAGGTCTGATGAAGTCAATGCCCCATTTTTCGAAGGGCTGTCGCACTAGTACGGGGGTTAACTCCATCTTATCTTTGCGCATGGGCAACTTAGTCCTCTAGCACTCGTCGCAGTGTTTGACGAACTTAACGGCGTCACGGAATAGGGTGGGCCACTAGAGTTGGGATTGTAATACCTTACGGGCGGTCGTGTCCCCACTAAAGTGCCCGCCAACTATCCCACAATGTGCCTCTCTCAATACATCGTGCATCTCATGCTCGCACACACATCTACGTAACAACCCGCCGTCCTGCCCCAACCTATAGAGTTGGCCAACAATCAGTTGGTATGGTTGGATTTTTAAGATAAGTCTCCTTAGCCTGGCTTTCTCAATAGGTCTCTCAGGCAGGCCGTTTTCTAACACTTGGACAACATCGTCTGCCCAATATGGCGTCAAATCAGCTTTAAACAAGTCCCCTTCGCTAGAAAGGCCGAAGAGGTGCGTGTCCGGTAAGTCGTCAGGTATGCCTTGACTAGCAGCTTCCCCTGTGGGTATGCGGGACATGTGATCCACCATGTAGTGCTGCTTTCCCTTACGCACAATCACTGAGAAATCAAACTCCAACAAGAGAAGTAACCATCTTGCTATGCAACCTGTGCCGCATGGCTTGTTCACAAGATACAACAAGGCTTGATGGTCCACAAAAAAGACGAAGGGTGTGGCCAACAGGTAATGCCTAAATTTCTTTACGGCAAACACCATGACCAGCCCTTCCCTTTCTAGTGGAATAGTTCATTTATGTTTCGATGAGCTGCTTGGCTGGCAAAGCTCACAAGGTAATCGAGACTATGTTCGCTAGGTTGGCATAGAATGGCTCCGATAGCAAACTTGGAGGCATCTATGTGTACATGGAATGTTACACTCCAGTCTGGGGCTCGCAAGATTGGTGCAGTGGTGAGAGCCTTCTTTAACTGTTCATATGCGCGTTGGCATTCCTTAGTCCACTCGAATACAATCAGCAGCTTGTACAATGGTCTAGCAATCAGCGCATAGTTCAGTACAAAGCGTTGATAGTATCTCCTGTGGCCTAAGAAACACTAGACGCCCTTGTAGTTAATGGGCGATGGGAGATTGGCAATGGCCCTGACGTTTGAGTCAAGTGGCAATGCCATTCCTTGATACCAAATGCCCTAGGATGCATCCATGCTTCACCCAGAATTGGCACTTCAAGGGGTTCAGCAAGAGTTTGTATAACCGACATCGTTCGAAGATAGCTCTCAACCTCTCTAAGTGTTTGATCCAACTAGAGTGTATGCACAAGTCGTCTACAAACACCTCTAGCTTGCGTCGTAGCATATCCTTGAAGATCGTGCACATTAATCGTTGGAAGGTTGCAGGTGCATTCATTAGCCCAAAGGGCATAACGATGTAGGCGAATATACCCCACTTTGTGGCGAAGGCAGTATTGTGCCTATCGTCAGGGTGCACTTGCACTTGATTATAGCCAGAGAAACCATCCAGAAAGCTATAAGCTTCTTTGCCTGCCACTCTCTCCAGCATGTGCTCGGTATATGGCAAGGGGTAGTTATCCCTCTTCGTAGCGGCATTCACCTTCTTGTAATTCACGCACACCCAAATCTTGCCGTTCTTTTGTTGAGATATCGAGCTCCACTCATGATACGCTAGGGTGACCGTTGTGTATTTATGTCACCGACTTGTCAGTTGCAGACGCAGTTGGTACACCGCCCATGAATAATAGCTACATGACAGCTATCCTTATCTACTCTAGTTCGTGGCTGAGTTAGTATGCCACCTTAGTTAGTTGAGTTTGGTTTAAGACCCATATATAGGGTTCTTCTATTTCTTTGTATGAGTGTTCTTTTGGCTTACACAACTAAGAAGAGGAAAACTGTTTTTCAGCCTCCACCCATGTGTGTATTCCCCCATTGTGCAAGCAAGAAAGCTTCAAGTGAGACTCCTTCCTTCTCTCCCACAATCTTGACATCTTTTTCATAACAATCACTATGCGTGATACCCAATCAGTGTGCTCGATCTCATATATAAATCCCGCCTTCATGAGCTTGCGATACCCAATCAGTGTGCTCGATCTCATATATAAATCCCGCCTTCATGAGCTTATCAATCTCTTCCTTCACCGCATGGGCGTATTTGGGATTCATAGGGTAAGGTCGCTGCTTCGTTGGCACTGCTTTTGGGACCATTGGAATATTATGGGCCACAACCCTAGGATCGACTCCTCTCAATTCCTCCAAGGACCAAGCAAACACATTGACATACTCTCGTAGGAGAGCAACCAATCTAGCCTCCTCCTCTTTGGTCAGGTCATCAGCAATGAACACATGTCGAGGTTTCTTGCCTTCCCCTACCAAGTTGACTTCCTTGACCCTAGTGGGTCCCTCAATTGGTTCGTTGGCTTGCCCTTGTCTCTTTGCTCCTAGCAAAACCACCACTCTATCACCCTTCTTAAATTTCGTGAAGCGTTTGGGAAGGTCATGCGGCTTCTTTTGCCTCTCTACTTCTGAGTCTCTAGTTTGCTTCCTAGCCTCCTCCTTTATTCGTCTGTGCCTTAAGTGGATTGGCAAGTCCCCTTTGGTGCATCTGACCTTAGAGGGTTGGGGTATTTCAAGATCACTCTCTGTATTGACTTCAAACTCCGAGTTGAACTCACATCCCTTGCTTGAGGAAGGAGTTTCACCTGAGGGTCATAGTTCAGTAGGCGAATCCGTCTTCAATATTGGGACTACCAGCGATTGCGCCACCCCTGCCTGCTCATAATCCATGGCTCTCACCTGCTCCAAACAGGTCCTATCGCATTCCATCCACATGAATCCTTTTCCATTCCTGCATGCCCTTTCCCTTTTTGGCCTAGAGTCTGCCTCGATTTGTTTGATTGCTCTCCCTTCAGTGTCATAATCTATCATGTTAAACTCCTCTTTGCTCTTGTCCCTCTTAGAGCAATAGGGCTCGTACCCCTCATCATCAGAATCTTGCCCCTCCGACTGCTCGCCATCCCCTAGGTTTTCCTTGCCGATCTCCTCTTTGTCGGTGATTAAAGCCCAGTTGTATAATAGGCTAAGATCATGAGCTTTGGTCCATTCCCATTCAAGCCGAGCCAAGAGATCTTTTAGGGGTTTTAGATTAGCCGCCTTGTTGCCTTTCAGTTTAGTGGTCAGGTACTCTATGATTTCCTGAAGCTCGAGCTTGTTAGTGGGGGTGTGGAATGAGACCAGTCTCCCTGGGTCCCATGAGCTTCCCGCCATCATGCAGAGTGGCACAATGGGATCCTTTGCTGGCCTACTTGGTGATTTAGCAGCTTTCTTATACAGCTCTTCCTCATCTGAGAATGGTAGGTCAACGGTTGCCAAGACATGCATCCAATGCCTCTCGTCCTCAGGATAGGGGATGTACTTGGTCAGTGTCCCATAGGGCTTGCATGCTTGGGCATCACTTTTAGCATGGTCAAGATAGCATCGAGGTTGGCCGGGGTAGTCTTCCAGGTGTCCATCTCAACCCTTACCGCTTTCGTCCTATTCCCAAAGAATATGAGGTTGTTTCCCCAGTCTTCAACCACTCACGCATTCCTCATCCAGGGCCGGCCTAGCAATATCTCATAGTCCACACCCTTCATGACAATGAAGTTCATGGAAAACTGCACTCCTGTGACCTTCACTAGCCAGTTTTTTAAGACCCTAAATGGTCTGACCTTCATTCTGTTGGCCAATGTAACATTAAACCTAGCCGCTTCCACAGGTGGGTTTCCCCATGCCTATAGAGCTGCGTGGCTCAAGACACTGACCCCGGCGCCAGTGTCTACAATTCCTTTCTGTGTTGCATCCCGCAAGGCTAAAATAGGTAGGACTGCATGCATCTCCATGCCTTCCCAGAAAGTGTTGATATGCAGTGACCTTGGAGATGAGTGCAGCGTTAAGCTTGGAATTTTCATGACTGCATCCTACTCTTGCAAGTCAGTGGCAGCATGCTCCCCCTTTCCCTCCACCCAGTGCCTCGATTCTTGCCATAATGGAGGGTGCTGTCGAAGCAAATTGCCCAAGCTCACGGTCACTGGGGTGGTTACTAAGGTGGTGAGGAGGTTACTGGGTAGGTGGCTTCCTTCTTGGTCACCATTCTTTGGCCACATGTCCTGGTTAGAAGCTTCTCCTTGGTCTTACCTTTGTGGCATCTCTTGTGGTGTGGGCTCATACCCTGATTGAGGTCGCGATGGCAAAGCGGGTGTGCTTGCACTAGAAAGGTCCTCCATCGGATCCTCCAATATGGGTTCTACATCTTTAAGATGTTCTTGGGCATCCTTGGCCCACTCCTTAACCTTGGCTATAGCCTCAAGTTGCCGTATGGGATGAGGGTATTTCCCTACCTTGGCACTACCTAGTTCCATCGTCTTGGGGGATGAGGTCTCTGCCTCAGCATCTGTGACCCCCTTTCCTGCCACCAAGGTTATAGCTTCCTCGGTCTTAAGGGTGATCCTTGCGTCTGTTCTCTTTCTCCTTCTCCTTTGGCTTTTCTTTCCTAGCAAGGCTGCATCCAGGTTACTTGGCCCAAGTAGCAAGATGCATGTTCGTCTTGTTTCGCTCACATCATGACATGCAATGGGATGGGCGTGTCCTCCCTGCCAAAGGTCTCCACCCCAAATAGCCCCAAGGGCGTGGAGGGCACGTTGGCAGAATTGGATGATGGTTTCCATCTAGGGCAGTCAGGAAACATGTGTGTGATCCCACATTTGGCACATCGAAGTTCAGCCTTGTCCTGGTTTGCCTGTTTCCTTTCCGGGTAGTGTGATGAGATATGGCCTGGATGACCGCAAGTCCAACATGAGATTGGGTCCTAGCTTTGGTCCTCCAGAGCCTCTGCCTCTTCCTCTGCCTAGCGCCATCATCGGTACCAGTTGATAGTCCATCAGGACTGGATTGCCTTCCTCGTCAAAGGAGATGTATGGGTTTACGTAGCTTTCTTCTTCACTAGGTTCCTCCACATAGTGAACAGGAGCGTCACTCGATGGTTGGGTTACATAGGGTCTTGGTGGTTTGGGTATGCCTGTTGGGTTCATCTCTAGCCTAGGGATGGCTAGCCTTGCGTCATTTGGTGCTGGAAGTGTCAGCTGGGCTCCCCTGCCAAGGAAGTTAGATGGTCTATTGCCTAGGTAAGGAGGATTGTATTTCTGCGCATATGGAAACCTCATGGGCAATCTGTAGTGCAACGCGTCATGACCGAACCTACCACAGTTCGAACACTGCCTAGATCTAGGATCTTGACACTTGGCTGGGAGGTGGTTTCCACCACAGTGTATACATTGTGCGTGAGTTCACGTAGGCTTTCTTATTTGTTCTTGCAAATGTGCAAGCTCCATTCTCACCTCAGCTATGTCATGGCCTTGGTAAACTCCCTTTCCCTTATCCCGTGCACTAGAGCTCTCTCTCTCTCCTGACGTCGTTGATCGCTCTAAGGTCCTCTGGCCTGTACCGTCCCGACTAGTGTTCCTCATGCTTCACTCCTTAAGCTGATCATCCACCCTTATTGCTTCGTCAAAAACCCTAGCTAGCACATCTCTGTGTAGGGTGGAGTTACTAGCCAAGGTCTTGTAGAGTTTCTCACTTTGGATTCCATTTATAAACATGTAGAAGAGGCTACGTACATGTGTGACGTAGTCTCTCACGTCCTTCTTTTCCCTCTGTGATTGACATTCATCAACCGAATGATGAGGCTGTCAGAGTATCCTTCCTTAGAGAACCTCTTGATAAAATGGTCTTTAAGGTGGGCAAAATTCACGCGCTCGGCTGCATCTAGACTAGTGTACCAAACCCTCCCCTTATCACCTAAGCACAGCCCAAAAGCTTGGGAGCATTGTGCAGGGTTTGTGAGGCCGTTTGCTTCACAAACATGTTCGAACTGCTCCACAGAGCTATATGGGTCGTTGCTAGGTTCATACTTGTCTAGTTGTTTTGCCACTACAGGGATCCTAGATTGCCTCTTTGCCCCTTGTGTGACCCCTAATCTCGAGAGTAAGGCTGTGGCTAAGGCTACTGCACCCTGCTCAACAGACGTGTTGTCCATGAGCCGCCTGGCTACAAGTTCACTTAATGATAAGTCAGCCTCCACTGCCTGCTCTTTCTCTGCATTTGGTCGTGCTTTTGCTGCTCCCGCCAGGGCTAGCATACGCCGGGTCTCGTACATATTCACATCTTGTTGGAGTTTCCTATCCTTTTGCTCTTGGTTATAGGCGATCATGCTCTCTAGCGCCCTTCTGATCGCCTTTCTTTCCTCTTCTAAGGTTGCTACCACTTCCTCTACTGGCCTACCCTGAACTACCGTCTTGGCCAGCAAGTCATACTCATTGACTAACTCCTGCACCATGATTGGGCCAAGTCGAGTCGGTCCTCCCCTTTGTCTGCCTTGTGATCCTGACATTACTCCCACTTCCAGCTCCACAAGGTCGTCAATCAACTTGAGTAACTCTGGCAGCGTTCGATTCTCTATGTTATTGCCTTTCAGATCTTCGTGTCCTCTTAGGGCCCTACTGATGGGGTTCTCTAGTAGCCAGCTATGCTTTGGGATCTTCTCTCCTTGTTATTGGAAACCGTCGTCAATCTTATACACAACTTGTGCTTTGTGCTTTCTAGTGCTCACTGTGGAAGCAAGCTCTTCCTTTCCTTGTAGTGCACTCTAGGTGATGAAATCAAAAGGTGAGGTGAGGATGCACTAAATGCCCAATGCAGACTCCACCCTATTGCTTACGTTTGTAGCCTGATGTGGCTCTAGGCACAGGTTTTGGCCAATCTAAAGTCTTGTAGAAAGACCCTGCTACATTCTCTATTCTGCTTCAGGGTTGGTTAGTTGGTTGGATGGTTGCCGAACGTCACGTCCAATTCCAAATTAGGTTTGCCCGGTGTCCAGCTATTTGGAGTGAATCTTCGATCAAACTGTTTGGTCTCCAACTTCCAAGATTAAAATGGGTTCCCTGGGGGATCAGAGACGTGACCAAGGTACCTAGGACTGTGGGCCAGGTAAACAACCTTCGATTTAAACTCTAGTGAACTGGTCCAATTCTAGGAATCAGACAGGGTGGTCTGATTCTGGGAATCGGATGGGCGGGTCCAATCTTACTTAGGTCCGACTTCCCCTAGTTGGACGAGGGTGGTCCGACCACTGCAATGGGTTGAGTGGTTCAAGTCTAGGACTAGGACACGTGGCCTGACTTTGATGGGCTAGTTCAATTATAAGAATCGGATCGGACCAATGGTCCGATTTTCAACTGGTCCGAATATAAGAGTTGGATCGGACCAATAGTCCGATTTTCTTTCGGTTGGTTCGATTATGGGAGTCAGACTGTCCGAATCTCAAAATTGGACAGTCCTATTCTGGGAATTGGACACATTGGTTCGATGGCACAGACGACGGCTCGCAAGTTGCGCGTGACGCCTCTAGGTCAACGCTACTCTATCAAATCGTGCTGTGCCTTCCAAATAGATGTGAGCAACAGAGGGAAATGCCTGGCATACCTCGAAGTGATGGGGCGCTCGATCGGTTAGTACTTCATGATCTCTCGCAGCTCTCCCTCTCTCTCGCTCTCTCCCTGGCTTTCAGGCTCACAGTCTTCTCAAAAGGTAGGGTGTCAAATGTGGCCTCCCCTGGTCCCCTAGTCCCCTGGTCCCCTGGGCCCCTTATTACCCCATCTCAGTCTAATGTACACTCAGAGATCAATCTCATACACTCCTCCAGCCAGATGTTTGAATCTGCGTCCCAACTTCTCTATCTCTAGCAGCAGCAAAACCCTTCTTTTTCCTATCCTACCCTTAACCTATTGCAACAAAAATCAGAAACAGAAATAAAGATTGATGGTCCTACTCTAACATTCAGCAACAAATCAAAATACTTACTTGCTCCAGGGATTAAAACCTCATAATCCTCCTAACTATCTCGAGCACGGGTTCAGGCTGCAAACCCTACTGCCATGCTCAATTTGATGTGCGTGGCGCTCAAGGCTCGATTCCGTCGGTCCCGACAATGGAACCAAAATGTAGGGGAGCTACAAAGCTCTACCTTGAGACCTACGGACCGCTTATTGATTAAGCATTTCAAGCCGAGCGGCCATGGCTACCTCTCAAATAGCCGATGCGCAATGCCTACCTTGCGGGTGTAGTGAGCTTACCTTGATGCTCGATCGAGTCCCCTCCTCTCTCTCACACTCTAGTAGCTCCACGATCCTTGTGGCAAGTTCAAGCAACCTCAAGCCCCCTTCGTCAAGCTCCATCCCCCATAGCCATGCGAGACAAGAGAAGAGAAGGGAAGGAACGATGAAGAGAGAAGATGGGGAGCTTCTTCTCCACGATCCCTCACTCTCACACACCCACTCCCTCACTCCCTCACACTCCCTCAATCCCTCACTCAAGCACAAGCATGAAGGTAAGAAGCAAGAGAAGAGGAAGAAGAAGCTTTAGCCACATCCAAGAATGAGCTTCTCATTCACTTTTGAACTTTATATACATGCCCTACCTTTTTTACATGGCCGGCCATTAGCCTAGGCCCTCTTTTCCTATTTCCCACCATTCCAACTCATCCCGTTCCCACTAATGCATACAATTTGCATAGGAGTGAGCCCGGTGCTCTTTTTACAAAGATTCGAGAGCACCTTCATATTTAATGGTGCGCTTTTACTCTTTTCTTTTCTTGAGGAGACACCGTCATTTAAATCATTCAAATTTCCAGGCTTCCATTTTTTTCGCACTTCTGCTCCATTTTCCATTCCTCTGTGCTGCGCTAAACAATTATGCTTTGGGCCATGCTCAAATGAAATGTGTGATTTTTGCAAGGGTGATTTTCTCTTCCAACCACGACTCTTTGTTTCTTGGTATTTTTGTTACTTTCTCCATAATGGTTCTTGGCGGTTTGTGGTCTTGTGGTGACTTGGACATTGAATGCTTTCGTACAGAGACGTATGTCATCCTGCATTCACTTGGCAACTCGTGAGAGTACATGCAAGTCATATGCTTTGACCATAATGAACAGGTGCAATTCAAAAATACATCACTTATCTAAATCCCATTGTGTTGACTTTGATGCATATCACTTGCGCTTGATTATCATTGCTTGTGTGTCTGTTGGCTTCTTCTTTTTTTTTGTATTATCTACACACATTCACAAAGCTCATTGTTTATTTATGTACACATTTATGAATCCATGTCACTTCATGAGGATAAAAACCAATTGTAGAACTCAGGATTGTACTGGAGTGTGGCATACACATCTAGTACTCGTGGCAGCCTACTCAATAGCAACAGATATTTTGCAATGTTGAGTAGCATGGTACCTTGTTCGAGTCTACTAGCAACATGTAGCTCCTCCTCAGTGATAATTTTATCAATCAGAGAGTTCTCTTGGCTAGCCCCGGCTAAGTTCATACCCCGAACTGTAGTTAGTACTTGAAAGAAATTTGGCGCCACATAGGTTGGAGTCTCTTTGAGACCGCCATTTGGTCAATCGCTCCTTTGAGCTGTCATAATCTGGGCTCCAAGTTCAACCATTGTAGTGTGGTTTTCAAGCCAATGTTTTTCAAATTAACTTAGACCCTCAGATTGTCGCTTTAATTACTCTATCCCTAAGAGATTCGATTGGCAAAGCGCTTCGTTGAATGTCACAGTTAAGCATAGTTTTTGGCTTCCTCGTTAGAGATGAGTTGCATGTGTTCATGTAGGAGCTTGTCATAGTGCTCGTTAAGATATTCTTGCCCTTCCCAGGATAGCAGATATGGCAAGTATTCCTCAAGTTACTCCCTAGGGAATATGACCATGTCTGTAAGGACGTAGACACATGCAAATAATTTGAGTTTAGCATCCAACTCAGTTAAGCACTCTGTGACACTTCTATGTTCTATGAAGGCTTGCTCGATTGCTATCTCATGCAAGGTTTTGGGAGTTTCCCTAGGCTTTGGCATAGCTGGGGGCTCAGGCCTAGATGAGTAAGATTGGTCAATGTAAGTTCTGTTGTCGTCGGTGGATTGAGCATTGCAAGCAACCGTTGATGGTAATGGTTGCTTTGATTTATCAGAACACATGGATGTGTGTGAGGTTTCACCACTATTAAGAGAGATTGCAATAGGTTCATTCATAGGTGGACTCAATGCTTTATTCCTTAGCTCTTCAGCACTCTTAGTCTCAATCTTCTTGGTGTCTACAACCACTTGCAACTACCATTGTTTTCGTTGTTTTCTCCTCTTTTTCTTGGGCAATTGAGGTGTATCCCTTGAAGACTTGGGACCCTGAACTAGGTCAGCCACACCGTTGATGTGCTTGGTTGGGCCTTGGCATTCTCTTTCTCTAGTATGTCCTCATGGGACATAGCTGCAGTCTATTGAATAGCCTCGCTAGGTTGTGATGGTAGAACTGCCTCTATTTTTGGAGAGTCTAGCTCTTCAACTAACTCCCCTCTATCTAGCTACTCATCCAATTGCATTGGCATTTGCTCCTGGTAAGCATGTGTCTACTCTAGACTCTTGTCCTTACCCATTAGAACATACCTCTAGACTCTGGTCAACATGTGTCTACTCTAGACTCTTGTCCTTACCCATTAGAACATACCTCCATTGCTTTCTATTAGAGGAAGTGTTGTGTTTAGAGTTGTTTTTCTCTTGCTCTAGAGGTTTGAGTGACTCTATTGTAGAACCAAGATACAATTTAGTGTTCCTGTCATGTAGGCTTGGACAAAATTAGCTGAAGAAGTCAGGGTTGTATTGATGGGAAGCATAGAGATCTAGGATTGCAAGGTCTTGAGTGAGGCAAAAGACATATGCACTAGCATCAAGAACCATGCTTCCTACTCGTAGCCTGCTAGCCACATGTAGATCTTCTTCTAGAAGCAATTTATCGTACAAGGGATGTTTTTGGATAGTGGGAGAAAGTTGGATCTCATGGACCGCTACCAACACTCGTAATGAGGTTGGGACAACGTACATGGGATCATGTATTGATGTCCAAAGGGCTTTCCTTTGCTCAACGGAACGAGTGACATTAGTCGGTGGCCAATTTTGGCTACCAAACTTTGATTGGAGTACCATTTTTGCATAAAGTCACCTTGTCCTTTCCCTTTTCATTTGATTACTTCGAGCTTTTCCTTGTTTGTCTCACATTGAGTAGTATAGAGTGAGGGCATTAAGTGCAATTCTCTAGCTGTGACCTTTGGGATGTCCTTTGTGACTTCCTCAGCAACAGCTACATAGCAGGAGCAAACATGTTGTTGATCGTCCCAAGTGAGGGGTTCGGCTATGAGCTTTGTGTGCTCTGGTGTTGGCCTTCTAATGTCCACATGAACGTATTCACATGTGATGGCTGTCATCTTGTGATCAAGCTGATGACACCCAAAGAAGCATAAAAATCTCCTCATGTCCTGACCCCGCTTTTATAACCACTTGTAATTATCTTAGGTTACTTAAGCTACTTCTTAAGCAGGACCCGACTCCACAAGAGCGCGGCCTGCCTCCCCTATTCTTTTAACCCTAACGCTATAGATAACTGTGCCATGGCTCGTCTCCTGATGAGGGCTAGTCTCCTTCCCTCTTTTTGCCTAGCCCTCCTAGAAGACATGAACGATAGCCAATTCACTAGATGCAACCACCCCTTCCTCTCCACCACCTCCCTTCATGTACGCATGAATCTCAAGGATTACATGCAAAGTTGCCAATTTTTTAGCAAGTCTCTACGACCCCCTTCTCCTCCTCATTCCGATCAAGACAATTAGGCCTATGTATCATTACAAAAAAAAAAAAAAAGAGAAGCACCACAGTCACTACACCTAGGGTTCTCCCTAGCCCCCTCCCCCACTTCACGCTTAGGACACATCAAGGGCAGGACTTTCAGACCTGTCACCCTAAGACTCGCACCGCACCTCCAACGAAGCACGAACTAGGTCCTCAAGTGTGGGACGTTACCAAGGGCTTACCCAAGGTTAGACCCATCTCCCATTTCCACTGCCACGAGCACCACACACTACACGGCGAGCAGACACACCCCTTAGGAAGTGCGCAACTTTTCTTGCAGGTTATGTTCGACTTTCACAAAATGGCTACCCACAGAAGAAGATCACCCACGGCACCCTTTAATGACCCAAACTTCTTTTCATGCGCCGGCCTCCAACAATCTGCCTTTGCTAATGGCCACCATGATCAAACCTAGTCAAGGTAGAACTGCCATTGGCATAGATCTTGGAACCTCACCGTCCAAAGATCCATGCCCAACGCCTCAAGATCTATGGATCGCTTATTGATTCACCAAGCCTGAAAACCTTCAACTCAAAACTGAAGACTTTCAACTCAAAGACAAGGATCTTCAATCAAAGCCACGTGTTTTCAAGACAAACAACGTTCAGGGGGTTTCTCCAGAATAAATCCCTCCAATACCATCCTCCTAAGGGATTGCTTATTACTTCAAGCATTTCTGATACTCAAAAGACGACCGGCTACATAAGGGGTGCCACAACAATGTGAAAGATACCGAGTATCTTCATGGAGCCTAAAGCACGCTAGAATCTTTCCTGTTCATTGTCCCCAACCTCCATCACCTATCATTCCCCCAACCACCCACCTACCTGCTCCGCCCAGCAGCCGACCTAACTAGCCACTCCGTCCCACCGCAGTGCCATGGGACTGGCACATAGCTAGGAGGGGGGTAAATGTTACCGTGTTTCCATAGCACAGAGGAGAGGAAAATAGAAAAAATGGAAATAGCAAAAAAGGCGCAGGATAAAAGCACAAAATGTGCCTTGACTGGGAGCTAGTCCTTGAAAATTCAAATGTTCGGGCATGACCCTTAGGAAGCTTCGGTGTTGGCCCAAGGCAATAAAAGAATTAAAATGCGGAAGCGCCCCGCGAATCTTTGTAAAAGAGTGCCAGGCTCACTCCTGTGCAAAGTGTACGCATTAGTTGGGAATAGGATAAATTAGAATGGTGGGAAATGGGAAAAAGGGCCTAGGCTACGGCCGGCCATGTAAAAGAGGGAAAAGGGGATGACCACCCAAACAGGATTTAGGGCTTTGTATATAAAGTTGAAAAGTGAATGAGAAGCTCATTCTTTGGTGTGTGGCAAAAAGAGTCTTCTTCTTCCTCTCTTCTTCTCTCCTTGCTTGTGTGTGCTCTTGAGAGAGGGAGTGAGTGTGTGTGAGAGTGAGGGATCAAGAGGGTGAAGCTCTTCACCATCTCCTCCTCTCTTCTTCTCTTCTCTTCTCTTCTCTTGCGCACACGGCTATGGAGGATGGAGCTTGGAGATGGAGGAGGCTTGAGGATGCTTGAGCTAGCATCAAGAATTGTGGAGCTACCAGAGTGCAAGAGAGAGGAGGATACTCGAGCGGGCATCAAGGTAAGCTCACTACACTCGTAGGATCGACGACTCGTCGACTAGGTAAGAAATAGCCATTAGAGCTCGCTTGGAACGCTTGAAACAATAAGCGATCCGAGGGTCTTGGCGGTTGAGCGAAATCTCCCACATTTTGGGACCAACGGATTCAAGCTTGAGCACTTGCACGCCTCATATCGAGCATCGAAGTAGAATACTCATCCCCGAAACGGAGCTTGAGATAGGTAGGAAGTTGGGTGTTTTTAATCTTCAAGACAAGTAAGTATTTTGGGATATTTTGGTTGTTTGATGATTGGAAAGCATGGAAGATCTATTTCAATTTTTTGCCTTCGATCTTCGTTGCATTTAGCATAGGTTAGAGTTAGGAAATCGAATTGGAAAAGGGTAGGGTTTACTGTTTTAAAACAGGGCAAAACAGGGAAAAAATCGTGCAAAATGCTCGCTAATGAGGCCTAAGATCGACAAGAGAGCGATTGGGGGCGTCAATGTCGCATTTGGGAAGGCATATAAGAGCCAAGAGGCCAAAAGAGAGCTTATTTGTGCCATTTCAGTGAGAGAGAGAGAGAGAGAGAGAGAGAGAGAGAGAGAGAGAGAGAGAGCTAGAGAGCCCCAGCCCGTGTGATTCGATCGCATCACCGACGCACTTACCGACCCGTTTAGGTATACAAACCTCTCCCTCTACTCCCCTAGATAGAATCTGGAAGTGCATGACCATGGCGTCGGCCTACATTGGGTGAAACGATCGAATTCGCATTCGCGCGGGTTACGTGCATCACGTTCAGTCCGTCCGAGTGGCCTCTCCTAGGCCGAGTCCCTGAATCGGCCCTCGGCCCTCGTCACTCGGCCCACTTGGCCAAACCCTAGTTGGCCCTCGGCCCATCCGAGGCAACTGTCCGAGTCAACCCACTCAGCCGTTCGAGTCAAAGCTCTTTGCCACGTGGCATATCCACGGTGTTCGGCCCGTCCGAGCGACCTGTCCGAGTCTCAAATTCAACATTCGGCCACACCGGGATTCAGCCCTCACCCAAGCACCGTTCGGCCCGTCCGAATTACCATGTCCGAACCTGCCATTCGGCCCGTCTGAATAAAAATCGTCCAAGTCAAATCTGGAAATTCGGCCCTCGACCCCGTGTCTCGACCCGTCCGAGTGACCTACTCGAACCCTGCAATTCGGACCAATTGGTCCGAGTGCAACTTTTTGTCAAATCTCTTAGAAATTTGACCCGACGTGGCAAATACGCATTAGCGCAACTTGTTGAAACCCTTAGGGTGCTCAAAACTTGATTCTGGCACATGTGATAAGAGACATTGTAGTACACAGCCGCTTAGCAGTTGGTAGTAGACGGTTGAGGGACCCAAGGACTTGGGCGCGAGCCGCTGAACCGTAAACCCTGATCGATCGGAAGTGAACAAGGCAACATACAAGGAAACCCTAAACCTTGACTAAACGGTTGGAAAATGGACCTACAAGCCTATCAGGCCCGAAATGAGCGAGAGTGAGTAAGACGCCGAGGAATTGCTTGCGGCACTCACATTGAATTTCGGCACTTGAAGTACACTTAAGAAAGCTCAAAGCCTGATTGGGCACAAGTGCACAAGAAACAACACACTCACCGAGTGACCATAAATTGAGGTTTGTATTCAATAATCAAAGGAACTCACTCAGATAAATTGCTCAAGGAACCCAACAATAGGAGAGGACCGAAGACATAGACAAACACATGAAACGCAGGGTAGAACCGAGCAAGGAGCGCCAACGACGAGGATCTGTCACGACTATTCAACTTGATCGATAGCACAATGGGGCGTAAGAATTCGACCATGACAGAAGAAAGCTCAGACCATCGTTCTAATGAGAAGCTCAATTTGAGTGTATTTCCAGATGCTATACAGCAGATGGTGAGCAGTTACGACGCACACACCCGGTACGAGCACCATGGCAGGACAACAGACGCAATTATTGCAGACCTAGAGGAGGAGAGAAGGCTAGCCCGCAAGGCATAGCTGATTATAATAGGGATCAAGAGGCTAGGAGCCAAAGGCAAAGCATGGAGCTACATGAGGTATAGCGAGTGCTGAACTTGGCTGGCCGAAACCGAACAGACCATGAGAGAGTGCTAAAAGGAGACCTGACATTGAGCGAGCTCCTCATGAAACGACTTCTTGATAACACCGCAGTAGAGCAGAGTGCCACCACACTAGTGACGTCTCTGCTTGCAGGATTAGGGGCAAACCAGGGCTCAAAGAGCCAGGCCAAAATACTGATTGTTGCCAAGCAACTCGACAAGTACCAACCACATGACGATCCATACAGCTTTGTTGAGCAGTTTGAGCAAGTCTGTGAAGCCAACAGCCTCAACGACCAGACTCAACGTTCTTAAGCATTCGGGCTTTGCTTAGGCGACAAGGGTAGGACGTGATATACAAGCCTGGATGCCGTGGAATGAGCCAACTTCAATAATCTCAAGGATCTCTTCATCCAGAGGTTGGTCGAGCCCGGATACTCCGATAACCTGCTAGTACACTTGATGAATGTCAAGTAGAAAGAAAAGGAGGACATCCGCGACTACGTGACCCATGTGAGAAGTCTCTTTAAGAGAATCCCTCTAGGCAAGTGACCGATTGACAGAGCAGTTTCAACTGTATTCATCAGTGGAATTAGAGACGAGGAGTTATATAAGGCATTGGCAGGCAATTCAAGCTTGCAGCGGGACGTGGTGGCTAGAGTTTTTGAGAAAGCCATCAGAGTCGATGACCAGCTGAAAGAGCGGAGCTCTAGGAGCTCAAATCTAGAAGAGACTAACGCATCATCCCAAGATAAGGGGAAGGTCACCGAGACAAACCAAGGTTTGGCAGAGGTCAAGATGGAATTAGCCAAGATACAAGACATGTTGAGATGACCAACGCGCCCGCACATCCAGTGCGTGTACTGTGGTGGAAACCACTTACCGGCTGAGTGTCAAGACCCTAGGTCAAGACCTTGCACTAACTGCGGTAGGTTTGGCCACAATATCGCACATTGCAGACTACCACGAAGACTTCCATACTCGCAACCCTACAACCAGCCTTATCTAGCTAATGGGCCACATCCATTCTTCGGAAGGGGAGCCCCATTGGCTCTACACATGCCTAACGATATGAAACCAGCTGTCCCTAGAATGGACATTAATCCTACCGGCATCCTTAGACTGCCTGGTCCTTATGTGACCCACCCACCGAGCGACGCTCCAATACACTACGTGGAGGAGCCGAATGATGAAGAGACCTACATATACCCTTACGTCTTGCATGACGACGAGGGCAACGCAATCCTCATGGATTATCGACCCGTGTCGGTGATGGCGTTAGGACGAGGACAAGGTAGAGGCCTAGGAGGGCAGCCACAGGATGGACTTGCGGACACCCCAGTCATGTCTTATCACGCTGCCCTGAGAGAGAGCAGTAAAATAGGGACAAGGCTGACCAAAGCTGCACAGAGTGCGGAATCACCCATCTTTTCATTGACTGCCCAAAGTGGAAGCCATCTTCTAGCTCAGCTAATTTTCCATCCGTCCCATTGGGGTTGTTTGGTGTCGAAAACCCCGATGGGGAGGCCACACCTATTCCTTTGCCAGTTATGACCTAAGCCCAAACGAAGCAGGCCGGCATCTCTCTGCTAGGACCTAGCAATCTTGACGCAACCTCAATAGGAAAGAAAAGCCGCAGGCGGAAAAAGAAGAGATCGGAAGCTAAGGTCACATTAAAGACCGAGAGTGCTACGTCTTTACCTACTGGGAAGAAAGTCTCAGACGCGGAGGCAGAGACTTCAGCCCCTAAGACAGCCGAAAAAGGGAAGCACTAAGATAGGGGAATACCCGCATCCAAAGCGACAATTAGAGGCCATAGAAAAGGTGAAGGAATGGGTGAGGGAGGCTCAACAACATCTCAAAGATGTTGAACCCATCATAGAGGACGAGATCGATGATCTCTCCAGCATAAGCATGCCAATGTCACTGCCTCAACCTAAGTCGGCCGAAGCCACTGTGCCACAAGCAGTGCCGCTGAGACCAAGCCTAGACGCAACAGAGCCGTAGATCAGCCGTGGCCATTGGCCCGGCCAGTCAAGACTAAAAGCAGGAGGAGTATCTAACGATCTCTTGACCACGCTAGTGACCACCCCTCTAACACTTAGCCTAGGGGATCTGCTTAAGCAGCACCCTGCCCTATGGCAAGACCTTAAGCAGTGGGTCGAGGGATCACAAGAGCAGGTCACGGCAGACCCTCGGGACTAGGATGCAAAGACACAATTGCCAAGCGTGACGCTGCACTCCGTGCCTAAATCTTTGCATGTCAACGCCTTTTGGGAAGGCTCTGAGATGCACACAGTCCTGCCGGTCCTAGCCCTGGGTGACACAACAAGGAAGGGAATCGTAGACACAGGAGCCGGGGTTAGTGTGCTTAGCCATGCAGTGCTGCAGACTTGGGGAAACCCGCCTGTCAAAGATGCTTGGTTTAATGTCACGCTAGCAAACGGTATGAGAGTGAAGCCATTCGGGGTCCTGAAGAATTGGCCAGTGAAGATCGCAGGTGTCCAGTTCTCTGTCGGCTTTATAGTCATGAAGGGAGTGGACTATGATGTCCTATTAGGCCGACCCTGGATGTGCAACACTAGAGTCATCTAAGATTGGGGTAACAGCTTGATCTTCCTTGGCAATAGAACTGACGCCATAAGAATAGAGATGGACACTTGGAAGGCCTCACCAGTCGACCTAGACGCCATCTCTGCTATGCTCAAAGGGAACACTCACATCAGGAAGCCCTATGGGTCCTTGACCAAGTATATCCCATGCCCAGAGGATGAGCCGGATTGGATGCACGTTCTTGCTACAATTGACCTGCCTTTCTCAGGCCATGAGGCGTATGAGCAGGCCATCAAAACTATCGGCAAGACAAATGAAGCACTCTCTACACCAGTCTACATGATGGCAACAAGCCTGCATGGAAGGCACTAAGCATGTTACCTTCCAAGTGCCATCCAACAAAAGGGAACTCCAGGGGGTACTGGAATACCTAACGGACCAGCTAGCTGGCAACCCAGCTGCCAACTTCAAACCACTCCAGGACCTCTTAGAGGATTCCAAGTGGCAATGGGCCAAGGTGCACGAGTTGAACCTCATGTATAACTGGGCCCTGGTTCCTGACCAACGACAAGGGGCATACCAAGCCCTAGGAGACGATGAGCAGTCGAATGACAAAGATTCCTACGATGAATACGAAGACTGCCAATCCTTCAGTGATGAGAGCGAGGGTGAAGTGGAAACCATAGAGTACGACACTGAAGGACGAGAAATTGAGTAGATAGGAGCAGATGCCAAGCCGCAAAAAAGGCAGGCCCTTAGACTGGGGCAAGGAGTTATGCGCATGAAATGTGATTGTGCGTTGTTGGAATGTATAGGAGCCATAGACCTTGAGCAAGCAGGCCTAGCCCAATCAGGAACGACATCAATACTTAGAACTAAATCGCCATCCAAATTGTGGCCACCAGGGGAGACCACCTCTTCTAGCAAAGATGGAGGGTTTGACTCTAAATCGGAAGTTACTTCGAATAGCGACCCAGAGATCCCTAGGCCACCCATGACAAGACGCACCAAGGGGGACTTACCCATCCACGTAAGGCGCAGACGGTCAAGGCAGGAGCTGAAGGCTAAGGATGACAGGGAAGAGGGCTGGAGGCAGCAGCTGGAGGATGAAACACAGGAACTCGTGAAGATGCAAAGAGAATACAAGCTCTTGATCGTGCAACATGAAGAGTTGACTACAAAAACTGATCAGATCGAAAAGCTTATGGTTGAGTTTACCGCCAGGGATGAGGAAAGAAAGCAGGAGTTAGAGCAGTAGCAAAAAGAGATCGAAACCATGACCGACAAGCTGGACCAAGGAAAGAAAGAACAGGAAACCATGAGCAAAGAGCTAAAGGACCAAGATCAAAAACTTGTGTCCCTGGTCCAGAGGCAGGGTGAGAGCATGGAAGAGATGAAGAAGAGAGCCGAGGAATGGGCAGGCAAAATGAAAGAAGAGTGAAGACACTGGTGCGACGCCTGGCTCTGGTAGAGAAAGAGAAGATCCTTGTAGAGAGCAAAGCAGAAGCTGCCCAAGTTACCTTTAATACCCAGCAAAAGGCCTTCCTAGATAGACTGATGGACACCACCCGCCCAAAAGAAGGAGAGTCATTGGAGGTGGTTAAGAAGAAACTCGGTATCGCACACAGAGCTCTGCACGCAGGGCTGCAGATGCCACCCCAACCTACGGAGGTTAAGCTGAGCTTGAATGATCAACAAAAGTACATGTTACTGGTCGGTCTAACCCCCCCAAGAAATTGATGCAATAGGGTTTTTTAGAGGGAACACAACAAGGAGACCGGCAGGGGAATGAAGATGAACTTCAATTCGATATGGGAAGGTGTAGAGAAGAGTTGATCCCACAGCCCCCCTTGCCGCATTCCCAATAGCAACAACTTGTCGACACATCTGCGGAAAGACAAGCCGTGCTCAGGGAAAGAATGAAAAAATTAGTAGAAGAAACCAGAAAGCAAATAAGGGCCAAGCCAGTCGTGCAGCCATCCTGTCCCTCCCACCATGCCCGGATGGCATTCCCGCCACAGGATTCCAAGCAGAACTGGTAGTTTGGAGCGACGGGAAAGAGAAAAAGAGCCATTCACTTTCAGCTTTCTCATGCCCAAGAGCCTGTAGAGGGTTTATAACTCAAGGTGATGGAGAAGGTGATTGGGATTGGTAGCCGACTAAGACAGAAGTGGTTGGAAGAAAGAGAGAAGAACCCCACTCTTTGGGGATCTGAAGAAGCCGAACTCTCGCAAAATAAAGTGTTTATAACTGTCAGTCCCTATGGAGGAGGTGGGTGTGCGACATCAGCATGCTTGCCTAGATGGCTTTTTGCAACACCCTGCCCTACGAGAGGAACAACCCCACCTTTATGGCATACCCTCATAGGGTAGGAGTGGATTTTGATGTCACCCTCCACGTGCGATATGATTTTTCCATTATCTACAACTCTAATGTCATCTCTTTTGAACACACCCTCATCTTCAACTCGGAAAGCTTGGATGACTCCATGACTCACTTCCTTGCCGACTTCTCCTCTTGTCCTAATCCAGCTTTCATAACTACATGTAATTATCCTAGGCTTCTTAAATTATTACTTAAGCAGGACCTGACTTCGCAAGAACATGGTCTGTCTCCCCTCTTCTTTGATTCTAACGCCATCGACAGTTGTGCCATGGTGTGCTTGATGATGAGGGCTAGCCTCCTCCCTTATTTTTGCCTAGCTCTCCTGGAAGACATGAACAACAACCAGTTCACCAGATGTAATCATCCCTTCCTCTCCACCACCTCACTCCATGTTCGCATGAATCTTAAAGGATACATGCAGAGCTGGCAATTTTTTAGCAAATCCATCCGATCCCCTTCTCCACCTAATTCAAACGATGAGAATTAGGCACTGGATGTCGTCCTACTAATGTAATACTTATTTTAATTTTTTCTAAGAAAAAAGAAAAAAGAAGAAAAAGAAAAGCATGAAAGGAAAAGCAAGAAGAACATCATACAAGGACATGGAAACAACGACTCACTTGAAGAAGCACTTAGCACCGTATAAAACACAATCATTGTACCTAGGGGTCCTCAAGTTAGGCGTGCCCGGTGGCTTTGGTTGGTCAGCTCCACTCCTAACCCCCTAGCCCTTTTGATCCCCCACTTTACGCTTAGGGCCCATCAAGGGCAGGACATACCTAGGGAGGTAACACTCACCTATGGTTAGACCTGTCACCCTAAGCTACTTGCACCGCACCTCCCTTTGCACGAATGGGGTCCTCAAGTGTGGGATGTCACCCAAGCTTGCTTGTGGTTAGATCCACCTCTCCATTCCACTAGCACAAGCACGATACACCACACAATAAGGTAGACACTCCCCTTAGGTAGCGCACCACACCTTCTCCTTTCAGGCATTACAAAAAGTGACAAACCACCAACTTCGGAGACCCCCATCATCCACTTGGCATCCAATTGGCTTCTCTGACAAACATCATTACCAATCTTCCACAAGTACCCAAGTCTACATGTGGCCCTACCCTCACCTGAAAAATATGCCAATTGCTTACCATTCTCCAACAGCAACTAGAAGTGCCATGAGACTGGCACACATCTTGGAGGGAGGTAATGTTAACCCCAAGTTGAGATGGTAGAGAAAGATGGTGGAGAAATGAAGAAAAAAGAACAAAGACATGCAAGTGGCCTCTAAAGCTAAGTTGGGGCAAAAAGTGCAATTTTAAATGAAAGGTGCCTCAAAAAGCTCTAAAAACTCTTGTAAAAGAGCGCCAGGCTCCCTCCTGTGCCAATCATAAAATATTAGATGGATGTAGGCTAGAGGCATAAGGCTAGAAGAGGGAAATAGAGAAACAACATTGCCACAACGACCAGTCATGTAAAAAAGGGATGGGTGACCATGGGAATTTAGGGTTTTGTATATAAAGTATAAAAAGTGAATGAGAGCTCATTCTTTGGTGTGTGGCTAACAAGAGTTCTCTTCTTCTTCTCTTCTTCTCTTCTCCTTGCTTGTGTGTGCTCTTGAGAGAGGGAGTGTGAGAGTGTGAGGGAGTGAGTGTGTGGGAGTGAGGGATCAAGAGGGTGAAGCTCTTTACCATCTCCTCTTCTCTTCTTCTCTTCTCTTCTCTTCTCTTTTCTCGAGCGCATGGCTATGGTGGATGGAGCTTGGAGATGGAGGAGGTTTGAGGATGCTTGAGCTAGCATCTAGGATCATGGAGCTACCGACATGTGCGAGAGAGGAGGAAACTCATTTTGGCATCAAGGTAAGCTCACTACACTCGTAGGATCGACAGCGCGTCGGCTAGGTGAGAGATAGCCATTAGAGCAAACTTGAAATGCTTGAAACAATAAGCGGTCCATGGGTCTTGGTGGTTGAGCGTGAGCTCCCTCTGCAAGGCGCTCATCCCCTTATCTGCTTTTTTACATGGCCGATCGTAGCCTATGCCGTTTTTCCCATTGTCCTTCTATCTTCCTAGCTTCCTTCCTACCGCCCATCTACATTTACAATTTGCACGGCCGACGCTCTTAAAATAAATCATGGTGCGCCTTGCGCTCTTTTACAAATGTATTGACTTGCGCTTTTTCTTCTGCGCCTTTCTCCTTGATTTAGGACTTTTCTGCACTTCTTCTATATCCATATTTTTATTGGCGCACTTTTGTCTTATGTTCCACTTTTGCCTTGGCCTTGTCTTCTGCTTTATATTTTGTGGATTTTTCAACTTGTTTGTTTGAGGATTAACAAATACTTTGCTTCTTCTCTAACTAGGGTTCGAGTTTAGTATTCATGTAATGTTGTTTGCAAAATGTGATCTGTTCAGTGTGCTTAAATGCCTATTTAATTATATGGCCATAATACAAATAGGCACACTATTAGACACACTTATGAACATGGTCCAAAATGTAGTAGTGTTCTATGTAGAGGTAAGGTTAGTGCTAGTATTATATGATTTGTAATATTCTATGCAAAGCTTTGTAGTATGTTAACCCTCGGAAGAACAAGGTGAAAAATGTGGAAAATCTAAAGCACAAGACAAGACCAAGGCAAAAGTGAAATGGAAGACGAAGGCATGCCAAGAAAAATCCGGAAACACAATAAGTGCAAAAAAGTTCTAAATCAAGGAGAGAGGCGCACACGAAAAAGTGCAAGTCAATACTTTTGTAAAAGAGGCAAGGCGCGCCATGATTTATTTTGTAAATGAGTGTCGGTCTCTCACTCATGCGAATTGTAAATGGTTAGAGGTACGGGTTGAGGCTATGCCAATAGGGAAGAGGAGGTGAAGGGTTGGAGGAATGGGCCAAGCTCGAACCAAAAAGGGGATGACCGCCCAAAGGGAATTAGGGTTAGGGTTTTGTATAAAAGGCAAAAAATAAATGAAGAAGCTCATTCTTCTGTGTGGCCAAAAGTAGCTCTCTTCTTCTTATTCTTGCATGCATGAGCTTGTGCTTGAGAGAGGGAGTGTGAGAGTGTGAGGGAGTGAGTGTGTGAGGGTGAGGGACCATGGTGGAGAAGATCTCAATCTTCTCCTCTATTTTTCTCTTCTCTTCTCTTGCTCACGGCAATGGAGCTTGAGGATCGAGCTTGATTGAATCTTGCACTTGGATCGTGGATCTACCGGAGTACTTGGGAGAGGAGGCAACTCGATCGGGCATGGAGGTAAGCTCACTACACCCGTAGGTTGAGAGCATGTATGGCTAGGTGAGAGATAGCCATTGCATTCGCCTTGAAATGCTTGAAACAATAAGCGGTCCGTGGGTCTTGGCAGTCAAGCGTGAGCTCCCACTACATTTTGATTCCCTTGGCCGAGACCAATGGATTCAATCCTTGAGTGTTTGTGCGCTCCAAATCAAGCATTAAAGTAGGGTTTTTTCCAAACTGGTGCTTAAGGTAGATAGGTAGGAAGCAAGGGAGTTTGAAGAGGTATTCTATCCCCTTAGCAAGTAAATTTTTGGTTTTTTAGATTTGGAAAAGTAGATTGGAGTAGTGTAAGTGTTTTCTTTGTGATTTGGACACGTTAGGGTAGGAAAAAACAAAGAAAAATAAATAAACATTAAGGTTTTTACTATCATAATAGCAAAAGAGGGTTTGATTAGTTTGCCAATTTTTACTTTGGAGTTTATTTGCTATTCTAAGTATATACAATCCTTCATTAGGGTCTATTCTTACATTCTGGAAGTTTGTGCGACCCCTCAACCAAAATCATTAGAATCTAGTTGATTTTCGTCATCCCTGGAAACTTGTTTGTAGGATTCATGACACTGTTACCATAGTCCGATTCCCAGAATCGAACTTGGACGGCCGATCCAATTTCTAGAATCGGACGGTCTGATTTTAAGACTCGGATACCCTAAAAACCCACCCGATCGGACCACGGGGCTTGTTTTATTTGGACATTGGGACATATAGAGCCAAAAGCACATCATAGATCTATAACTGAGCTGAAATCTAAAGCAAGTAGTTCAAAACTTGGCTACGAATGGTCCTTCAAATCATGCATGGTATTTAGCATAACGGCCCTACAAGCCAGGGGGGACTCACCCCCCCAGATCCCGACAAAGGGGGCTCTACCCCCTTCGCATCTCCTCCAAGTAGGTTGAAGAGAAAATGCGTGCTGTGATTGACAAGTCCTCCAAATTAGATCCTAGTGTAGTAATGGCTCTACACAAGCATAGATTCTCACTTGCAAAACAACAACCAAAAACCCATACCCGAACAAAGACAAATAGAGACCCTAGAACCTCAATGGGCCAATCTCGCCAACAAGAGAAAAAATGCCACACCACAAAAAAATCTATATGTTACATTTAGACTGCATCTAGTCAAAATCAGAGTAATACAACAACATCAAGCTATAACTACGAGGATGACTAGACATGATATTCCTAATGATAGATGCACCTTGAACGGCACTACATAGACGACCCAAGACGTCAGTAGAGAATCCACATCTGATTGTGCAATTGGGGACTCAAAGGCACATATCAGAAGGATTGAACTTATAAGCCAAGACCCGAAAGATGAAGACATAGTACCACCTACTTATCTTAGAGTCAAACTCACCACAAAAAGAGAGCACAACGAACACATTGTTGATGCTCTCATCAATAAAGGAGCAAATTTTAATATCTTGACCTATGAAGCATGGACTTGACTAGGCCAAACAAAGCTCACACCAACTAATCTATGGGGGACACCCACAAGCACTGATAGGGAAGTGCAAAATCCTTGTAACTATTGAAACATAAAGCTTGTGTATCCTATTCCATGTTCCTCCAAATAGTGTGAATTGTGGAAAGGAAACCCTCTTAGGAAGACCCTTCAAAAGGGCGATGAAGAGTGAGGCCAATTATGTAGCACAGAGGATACACTTAACACTGCTGGGTGTGAGGATAATCACAATCTTGAGCAAGAGTGACCTCATCAAACCTCAAAGGAAAGACAATGAATATTCTAACATACCAGGCAAAACTAGTAACGAGAGCAAGGATTTATTGAAAGAGTTGATACAAGTGCATGTTGAACAAAGCGAACTAGTGTGAGCGAGGCCATGCTTAAAACAAGAAGGTTAGGAGACAAAGCCAAGGATAGGCTTTGGACTTACAAATATCGTAGAAGCCCAAGCCTTATAGATGAAGGTATCGATGGAGAGCCAGCACAATGCCACGATGGATATCCAAAATGTTGCTACATGCTCAAGGGTATTGCGCAAGTAACCGATGGATTTGGTTACCAAAACCCCCTACTAAACCACCTCTATCAACTAAAGGCCAAATCATATCAAAAGCGAAGAAGTGCAGGAGGAAATCTAAACAAAAATCCAAGTTCGAGTCAAAAACATTAGAGTGACTGAGCCCATCACGATTGAAATCAAGAAACCAAACATGACTATTCGAAAGGTAGATCCCCAATCTAGCATACTCAACAGGCGGATATCAGAAGAAACCATTGAGTGTGCACAAAGATCACTAGTGCCCAAGGAGCCTTTGGCTTCCCAAGAGGATAATGAGCACTACATGCACAACATCGCTCATGATAAGGCTAATTGCTCAACAAAGAAAATGGCAGAATTGTCTAACAGCCACAAGCAAATCTTCCAATCAGTGCCAAGTCCACCTAAGAGTCCCAAATCTCCTACACCCTCTTTCCCAAAACGGTCATAGGAAGCACAACAGCAGTCGTTAAGTGTAGCTGCTAAATCCCAATCTCTATCTTCATCTAAGCTTCCAAATGTCCAAGATGTGGGACATGACACCACCCCTAATTCTCAACCTAAGGATATGCTTGTGCAATCCACCATGACTAGCTCAATTGATGGTTGATCTGCACAAGTGAATGTGCAAAGGGCAACAAAATACACAACCACTTCTGATCTACCTAAGGACTTGACACCGCAATTTACCAATAGTAAGCCCAATCCACTAAACTGGCCACTACTACTTCCAATCAAGAAAGCAGTCATAGCCTTTGGCCATGACAACGCCCCTTGTGTAGAATGTGTCCTTAGCAATTCACCTGCAAAAGAGATGTCACAACCAACATCCTTGACACCTCTAGCACTTCCAAAGCACCTAAAGCCTAGGCTTGAGGAGAAATCTCTCAAAGATTTAGCCAAAGAGATAGCGCATCTTACCAATGAACCAGAGATGAAGTGCATGATGAAGCTTGATCACAAGCTTCATCACAAGCTAACCGCAATCACATGTGATTGCTGTTAGCTTGATCACAAGCTATCACACGTGTGTACGTCCATGAGGACATCAGAAGACCAACACCAGAGCACACAAAGCTCATAGCCGAACCCCTGAGACTGACTTGGGATGAGCAACAACATGTTTGCTTCCGCTATGAAGCTATCACTAAAGAAATCATAAAGGACATCCCAAAAGCCACAATTAGAGAATTGTGCTTGATACCCTCATACCCTCACTCTATACTGCTCAATGTGAGACAAACAAGGAAAAGCTCGAAGCAATCAAACGAAAAGGGAAAGGACAAGGTAACTTTTTGCAGAAATGGTACCCCAACCAAAGTTTGGCAGCCAAAATTGGCTACCGACTAATGACACTCGCTGAGCAAAGGAAAGCCCTTTGGACATTAATACATGATCCCACATATGTTGCCGGACCTCATTAAGAGTGTTGGCAATAGTCCATGAGGTCCAACTTTCTATCACTGTCCAAAAACATCCTTGTACGATAAACTGCTTCTAGAGGAAGATCTTCACATGGCTAGCCGGCTAGGAGTAGGGAGCATGGTACTTGATGTTAGCGCATATGTCTTCTGCCTCACTCAAGACCATGCAATCCTAGATCTCTATGCTTTCTATCAATACAACCCTGACTTCTTCAATTGGTTTCATCCAAGCCTACATAATAGGAACCCTAAATCGTCTATTGGTTCTACACTAGAGTCACCCGAACCTCCAGACTAAGAGAAAAATAGCTCTAAACACAATACTGCTCTGATAAGAAGCAATGGAGGCATGTTCCAATGGATAAGAACAAGAGTCTAGAGCAAACGCCCGACCAAGAGCAACTGCCAATGCAATCGGATGAGGGGCTAAACGGAAGGGAATTAGCTGTTGAAGAGCTAGAATCTCCAAAAAGAGAGGCAAATGTACCCTCACACCCTAGCGAGTCTGTTCAGCAGGCCGCAGCTATGTCCCATGAGGAAACATAAGAAAAAGAAAATGCTAAGGTCTAACCAAGCACATCAACCGGCTGACCTAGTCCAGGGTCCTGAGTCTTTAAAGGATACACCTAGATTTCCCAAGAAAAAGAGGAGAAAACTATGAAAACAACGGTAGTTGCAAGTGGCTATAGATGCCAAGAAGATTGAGACCAAGGGTGCTGAAGAGCTGAGGAATAAAGCATCAAGTCCACCCACGAATGAACCAATTTCCATCTCTCCTAATGGCGGTGAAACCTCAGACACATCCATGTATTCTGATAAATCAAAGCAACCATTACCATCAATGGTTGCTTGCAACGGTCAATCCATTGATAACATAACTTACATTGACAAATCAAGAGTGGATACAACACTGTCACAATAGGTTAATGAAACTATACCAGTCACATTTGAGGAGAACCATGACACAATAGTAGCAAAGTTTCAAGAGAAACATGAAAACCCCATTGACTGAGCTAGACACTAGACTCAAATTATTCGCACATGCCTACGTCCTTGCAGACATGGGCACATTCCCTAGGGAGCAACACAAGTCAAGACCTAAAAGAGACGGCCCAAAAGGAAATCAGACACAACAAATGAAGTAGGAAGGTAAACTGCCAAAAGTGCAAGGGCGATCTCAAAAGCTAAGGCAAAGGCAAAAGTGCACTTTTAAATACAAGGCGAGACACCCCTAAAACTTTTTGTAAAAGAGCGCCATGCTCCCTCCTGTGCAAAATGTAAATGTAGATGGGCGTTAGGAAGGAAGCTAGGAAGATAGGAGAACAATGGGAAAAAGGGTCCCCCAAGCCATGGCCGGACATGTAAAAAAAGGGGAAAAGGGAATGACCGCCAAAAAGGGATTTAGGGTTTTATATATAAAGTTGAAAAGTAAATGAGGAGCTCATTCTTTGGTGTGTGGCAAAGTGGACTCATTTTCTTCTCTCCTTATTGCTTGCTTGTGTATGCTTGAGAGAGGGAGTGTGAGAGTGTGAGGGTGAGGGTGAGGGTGAGGGATCAAGGAGATGAAGCTCTCCATCATCTCCTCTCTTCTTCCCTCCTCTTCTCTTCTCTTGTCTCACACACAGCTATGAAGGATGGAGCTTGAAGGTGGAGGCTTGAGATTGCTTGAGCTCGCATCACAAATCGTGGAGCTACCGATGTGCTTGAGGGAGGATGTAGAGGCGAAAACCACCAAGACCCATGGACTGCTCATTCTTCAAGCATTTCAAGCGATCACAAATGGCTATCTCTCACCTAGCCGACACGTCTTTGATCCTACGAGTGTAGTGAGCTTACCTTGATGCTCGATGGAGTAGTCTCCTCCCTCACGCCCTCCAATAGCTCCACAATTCAATATGCAAGCTCAAGCATCCTCAATCCTCCGCCTTACTCCATCATCCATAGTCATGTGGGCGAGACGAGAGACAAGAAGAAGAGAAGAAGAGAGGAGAAGATGGAGAGCTTCTCCACCATGGTCCATCACCCTCACTCACTCACTCCCTCACCCTCTCACACTCCCTCTCTCAAGCATAAGCACAAGCAAGCAAGAAGAAGAGAGGACAAGAGAAGAAGAGACCACTTTAGCCACACACCAAAGAATGAGCTTCTCCTTCACTTTTTGGGTTTATATACAAGCCCTAAAACTTTTGGGCACCCATCCCCTTTTTACATGACCGGGCATCTTGCCAAGGTCCTCTTTTCCTATTCCCTTCTATTCCACCCTATCCCTTCACCTACACCTGTCTAGATTTTATAATTTACAAAGGAGGGAGCTTGGCGCACTTTTACAAGGGTTCCTTGCATTTAAACATGCGCATTTCACCTTTTGCACTTGCATTGGATTTTCAGGGATTGTCCTTACACTTCTTCACTATTTCTTTCGTTGTGTCCACATTTTTTGTTTTTTCTTCTATTTTATCGTGCCTTCTTTTTCTTTGCCTTGCACTAGGGTTAACAGAGGAGGCAACTCGTTTGGACATCAAGGTAAGCTCACTACACCCCAGTAGGATCGAAGGTGTGTCGGCTAGGTGAGAGATAGCCATAGGTGTTCACTTGAAATGCTTGAAACAATAAGCGGTCCCATGGGTCTTGGCAGTTGAGCGTGCCTCTACATAGTACTTTGTAATATATTTTTAACTAATAATTGTTAGTTGTTAATTGTATTTTTATCTTTTGGTTTTTTCTATAGATGGAGGCACATAATCATGCATGTTGTGGTAGTTGCAATTGTCATCTTGGCAAACTTTATTGCGTCTTTGGCCATCTATTATGAATGAACTATGTGCAATGAATGAGTAGGAATGTAAAATGAATGAATGAGTCAATACCTCTCTCCTTGATTCATGCAAACCACACCTACTTATCCCTCACCATATCCACTTCATCACATGTATAGGTACTAACCACCACGCATATCCACTAACACCACCTTTTACTTCACATGAGCTGGTTGATGTATAGAATCACCATGTCTATAGTGTCCTCACTCGATTAGAGAACATTGCTTCTCTAGCAATACTCATCTCCCAACTCACTTCCATCCTACATTTAGTCACCCTCTAGAGCTTTCTACACTCCACACGCACTATGGGATGTGCTTGGCCTTGGGCCATGTCCCAAAAATAGATGGTATGATAATGAGTGCAGATAGCTCTATATACACCTATTGACCCAAAGAGGACTAGGGCATGTCATAGAGAGAAAGGCTCGTAGATAAATGAGGAGCCTCACTCACTATAACAAGTGACCATATGAGTAGACATAGTATTTCGATTTCTATCATCTATCTGTTCATGACTAGGAATGTAGCCACCACATGGTGCAAATTACGAGAGCCATGCCAAACCACACCCATAGAGACCCAAATATTTGGCACTCATATGCATAGCGTTTGTATGATGTACCACACTAGCCATAGGATATGGTGATGAAGACCATAGAGCATCAATAGCACAAATTATATTTGGATCATACATATATACATGGTGAACACTTTATTCGCGTATATGTTTTAGCCCACCATTCTCACACATATATTTAAAAGGGCATTAGCAAAGGGCTTCATAGAAGATTGGACCATAGAGCATCAATAGCATGGATGATAAGTGGATCATATAGGCATATAAGGTAAGCACTTCATTCACACATATATTTTGGTCTCCATTCTCACATGTATGTTTAACAAGGCATTAGCAAAGGGCTTCGTAGAAGATTGGTGGACCATACACACTGGTGTTATCATCCACAAATCTAGAGACCCTCTAGATGCTTGCAACTAGATGACCATTATAGTGGGCCATACATTGGCAAATATATGAAGCAATGATGGAGGCAAAGTTGAGCACCTATGCAAAGAGAGGGGAATTGAGAACTACAAGATAGGCTAGATTGAAATGGGGATTCTCAACATTAGATCACATCTTCACCTTGAGTTGTGATTGACCAAGTGAAAACTAGGAAGAAGAAACTCTACTACTACTTTGTGGACTTCGATAAAGCATTTGATACAACAAGATGGAGATAAATTCATGCATAGAGGAAATTCCTAAGGCGCTGTAGGTAGCAACCACCTGATTAAAAAATAAAACATAGTTATCAAATTAAAGCCACCTTCCTAACCTTGACAAACTTCAAGGTCAAAGCTATTACATTTTTCCGAACATTTTTGACTCATTTCTTACAATTAGTTTTAGAAAGATATGTTCAAGGTTATCTAGGTGATTCAACATAGTCACCATCTACAACTCCACATCCTTCCACTACATGTTTAAGAGAGAAATCTCAATGCTTGTAGAGTTGTGTTCAAAAACACAAAATCCAATGCACTTCAAACCACAAGGCATTATTGTACTCATTATTTGGGCAAGTTCCTTTTTTGGAAAAAAGAGTTACAACAAATCAATGTAGAAATTCCAGTAGAATGTAAAGAAAGGCAAACAACTTAAACAAACATACTTCCAAGTTTGGAGTCACAAGGTGATTTAACTTCCATCATCACTCTCAAGCATTGATATTTTGCGGTAGAATGTAAAGAAAGGCAAACAACTTAAACAAACCTACTTCCAACTTCGGAGTCACAAGGTGATTTGACTTCCATAATATCACTCTCAAGCATTGATATTTTGTTAGGTGTAGGCATGTAATGCAAGTTCTAAGATGAGAGGAGGAAGATAGAATGCTTGGGGGTAGATGCAAGAGAGGAGAAACTTATTCAAGCCTAGTCCTTTTATAGGCAAATGTTCACTTAGAAACTAATCCATATTTTAGCTAAGATCATGATAAACACTCGCTATCTAGAAGCCGTCTTAAACATCCTCTATACCAACATGAAATAAGACTAGTAGTTTAACTATCCTCCACTTTATTTCACTTGAAAATTTGTTTGGTAACCTCTTTTACTCCATAAACCCAAATTAACAATCCATAAATATAACAATTTAAAAAGGACAATATCTTTCTTAAGTGAAAAAGAAATAGAAATGTAAAGTGCTACAAATTCCATTCAATGAACCAAAAAACCCTAAAACATTAGGTGATCAAGCGTCATGCATGGAAATTTGCTTAGCAACTACCAATCAAATGACTTGCAGGGCTACATTCGTGAGGGTATACTTTTATAGGTAGATAAGACAATTTGGTTTGGACTTCACAATCATGTTCCTTTGAAAGGCAAAAAATAACCTATAAATAACAAGATAACACATGCAATGTTATTTTTTAAGATGCTAAAGAACATCCTTAAATTTTTTTGAATCTTAAAGATAATATATGACAATTAATTTAAACTATGCACTATCTAGATTTCATCTCAGATGACAAAATATGAAATATTATAATTTTACAAATCACATAAACACCATATATAGCATGATGTATAACAATAGTATCATTATTTCATACTGAACAGAAATATATATGCTGATATGCATAATATGGTGTAATAACACACATTGATGGCAATAGTCTTGTCCATGGATTTACAAGGGAGCTCAAACAAGAGATCTTATCTGCCAAAAGGTAGTACACTTAACACTACCTCTAGTATCATACTTCAAGCCAAACAACCCAAAGGCCAATGCCCACATGCACTATGTGCACACTTGTTGCCATTCATGCGTTCGGAATATTTTGCTAGCAATAATTCTAGTTAACCTCACTAACAAATTCATGGTATGTAATAGCTTTGTCACCCTGCTACACTAAAAATCATTAACAGATTTTTTGCTAATGAAATTATAGTAGAAGCCAAACCTGCTACAACTTAGTATTAGGGGACACAAGATCCTTTGAGATGGAAGAAGGTATCTCTGTAGTTTTATTAAATGAAATCAACATAAGCATTTTGCATGTACAACGATCTGAGTCCTTACAGGCATGTAAGGCCTAGATCTTGAGCTTGTATGTTTTACAAGAATTCATCATCTCATCAATGTGAAGTGCTTTGGCAGCAAGTTGAATCATTTCCATCTGCCCCTTGTTACAGATAGGTATACAAGGTTGTTGTGTGGAGATAATAAGATTAGATGAGCAGCACATACCAGTTGACAGCATATTCTGTCTTCACAAATGTGTATGTACAATTGACAGTTTATGCAGTTGTAGACATATTCACATGCATCCAGTCCAAAACAGTCCAAGGCTAATCTGAATCTTCTCTCACAAGGTGTCTTGCTAGCTTCATTTTATTCTGCAATACAAAGAAGGAACACCATTAGAATACTTGCCAGTTTTAGAGCCAGATCAACAAACATCTGTGTTACATATAAGCAAACCCACCCATGCCTCAAGAACATTCCCCTCTCCAATAAACCGCATTGGCCCTCTTTCTTCGAAGATTGACTTCTTGCATGCCTCGTTGAAAGCATCAGCTTCTGCTATTCGTTTTTTTAGCTTCTCAAGTTCCTGAAACTCAGCCCTCAACGTAATTAGGAGGGTCAAGATGATGTTGAGCTGTAGCCAGCAACTGCAATCAATCATAGCTTGCTGAGAAACTTACAGAAGTAGGATGATCGGGATCGAGGAATCGAACACATAAGATTTGTTCTACAACTACAAGGTCCTTCTGCTCATCAAACTGGATGCCAGAAGAGCCAACACAGACCATTTAGAAGTCCTACACAAACCTTTTCTAAGTGTGCAGGAGCTATCAGTCTTACATACAGAGAAAAAACGGGAGACATACAGACGTGCCACATGCATAGATGTTAGAGCAAGGAAAAGGGGCAAGAAAAAGCATACAATTTCGGGAGAGAATTCAACTCCTTCAACCATCTTTAAGCTGACAATCTTGAACTTATCTCTGATCTGCTTTCTGTGCACTCGATCAGCATGCTGGATGAATTTTACAACTGTAGGACAAGAGAAACAGTCAGATATGTACATTTAGCAGATAATACAGTAAGACTTGGATATTGGTTCTTGCCATAAAACAAATGAATATTCTATAATAGCCAATCCTTCAGCCTGCTTGTCCTGTTCATAGTGTTACATGGGACATACCCGTTGCAACGATAGATTCCCCAGGTGAAAGAACACCGCTAGGAGGTCGCATAAAACAGCTCTTTGGAGCTGTTGTTTGGAACTGGAACACAGATCAATAATGCTCAGCTGATTTGACCACCTACTTTAGATGCAATTCAAAAGAAGACTAGCAATGCTGATCAGTTTCAGATGAGTTTACAGAGAGGAGCAAACACAATGTATGATAAGCATAAGACATTTGCCAATGAGGTTATAGCTCAAGTGGTTTAAGCGTGTGGGTGTGTATATGGGTGCATGAGTTCACACCTTGGGTAAACCTCTGAGGCATCTTTCAAGTTTCAAGCCTTTCAATTTTTTTACTAAAAAAATAAAAAAGACATTCTGGTGAGCCTAACTAACAAAAGCAGCAAGTGGTGGAGGGCTGTGAATAGGCTAAAATTACTGAAAAGGGAACTTGATTCTGCAGCAGAGAGTATCACAAGTAGGTTTGGCAATCTGTAGCCATAATAAAAGACAGATTATCTTAGCAAATGGCTTGTGACTAACGATTTGAGTACCAAAGATAACAAGATCATACTGCTTCTCCTCCAAACCATACAAGTACCATGGACCACAAAATGATAACCAAAGATTATCTGAGCAAAAGTACTCATGACTAACACTAACAAGGATCACAAAATGATATCACTTCTCTTCAACACAATGAGCTGTAGATTCTATATCCTCATTACAGAGGTGCCTATTAAAACAGCAGATCATAATTGCCATGGCAATAACAGGACGCTTACTTTGAAAGCAATCGGTGAGCGGCTGACATTTTTGATCCTCACAGCACTTGTGGCCTGTTTTCCTGGTTCATCTGCACATCAACAAGTACGACTAAGTTAAATTCCTTATTTGGTTCATCTCAAGACTAAGATGATAGGGGACAACAACTATTTATAAGAATTGTGACTGTAAAGAAAGGGTCAATGTCTTTCACAATATGGGGCACTCAAGTGCATGATGTGAGAATCAACATCTCCCTTTCTTCTTCCCTCTTAACCTAATCTATTTATAAGGACAGCTTCCATACCTAACATTCTAGAAATGTAACTACAGTAGTACAGCTACATGATTTCAAACACTACAATTTTATAATTTCAAGCACTATAGTTACATGTTTTCAAACTGCGACGCTTACATGATTTCAAACACTACAGTTACATGATTTCAAGCACTACAATTACATCATTTTAAACTGTAAACGGCCTCCATTGCTTTTTTTAAAACTGAAGAAAGAAGCTTGCTTACATGGGAAGTAAAGCTTCTTGTCTGGTTCAAAACTGAGCCTGCGCTTGTGCAGAGACAGAGCTCTGACTACAGCTCTAACGAGTGCTGGATCGCTAGAATTGTCATGCTGCTGTAGGTGAATGCCTGTTGAAGAGGCTGGCATTGGTGCAGATCGATGACTGTGGCTGTTGGCATGCTCCCGCCATGGCCTTCTACACAAGTTCCAGCCTTTGCCTGCTGCATTGTCACTAGGTCTTGTGTCTAAGAGAGCCATGTCTGAGGTAATTGATTCTGAGCTGTCTCACCGGAGACGGAACCACGGATGCGTGTGCGAAATTGCGAGCCAGAAGTCAGATTTCACAAGAAATGCATGTTACAAGCAATGTTGATTGCTTCCATTTCTTCTCATACACCTGCAAATGTCTCTTAGCACCATGCAAAACATGACATTCATATGCTCCTGGAGTCCATGGGCCATGAAACTGAACCCTGTGGCGATGACAGAGACTTGGGAACAGGGGAAGTCTTTTGGTGCACCCTCTGTCTCTCTGTGTCCTTAAGAATGTCTCTGAAGATGAGGCCTTTGTACACACACACACGCTCGCTCTCTCTCTCTCTCTCTCTCTCTCTCTCTCTCTCTCTCTCTGTGTCGGTGTCCTTTTAAGAATGTCTCTGAAGACGAGGCCTGTATCATAAAAACCCGAGGAAAAAGGAAGAAAAGGACACCTTTTGGCCAAGAGCTCCAGAAAATCATCAGAATTCTTCTCGCACAGAGAGAGAGACAGACAGACAGACAGAGAGAGAGAGAGAGGGGGGGTGCTAAAAAGGCAGGAGAAAGGCAAGCAAGCAAGTCAGAAGGACGATGGCACATCGTTTTCGGCGCTATCATGATCGAAACAAAAGACAGAGAGAGAGAGATGGCAGAAGGCTTAAAGGGTGACCTGCGGCCTGCCCATGTTTGGAAAATTTTCTATGACTTCTTTTCCCCCCTTTCTGCTGTGTATTGTTGCTGTTGTTGATGGTGATGGTGGAGGTAATGGTGGTGATGGTGGTGTAAAAAGTAGAGAATCTTTGGCGAGGGGGCTTTTGAGCTGTAAGCAAATACACACACACACACAGTTTATATATATAGAGAGAGAGAGAGAGAGAAAGAGAGAGAGAGATTTGGGATGGGGAGGTGGTCTAACAAAGAAATGTAAGAGAAAAAAGTGAGAGAGAGAGAGAGAGAGACAGAGACAGAGAAAAAAGTGAGAGAGAGAGAGAGAGAGAGAGAGAGAGACAGAGTGATTTGGGTTGGGGAGATGGTCTAACAAAGAAATGTAAGAGAAAAAAGTGAGAGAGAGATGGGGATACACAAGGGAGGAGAGAATATTAACACCAAACTTGAATATATGGGAGAGAACTAAGGGAAATGAAGTTGTTGCCACATAACTTTCCTTACCTTGCAATGCTGCTTTGTGGCAACTTCGCAGCATTCATGCAAGGAACACTAGTAGTTGCAGGCATGGTTGTGATTATGGGGGTAAGAAAGATGAATATGAACTAGTAGGAGAATGAGGAGCAAGTAATGACTCATCTCAAATCATCACTTTGTATGTGGATCATGTTCCTAGAATCTAGATTCTATAATCAACATGAGCCCCATTGCACAATGACTCAATGAAAATAATCGACATGAGCCCCATTGCACAGTGACTCAATGAAAATATTAATATGACAATTATGTGCTTTGGCAAGTAGCTCCAAGAACATTACAAACAACTAGCTACAAGTGCCACCAATTGCACTTTATATGAATGTGTCCATGTTTGAGCCATAGCAATTGTCAACCCACCAATTCACCAACTATGAATGCCACCCATAGTAATCTTCAACCCACTCCATCCAACATGGACATTCCTATCCGTTTCTGTCTGTATATTCACTGTCCCACAACCAATTATGTCTTTCTCGATTAGCTAGTTTATTTGATTTTGTATTAAATTTGAAATCCTTTATCAACTCATACAAACAATAAACCAATTCTACATTGTAGTGAGCATTATATAGTAAGTTATAGATTATGGATTGTGATCATAACAATAATAATAACCTCATTATTGCTATTGCTAAATTTGAAACCATCAAACATTGCTATAGTTTTTATGTCGTATTGAAACAACATTAGATTATCCATAACATATGATTGACTCATAAGGTTCTAGCTCATGTGTCATCAATTCGGGATTTGAGTTTGCATAGTTAAAAAGAGACACTATTTCTTAACTTTAACTATACTATTTTGGTGTTTAGATCATGGGTTGTGGTGTAGTGCATTGTCACTAATAGCAATAGGGCAACAACTAAATATGTAGAAACTTATTGTGTAGGTATTGGCAATCTATTAGCAGCTACCAACAAACTATGCTACATATACCCTTCAAGCTCAAACATTAAAAGTTGGAACTTATCTTAAAAGCTCAAAAGTTGAAAACTCACCTCTCTTTGTCTTGAGGTATGTTTCTACCACTTTTCATTCTATATTATACATCCCAAGTTGTGATTGAACAAGCTAGAGTGAAACCAAATGTACATTTTGGGGATGTGGTAGTTGTTATTACGACCCCATTGAAGCACCCAAAAAAGAGCAAAAAGCAAAAAATGCTTAAGTGTGGCTGCATGCATTACCAAGAGAGATGGATCATGATGCATCAGATTATATTAAAGCTACAGTTGCTATTAACAAAGGTAATAGCAAAATAGCATAGGGCATTTCTTGAGCATTAGAAAATCCATCATCCTTGGGTCTATTGAATTGTTAACAATGATGGCAAAGAGAGGGTGAAATGTAAGTGGTGCTCATTCACTCAAAAGGTGAATCCATTTGCTAAAGTCAAGGAAGAAACCTCTTTGCAAAAGAATGTATTGCAAAACCATGAGAACTCAAGGGAGCATATTGAGGCAAAGTTTATCTGGAAAAAGCATGAGAAAATAAGCATGATTCATATCGAAAAGAGCATTGATTCAATGACGGAGAATGAAAAGGAGTGCATCATATCATGCATGTAGACCACATGGTATGTGATCACAAGATACTTGTAATTGGAAGAGTTTCACTATTAGAGCCCTTTTGCACATGCCATAGATTACCAATATGTTGAGAATCTACAAACATGTGACAGGGCATATACTTTATTCCAATGAGGAATAGTTTGATAAGCGAGGGTGTAGTCTTTTGTGTGAAGGTTAGAATGATAGAGCATTAATGCAAAGGGCTATCAAACCCCTACTAGAATAAGATAGTTATTAAGACATCAAGTGATGATTGGTATTGTGAGGTTCATGTGTGCATTATGGGCAGTCATACAAAATGAGGATTTTTAAGATATAGTTTTTATTTCATTGTTTTGGTGAAATGTTTGAGAAGTTGACCATGTTAAATTCCATGGTCCAAGATACTCCCTCTAATATATCTAGCACAAGTCATATCGAGTCAATCATGGAAAATTTATGTTTTGCATTTCTTGGCACATAGTCTAGTATTGATGTTGAGAATATGAACTTGATCATAAAGGGACATGAGAGTCATGGAGTACAAAGATATACAAAGTGTGAGACATGAACATTTCTTGGCACATAGTCTAGTATTGATGTTGAGAATATGAACTTGATCAAAAAGGGACGAGTACAAAAATATACAAAGTGTAAGACATGAACATTATTTGCATTTGGGACTTATGGGGAAAGGCATGTGATTACTCCACGAGAGATCTATAGCATAGTGGGACATATGGTATTTTTTATATAATGATGCATCACAAGTTTGATTCAAGCTTTATGGAATAAATTACTTGGAAATTATTTCAATGTGTTTGAATCATCAAGTCTCTGTCTCCAAAAGATAATTATGATAGAGCTTTAGAAATATTAAAGATCTACCAATGACTGGTTATACGTGTCATGTGGATAGTTTGGCCAAAATGCAAGCCCTTTGATTAGTGGAAAAGAATGCAAAGTCGAGAGTAGATCTTTCATCATAAGAATGCATAATTCTTTTCAAGGTAAGGACATGCACTTACCTCAACTAGAGTGTTGCAATCATGATAAGTGGGAGCAAATAATTTCCATTACTTATGAAGCTAATGGAGAGTGTTATTAATCTTGCATCTATCTGCAGTTGCATGTGCGATAGGATTATCCAAGACAGGTATAACCAAGAACAAGTTTCAAAATCAATTATCACTTGATACTTTGAGGTTATTAATGTTTATGGCATGAATATGCCAAAAGTATTAGACTCAAAACAAGTGTTTCATTAAGAACATGAGATTTGGTGCTTTGATGACAAATTGAGGAAGATGTTTTTACTTTTGTTAGATGCAACCTTTTGTGTTTTGTTATCTTGCATGCAAATACCTTTTTGGGTCACTATACTAGCGATTGATCTCTTTATGAATTTTGATTTGTAATTAATAATTTACTTGTATTTTTACTGAAGGTTCTATCACATTATTTGCTTCATCTCATATGTCATGAGGTGATAGAAACTTAATGAAAGTTCATCAATAGTATGATGCACTATATGCTTAACACTTTCGATTCCTATTATGGCCCATATTGTTCCACTTACAAGTCTATGTATGTAATAACAATAGTTCAAAAAGCATATAATTTAGTATGATTGTTAATGGATTGACAAAGTTCAAATTTTTCATGCTTCTTGGAATGGCAAGGTTCAAAGAAAAGTGCATTGTGAAAAGTAGGGGTGCATGTGAAACCCTTAGGTTGTTAACATAGTGGTGGTGGTGGTGGTGGTGGTGGTGGTGGTGGTGGTGGTGGTAGATGATAGGGTAGAGTATCAAAAGTTAAGGGAGCAAAATATTTACTAGTTTTTCCTTAACAAAAGATACATAGCAAAGGAATGCTTCAAGAACAAGAAGAATGAGGTTTCTTCTAGCACATATGCTCTTCATTGCAAGTGCATTGTCTAGGGGACTGATGACGTGTTCACTTTTAGAAGTGCTTCCATTGGGTAATCCTCTCATGTGTCAAGAAGTATCCATGTATCACAATGAATTTTTGCATGCAAATTATCCCAACATCTATGTGGTTAGACAAAGTTAGTATTTGTCTACATGATTTGGTAAGGTTCCACAGGATATTTCAAGGCATGCATCCTAATGGAGAATGCCACATTTTGTAATTTCATGAACTTTAGGTTTTGGAATTGCCTATGACTTCCCAAGTCCCCACTGCTATGTAGTGTAGCTAGCCAAGAGTAACCAAAGAGTAAGGCACACCCAAATAGAGAGTATGGAGTTCATATTCTAAGCTTCAAGAAACCATTAATCTTTTAGACTATGGATCTAAAGCATGTTAGGTGCCTCGTAAGCCTCATTTGGATAGTGTGGTACCCTAAGGCCAATTGGAGTCTGGTATCATTTATGTGGTTGACTCGGTGGTGTAGTTATTTGGTTATACTTATGCAAATTGGACATGTAGTGTGTCTGATAGAGGAGGTCCACCAGTGGGCTAGGTATTTTCCTTTAGGAGTGGGGCTGTGATTTGGAGCAATAAGAAATATCCCATTGTTGCATTGTCGAGTACCAAGATAGGGTATAGGAGTGCTACTATGGCAACATGTGAGGTACACACTATTTTGTGCAAGATCCTTAGGAGCTGTCAACTCTCTCTTAATACCACAACTTGCACAAATGTTTGTAAAGGTATGCAATGTATACTCTCCACCATTATTAGTGCTCAAGCACTTAAGCTTCTTGCTTGATTGATTCTCTACAAATGCCAATAACTTTTGAAATGCATCTAACATATCACTCTTTTTGTGAAGAGAATAAGCCTGAACCTTCATTGTGGCATCATTTATAAAGTTGACAAAGTACAAATATCCACCCAATGAAATTGTGGGCATTGGCTCACACAAAACACTATGAACCAAATCAAGACATTTTGATCTTCTACTTCCACTACCTTTGTTATGTGACATTTTTGTTTGTTTTTCAAAGAGACAATGCTCACAAAAGTCGAGATCAAAAAATTTTAGGCAAGGAAGATGGTTTAATTAGCACAAAGCTTTCATTCCAATGATTGACATATGCCCCAAATGATGATGTCATAAAGAAATAGATGATTGTTCAATGGACAACTACAACATGGTCTTTAACACTAGAAACATGAACTGTTACAATACTGGTGCATGCATAGTTGTTTCCAAGATGGACACATCCTCTCTTTCTAGCATCATAAGTAGAGAATGAATTCCTATGTGGAGTAATATGAAATGATGCTCTAGAATCCATGAGCCAATTTTTAGACATGCCATTATCCATGGCAACCAAGAATGCATCTCCAAAAGACGATACAAACAAGATATCACCATCGTCACTACCACATGCATTAATCTCCTCAATCTTTACCTTTCTTTTCTCTAAGCCATCATCTTCAATTTCCTTATTGCCTTTTCACTTGTTCTTCCACTTGTAGCAATCCTTTTTTAATATATTCCTTCTTGTTACAAAAGTAGCATTCTACATCTTTCTTGCTTGTGACTTACTTCTTGATTTATAACTCGCACAAGAGTTTCCCCTAACATTTGACCTTCCTCTCACCATAAGTACACTAGAGCTCTTTGACCCTACATCATTGTTTATGTTCACCTCCTCAATGAGAAATATGCCCTCAACATTAGCACTTGTAAGACTACTTGCATGTACATCGTTGCTAATGGCAGTCCTATAAGTATCCCAACTCTTAGGCAAGATGATTAACAAGAACATGATCTTCAGTAAATCTAGAAAGATAATCTTTTGAGATGTCAATTGGCTAAAAATTGTGTTGAACTCGTGGAGGTGATTAGACATCAAAGCACCCTCCTCCATGTAGAGATCAATGAGTTTCTTCAACCAATAGACCTATGAGGTTGCATTTTCTTTTTAATACATGTCACTAAACTTTTTTCATACACCATATACATTTGCCATATCTTTTATATTAAAATACATGAACTTTGAGAGTGTTAAAATGATAGCAAAGCATGCTAGCTCATCTAATTCCTCCCATACATATGCATCCTTGTCCTCACACTTAATCCCACTACATTTGGGTGGCTTTACTTGCTTCTTTTAGACCAGTACATTGTATATTTGCTCTTTCCAATATGAAAAGTTCATACCATCAAGCTTTTCAATATTGAACAATGCATTATCTAAACTTGATGAAGAAGTCATAATGATAAAAGTATGTCTACACACAAAAAAAATAAGAATTACCCAATTGCAAGCTCAAAATAGACCAAGAGACTACAAACAAAGCCTTGCAAAGCCAAGCAATGTCTATGCAAATATCAAACCAACATGAAACTGATGGCAATATGATATTTCAGCACTTCCAAAGGCATATGAATCATTGTAGTCCCAAGTATTCTGGCTAGCATAATAATACCTTTGAGTCAAAAAATCCATGGAAATCTTTGTGCAATTCCAATCTAGGAGTATCTAGGAGCCTCTAGTGTGAGTTGCTATCCCCCTATTATCCATGTCTGCCATCCTATTAGTTCAAACCTATGTCAAAAACCCAAAATTTAGAAGTGTGTGAAAGTAGGAAGAAAATACAATGATGTTTGAATGACACAACAGCAAATAAATGTGTGTAATTGCAAATGATACAACTATACAAAGGATAGAATAAGATGTCTACATAAAACTATAGCTCCTAAAAAGATAGAACAAAATATATGATAGTGGAGAATGGTGAGTTCCCTAATTGAATATATCATCCTCGCACAATCCCTCCTTGATTCAATACTGGAATAAAAAACAAATATAGATTATAAGAACTCTTGAATGAAACATAAAATGCAAGCTTGTTAGTATATAGTAACCATCTATCTCTCCTCCCCACATCCATAGCTCTCCACAAGCCACATAATCCCATGGTGCACTACATACTCTTTCTCCAACTTGGTCGCCAAATGACCAATGTTTCCATACTAGAACAATAGTAGAAACACAATGAAAATTAGAAGACATAGAATATTGAAATGACTTATAAAAATTGAACCTAAACTATAAAAAACTTGAAGCATAATACTCACAAACTCCACCTCAAAGGATGCCCGTGCAATGATGACTAAATGCAACTCATATGTGTGTTACCTTCTTTTGTTGGCTCCCTTTGTTGGGATTTTTCTTTATATCGTTCTTGATCCACTAGTCTCGATCAAGCCAACTAGGCTTTCCTGATCCGCCGCTCTTGCAGGCATCATGTGTTTCCAAATGGACATCTACATGTAATCATTTGGAGATCTATTTTTTCCTTTTATAACATTCTTGATATTCTTCCAATAGTTTTGATCAAGCCACCTAAGCTTTCCTAATCCATTGTTGTAGGCATCATGTGTTTCTAGATCCAAGTCCCCATATAATTAATTGAAGATCTATTAGCAATGGCAAATAGTTGTGGAACTCATTATGGAGATTGTGGATTATATAATCTTTCAAGGCCTCAATTTAATTTCTTTGTGATGCTCTAGCAGTATACCCACATTGTGCTGAGTCTCTTCCCTTCATAATTCATGACCAACTTCCTTGCATAATTGGTGCTCAAGTATGAAATGTCGAGAGGAGTCATGGGGAACTTGAGCTTGTAGGGTGCAATAGTCCCAAATCGAGAGGGGCAATCGCCATTGTTTTGTCATGGTGTGCCACTAGCCCTAACTTCCATATTGAGGATGCATCATGGGGTCTGGTTGAGGATGGGAGAGTGATAAACACGTTCATAAACTTGCTTATCTATTAAACTAGTTCTTAAACACATTGATAAATGCGCAAAAATGTGCATAAAAATGCATGAACAATGGGTCTACAGTGATGATTTGTAGTATTAAACTAGTTCTTAAACACATTGATAAATGCGCAAAAATGTGCATAAAAATGCATGAACAATGGGTCTACAGTGATGATTTGTAGTGCTAGTGTTTTTCAATCTACAAGATTGAGTGGAGGGGGTGTGCTGACTTGAGTGCCACTATGGTGGTGAGAAAGTGTTGTTATCTCTCATAAGGGTTGTAGCCACACCACAACTATGAGAACTTTAGAAGTGTTGACCATGAGTTCATCTTTTTGCTTTGTATATTATGAGTCAAATTCCCTAACTTTGCATGTAAAGTAGACTATCACAATCACTGGGGCACTATTGCAATATATAGCTATGTGGACATCTAGGGATACTAGGCTAGTGGGCTTGGATAGGCTAGTGGTTATCTTTTATATGATGTCATATATGCTAGACTAGGGGACATCCACTAGTGAGATCTAATGGAATGGAAGCTTTTCTTAAATGATGTTGTACATGTGATGATTTGTTGACATAAATTTGGCATATTGTAAGTTATAATTCCATTTGGAAAGGCATTACATATTGATGTGTTTTTTCAAAAATAAAGTCACTTAAGTGGCACTCCCTATTTTTTTCAAGCATTGCTAATACCCCCCTTAAGGCCCTTATAATGTTAAAAGTAAAACTACATCCACAAACACCCCCATGGTTCTCTTCAAGGATCTTTTATATGTTTTCCTTCCAAAGGACTCCTCTTAGTACTCAATTAGCACATTTCATTAATGTAAAATTATTTATATCGATATAGTTTTTGGCATGCTTGAGAAAAGTATACCTTTTTTGTTTATCCATTCCTTAAGGAACTAGTATTTTTAACAAAAATTGTTCCAATTCTAAGAGCCTTCTAATTATCTTCTTGTACCTTTGAATATTCATAAGAGTAGTTCTACTATACTATACCTTTGCTCCTCAGTCTTGGGTTTTGTTTCTCCCATAGTGCTAAACCCTTTTTGATTACTATGAGAGAACCTCCTCTAAATTTCAAACTTCTTATCTTCATACCTTGAGACAACCATAAAGCCCTCTAAAATGGCACATGTTTCCTCCTTACTAGAGAGGAAGTAAGAGTTGAGAAGCCAAGTGCATAAACCTTAATAGATATGTCACATTCTAAATAAAATTCGGTTTTTGCTTTGTGTGTTCACAAGAAGGGGGCAATATCAAAAGCCTTTACTTTGTTTGGGTTTGTCTCAATTCGATTTTAAAAAACGTATGACTTAACAACTTCATTTTTGCTTGTGCACTTCCTTGAGTTTATCTAGAAGCCACACTCATCCAAAATGCAAAGGGTAGATCCAATCTTTCACAATTTTAGAACCTAGAATTAAACACAAATCAACAAAAACACATAAAATTTTCTAAATAAGGAGCAAACACACACACACACACAATCTCTCTCTCTCTCTCTCTCTCTCTCTCTCTCTCTCTCTCTCTCTCTCTCTCTCTCTCTCTCTCTCTCTCTCAGCAAGGCCTCAGTCCCACATGACATTGTGCGAGCAGAGCTTGCCACACCGCCCATGCTAGTCGAGGCATTATTTCAGACAATCTGCTTCCTACACAGATTTCAGGATATGGACAGAGATCTCATTGCATACAGAGCATATATGGCATCTCAAGAGATGGCTCGAGCGGGGGATACCACATCATGGTATGCACAGACTAGAGCTTGGTTTGACAGACATGGGCTGGACATCATACAACGGGTCCCAATCAAAGAGGGGCCCACCCAGACGATTATTACACAGTTCTTTCAGATAGACAGAGTGAGAGCTACTGTACCAGTCTCCAGCCAGACCTCCGGGCTCACACTACAGCAGGCTGAGGACCAGCATACCCGACGCTGCACAAGGATCCGTGGGTTTCGGACCCCACAGCCACACCGACAGGAGATCCGGAGGATTCTTGATCTACATCGACAGTAGACTGAGATCCGACGACACTCGACACATTGGATCTCAGATCTCCAGTTTGCTCTTTCTCCACCGCCGCCGATGTACCACATCCTGCATCCAGGAGGGATCACCTGCTATTAGCGACTTCGACGACTGCTACTACATCCCAGGATAGTATATCTCCCTGCATCTATTACATATACACATCACACCACTTTATCACATCTGACATTTGTTCCCCCCTTTGTTGCCATTATCTGGAGTACCAGAGCTACATATGCACATACGCATATACAACACTTATCACACTCACAGCATCGTATTTTCAGTTTTCAGTTTTTAGCTTTTTATTCAGCACTTTTATTTTGGATAGCTGGACCTCATCAGTTGTATCACAGTTTGTCTCATAGGCCAGTTTTGGTCTTTAGAAGACGTTAATATAACTTTCTCTCTCTCTCTCTCTCTCTCTCTCTCTCTCTCTCTCTCTCATTGATGAAAAATGATCAATCCTAATTTGATATTAACCAAGCTTTAACACTAATAAAGCATAAATATTACTAATTAAAACTAGTTAGACTTAAAATTTAATAATTAAACACTAGTTTCACCAAGTGTTAGCATCACCAATTAACTTAAACAATTTACTAGCATGAACTAATTTACTTATAATTCATACATGATATAAAATAGAGAAAGAAAGAGAGATTGACTTGGCTTATAACTATCGTGTGATTTTGAAGCCTATGTGTATGCAATAATCACCACTTCTCTTTCATGTGCTTCCTAAGTGCATGCAATCAATAACTAAATAATACGTAATTAATTATAATTAAAAACTAACCAAACTTTAGTTAATGCAAATGAAGCATCAATATTTCTAATCAAAACTAATCACATCTATGATTTATCAATTAAACACTAACTATATCAATTTTGCATTATCTTCACTAATACACCTGAAATTTGCGAATTCTAGAACTAAACACAAATCACCAACAATAAACATGTAAAAATTTCTAAATAAGGAGCTAACACCAACTCTGTGTGTGTGTGTGTGTGTGTGTGTGTGTGTGTGTGTGTGTGTGTGTGTGTGTGTGTGTGCAAGAATTGTGTGGTGGGGAGACTTGCTTGAGTTACTATGTCAAATACACACCATATACACAAGCGGAAGCTCACTCAAGAATACAAGAAGAGAGATGGAGGCCAAAACATTTTCTATCTTCTTTTACACACTATAACATACACAAAGTGTATATAAGATATAACATAAAGGAAAGTGGCCTACTAAGTTAAACAGTGCATACATGCTATAGCCTAATCTGCATCTATGTATTTAAATACATATATGTCCTTACCTGCCTCATAAAAAAGTCCATAATGCGAAGTGGACTTCACATGCCTCAATATGCATCTAACTACATCCAAATGAGGCTTTCTAGGCATTTGTATAAATTGATTGATAAGTCCAACAACATAGCTCAAGTTGGCCTTATGATAGTCATGTAAATCAAACTTTCTATTGTCCTCTATAACATAATAGGATCTTCTATCTCATCCCCAACATTAGCACTCAACTTCATATTTTTCTCCAATGGCATTGAAAGAGGCTTACATGCTATCATATTATACTTGGATAGCATATCCAAGCCATACTACCTTTGGGACAGCCATAAACCATCATCAAATCAGATCAGCTCAATACCAACAAAGTACCTCAGCTCACCCAAATCCTTCATCGCAAACTTCTTATTCAAAAGGTTTTTGATTTCAGTAATCCCACTTTCACTATCACCTATGATAATCAAGTCATCCACACATGACTATGATGATCAAAACTACATCTCCCTTTCTCACATAAGGTGAGTGATCAACATCAAAAACATAAACACTAATGTTGATAAGATACTCTTCGATGTTGTCAAACCATGGTCTAGGTGCTTGCTTTAGCCCATAGAGTGCCTTCTTTAGCTTGCACACATATGTGGGATGCTCTAAATCCTCACAACTTGTTGGTTACTCCATATACAACTCTACTTGCAATTCACCATGCAAGAAGGCATTATTTACATCCATTTGCCTCAAGCTCCAACCTTTGGTTGCTGCCAAAGCAATCACACATCTAACAATTACCTAGTAACTAGACTGAATGTCTTTTCATAATCTATGCCATATGTTTGAGCATAGCCTTTTGTAACCAACCTAATAGAACCATCTACATTATGCTTAATTTTGTAGACTCATTAACAACATAGCTTTCTTATTCTTAAGCAATGGTACTAGTTCCCAAGTCTTATTTTCCTCTAATGTAGCCCTCTCCTTATCCATTGTTGCATCCTAATGAGCATGACCAATAGCATCCTAAAAACAAGTGTGCTCAATATCCTCAACCACCTTACCATACAAGCATAATGGTGAGATGCATAACCTTCAAAACTAAATATTTTAATAGGTATCTGACCTTGCTAGACTTGTGTACCACTGGATCACTTAGTGGAGCATTTACATTACCATGTGCTCTTTGTACACCTGGTGTCCTGACTGTGAAGAGATACCAAGCTTATCATCCAAATTCTCTGAACCACTAGAATCTCCATCAAAACCCAAATGATTACAAGATGTATCATTACCATTCGACAATTTCTTCTTCCCTTTGTCTTTATCTACAACAGTTGTAGATATAGTTGAAGATGTGGGGCTGCTCCTTAGTCTCCCTAGACCAAGGGCTAACTGTAGATGTAGTACCAAATGATGTTTCTAGTCCATTAAGGCTTTGTGATTCTTGCTTTTCTATGCACATAACTATCATGATCATGATCATCATCCATTGCATCACCACTAGATACATACCAATTGCTCATCCTGTGAAAAAATAATATTTCTACTCACTTTGAACTCACCTATGATAGGGTTTTAACAACATACCCTTTCTACTCTAAAGAGCATCCAATGAATATACATTTTTCAGCCTTTGGATCAATCTTCTTTCATAGTTCATCTGGCACATGAACATATGCAATACAATCAAACACTTTCAAGTGTGACATATCGGACTTCTTACTTGTAAAGCATTCTTCGGGGGTCATTCTATGAACTATAGTTGTGGATGTTCTATTCATAATATAGATGATTTTATGAATAGCTTTAGACCAAAAATATTTTGGCAAATCCTTTTTAGCCAACATCAATGTCCATGCAACTTCTGCAATATGCCTATTTTTTCTTTTTGCAACCCCATTTTGCTATAGGGTATACTTGCAGGTAAATTGTCTCTTTATCCTATGACATCTCAAGAAGTCACTAAACTCGTTAGAGACACATACTCTCCCTCTCCATCTAACCTCAAGCACTTAACCTTCAAGCATGTTTATATTTTAACAATAGCCTTGAAAGTTATGAAGTGCTCAAATACATCACTCTTTTCCTTCATGAAATAAACCCCTCCATTGTTCTCTATCATTATCACAAAATTGATGAAAAAGAGCAAGCAAATCTTCTGTACCCCTTCATAACAAGTGCACAGCCACACACCAAGTAGCCTTTTTTATTGAGATTGTTCAATGGTAATTTGCAATGTGTTAGCATATAAATTTGTGTTTACTTCTAAGAAAATACCACAAAATTTACAGATTCGAAACATGTAACCTGTGCATCTACTTTCAGTTGACGCATCCAAAAATATAGTATACCTTGAGACTACTATCCACAACCTTGTGGGTCTAAAATGGGGCATGAAATGGCTTCAAATAGCCAAAAAAGCTATGGCTAAGTCCTAAAGGTCTTGTTTATAGAATATGCAATGTTCAACTTGTACACCAATTCTCATAGCAATCTATGGTTTTTACTATATCCTATTTGTGGTGCCTCCACAGGCATTGTCCAAGAGAAAGAGTGGAAAAATGGGAGAGCTTCTTACCCATTACTTGCGTTGCTTGAATCCTTGATTCTTCTCCTTCACTTTAGCCTTCAAAAACAACCTCTCTGAATGGCACCACTCTGATACTATGTCAAGAATCACATGGTGGGGAGACTTACTCAAGTTGTTGCGCCAAACACACACCATACACACAAGAGGAAGCTCACTCAAGAACACAAGGAGGCTTACTATTAACATGGTTGGATTGCTCAACTTCTTGAAGGATCAAGCCCGTAAGCAACCCAAGAACACCCAAAAAGTTGCCTCCCTATTAGTGATGAACGCATTAACATCCATTGCTATAACCACCTTTGCTTCCTTTATCTAGTGTCTCATCATTATTAGGTGACAATCCCATGGCAACATGAGGCACTTCCACTTTATACACAAATGGGTCCCACCACTAGTTGTACATGGTTGCATTAAGGTTGGGGTGGTGCATGATTCTCAAACACATAAGGTTGTTCACCTTTGGGGTATGTATTTTTCCAATTCATTATTATGAGTTTTAGCATGTGATGAATAGCATGAGATGGAAACGGTCCTTTTTACAATATTATTATTGGCTTTAGTCTATGATAAGCTACATGATGTTTCAAGGCTAAGGTTATGATACCTTGGTGGTTAAATTTTCAAATTTGTGTGTGTGTGTGTGTGTGTGTGTGTGTGTGTGTGTGTGTGTGTGTGTGTGTGTGTGTGTGTGTGTGTGTGTGTGTGTGTGTGTGTGTGTGTGTGTGTGTGTGTGTGTGTGTGTGTGTGTGTGTGTGTGCACTCGAGATGCACCCTAGTGCTTGCACCTTATGCAGCCCTAGCATTAAGTATTAATTCCTATTTCAGATGAAATATTGAGAGAATGTCATGGTACCATTGCTTTGTTTACTCTACTTCAAAACATTTCTCATAATGCATTAACACTAGTGGTAGTTCCAACATTAGATCTATTGTATATAATAAATACTAGCAAATTTTGGAACCTAAGGAACGTTCATGTGAACAACCAACTAGTTTCAAACAATTCATGATTGAACTTTTTAAAGCATTAGACTGAAAGTTTACAGTAGGATTTTACTTCTTTATTTTGAATTCCATACCCTATTTGTCATTTTCCATTTTATGTAAATATAGACCTTCCTCACATTCACTACAATAATCATTCATTTCTCATATTTTGCTAAAATAGTTTATTTCTTTCTATCTACCTACATTAACAACTTTCATGTTGTTTGTTTGTTTGTTTGTTTGTTTGTTTGTTTCTACTTACCTCTACCTAAATAACAAAATTACGATTAAAGTTACGTGAGAAAAGGTTTAGCCATGTGTATAGCACATGACCACATGTGGCACATCATGCATCACTTAATGCAACATAATAGGCAATTGACTTTTCTATAATGTTTTAAGTTTTGCATCTTTACTTTGCATCATGAAATGGTCCACATTGATGAGCACCTTTCCCTAGCCCAAATATATTCTTGGTAAAGGAGTACTCTCTTGAACATACAAAATAGTTCCTTAATTTGTGAGCTTTATTCAACGGATTTTCATGGCTATAATTAAATGGGCTTTTTATATATGCAAATCTTTTGAGTATATCAATATGCAAGAATAAATACAAGTTCTCAAAGCAAGAGGAGTTTGAAGCACAAAAATTGACAAAGCAAAACACAAAACCGAAGTCCTTCATTAACTCTCATTCCTTTAGCAAAGTTATTTATTATAGATATTTTTTATATCTTTGCAATGGTATTTTGAAAAATATGTTGTAACTAAAATACATGACAATTTCAAGTCTCGATCCTAAAAGTATGGCTACTAATGTATTTGGTTAAAATAGACACTAATATCATCTTTTCTCATGTGATTTTTGCATTTTGCCACTTTTGGTTTCATACGAACTTTACATTGAATCAACTTTAGCACTAACAAAGCATATGTAACAAGTTAAATATTGTCAACTTGGTGTCTCTTTGACAATAGAATGGAAGCAAGGGATGCCTTATTTTCTTAGATGATTCTCCCATAGTACAATCATGCCTCCCATGTTCATATAAATATTTAAACATTTTACTCTACTTGTTCATTTTTCTTTGATGCAAAGTGGGCTTTTGTCCATGGAAGCCTATAACTTTATTATCACTTGTTTAATTTGTCACTCACTACTTTCCATTGTTATTTCTCTCCAACTTCCACCACTATACACAAAACCCAATAAAAAGCAAATACATTTTGAGATAAAGTCCCAAAATGAGAAAAAGGACAAGGATCCCCCTAAAGCCAAATGAAGTGGAACTTTGAAATTATCAATGAGCAATATTGTGCTAAGAAAATGACTTCTTCATGCTTCTAGTGACACGTTTTGTCATTGTGAAAAGGAAGATGCTTTCCCAATCATTTGCCTCTTGCGTAAAGGAAAGAACAAATTAGTGAACCATACATGAATCCTTCTCATCGTGCATTGAGGAGGCTTTTGACAATTTGGAATGTTTCGTTTTTTCATGCTCATGGAAAATTGTTATTATACCTATGTATTTTCAAGAAGAAAATTTTCCAATCTTCATCAAATTGAGAAGGATCTTAAAAATCCTATGCCAAACTCTAGGATGAAGCAAATCCTTTTTCCCCAACCTTGGAATAAATTATCATGGTCAGTATGTTCCCCTTCTTATTGGTTTAGTTATCGGCACAAATGTTTTGTGTTTCACGATCAAGTAGAGGCAACTAGACCTTGCTAACAATGGCATCATGCTTTTCACAAAGGTTTTTAGCACTAGCTTATGGTGTATAAACTTAAGGACCTTAATAATCCATTTTGAAAGCTCAAAAAACCTATCCATAGGGTTGAACATTAATTGCGGGTTAGACATGAAAAGTAGCTAATTTCTAGATCTCCAAACAGAGGCCAAAGCTAGTCCTCTAACTACATCCCACTTTGGCCAAAGAGCATGATTTATTATCCCCTTACATCCCAACAAGGTTTGCTTAAGGTAATTCTATCATGTAGCCCTAACCAAAGAACCACGTCTAAACTTTGTTCTAAGTATCTATGATCTTCTTCTATCTCCAAAGGAGGTCCTTTATGTTGTATCTTATCTATATTTGTGTACATTGTATTGTGTGTGGAAGAAGAAGAAGAAACCAGCAAGAAAATGTTTTGGCCTCCATCTCTCTTCTTGTGGTCTTGAGTGAGCTTCCTCTTATGTATATGGTGTGTGTTCGGCATAACAACTCAAGAAAGTCCCCCCACTATGAGATTCATAGCATTGATGCAAAGGAAATTTATGGTCAAACTCCCATTGGTATCCTTGTCGTCTACTAGCCCAACATCCTCCCTTCAAAGAGACCTCTTGCATCTTGGGGCCGGTCCTAGCATTGGGTCTCTAGCTGGTGCAGACAATCTAGCCCCTTGATGAATGGCTCTGCCACTAATTTTGGGGGATACCTACAACGTATCCAAGAATCTATCCATGTGGGCACAATATCTCTTTTCAAAATCCACAAACAAGGTAATCAACCTATCCCCAACTAGGAAATCGTCTCTTTTCCAAGCAATAAACTTATCTTAAGATAGTTCATCAAAACCAAAACAGTTTTAAGAGAACATACAATTTCACAACTTTATTTCTCCTTAGAATGCAATCACATAAAGTGATACATGACCGTTTCCTAGTATTTAGGATGCGATTATTCTCAAACCCTCTTCATAATTTGCAGAGCTCATAAGCTTTCCTGTAAATGATGCTATAATTTAGCACACAACACATTATTATGCATGAGCAAGGCATCACCCTTAACTCCTAGTAGTTTTGTCCTTTAACAAATAATCATGATTAATTTCTAATGGACAATTCATTTTCATATTCTAAGGACATTGTAAGTTGGAATTCCCTTCATAGCACTTCATCAAAATTTCTTTAAATCTATCCAATGGCACCTGAGTAGAAGTTGGTGTGGACGAGACCTCATTTATATGTGCAACCTCTTGTCTCACTCCAACTCTCTACTGCTTTGGGACCATGGTAGCACGTGCTCTTGTTCTAACACATTCTTTGCTCTATTCCTTCTTGGACCCTGTAGTATCTTGAATACGTAGGCCTTGAGTAAAATTAGGTGGGATTCTTAGAATCTGGCAAAGCAAGATAAGTTTCTAGGCTGGGGGTAAAGGATAATTTGATATATCTAGGCTAGGAGTAAAGGATAATCTGAGTATTATCTCTCTATATATTCCCCTCTCTTTCCACTATCTCTCTCTAACTCCCCTTCTTTAAACTATCTTCCCCTCTTTATATTATCTCTTTAACTCACACTCTCTCACTACCTCTCCCTTTAAATCCTCTATCACTATCTCTTTCACACACGCTCACATGCCACACACACACAAAACCAGTACCTTGCAAAGAATACTAGTAATGCCTTATATAGCTTATTCTAACGCTTTATATAGCCTTAGGCTATTTAGTCACTGGGCATGCTTTACTCATGACAAATACAAGATGACGTCTTTGTTTTTTTGTGTGGCAGGTATTTAAAAAAGACATGTTATTAAGGTTATAACATATGTAAAAAACTTCTTTGGCTTTGATAGTGCATGGTGCTTTGATAGAGGATCTGATTTTAATGGCCAAAACTAGCCCTTTGTTCAAAATGATGTCACTCCTAACCATGTACAAGAAGATGTGCAATAAGTACAAATAGAAATTTGATAGGAAAGAGTAATTCATAAGGGGTTGAAAGTACTTTGTGGGATAGAAAACTTACTACTTTGCCTCATGAGACATGTGCAAGTATAAGATTTGGAAGAATTGAAGTGTATTAATCTTTTTCACTAGTTTTTGTGATGTAGATGAACCAAAATATTTTGAGAATGTTCTAATGTGAGCATTAGAGAGATGTTGTGCAACATGAACTAGATTTCGTTCACATGAATCAAACATGAGATCTTGTTGACTTGGCTTTTCGAAAGAAAGTAATTGATACAAAGTGGGTGTTTAAGATCAAAATAGAGGAAGGTATTCATATGCTACAATCTAACTATGTGCAAAAGTTGTTGCATAAAATTGGCTTTCATGATGCAAGACCATTGTCTACTTCAATGGAATCGAGATTGCATTTGAGCATGTATGACACTAGAGAACCATTTGATAAGTCTTAGTATGATATCACTATTGGTTTCTTGATTTGGCTCGCAAGTAACACACATCCAAGTATACCATTTTAGATTTCATAGGTGAGTAAGTTTATGCATTGCTTAGGTACAAAGCATTAGCAAGTTGTGAAATGCATCTTTTGGTTTCATCAAGGCACTACAAAGTTTGCCTTGTTCTTTTCCAAGAGGGAAGAAATGATGATGCATTGAAGATTGTTGGATACCATGATTTGGATTGGGAAAGTGGTATTGATACATAGCATTCTACAAGTGGCAATTTTTTTCCTTGAGAAAGTCATGCATATCTTGGTTGAGAAAGAAGCAACCACCATACCAACTTCTACTTGTGAAGCTGAATATAGGGCAACTTTCATAGGCATAATAGATTATGTATGGTTGAGACAGTTATTGGAAAATCTTTGTGTGTGTCAATAATCATTAACTCCTATTCTCACTTACAACCAAAGAGCTATGATAGTTGTGTAAAATCCTATTTTTCATGCATGAACCAAGCCATATTGAAGTTTATTATCACTAGGTCAAAGAGAGGCTTCATGTAGGAGAGATTGCCTTGACTTATTGTCCTGCACTTGATAATGTTGCAAATATTTTTACAAAGGCTTTGACATGAGATAAGTTTGAAGCTTTCAGAAAAGATTTGGCTTATTGCCTTATAAGAGTCAATCTACATCCATGTGTACATCTTCATAGTATCAATACAAAGGATATGTAGAGAAGTTCTCGAATGGAGTAGTGTTACTTGTGAACACTTACAGACTTCACTAAGGGCACTTTTTGTCCCACTAGGTTTTCCCCAATTGGATATCCAATGTGATATGACACCTTATCTTTTTGGGGTTTTTCAACTCTCATGTAGTTCACATATTGAGCTATTGAGAAATAAATGTATTCTTTTGTATATCAAAAAGTACATTTTGTGCTATCTCTGTGTGCTTCCTTGCTTTTCCATGCTATTCCTTTTCTCAACATCATCAACCACCAATGTAATAAGATAATTAATATCTTGGTTAGGCTTGATACAAGGTTTCAATCCTTGTGCAATTCCAACTGCATAGGAGCTCTTTTTGGATTGATATATAGTAGGAAGTGCAAATGGAGTTCATCATGAGAGGCCTTGAATAATAAATTTAAAGTATATAGGTAAGTGATATATAGTTCAACTACATAGAATCACATAGTTGCACCCTTTAAATCACCTAAAAGTGGAAGGTTGCAAGAGAATGTTGCCCTCTATTGTTTCCATCGTTCCAAACATAAAGAGAATACGATGAACAACTTAACTAGCTCTTAATGAAGAAAAGAGACCTATTGTCAATCAATGTGCGAGGGACAAGTATGAGAGGGATATGGGGTCTCCTTTATTGGATTCTCTATCAATGTCCCTAGGAATCATGTGGTACATATACCTTTGTCCAACAAGGTGGTAGATCACATAAGTGTTTAATGATATAAAACTTTTAAATTCCTATACTCTCAACATTCCATTGTGCATCTTCAATGAGTAATAGAAATTATTAACTTGACCCAAAATTGCACCTATCCATCTCCTTGATGTGTATAAATATTAATAACACAAACTAATTTGGTAAGTATTCATGTATATGTGTCTTGTGAGGTACATGAATCAACTGTGTACTTGCATGTTTATACAAGGCTACATGTTGGTAAAAGAGTGTCACCAGTGAGCTTAATCTAAGTTGTAATTTATCTTCATGCATATGACTCTGTGGTTAAAAGTCAAATCCAAAATTTAGTTAATTCATCAATTTACATTTTCGTATATAAAAAACTAATAGCATTTCAAAATATTATCAATATTGTGCTCAATTATTTCCATGATATATTATATCTCATAATATTTATGAATCTTTAGGAATTTTACTATGTATAATGTGCCCAAGAAACAACATTAATTTTCTAAGATGGTTAATTTGAAGGAAATGAATGTAACTTAGGTATATATAAACATACATTGGTTTCATGATGGGTATAAAAACAATTAACTCTTAATACAAATAGATTCATAGTCACAAACCCCGATGATGCCACTATTCCGTAGTAGATAGCATGATTCTAAGCCAAAAAAAATGGGGGTTTGTTCAAAAAAATCAAGGATTAGAATACAAGCGTAAGGGATGGGTGTGTGTCTATGTGTGTGTTTTTCATGTCACACTTATATAGTCTAGATAATTCAAATCTAAAAGTCCCCTATTGTATTTAGGGTGCAACCAAAAATTATACACATAGTTTGGTAAAGATTAAACTAGTGATGTTGCATGGTTCCAAAATAGGGTGTTATCAAGATTCATTTTGAAGGGTATTCGTGCAACTCAAAGCATTTACATATCACACTTATACTAGGGCGATGATGAAGAGTGCATATGCTAAAGTTCAATCTCATTAGTCAAAGCTTATAAGATCACAATAATTTCAGCTTTTTGAGGATACAATTTGGTTCTGTGTTGGGTATCCCCCAGTCATGAGTATATCTGATGATAACCCTAGCTACATATTCTACATGTCTTCGGTATCCCCTATTCATAATCACATTTTGATGAGCTCCCAGTCCACTCAAATGTCCAAGATATAGTGCCAACATCTTCTGAGGGTGCAATGCATTAACTAAAGCAATGGGATTTGTCATATTATTCAAATGGGATAGATTTACAAGGACAACTAATCATCAAGACTAGACTCCATTCCACAATATTCCCAACATCATTAGGATGCTAGCCTCTGTCAAAGGCTATTGATAAGGCGGAAACATGATGCTCATCATCCTATAATCAAAACCATATAGTAATGAATATTATAAGGCAATCACAAGCTGCCAACTATAGCTCTCAGTCAAGGCCAATATCAATATAACTATAATACTTGTATGATTACTTAGAGCTCTACTATCATATCATGGCACAGTAGGTGTACCCTCGAGAGGGGAACGGCAAGTTGTGGAGCTGGACAACATTGACATTGGATTGCTTGCTCGCCCTAATACTCAACACCCTAGATTATTGTATCCTAAGGGATAATCATTACCACTAGATTTACATAACTCTTCACATTCTCGCTAGGCTACTTATTACAACACTCATGTATCCTCAAGTGGTTTTTGCTTCATGCTTAACATCTCATACATATCATGGTTGACCAAGAAGCAACCTACTTTGGCCACTTCTAGTTGTGAAGTTGAGTGCATGAGGCAACTTTAAGAACTACGATTAAGTGTATTTGGCTCAAATGAGTGTAGAGGAAAAGTAAAGGAGTGACCACAGTTATTACCATATGCATTATGGACTGATCCAATGACATGTAGTGTAGTGATGGGTATATATGTGCTGCTTTTATGTATGGACAAAATCCTATTATACCTATTGAAGACCTAGCTATGACATGGAGTGTGTGACCTTGGGAGGAAGCACTGAGTAGAGAAGAACTACTTGCTCTATGCATTTGACAATTAGAGAGGAGGCCAGAAGGCATTCAGACAATAATTACAAGATTGAGGGAAACAAGGCTTCACAATAAGAAAATATTTGGCCAATGGCAATATAGGAAGGAGAGTGGGAACTAGTTTATCATAGCAATTTAGATAATCATCATAGCACTATTTGAAAGGTCTCAAAATGGTGGTTTGGTCCATATGTAGTGATGGCAGAAGTGCATGATAATGCTACCTATTCTCTCAATCAGTTGGATGGGATAGCTTTGAGGATTCCAATTGCATGGAAGCATATCAAAGTCTCTAAGAGACATAAATATATTGCATATGAGGTAGGAGGTTGGATACAAGTACTTCCCAATATCAAAGTCTCTCAGATACATAAATCTATTGCATATGAGGTAGAAGGTTAGATACAAGTACTTCCCAAGATACTGTTGAGGAGGATAACATTGAGGTGGATGAAGAAGGCTCTAAATGTATAGAATAATGATATCTTCATTAACAGTTACAACACATTGATAGTTGCATTAAATACATTGTTCTATGTACATACTAAAGCACATAGAGGTGCATTATCATTATATCAAGGAGAGACTTTCTATACAAAAGAGGTAAACTTGGCCTATGTGCCAAGATAGGATAACCTTATAAATCTTTTTACCCAAGCATTTCTTCAAGAGAAATTTGAAACTTTTCACAAAGATTTGGCCTTACTCCCATTGGATTGATCTAGTCCACTAGGCTTATCACTTTCCTATACATGAGTACCAACTCTTATTCATCATATCACTTTCGGGGAGAATTTGTTACCATATTTCAGTAGTGATATGTGTGAACACACTTAGGACCACTGAGGCACTTTTTTCCCTCTTTAGGGGGTATTTTTCCTTCTACCTTGTGTATATGCCTATTCACTTTAGGATATTGTAGATCTTGTAAATATTCTCTATTGATATCTCTCAATACTTTGAGTTTTTCTCTCTCAAGCTTCTTTTTCTTCTTCAAGTTATGTAAGTGCATTCTTGCAACCCTGGCAGGGAGAAAGAAGATACAAATATGGTGAATTTTCCATTTAGTGCAAGAGGGTTATATTTAAGCTATGTTTGTGCATTCTTACAACCCTTAATCCAACAAGGAAAAAAGAGACAATGAATAGTGCATGAGGATTACATGTCCATTGCATCAGATTTGTAAAGAGTCGCGTTAAGAATTGACCAAAAAAATGGAATTTTTGGGAAATGAAACACGTAATTGTTCCCTTCCTCCCTAAAGAATTTTGGTAGCATCTAGTTTATCCATAACATGTTGCTCTAATTTTGAGAGAGCTTTGATGAGTTGAGTACCTCTCCTTAGCACTCTACATGTAGAAAAAGAACAAATTTCAACCTCTATGGCATCCATATTCTTGTTCCCTTTAATTAATGATTAAATTGATGTCTAGACATGAAGATCAACGATGCATTCTTTGCATCAAACCTTTGATACAATAGAAGACCTAAGGAAGAGAAGCATTTGTCAACAAATTCTTATTATTGTTGGTGCACCTAAAAGAGGGAGAATTGAATTACCATGGTTTAGTTTATATCCATCTTTGAGGATTTTTCCTAGTTGTATCCAAGAGAGAAAGTAAATGATTAATTGTAGAGTTGCATATCAAGTAAATTCAAAGATGTCAATGGATATATTACAAGTTGAGTAGCTTGTGCCTCTTGCAAATTCTTCTTCAAATGTGGAGCCTAGTTCTTCACCACCGGATTCTCCAATTGAGCCCCAACAGTCTGTGGACCTTCTAGAGACTTCCACATATGGCAAGCAGCAACGAGGAGAGATCCGGCCTCCTCCTCATTAGACATGTGACACTCTTCTTGATGCAGGGATTGAGGAGCTCCTTGAGGAGTGGCAATTGCAAGATGGCCCCCGACGTTCTCGAAGGAACCAAACACACCACACTATACACTAATTATTGTTTGATGACTCATGCCATGTAAGAATGAGAGCCTACCTCTATGAAGGAGGCTTTATAGCATGATCATTGGTGGAGAGTGATGGAGCAAGAGCTGGAGTCAATTGAGTGGAATGGCATAAGCCTGATATGCATGGATTGATCAATAAAAAACATTTTAAAAATTAGGATTGGCGGAGGGTATTACCATTTTAAGATTGAGTTTTTTATTCCTTATGCCTCATAGGTTGGAAATATCTCACAAAATTTTGAAAGAAAAGTGGGATCACCTAAAGTATCAATATGATTCATGGACAACCCAAAATGAAGTATCAACTTCACTCACTTTGTATTTCCAAATTAAGGATTATTATGAAATCTATCAATTAACCTTAAGGGTGTTTTTGGATTTAGGGTTATAGGAATGGACACAAATAGCTTGAGAAGAAGAAGCTTAAGAGTTACACAACAAAAGTGTATTGAGTTATATCAATATAAAATATGTATAAGAATAAGTATGCCTTAGGGTGAAATAGGTATATATAAAAAGGCCTACAAAAAGAAACTCCTAAAAAGGGAAAAGAGCACCCATGAGGTTCTAACTATATCCACACCCACATCACTACCAAAGTATGATGACAAATCCCCCTAGAACTAGCACTCATCTATAGGAAAGTGCTAAGCCTAGTGGACTACAATCAATATGCAAAGCAAAGTAATCCCAAAGCTTTGAAAAACTTAGAACTTTTCTCAAGGCAAAGCCTTTGTGATCTACAATGTTGTCCTATGTGGGCACATAGTCCAAGTTGATCTCTCTTGCAATCCTTAATATAATGATAATGCACCTCAATGTGCTAACTTCGATCAGTGAATGTTAGGCTTTGTGTAATTGGCCAATACGCTACTCCAACAATCACTAAAGATGGTGGTGGAAGATGATTCTCCACCACCCATATCAAGCTAAATGAATCTAAGCCAAACACACTCAACTAAAACTGTAAAAGATGCCATGTACTTAGCTTCATAGCTACAAGTGGCCATAGTGGACTACTTCTTGCGCAACAACAATATGCATGACTTTCCAAGCATGAAGTAAAAACCACGTGTGGGTACATGAGTGTAATAATAACTATCCCAATCAAAATAAAATTCATGTAAATTTAGCAATAATGACCCCCCCCTTCGGATAAAATAGTCCAAGGTGTCGAGTACCACTCAATAATGACCCCCCCTTCGGATAAAATAGTCCAAGGTGTCGAGTACCACTCAAGTAACAAAAGATATGTTTCACTCCCTACCAATGCTTGGTGCTTGGACTATGCATTAACCTACTAACTTGTGAGACTACAAACTAAATCATGGTAAGCCTCATAATGCATCCATAAATCAAGCATCCAATAACCTATTATTATACAAAAACATTTAAGAAATTTTTGGCATCATGAAAGCTCAACTTCAAACCTTTCTCCATAGAAGTAGCAATAGGTTTGTAGTCATCAAGACTAAATCTTTGCAATAATATATCAACGTACTTTGCTTGATACAAAGCAATACCTCCATCAAACTACTTGAACTAAATGCTAGAATAATAATGCACTAGACCAAAATGTTATAGGTCAAAGTTAAACTCAACTAAGCCTTAAAATCAATAACAGGTTCTCATTAGGAACAATGAGCAACCCATCATTACTATAAATGATTATGATTAGATACACATCACCCTTATGTCTAACATATAAGATACTCTCAGCTGGACTATTCTAAAAGCATGTGCCATCAAGTATGCATGAATGTTCTCATACCAAGCTCGTGGTGGTTACTTTGATACAATGAATTTCAATCTACACTATGTTTTCCTACCTTTTCTAAACAAAACTACGAATTGAAATAGAAAATCATCATTCAAAAATGCAATTTTAATATCTAGCTAATATATATTCCAAACATTATGATCTACTAATGCACAAATTCTACAAATAGTTGTCATATATAGCAAGTGGGAGCAAAAGAGTCTCAAAGTCAATGTCTTTCCATTAACCCTTTGTCTTATGTCACAATTTGTAAATCCGCTTAGTATTGGTGGCCTTTTTCTCCTACAAGCAAGCCATATAAGGATGAATTCTCGTTTTTTACAATATCATCATACTCGTATTGCATAGCAACCATCTAATTTTTTGAAATTTATATGGTCACATTTTAGAACACATGGCATTTAAAATAGAAAGTTATATTATAGAAGCAATGAAAATTATTCTTTAATCAAGAAGTAAAAATACTAGCTCTCTTCAATTTAGCATTGCATGTCCTATAGTGCATACAAGCTATTGCATTATAGCCAAGCTTGAATTTAACCAATTTGTTACAAGAAATAACTTCTAACTCATTTGCATTGTCCCAAATTTGTAGTTTTTATCAACATTCATTTTCAAGAGATTTAATGGCTAGAAAAGTGTCGCATAACACAAAAGTTAAAAGCCTTCATTTTAGTATACATCTCTCTAACAACAAGCAAAGCTACAAAATAATCTATAAAGGAACATTCAATTGAGAAATAGGTGGTTTTTATCATGCCAAGCCTCATAATGGACTGAAATTTTCATTACCTTGGTGGAACACATGTTAAGTACATAAGTTGCACAAAAAATAGTCTCAAGCAGTCAGAAACCATGTGGCAGCGCTTGGCTCTTTTATCATACATCATGCCATCTCCATGACAGATGTATTTTTTCTCTGAGCTATAGCATTTTTGAATTATATATGGCATTGTACATTGGCCTTTTATCCAATGCTCAATTAGATATGCATTAAACTCCTTCAACATATACTCCTCTTCTCGATGAGAATAGAGAGTGTCCACTTTAGATCCTACTTATAAATTCTTTGTCATATTTTCTTGATGCAAAAAAACACTTCAAACTTACCTTTCGAAGGATATACACATGCATACCCAAAGTAATTATTAATAGAAGTCATGAAGCATAGGTAGTTGGAAAAAGGATGGCATTTACATCAAACCACATATCATTGCATATAAGCTACAGTTCGCAAATAGCTTCCATGAACCACCTTTTGCAAAAGAAACATGTTGTCTTATGTAACCCTCACAAAATTGTTTCATAGGTAGCTCAAGAGTAGGCAATGACGACTCTATATCAATTTTCTGCAAGTGTGATAAACTAGCAAAATTCAATTGACCGAGACATACATACCAAAGTTTTGCATATGAAACTACTTGTGAAACTACATATGCCATACCTTGCACACATTCATCATAATTATTGATCTTGTATAGCGTAGAATACAATAAACCAAATTCAATAATTATATCATCACATGGTTTTTTATACATTGGCGTTGCCCTTCATGCTAGTACAAATCTTAGAGCATGGTCTCTTTGTATTATTTTTGTTAAAAAGAATATTTTCTCTATTGGGTTAGGGTTTCAAGAATGCAAGTACATAGCTTGGAGAACATGAAGCTTGAGAGAGCACAACTCAAAGTGTATTGAGAGATATCGGTAGAGAAGATTTACAAGACTAAGTATGACCTAAAAATGAATAGGCATATATATAAGGTCGAGGAAAATAACTTCCTATAGAGGGGGAAAAGTGTCTCAATGGTCCTAAATGTGTTCAAACACACCACTGCCAAAATATAGTAACAAATCTCCCCTGGAAATGATGCAATCAACAAGAGTTGGCACTCATGTATAAGGAAGTGCTATGCCCAATGGACTAGATCAATCTACAAATGGGAGTAAGCCCAAAGCTTTGTGGAAAGCTTCAAACTTCTCACAAGGCAAAGCCTTTGTGAAAAGATCTACAAGATTGTCATGTATTGGCACATAGGCTAAGGTGATCTCTCATGCAAATAGTCTCTCCCTAACATAATGATAGTGCACCTCAATGTACTTAGTACATACATGGAACCATGGATTTCATGCAACTAGCAATGCATTTTTACTATCAATGAAAATGGTGGTGGTAAATGAATGTCTAATACCCAAATCAACTAAGAGATATCTGAGACAAACACACTCAACCATAGTTGTGAAAGCTACCATGCACCTAGCTTTATGACCAGAAATGGCCATAATGGGCTCCTTCTTGCTCAACCACGATATGCGTGAACTACCAAACATGAAACAAGACCACTTATGGATACACAAATATTATAACAACTTGATTAGAATTTGAAAATGCATGTAAATATGACAATATTGATTCCCCCTTGGGAGAAAACAATCCAAGATGTCAAGTACGACTCAAGTAGCAAAAGATTTGCCGCAGTATCTAACCAATGCTTAGTGCCTATCCTATGCATAAAACTACTCATATGTGAGAATACAGACTAAATGTTAGACCTCGTGATGCACATATAAATCAAGCATCCAATAGCCTATTGATAGAAGAAGACATCAAAATTATCTTCAGCATCATGAAAGCTCAACTTCAAACCTATCTCCATAAGAGTAGCAATAGGCTTGTAGTCTTCAAGACCAAATCTCTGTAATAATGTCTCAGTATACTTTGTTTGACAAAATCAATACCTCCATCACACTACTTAAAGTAAATGCCCAAATAATGCTACAATAGGCTTAAATCCGACATGTCAAATGCTAAATTCAATTTAGTAATATGTGTCTCATTAGTGAGTAGCATGTCATCAACATAAACTCCAATGTTCATAGGCGCATCACCCTTATGTCTAACATATAACGTGCTCTCAATGTGTCTTCTCATGCCAAGCTTAAGATGTTTGCTTTTGACCATACAAAGCCTTTTTCAATCAACACATTTTTTTTCTTGCCCTTCTGATGCACAAAACTATGAGACTTAGAAACATACATTTCCTCATGTAAATCACCATTTAGAAATGCAATTTTAATGTCTAACTAATGCACACTCCAACCTTATGAGTTCCTTTTGTGCAAATGCTACAAATAGTTATCATACAGTAAGTGGCAGCATAGGTCTCATAAAAAACAATGCCTTTTTGCTGACCATAACTCTTTGCCACAAGTCTAGCTTTATAGTGATCAATACTACCATTTAGCTTGCACTTTAAATTATAAATCCACTTGTATCAATTGCCTTCTTTGCCAAGAGGCAAATCACATAAGAACCAAATAACATTTTTTATAATAGCATCATGCTCATATTGCATAGTAGCCATCTAATTTTTGAATTATGTGCCTCTTCAAAAGTCTCAGGCTCATCCCCATCACACAAACTAGAAACAACTAATGCATAACAATATGATGCATAAGAGGCACACTAAGAGCCCGAATGAGTACGACTAGCCAACAATGCATCCAACTTATTGTCACACAATGTTTATACTAGCCACTTTGGCATAGTGCTAGATTGCTCAATCTCTACTCTCTCATCAAGAAGTGCACCATTCACATTTATGTTAAAGATAGGCCGATTTTTGTTATCATGAGAAACCTACATAAGCTTTTAAAAATACCTCATTTGGCATTGCATGTGATTTCACACCACTGAAAAGTGGGAAGAAAGTGTCATATATATCACATAGCCATACATTTGTCTCTTTCATACATGAAAGTAAAGGCTCAATAGCATCTTCCACAAAGAAAGTATATACTATGAAATCAAACAGTGATAGCATAGTTTTAAAGCAAACACATACTTAAATGGGTATGAAAGCATATCTCAAGTATGTTTTGATGACTCAAGCTAAAACATACATGACCCTAAATGCCAATCAAAGTATGTAGAGCCTGGAGAAAAGAAATCTTCTAAGTTTATACTAACAGGCTTCTAAGATATTGAGGAGCATCTTGACATGTAAGGAGGACTAAGAGTCTTTAATGATAGTTAAATCCATTAACTCTCACACAAAAAACCATATTTATGACTATGAAGGGGTGCCTAACATGTAGCAGCAACCCATGTTTATGGAAAATCTTCTGGGAGAAGAAGAATTCTCAAGATGTTATTTGTAGAGTTATCGCACATGTGCAAAGCTTATTTACCATAAGATTGTGGGGAGTGACTTCTATTTTGCATTGGTCAACTTATAACAGGAGTGCAACCGAATACTTGCATCAATGGTCGGATTCAAAGGTAACTTCCTCCACACTATTCCTTGGACTTTGCACTTTTATTGTGAGGACTCTTTGCTGCATTTATGCATGGTCTCGGTTACCTACCCCAACCTCCTTGAATGGTTTGATGAGAAGATCACTCCCTTATCTGAGGCATTGGGAAGGTCGCTTATGTCCCAAAGCCTTTTAATAGGCTTCTCAAAGGGAAACAAAGGCATGTGTGTTGTGGGATAGAAGAAAATCAATACATGAATATCTCAAGGTAATTGACCCACATGGGATCAAAATGTGTATTGATGTACACTTCAACCATATTCCTAATTCATGTTACATATGTCATCAAGTTGTCCATTATGCATGGGATTGTAAACAAAAAGTGAAGCCAAAGTAGAGAAGAAGCAAGAGTCAGCCATCAATAATGATGGAGTAAACCAAACACTCTCAAATGTGCAAAAGGCTAAAAAGAAGGTAGGAGGCAACTTCGACAATACTAAGCCATTGCAAGCTACACGTCAAGATGCAAAGAGCTCTATGCAGATGGAGGAACAAAAGGATATCCACCCCCTACAATATAAACCAAGGTCCCCCCCCCCTTTAATTCAGCATGCTTTTATAGCTCTTTGTAATTTAGGCTATAGCCTATGTCAAGACAAAAGATCGTAACCTAGCCCAACAAACTAGGAGGAGTGGCCGCCTACAGAATTAGTTTTTGCGCTATCATTGGTTTTATTTTTTATTAACATTTCTGTAGTACATAAAGTTTGAGTTTGGTGATGATAGGTGAATTTGTTAATTGGTTTGTTTTTTGATTCCTATAGGTGCACCCGATATGGCATTTTCGTGATTAAATAATGTTTCATTCAACAACAACTTTGTGGATATACTTTAAAACATGTGGAGAAAATATTGTATTGGAATTAGTAGCCTAGTCATGGAAAAAGGAATCGCTAGAATAACTAAAGAAGCTTAAGCCTATGGTAGAAGTAAGGCTTTATGTAGAAGGAAAATGAAGTAGCCTATGGGAGAAATAAGGTGAAGGAAATGAAAAAGAGCAAGTCTACATCCCCGATGGCATATATTGAATGAGGTTTATGAAGAAATTTGGTACTAGCCATCCTCAATTTGGCGTTAGTCATTGAGCATGCCATGGAAATAAGAAGCAACTTCATCTTAATCAACAAGGATTTAGATAAAGCATATGATAGGATCAGGTGGGATTTTTTGCTAATAGTGGATGCAAATGCTTAGCATTGGAACTAAGTTTACTAGTATGATTGGCACTTTGTTTAGTAATGCTTCTACCCGAGTTGAGGTCAACATATATTTGTCCTAGCCAAGATGTTCCTTGATCCCCCTGTTATTTGCAACATCTACTCTGCAGATTCTTTGCTCATCAATGCACTAGATTTTACAATGCAAGAGGGTACTTTGCATGGTCTGCTGCTATTAGATAACAATCAAGTTTGGACATAGTAATCTGCAAATGATAATTCTACCTTGTCATAGAAAAAAAGAGGAATTTTGAAAACCTATAATAATTCTAAAAGCTTTATTCACATCCCAAGAGCTATGATCAACAAGCCGAAGATTGAAATACTATTTTTGGGATTGGGAGATTCTCCCAACTTGGTTGGATAAGATGGGATGCAAAACAATTAAAAGAAGAAGAGGTGGTATGATATTTAGGAGCACCAATTGATCTAGCTCTTTAGAAGATGGCTTGGATTGAAGCTAAAGTTCATTTCCTCCCTTCCAATTCCATTTAATGGAAGATTGATAATGATTAAAAGAATCATTGTTCCATCTTTAATGTTCAATGGACAAATATGGAAAAGAAGCTTACAAAATTCTTATGGAGCTATGGTGATGGGGAATGCTTGCATTCAATTGCATGGAGCATAGTCACAACCCCTATATGGAAGGGAGATCTAGACATTAAAAGCATGGTTAAAAAAGCAAGACAACTAGGATTTAAACTACATTTGCAGCTAGCCTACTATTGCCAACTATGTTGACATCATATTATCTCTCTTGCTACTTACTTAATGTGCTTGACTACACCAACTATTGTCACAATCATCTACATTAGATTATCTTGTGTTTACTGTAATATAGGTAACATTAGCGTTAGGCCACACATTGTCAACTATCACCCAACTTTCCACTACTTGCCAGTGATCAATTACATCAATTTTTGGGTGGTTGTTGAGTGTTGAAATGACTTGTTTTTTGGCTGATTTTTGTTGTTTTTGAGAGCTGAATGGTTGATTTTATGAGATGATTGATTGATTTGGAAGTGTATTGAGAGTGTTTTGGATGATATTGATTGTGTTTTGGAAGTTCATGATGTTTGTTGATGGTTTTGTGATATTCTGATAGGTTCTGAATGGTTCTGTATACCTTCTGTTTTGTTCTGTTTTGGTCTGTTTTGTTCTGATTGTCTTCTGTAAGGAGGGAAGGAGTATTGATTGATGAAGAATGAGATATTGTGAAAGCTTATTGAATGGTTTGTGAGAGTTTGGAATGATTTGAGAGTGAGTTATGAGGTTTTGATAACCTTCTGTAACCTTCTGTAGGTCTTCTGTAGAGCTTCTGCTTCTGTTCTGCTTCTGTTCTGTTCTGTACTGTAGCTGTTCTGGTACTGTTCTGTAGACTGTTCTGTATGCTTCCGTAAGTGTTCTGTGGAATGTATGTGTGACTTTGGGAAAGTTTTCTAGCCTTGGAAAGAGGTGAATACAAGTGCAAAAGAGCTAAAAGAAGTGGAAGAAGTAGCTGCTGAAGACTCAAGTAAAGACTAGAGTGAAGTGACAGTAGTGAGCTATGAAAGGACACTGTAGTGGCTCTGGTGACCCTTCATATCAGACATACCTCTTGGGAGGGGTATCCACGACCTAAGGGGATTATTGAGAGTGATTTTGAGAGATTGTAGTGAGGATATGATGTATTATTGATGGAGAGAGAGAGAGAGAGAGAGTCAGAGATAGCTAATTCTACTGAAACAGAGTGATTGTATATGAGAGATTGAGAGAGAAGGCTATGAAGATATTGAAGATGAATACTATGTGATGTATTTCCATTCAAAGATGGTGTACTTCTTTGCTTTCTTTGTTCTATTGATGGATTTTGTGAAGATGTTGAAGAATATGGTTGATTCTATTAAAACCGTGGGAGATCTACATGATGCTGCATGAAGATTTGTTGTGCCTGGTGTTCTTTTCTTCATTGTGATCATATGAAACATGATAAACAAGCTTGTTGATGTTACAAGATAGATTTTCTTGTAAGAGAATTCCTTTTTCCTTGGTGTTCCTCTCGGGGCTCCATGTTTTTGGTGCGCAGCCGGGGAAACTTGCCATCAACAAGCACCAGAAGAGGCTGAAAATGAAGGAAAGGGCATTGCCAAGAAGAGAAGAATTCAATGGATGTTTGTAAAGTTCCTTCTTCCATTGAAGAGTTGGAATTCCTCATAATCAAAGCCACTTTCCACAAGAAGTTCATCCCACAATGGCGGAAACACATCACCATCATGATGCATGCTCTATGTGGTGGACAGTTTCCTCTTCCTATTGAAGCAGCAGAAACTTGCATCATTGGTGGCAAACTGTTTGGGAACAAACTGAAGAGCAGAAACAGAGAGAATGAACATCCATGGAAGATTTGGCATTCATTGAGAAGTTTCCAGACAACATCAAGTGGGAGATTGTGAAGAAGCTTCAAGAGTCTTGGTCTGTAGAGGTTCACAAAGACAAGAAGGAAAAGAGTTGGAATTTGTTCGTGGACGCTCAACAGCAAGATACATGGGATGCTTGGTGTACTGATAATCTTCTGTTTGTTCAATTAGCAACCCACTGGAAGTTGGTAGACAGAGTGTTTTTCACAACATACACTATTGAAACCATCAGAAGCTGGCATTACTATGATGATGGCACCACCACCATTCTCAGATGTATGCATTTTGACACCTTCAGAACCGAATACCTTCCCCTGTGCAGTGGCATGAAAGCAGAATTCAGGGACGTTGAAAAGAAAGAAGTAGAAGAAATGTTGGCAAGAGAGTCCTCCAAAGACTGAAGCCTTCTGTTAACCCTCTCGGAAGCACTAACAACATAGTGGAGCCACACCCCTGATGAATGACGCAATAAAGAGGCAAGCGTTAGAACGAGTCCAGAGGTACGTGAGAAGAGAGAAAGAAAAAATCAGAGCCGAGAGTGAGCTCGCAGCAGAAGCCGCCTTTGATGCCCTTGCGGAACTCTTTACAGAAGTCCCAAGGGCACATCAAGCCCTTCCTCCTCTTGCTGGAGGTCCACTTCCAAGCCAGATCCGTCCTGGAAATATTGATGACAGGCCAACGAATGTAGTCCCATTGCCAGTTTTTAAGGGAGAGTACAATGAAGACCCCGATCTTCATGTAGCAGAGTTTATGGTAGCGTGTGTGGCTAACAATGCCAGAACCCCTGAGCATTGGTTAGCGATATTCCCCGCCACTTTCAAGGGCGCGGCGTTTCAGTGGTATGAGAGACAAGCAGCAGGAACTTTTGGCACATGGGACGACCTGAAGTTGGCCTTCCTCACTAAATTCAGGCGTGAAGGTTTTGAAGAGCGGATGAGAGAGGAATTTATGAACCTAAGTCAGTCTTCTGGAGAAAGAGTGGAAGTCTATGTCTCACGAATGGAATCCATCCTGAAGAGATAGACTAACCATAATCTAGATGATGGCATTCAGAAGGGAGTGTTTCTCAGAGGATTATAACCAGAAGTCCGTAAGTTTGTGGAGCTGCAAAGACCAGCCACCCTGCAAGCTGCAATAGAAGGTGCAAGACTGTACGATGAAGTGGAAGCTCGATTAGCGATGAATTCGGGAAGAGGAGTCCTACCTCCTCTGATGCCAGGAATGATGTATCCACCAAATGCAGTCCCAGTGACTGTTCCTTACCCCTACCAACAGATACCCCCGGTCTCACAGTACAGTGCACCAAATCCACAGTGGCCACAATCCATGCCTCAAATGATGGTTCAACCACAACAACAATGGTCCCAACCAATTTCCTCAATGACAAATCAACAGCAACAGTGGAATCCTACCAACTGGAGCCAACAGCCAACAGTTCAAACAGGAGCTCTGAATCAGAACCAGAACAGAGACCCCTCTGTACCAGCCCAACCCATTTATGCAGTGATTACAGAGACTCCTCAAAACCCTCCTGCCAGTACGCCAGGAGGAGAAAGCTTGAAGGATTATTTATCTAACTCAGTTGCAAACATCAAAAAGGAGTTGATGGATGTGATTACAGAACAACTACAGACCTTGAGAGTGAATACCGCAAGCATATCCAATGTTGCGGGAGCAGGAAGAGATGTGATGCGGTCAAATACTTGGTGTGGTAAGTGTCATCAAGCAGGCCATTTAGCCACTGAATGTACATGGAAACCAACCATCCCTGGAGCCTTCTGTTCCTACTGTTTGCAGAAGAATCATACAGAGGACATTTGCTCTCTGAAGGAGATGCATGATAGGAGAAGGAAGGAAGAAGACGCAAGATTCAACTTGCTGGAATCCAAAATGACAACACAAGATATTGGACCCAAGCCTAGAGAGTTTGGTCCTAATTTCGAACCCAGAAGATTTCCTTCTCAAAGTTACAGAGAAAGACAGTCTGGCGGTGGTCAGAGATCAGAAGTGGAATGTTACAGATGCGGAGAAAAGGGACACATTTCACCAAATTGTCTAAATCCTCGAAGGTCAGTGGATTACAAGCCCTTATGCAGTCGATGCAAAGGAGAAGGCCACACTGCAAAAGACTGTCCAAGCCCAGCCCCAGTGAAAAACAGTGCTCCTGATAGTCCAGCTAAGGCCCAAGAGCCTACCTCCAATTTAGTGGAATTGGAAGTTGCTGCCATCACGCGTGCAAAGCAGAAGGAACCACCTATCCAGAAAGAAAATAACCCTCCTACCAGAACAGTGAAGTTCAATCTTCCACCAGAAGAACAGAACAGAACAGAGCCTAACAATGCCGTACAGAGCCCTACAGTGCCACAGAGAGTTACAGAGACAGTTACAGAGACAGGACCAGAGGTCCAGGATACAGAAGAGGAGGAAGTGCCACAAGTGGCAAAAGAAGTTCTTGTAATTCCTCTGTTGGAAGAAAAAGGGAAAATGAAAATGGGTGTTGCCCCATTCCCTAATCGGTTAGAGAAGCCAGTGGATCCTATTAAGGAATACGATCTGGTCAGAGATCTAGATACCTTTAGACCAAACCTCACATTTCGACAATTATTGATGTTGTCTCCCAGTTGCCGGAAAAGATTCAAAAGTATACTGACAAAAAGACGTGGTTTAAGGATTGCTCCCTCAACGGTGACAAAGTCCAACAAGGCTCCAGAGCCTGTAAAAGAAGTGGATGTGGCTAATGCTTTTCTAGATCCGGGTACTCCAGAGACTGGCGTGTGGATAGAAAGCTGCTTCATTGCAAATGCACTGATTGATGGTGGTTCATCAGTGAACATTATAACGGATGTGACAATGAAGGATCTAGGCCTACAAGGTGTGCAACCAACCCAATGGCTCATCAGACTGGCGGATCAGAGTAGAATCAAGCCTTTGGGCATTCTTCCATATGTGAAGACTACAGTGGCTGGAAAAGATTATTGGCTAACCTATCTGGTGGTGAAGCCAAACTCTTATGGTACATCTTATCCTCTGTTACTGGGCAGACCATGGCTTTTTGAAGCCCGAGCAAGGACGGATTGATTCAAAGAAACTTTGACCTTCGGTAGAGGACCCAACAAAGTGGTGCTGAAACTGTATGGTTCTCAAAAAGGACATGGATCCACCTCCTTGGAATTATCTTCTGATTCCCCTAACGAGGCTACAGATGGAACATCAGCAGACGAAGATGCTGTCAAACAGATACTTCCCAAGAAAACAGTGGCACATTCCTTAACAGTGGATACTGTAAGCCGACTTCCAACAGATGCAAAGCCATTATTAATGGGTGAATACTTCCTGCCTGAACCAGGAATGACTTCTGAAATCACTTCTGACAGTTAGATAGAAGCATGGATGTACTGCTCTCCCTGTTACATGGCCATAGCGGAAACAGAGACAGAGACAGCAGAGGAACCAGAGAATCTGTTCTTCTGTTACAGAGCTCCTACAGAAGCAGAAGCAGAAGCAGAGACAGAGACAGAAGCAGAAGCAGAAGCAGAATCAGAGACAGAGACAGAAACAGAAGCAGAAGCAAAAACAGAGACAGAAGAGGTTGGGTTTGATATGGACGAAGAAGGTGATGAAAGTAATCCGGAAGAGTCTATCCCACCTGAAGAGGATACATTGGAGGAAGAAGTTCCAGAAGCATCAGAAGCCGATGAGCTCATGCTATGCGACAGAATGGCGATGGTACCATTCGGTCTGGTAAATGGATCTTCTCATATGCAAAACCTTTATAAGAAATGGATTAAGAAGAACAAGCCGTCTTTTGAGAGTGGCTCCTGCCGTCCTAACCTATCCTTGCCAAAGAAAGATGATGATGATGCACCGTGCCAACAAGCACCAGTCCCACAAACCCAACAGGCATCAGAGGGTCCCTGTTATGTGACGTTCCTGGATGTGTCATCATCAGAAGATGAGTCTTCAAGCCAAGAGGTAATTAATTTTGACACCAAACCCGAAACGGCTCTTATCCCATTTCAACATCTCAAGGAGCAACCTAAGTCTCCACCAAAAGAAGAAGTGGGTTCTAGTGGGACATCAGACGAGGACACCACTCCCTTGAAGGAGTCGGATCTGTACCCAGAAGCAGTCCGTGGAACCTTCATCTGTGAAGTAGAAGGTGAATGGCAGTTAACCCTTGCGGATGCAGAAGGCACTAAACGCCACTTGAAGGTGGGTAGCAGTCTCCCAGAAGAGGAGTTGTCAACTTTGTACAACTTGTTGAAAGAGAATTTGGACGCGTTTGCATGGTCTTACAAAGACCTAAAGGGGATTGATCCCACAATATGTCAACATCATATTGACTTGGAGCCTGATGCCAAGCCAGTACGGCAATGACAGAGGCGAATGAACCCAAATTATTCCACATTGGTGAAAGCGGAGCTGTTGAAGCTTCTGGAAGCCGAGTTCATCTATCCAGTGGCAAATAGTGAATGGGTTTCACCCATCGTGGTTGTACCCAAGAAGAATGGAAAATTGCGAATATGTGTGGATTTCCGAAAGCTTAATTCCAAGACGAAGAAGGATCATTTTTCTATCCCTTTCACAGACCAACTATTGGACACAGTGGCAGGACATGAGCCTTATTCCTTTCTGGATGGATTCAGTGGATACAACCAAGTCCAAATCGCAGAAGAAGACCAATCCAAAACAACCTTCACCACAGAATGGGGGACCTATGCTTACCGAGTGATGCCATTTGGGCTCTGCAATGCCCTTGCTACTTTCCAACGAGTCATGATGGCTGCATTTCAGAATCATCTGCATGACTTTATCGAGGTATATTTGGATGACTTTTGTGTCTATAGTTTGATCAGTGAACACTGGGGACATTTGGAGCAATGCTTTGATCGATGCCGGGAGTATGGGATTTCCCTCAACCCCGACAAATGCATCTTTGGGGTCTCTTCTGGAGTTCTGTTGGGCCACATTGTCTCAGCACAAGGGATATCAACAGACCCTGCAAAGATCGAAAAGATCGCAGCTCTGGCAGCACCCACCAACCTCAAACAGTCGAGGGGATTCCTAGGCCATGTGGGTTACTACAGGAGGTTCATAGCCCATTTTGCAACAAAGGCAACTTCCTTGCACAAGCTTCTGAGGAAAGATGCAGAGTTTACTTGGACGGACGAATGTAACAAAGCCTTTCACACTCTGAAGCAGTGTTTGATAGAAGCACCCATTCTGCAACCTCCTGATTGGACGAAAGAGTTCCATATACACACTGATGCATCAATTGAAGGCTTAGGTGCTGTCCTCTGCCAAAAGGGCTCCTCAAAGTTGGATCAACTGATCTATTATGCAAGCCGAAAAGTCACTGATAGGGAACGGAACTATACAGTGACAGAGCTGGAGTGCTTGGCAATGGTGTTTGCCCTAGAGAAGTTTCGCCATTACCTCCTATCCACCCACTTTAAATTTTATGTGGATCATGAGGCCCTGTTCTTCTTGATGAACAAAGCAGATGTGAAAGGACGAATGATGAGATGGCTCCTTCTATTCCAGGAGTTCGACTTTGAGGTGATTACTAAGCCTGGTCGTTCCCATGTTCTGGCTGATCATCTGTCGCGTATCCCACAAACTACAGATGAGGAGCAGGATGATCCAGACCTCCCTGATGCTTCCCTATTCTTGGTAGAAACTGTAACTCCCTGGTATGCAGACATTGCTAATTTGTTGGCAACCCAACAGTACCCTCCTGGTATTTCTAGTCGGGAAAGGAAGAAGCTCATGCTAGAATCATCCCCCTACACCCTGCTAGGCGGTGCACTATACAAGAAAGGCAAAGATGAAGTGCTCAGAAGATGTGTTGCAGGAGATGAGATTGGGATTGTTCTGAAGGCTTGCCATGACGAGCCATGTGGAGGTCACTTTGCAGGAGAAGCTACAGCCAGGAAGGCTCTGCTAGCAGGTTATTGGTGGCCTACCATCCACAAAGATTCCTATGATTACTGTAAAAGATGTGATGCTTGTCAAAGAATGGGGAAGCCCACGAAGACAAGTGCCATGCCATTGCAACCTATCCTTCCCTTGAAGCCGTTTGAGAAGTGGGGCATTGACTTCGTAGGTCCGATCGACCCTCCCACCAGAAGGAAACAGAACAGATATATCCTCGTATGTACGGATTATGTTACAAAGTGGTGTGAAGCTAAAGCCCTAAAGCGGGACGATGGTAACAGCGTGGCCCTGTTCATGTATGAGAATATCATCACCCGTTTTGGTAGTCCCTTAGAGCTGGTAAGTGATAGAGGCACTCATTTCCTCAACAAAGTCATGGAAGAGTTGACAGAGTTGTATAAGATCCGCCATCGCAAGTCCACTCCTTATTACCCCAGAGCCAACGACCAAGTCAAAGTCACCAATCGCATCCTCTGCTCGATTCTGACAAGAACAATTGCTGCACATCGTCGTGATTGGGATGATCGACTTACAGAGGCCCTCTGGGCGTACAGAACCTCCCATAAAGCAGCAACAGGACAAACACCCTTCCAGCTGGTGTATGGTACAGAAGCTGTTTTTTCGATTGAACTGGAATTACCCTCTTTGAGAGTGGCTATCAAAGAGCGTTTGGGGGAAGATGATTCACTGCAACGCCATCTCCTGCACTTGGAATGTTTGGACGAAATTCGCAGGATGGCTCTACAGTGCATGGAAGCCACGCAAGCTCGACGCAAGGCTTACCATGACAGTTTCATCAAGCACAAGGAGTTCAAAGCAGGTGATTTGGTCCTAGCCTATGATTCACGATTTGGCAAGTTTCCTGGTAAGCTCCAACAGCGGTGGATGGGCCCCTATAAGGTACTTGCAGTCAACCCTAATGGCTCTGTCCAAGTACAGACCGTGGATGCCTCTGATGATCCCTTTCTGATCAATGGATATCGCCTGAAGAAGTACTTCCCTCCTTGGGGATCTTGACAATTACGGACACTTGATCCTTTCCCTCGTTGGCGCAGCATTGTACTTCTTATGATGCTACTTCTGATAGCCGTTCTTCAATCACTCCTGATGAAGTGGACGCAACCCTCTATCTCCTCAAACCCCCCTTCTAGCCTTGATCTCTTATCCTCTATTTTCCACCAGCGACAGTGGCGAGGTGGGTTCTGACACATGGTCTTTCCACCATTCCCTTGTTCAATTTGAAGAAAAGAGAAAAAGAGAAAAAAAAAAGACAAAAAAAAAACATATCGGTCATGGGAGAAAAGGACTAAGGTCCCTGTCATGCCGACCTATTCTTCGAGAAAAGGTGGAAACACCCTCGGGAATAGGGAAAAAAGAAAAGAAGAAAAAAAAACAAAACAAATCTGTTATGAGAGAAAAGGAAGCAATTCCCTGTCATAGCAGGCCTCGTTCCAAAAAAAGGTGATAAACACCCTTGGGCGAGAAGCTGGCTGTGGAAAAGGTGGTAACACCCAGCAGTCCAGAAGTGGATTCATTAATTGATATTCCCAGGATCCAATTCCGAAGCTGCCTCCCTTGGTACGCTGTGTCATGGGTCTCTTTGCAAAGTGACTACCTGTCCTCCAGCCGACGACATGTTCCTATCCAACACAATGTTCGATTTGATGGCTACCTCCCTGGGTACGCCTCTTTAACAATTGATGACGCGATCTTCATCGACAAACAATCGAGTGATGTGAGCTTTCATCCTAACCGGATGGGGATGTGAGTATGGGCTGCCCTCTTATAACTATCAACAGAGAGTGAGACAGAGGGTGGGTCGAGAGACCAGTCTTTTCCATTCCAATCAAATGAGAGGTGAGAAGTGTGAATGAAGAGTTGCACGCACGGGATGGGCCTCTCGAAGCACAAAGCACAATTTGTCCCTGTGCACTGCACCATAAGGCTCCCTTGCCTTCCTTCTTGCACCGTATGCCGGCACAGGGCGGGATGCACCGTTGCACCATCAAATGCGCACAAGGCATACAATCTTTGCACAAGTGACTATGAGGATTACATCAATGGATTTCAGGAAAAGGCTGCCCTCCTGTATCTATCAACCGAGAGTGAGACAGAGGGTGGGCTGAGTGTGACTGGAGTTTCTTCAATCAAATACCGAGAGGTGAGATTGAGGGACGTTACGACACTTGGAGTCAGGTATGTTCCCGTTTCCCTATGCACCCACGGGATGGGTCTTTACCGTCATCACAAGACACATCACCCTGTTCTGTACACTGCACTGTAAGGCTCCCTTGCCTTTCTCCTTGCACTTATGCCAGACGGGTTAGACGCACTAATGCACCATCAACTGTGCACCCTGGCATACCCCCTTTGCACCATTTCCCCCTTGTTGATTCCTCAACCGGGTATGAGATATGGGTTTTAATCATTCTTCCGCGAGTGATATTAGTCATGGGGCGAGTGATTGTTCTTTCATTCCAATTGAGTGACTGTGAGTTGAGTGTAGTATCCCTCATCATCGACGAATTTCCTGCGATTCCTTCCATCAGCTACCTCCCTGGGTGCTGCCGCGTGGTCCCTGCCATGACGGACGTGTGCGCTGTAAAGATGCCTTGGTCCCTCCAGTGCCGACAACCACACTGACGTGCCGTCGACACTCAACCTTGATTCTTGACGAAACGGGCCAAGTTTATCTAACCCTACACTTTAGTTTCTTCGTGCCGGTCATGTTTTAAGTGTGGGGAAGTTAGTGGATGGTCTGTGGCGTGGTCTTAGGTCCCTGTTGTTCGGTTAACCCTATCCATTAAGGTTTTAAGTGTGGGGACGCGTCCCTGCGCGTCTCCCGGGCATACTTTTCTGCATCTGCCTTAACATGTTCATGCATGAATGCCTTGCCTTGCTTTTACCCTAATGGGATCCCTTCCCACCCTTCCGGTTATGTTCCACCCACCCTTGGGGCTGTTCCCCTGCAGTTTTCCTTCATTCCTTGATTTTGAGGTCCTGCCATGTGAATGTACCCTACGTTCACCAAAATCCAAATCCAACCTTATAGCCCTGTTCCTCCCATTGAACGGTCCATTTTTCCTTTTTACCTACCCCTGTTCCGGTGCACAGTTTTTGAGTTATTAATTTTTGAAGCATTTTACACAATTTAGACGGTTTTCCATGTGAACGCGCTTTTCTTGCTTCGGAACCGTGATCTGACGTCCTAGCCCTGACCACCACTTTTTCCCTGACATTTTTCCTTTTTATTCCGCATCATTCCGATACACGGTTTGTCCAATATTAATTTTCCGGGTTTTTAAGACTTTTTCATGCGTATTTTGGACATTTTTCCATGTGAACCTGCCCTATTTGTATCGAAATTCCAATTTGATTTGACAGCCGTGTCCCCTGTGCCTTCCCCTCCCTTTTTCCTTTTTCCTCCACCCTTTTTGGACTTTCAGATTTTTACTTATTAAATTTTAAATGAGTTTTCGGGAGTATTTTTGGCGTTTTTTGCATGTGGACCCCTCCTACTTCCGTCGGAACTGTATTTTAATGTGATAACCCTATGTCACCCCTTCCTGCGGACATTTTTCCTTCTTACTGCATGTCATTCCGGTGAATGGGTTGTCAGATATTAATTTCCGATCCCATTTTCGGGTTTTTTTTTGGGTTTTTTCCATGTGAACGCGTCTTCTCTCCGTCAGAATTATGTTTTGATGTGATAGGATTGTCGGGCACATCTTTCTGCACAGTTTTCCTTTTTTCTGCACCTCATTCCGATGCACGGATTTTTCGCTATTAATTTTTAATTGCGTTTTTTGGTTCGTTTTTTGTGTTTTTTGCACGTGACCGCCTTTACTCCTCCCGGAATCTCCGTCATATATTTTTCTTGTTTTTCGCCTGCCATCCTGCCCACTTTTTGTTTTTACGCTATTTCGTTTTGACGTCCGGATTGGGAGTTATTAATTTTTCTTTCTTTTTACGTTTTTTCTCGCGCCCGTTTTACTCGTGAACGCGCCCGTTTTCGATTTTACGAGTCTCCATGCGCCCCGGTCGTGTCCGCGTAACCCGTACCGTTTTCCCCGTGTCATTTCAATCCTGTCATGGTAAATTTTTTTACCTCGCCCCGCGCACGAGCGCGGGACGGGGGTACGCGCCCTTGCCCCCCACCCCTTTCCCCTAACTGCCCACCCCATGGCCCCCCCATGGGCCCCCACCCCTTTCCCCTAACTGCCCACCCCTTCCCCCCAACCGCCCGTTTATCTCTCTCTTTCTTTCTCTCTCTCTCTTTCTTTCTCTCTCTTTGCCCGACTTCCTCCCTCTCCTCCTCCCCCAGCCCGCCTTCCTCCCTACCCCCCGACTTCCTCCCTCTCCTCCTCCCCCAGCCGCCGCCGCCCGGCCTTCCCCAATCCGCCTTCTTCCTTCCCCCCCTCCTCCTACTCCTCCTTCCTCTTCCATCCTCCCCTCCTTCCTCGTTCCCCCCCGCCTTCCTTCTCTTCGCCTCCCTCCTGCCCCCCCCGCCATTCCGTTCCCCCCCGCCCTCCTGCTTCTTCGCCTTCCTCCTACCCCTCCGCCTTCTCGCCCTTCCTCCTACCCCCCCCGCCGCCTTCTGCCTACCCCCCCACCCGCCGCCTTCTGCCTACCCCCCCGCCTTCCCGCCCTTAACCCCGCCCGCAGCCTTTCTGCCTACCCCCCCCCCCCCCCCGGCCGCCTTCTGCCTACCCCCCCGCCCGCCGCCTTCTGCCTATCCCCCCGCCGCAGGTCGCCGCGCCACGCAGGCCGTCGCGCCTCCAATCGCCGTGCCACGCAGGTCGTCACGCCTCCAGCCGCCAATCACCACGAAGGTCGCCGAAACGCCGCCGACATCGCCACCCTGCCGCCGGGTCGCCGCCGCCGCCACCTTCCTGCTCCACCTCCTCTCTAACCCTCCTTAGGTTAGTTCTACTAACTTTAGTTAGTTAAACTAACCCTAATTAAGTTAATCTAACCCTAATTAACTTTAACTAACCCTAAAGTAGTTAGTCTAACCCCCCTAGGTTAACCTAACCCCCTAGTAACCTTACACCTAACCTAAACCTACCCTCAACTAACCCTAGTTAGTTCCCTCAACTAACCCTAGTTAGTTCCCTAAACTAACCCTAGTTAGTTTACTAACCCTCCCCTAGTTAGTTGACTAACCTAACTATAGTTAACCTTGACTAACCTAACTTAGTTGACTAACCTAACTTAGTTGACTAACCTAGCCTAGTTGACTAACCTAAGCAACCTAGACTAACCTGACTTGCCTTGGGCAGACTAACATGACTTACCCCCACTAACCAGACTTAATTGACTTATGCCTAACTGACTTATCTGATTAATGTGATTTAGGTGATTTAATTAATCACTACATTAATTTTTCCCTTTTAAAAAAATTCAAAAAAATTTCTAAAAATTCCTTTTGCCTTTTGCCCATTTTTGGGAGTTTGTCCGCTGGACATTACCCACCCTATAATTTCTGAAAATTCAATATTTCCTAATTTCACCTCCAAATTGCCAATAAATGTAAAAAATTCATTTAAAATTTCTAAAAAAATTCTAAAACAATTCTAAAAAATTCTAACAAATTCCCCTCACCTCCCTTCATCATTTTCCCTTTATTCAAACATAAATAATCACACCTTAACACTATATATATATATATAATAAAAAATAAAAAACTAACAAATATAAAATTAAAATAAACAACCAACACCAACCAAATCCACACATCCGCTAAGGTGTTGTTATTGTTGTTTCATCAATGATCTTTACTTTTCCTTTACTGGATTCACTTCTTTTGGTGGACTCTTCCGTGCGCATTTCTGCATTACATATACACCCCTTCCAGGTATTTATTTTATGTGCTTTATTTATTTTTTATTTCCCCTTGAATCACAAATTAATTGTTAAAATGAACCCTTTAATTCACCTACAGTTTCCACGCGCATTCACGCTCAACACACATACTTTTTAATTAAAATAAACCCGTCGTTCACTTAGCACGCGCTACGTGCGCTACAGAGGCACTTTAAAATTTTAAATAAAATAAACCAGCCGTCACAAGAGCACGCGCTGGCAAAAAAGCGCTCCACATCACTTTAATTTGTAAATAATGAATTGCATTTAGAGACCCAGTCGGGAATCGAAGTCCGGGAATCGAATAACTGCACCGCTTCACCTAATAATTGGTAATTTAAATTACTAATAAGGAACCGCCGTTTTCTTGTTAAGGTTTATCACCTAATAAAAATTCACCCATTTTTAATAATTGATTAAAATAAACCCTTCATTAAATTAATCCCCCCTCACTGCACTTACTTCCCCTTTTTAATGAACCGTTTCGTGGGATGGGTTTGCGCAGTCATTAGTGTTATTTTCCTTGGTCCTGTCTTGGTTTATCACAGATTTAGTTTTGATATGTGTCGGATGTGGTATAATTTTGGTTTCCTGTCTTAGTTACAGTTACGGGTACGGTATGCAGTTTTTTTCTTTTGTTGCCTGATACGGGGTTCAGGGTGTTTGTCTAATGCATCGCATGAAGCTTTCGGTCGCATTTGTCTCGAGGTCATGTCAAATTTTTTCTAGAATGTGGTTTGCTTGGGGTTAGTAGGTCGAGTCACGTTTTATTGGTAATTCTCTTATCCTTGGTTTTTTGTCTGTTGCTTTGCAGGCATTCTCCTTGATTGTCTGTGTTTGTGGTGTGTGTGTAACCATCTGAATGGCGCCTTCTCATGCTCCTCCCCCTATCCAGTACGTCCCATTAGTTAGTAGGGATTACTCGTCCCTACTTACTTTTGAGCCCCTCACGAAGGCGAGACTTGCTGCTTTTGTGGCCACTCCTTTTCCATTGCTTCCAAAGGATCCGTCGTTATGTGATGAGTTCCTGGCCTCTTACAGTAAGAAGACAGGCGTAGTCCAAGGCATGTCTATGACTTTGACATCTCGCAGCTTAGGGAAGGCTCTGTCTCTTCCCTTCAAAGGAGAACCTTTTGTGACCACTCGTCAGCTCTTCTCTAATGAAGAGATTCTCAAGCTGTTGCAGAAGCAGACAAGGGAAGTCCTTGATGTTAAGAAGGTGATAAACTCTTCAGGAGTTTCTTTTTCTATTATCACTGATCCCGTATGGAAGACGATGTGTCAGTTCCTTCAGGACAGGTTTATGCCTACCAAAACGCCATCCCACTATTTGTCCAAAGAGCTTTTCACAGCTTCCAGGATGGTGCTGAAAGGAGTTGCTATTGATTGGAGCACTTACCTCCTTACTAAAATGGATCAGCATTTTGTTAAAGTCACCAGAGGTAATGTTACCAATGCTACATACGGATCATATTTGTCTGCCTTCTTGACCTATTCAGGTTTACAGAAGAGTGTGCCTCCACCTCCTCCATCAGATCCAGTACCTCCTCCTCCACCTTCAGAAGAGTCAGCACCCATTGACATTGAGGATGATGATTCTCCGCCTCCCCTGGTCATACAGCGCAAACGCTTGAAGAGGGTAGCGGATAAAGCCCCTGCTGTACTTCCCTCAGTGCCTATCCCTGCTACTTCTGGCAGTGAACTCCCTGGGTATCTCACTTGCACTAACCTGTTCAGAGCACATCGAGAAGGATCCTTGGAGATCTCAGTTCCCTCCCTGAACAGTCTCGTCTCAGGAGATGCCATTCCTTTCCTCTGCAAGGATATTCAAAGTTCCATTGAGTTGTCAGTGACAGCCTGTGTTCAACAGCTATACGCATCTTTCTATGAGGAGCTCATGCAGTCCAAAGACCAGTTGCATAAGGCAACATCTGAGTTAGCTTCTGCTAAGGATACCCTAGCAGATTTATTTAAGCAAATGGAACAACAAACCCAACTGGTTGCCACTCAAAGCGATGAGATTTCTTCATTGAAGACCCAGTTATTCGAGGCTCAATCACAGGTTACTAGCCTTTCAGCAGAGAAGGAGAGGATGTCCAGCGAAGCGAAAGAATTCCAAGTTCTTTTAGATGACAAGCTTTCAGCTTTACAGATGGCTAATGACACAGTGGCCAACCAAGCTTCCCAAATCCAGCAGTTGCAAGATCAGCTTGCAAAGTCCCGCTCTGTTCCTCCAAGCCCTCCTGTTTCATTAATTCCTTCTCTTTCACAGCAGGACTTGGCTGCCCTACAGAGACAGGCTACTTTGTGCCCTCTATTCCAAGATAAAGTGGAAAGATTGCAGTCTAGAATGGACTTGTTATGGTCTACCTTTGAACAGTTTCAGGAATATGTCTTACCAGACCATTCTTTCTTTGTCCACTACCACTTACAGAAGTTGGTCTTCTATATGAAGCTTTCCACGATGGATTTACCTTTTCCAGAGGATGGCTGGAGTGGGGCTTGGTCTGCTGAGTTGTTGACAGAGGTAGTCAGAATGGTCTTTGAAGATTCTGTCACGCCAAATACCATGTTGATGTCATACATGTATCTCTGAGGAGATTTGTTAATTCCAGATGAGGTAGATATGGCATGGTATGTGGGGGATGTGGTCTTACAGGCTGTTTTGTATGTCAATCATTTGGAGTTGCGCATAGCTGATATGTTCCAGAGTTATTCCTCCAACGTAGCTGATTGTCAGGATAATTCGTGGCATCCCATGATTGATTTGGTGGTCCTCAATCAAAGACAAAACACAGCTCCTACCTTTGTCCAGAGTACTAACCAACTGAGGATGGATCTCTTAACCTATCTTTCCAAACATAATCCATTTGATGCTACCTTCTTTGATGCCTATCATAGACGATCTCTCTTAGGACCTTCTGTTCCTACCCTCCTCTATTATCAACAAATGGCTCACCGCTATGCTATATATTTTTCCCTTTGTCAATCTAATTCCACCATTATTTTACCCCTTCTTTTCCAACCTTCATCTTTCCCTCAAATTCCTATTTTCACATATTGTTCCTTTATTGAGGATAGGGTATTTTCCCCTTCTCCACCCTGTCCTTCACCCCTCATTAATGTACCCTCCACATTTCCTATTTATCAGTTAACACCGTTCCTTAGTGATTCCTTACAAATTTCTGCCACTCCTTCTTTAACCTTTTCTTCCTTTTATGATTTTTCCTATCCTTCCCTACATCCACTTTCCCTTATTCCACTACCCTCTCCTAACACTTCCATATCTCAACCACCTCAGTTGGTTAGTGACTGTGACGGGTTTGATAATCAAATTTTCAGAAGAAGGGGATGGAGTTTGGATGATTGCCTTACAGGACCGCAGATTAATTGGCCAGTAATTCCAGGAGAATGGACAGCTTCCAGTCAAGCTTATCAAAACTATGTTCATTTTGCCCAACAGTATTCACAGTCTGCAGATCCCTCAGTGAGATTAACTGCTCACTTTGCTTGGTACCTGGCGTATATGCATAGGCACTCTCATACTGATTCAAAGCCTATTCCAAAGTTGTGCATGAATGTCAATGTAAGCATTGATTCCCAGCAGCTGGAGATACTGTATTTTCATGCCCTCTGTTTGCCTAGCAGATACCTGGTCCTGTTGGAAAGGATGTGCTGTCTCCAATTTTTTCAAAATCCTCCTAAAAACTTTGTAGATGAATCCTTATCTATGGATCGATTCCGACAACATCAATCTTTTAAGAGGGATCATCTTCATTGATACCTTTCCAATGTATGGTGGAAGTTTTTTAATGAAAAACTCTTTTTTTTTACGGAGTCATTCAGATGGTTGTGTTGTGTATTAGTGTTTGTGTTGTGAGTTCATTTATGTCAAACGAACGTGGTGGCTTTCTATTGGATTTCGTGTACGAGCTACGTTTTGGAGATTTGTGGTGATGGGGTCGTGGATGGAGAATTGAAGCAGATGCTGAAGAAGAAGAAGCAAACTTTTATATCCTTTACAAATTTGTGGTGATTTTTTTTAGTTTGATAAGAGGTGTTAATGTATGAAGAGTTTTCCTTTCTTTATATTTTTATATCAGAAACAGGTTATAAGTTGGGGTCGTGGTGGATGGATTATTTTTTAGAAGATATTGAAGATCAAAGTTGAGCTTTTCCATGAACTTGTATTCCCTTTTTCCTGGGTCGCGAGGATGCTTCCTTATTAAGTGTGGGGATATGTTGAGTGTTGAAATGACTTGTTTTTTGGCTGATTTTTGTTATTTTTGAGAGCTGAATGGTTGATTTTATGAGATGATTGATTGATTTGGAAGTGGATTGAGAGTGTTTTGGATGATATTGATTGTGTTTTGGAAGTTCATGATGTTTGTTGATGGTTCTGTGATGTTCTGATAGGTTCTGAATGGTTCTGTATACCTTCTGTTTTGTTCTGTTTTGGTCTGTTTTGTTCTGATTGTCTTCTGTAAGGAGGGAATGAGTATTGATTGATGAAGAATGAGATATTGTGAAAGCTTATTGAATGGTTTGTGAGAGTTTGGAATGATTTGAGAGTGAGTTATGAGGTTTTGATAACCTTCTGTAACCTTCTATAGGTCTTCTGTAGAGCTTCTGCTTCTGTTCTGCTTCTGTTCTGTTCTGTACTGTAGCTGTTCTGGTACTGTTCTGTAGACTGTTCTGTATGCTTCTGTAAGTGTTCTGTGGAATGTATGTGTGACTTTGGGAAAGTTTTCTAGCCTTGGAAAGAGGTGAATACAAGTGCAAAAGAGCTGAAAGAAGTGGAAGAAGTAGCTGCTGAAGACTCAAGTGAAGACTAGAGTGAAGTGACAGTAGTGAGCTATGAAAGGACACTGTAGTGGCTCTGGTGACCCTTCATATCAGACATACCTCTTGGGAGGGGTATCCACGACCTAAGGGGATTATTGAGAGTGATTTTGAGAGATTGTAGTGAGGATATGATGTATTATTGATGGAGAGAGAGAGAGAGAGAGTCAGAGATAGCTAATTGTACTGAAACAGAGTGATTGTATATGAGAGATTGAGAGAGAAGACTATGAAGATATTGAAGATGAATACTATGTGATGTATTTCCATTCAAAGATGGTGTACTTCTTTGCTTTCTTTGTTCTATTGATGGATTTTGTGAAGATGTTGAAGAATATGGTTGATTCTATTAAAACCGTGGGAGATCTACATGATGCTGCATGAAGATTTGTTGTGCCTGGTGTTCTTTTCTTCATTGTGATCATATGAAACATGATAAACAAGCTTGTTGATGTTACAAGATAGATTTTCTTGCAAGAGAATTCCTTTTTCCTTGGTGTTCCTCTCGGGGCTCCAGTGGTTATACTCCTATATATACCAAACATAGCCTTCAAACTATTGGGTTTTGCTATCCATCCTAATGCCCTTTCGTTTTAAGCATCATCTTAGCTTTGATTGGTGCTTTTAGGACTTGGGATTTATCTACAAGATGTCACACTCTAACTACTTCCATTGCTCTATCTTTGAGTATCTTGTACACCCTACCCTTCATTTATAGCCTACCCTTCAATTATAGCATTCATTCATCCATTTCTTTATGTCCCGTCCTTCATCTTGCATACCTTATCCTTCATTCATAGTTTTCTCCTTCTTTGTTTCTATTTTTATGTCTTTGGCTAACTATCTTCACTCACGGGAAAATGAAATACACATCAAATACTATAATGGAAACATTTCAAATCAATGAGGCCACTTAAACATGAGTTGCCAGTCTGTTAGAGAGTCTAGAGAAGATTCAAAATTTACCAAAACAAGAAAACTGACTTTTCTAGATTCACTATTGTTGTATGAAAACATTCTTGATGGAATGCTTAACTAATTGCAATTTATATATGGGGCAATTTGTAGACTCACACCATGCCATCCATCACTAGAGATGAGTTATTGATAGCACTATAGAGTCTATTGCATAGGCAGGGTGCTTGACACATTATTAGGACTTCTTTGGCAACCTCAACTTAACCTTGTACATATATAAAATGATGCACTTTTCTTGATTCTTACCATGACAACACCCTACTTCCATTGACTCAAATCATGCATGGTTTGGGTCATCTCACTCAAGTTGATGGACTAAGGTATGGATTCTCAACCTATATTGAACTTGGTTGATAAACTAAATCGTATGGTATACTTAAAGATGCTCTTTACAATGATTTTTCTCTTGTTTGCATACAGAGATGAGCGTCTAGTGCATAGCAGAGCAATGATAATTCCCATTTTTTGAGTGCATGAGTTGCTATCAAGATTGCACCTTCTCAATCCACTCCATTTGTGCCTCCTAAACCAGTGGCCTAAGGAGCTAAGGCCTTGCCCTCCCAAGTATATTCTTCTAGCTTTTGAGTATATTTTATTCTATGTATGCATTTTGTAAGTTGTCTCATGCATTTCTTTATATATTTGGATTCCTTTGTCTCCAAGTTATAGCACCTACATGGGCACATATTGTGTCACCTATTACATTGATTAATTCATGATGGCCATATCATCTTGCTCAACGAAGTTTTTTTTTTCAATAAATGTGTGACACTATCAACCTATATATGCCAAGGTTGATTCCAATATAGATTGAGATAGGTCATCTAAAAGGAAATCGCTCAAACCTTGGTATTTTTCTCACTATATGCAGGGGGGATGGAATATACTAGTGCAGTAATCATATACTAAGGTTAGATTTTGGATATGATCAATCACCTTATTGCCATTATCACCTACAAGAAGTGATAATTCCCTTTCATTTTTCTTTTTAATTAAATGAAACATTTTCTTGATTGGCATATCAATTTTTCCAACCTACCAAGCTTTTGTAAATAGGAGATTTTTAATTTGTAGCAATTCCTATTTTGCTTCTAGATCACTTTCATTAATTGTTCCTTTTAGTTGTATACATTGAGCATTTGCCCTAATCTTTTTCTTATGGAAGATGGGTGTTGTTTGATTATTTTGATAGCTCTAAGCAAAACCTTTTTTGTTTTTAAAGCATATTGCCATGTAGCAATCACCAAGATAGGAATAAGGAGAAGGCCCACACACATATATTCTAGATGCTTCTTTCGATATAGTCTATTTTGAATAGGGTGACATTGGCTTGGAACCAACCCAAGGGAATAATATTATCATTATTTGAAAGTGTGAGTTGGACCTAGAGAAGTGGAGATCATTGACACCACGATATCCGTATGAACCTCAAAGTTTGCACTAATGTAAGAGGAGAGCAGGTCTAAGGATATGTACACTCAGTCAAGTCTAATTGTTCCAATGGCCTCAACCCTTTGTTTATTTGACCATGTATAGAATCTTTCACTAGCCCTGTGTTTGTTTAACCATGCATAGAATCTTTTACAATCTATTTCCATCAAATTGTTGGTCAGCCTTAATTTTAAGCCATCAATCTTTTTCTCTAGCATGATACTTGGATGCATTCGACCATATTGAAAGCACCCATGGAGATAATAGGGCAATTAAAGTCTTAAAGGAAGTTCCATATATATTTCCCTTAACGAGTAAGAGCAATTAGCATAAAATGAAATCACAACACACTCTTGTTCACCCTTCAAAGACACAGCAACAAATTGATGGAGGATCCTTTATATGTACCTTATTAATAATCAGACTTACCAACTTCACATGTCTATCGATCATGGCCCATTCAATTCTTCCATTCTGACCTGATGTATGATGCCATGAATTATTTGAGTACTGGGATCTCTTTATTTTGGGGGGGGGGGGGGGGGGGGGGGGGGCTTTCTGCTTGAGCCTTGGACACAATAACTTCCTTATCATATTCCTTCTCTTAGTTTGGTGTGAGATCTTTGATGGATTGTGAGTCCTATTAGCAACTGTGGTACATGTGATATTATAGCATCATTAATGCTCAAGTATTATCTCTTAAGCAAGCCGTGAAGGATGTAGTAAAAGATATCAAGTTTATTCCTTCAAGTGTTGTGATATCCCAGGTCTAATGATGTATACATGACATGCAAATATCCACCATGATAGAGGCACAAAGGTTATTATACAACCGTGATCATAGGCCATGAAGCATTTAGGTATAGTATAGCCTAAAACGTTATGTAATGGTGTTATGTACTTGGTGATTTATTAGCTACACAATCAACTATAAAAGATATTATTGCCATTTCCTTCTCTTTTTTGCTACTTGAAGGTTTGCCCCCTTTTTCACAAAACTATGAAGCTTTTATCCAAGAAATCATTATCAATCTATACCAATTTGTTATTTTGGTTGTAGGTTTGGGAAGCCCTAAACCTCCAAAGGGCTTCCAGAACTTACCACCCTTCCTAAATCCCCCTTTATAATTAAATTCTCTCTCTCTCTCTCTCTCTCTCTCTCTCTCTCTCTCTCTCTCTCTCTCTCTCTCTCTCTCTCTCTCTCTCTCTCTCTCTCTCTCTCTCTCTCTCTCTCTCTCTCTCTCTCTCTCTCTCTCTCTCTCTCTCTCTCAATTATACGTTTTTAATTGAATTAAGCATTTCACTTTAAAATTTTCTCTTTTAATTAAATATTTTTAAAGTATTTTTAAAATTTTATTTTCCTTTTAATTAATCATTTCTCTCTCTCTATTCTCTCCCTTTTTAATTAAATATTTTCAATTAAATTTAAAAATTTTAATTTAAACTTCACTCCACTTTCATATTTTTATCTCTCTTTTAATTAATTATTTTTCAAATCCCTTTTTTTAGAGAGGAGAAAGGGAGAGGAAGAAGAAGAAGAGAGAGAGAGAGAGAGAATATGAACACACACACGCACACGCACACACACACACACGGAGAAGAAAAGGGAAAAAAGAGGAGAGAGAGAGAGAGAGAGAGAGAGAGAGAGAGAGAAAGAGGAGGAAAAAAAGGAAAAAAGAGGAGAGGGAGAGAGAAGGGAGGGGGAAGAGAGACATCGAGAAGAAAAGTGGAGAGAGATGGGGGAGAAAAAAAAACAAGAGAGATAGAGACACAAAGACATAGAGAGAGAAAAGAAGACGACAAACAAGAAGAAGAAAGAGAAAAAGAGGGGGAGAGAGGGGGAATGGAGGAAAGAGAAAAGTCTTTTTTAAATTTAAACCTTTGTGGCATAGTTTTCAACGAGAGAAAGAGAGAGAGGAAAGATATAATTTGAGAGAGAGAAGATAGGGAGAGAGGGAGAGGGGGGGACAAGGAAAAGAAATGAGAGGAAAAATAAATTATAAAAAAGGAGAGAAATTTAAAAAAAGCATGGAGAGAGGGGCAGAGAAGAAAAGGAAAGAGAGAGAGAGAGATAAGAAAAATAAGAAGAAAATAAAAAAGAAGAGAGAGGGGGGAAAGAGGGGAGAGAAAAAAGAGAAAAGAGAGGGAGAAAAAATGTGAGAGGGAAGAGAGGGAGGGAGAAAAAAGATTGAGAGAGAGGGGGTGAGAAGAGAAAAAAATGAAAACAAATTGAAGAGAGAGAGATTTGGAGGGACAAGTAAAAAATAGAGAGAGAGAGAGAGAAATAGCAAAGAGAGAAGGAAAATGTGGGAGAGAGAAAAGAAAACAAAAAAGAGGGGGGAGAGAAAGGGGAAAGAGAGGAGATAAAGGCAAAGAAAAAAGAGAAGAGAGAGAGAGAGAGAGAGCCCATCGGAAGAGGAGAGAGAAAATAGAGGGAGAAAAATGATAACAGAGAGAGAAAAGAAGAGAGAAAAAAGACGGAAGAGAGAGGGATAAAGAAGTTGAGAGAGAGGGGGGATGAGAAGAGAAAAAATGAATACATACATACAGACATACACACACACACACACACGCGCATATATATATATATATATATATATATATATATATGGGGGCGAATAAAAATAGAGAGAGAGAGAGAGAGAGAAATAGCAGAGAGAAGAAAAAGGTAGGAGATGGAAAAGAAATAAGAGGGAGGAGAGAGAGGGGAAAGAGGAGAGAAAGAGGCAAAGAAAAAAGAGGAGAGAGAGGGGGGACGGAAAAGAGGAGAGAGAAAGGAGGGAAGAGAGGGAGAAAAAAGATGAGAGAGAGAGAGAGAGGAATACATGACTTTGATATTAAACTCAAAAAACTATATTGTTTTTCATAGCTTGCACAGACAAACTGTCACTTAGAAAAAGGGAGAATGTAAGTGTTTTGCCAAAGACCTACTTACCTTTGTGAGAGCTTGAAGGTCGAAAAAGTAATATGTAGTTATCATTCACTATATAAGATGTGAAGCCTTTGGAAAACAACAAACCATGTTTAGACCTTCATAAGGTTACCTTCTTTAAAAAGTGAAATGTATTTTTTATATTTTTCTGATTACGTAGCTTTCGTAAACAAATTCTCAAGAGAGGTATTTTTAGCTTATGTAGTTTCTATTGACAATTTCTCAGGGAAGGAAGATAAAAAAATTTAAAGTGAATCATAGTATTGTGACAATGAAATTTTTTATGTGGTGCATGCATCAAGAAATTGGAAATCATGTAATGGGTTTGAATTTCTAATGAAAAAATATCAAAGAAACATTAAATACTTGCTCTCAACTATTGATAATTGGCATTTCTAAATAATGTGTCACTTATCCAATCTTTGACAGTTTGATCCTAACTCAATTGATAGCTATTAGGGCCCTTGCGTAGGTTCTTTGTTATCACCTAGAATCTAATAATTAGCTTTCATCGACATATTTCTCTATGTCTTTATAAACTAGATTTCTAAAAAATGTTTGAGTTCCCATACATGTGCAACATAGAGACATGCTAATCACAAAATACTGTGTGGATTGGTAATCTCTCTTGCAATTTCAAATATAGTACTCATGGCACCTTTTGTTATAGAATCCGAGATACACTCTCGACTTTCTTATATACTTAAAATATATATGGCGCTTATTATGTTTGCACAAAGGAAGAATAGATGAGAGAAAAGAAAGATGTAGAGAGAGGTAGAGAAATTGCCAACACACTAGGAACTAGAAGATGGGCCAGCCCCCCCCCCCCCCCCCTTGTGGAGTTATATTATTGAAAAGGAGCAAGCTCCTCCATTACACATAAGCCAGTTCTTACTTATAGATCTTGGAAATAAGATCACGGTTCCTTACACGATATACAACCAGCTAACACTTGCACAACTTGGAAGTTGGCACCTTTTGATCATTCTTGAGTCTCCTTCTCTCCTACACAATGTGTAGGGCTCTCCTCTTGGCACTTGATTTCAGCAAAGTTTCCGCAGCACTTGCACCTTCTCTTCTCCTCTTGGAACTTGATTTCAACAAAGCTTCCGCAGCACTTGATTTCAGCAGGGCTTCCATAGCACTTGCACCTTCTCTTCTCCTCTTGAATAAATGCAAAGTGATGCTTCCTTCACCTCTCCCTTACACCCAAGGAGAGCCTCCTCTTTTATAGGTTTCAAGATCTTCTCTTCTTGGAGAGAGAGTTGAGTTTATCTTCATGCAAGATGTGGTTGTTCCACTCTGCAGCACTAATTTCGAGATATCTCTTTGTGCATTGTTTGGATGAAAAAACGCCCAACATGAAAGTTGTAGATCTCACTGTTTCTGATAACCAAGGCGGCCCATTTTAAGATATCGTTTATCTATTGCAAGATGTTTTAAAAATAGATTTTTCAAAAAAATAACTTTTTAAAATGTACTCTTAACTTGTGGTCCATGCAACCACCTTGAGTCATAGATAAGGAGAGTTCATTAGATTGCCTTGGACCTCAACCTTAAGATTGAGTTCCACACAAAAGCTTGTGTCATTTTAGATCTTAGAAAGAGAAAATCACTTTTCTCCTCACTTCCAGAGAATCACGTCTCTTGTCTTTCTTAGTGAGAGAATTTCCTCTCTTGTCTGTCTTAATGAAAAAAAAGACCTTAAACCTTGACTTGTAGGGGAGAGGATGACCCCAAATGAATGCAATGCTCATTACACACAAGTAAACATTCCCAGGTGTCCCTGGATGCACACATAAATACATATACACAATGCTAATGCACTTCCTCTTCTTAGAACTCAATGCATCTTCATTTATGTATAACTCCTTGGTTCTTGTGTACACTCTTACACTTGGAAGAGACACTTCTTTCCCCCTTCATAACTTGTACTGCTTGTATGAGATATCCTTGTCACAGTGCTCTGATCACCCCATTAAGTGATACACTAGGAATATTGGTCTCTAAATGGTCTCATGGCCATGCTAGATCATCATCAACACTTAAAGAAAAACGAGTCATTAATTTATTGACATGAATTTATTGAATAGAGAATGCGTAATCAGCAGTCAATTTAGTGACATCTTTTAATAGATCTTAATATTTGCCTTTTACTTTATTGCATGTAGATAATTGTAGAGAGAGATTTAGTATAGAGATATACTTTATTTCTTGAAAAAAAACATTATATGCATCTCGCAGTGGTAGAATGTTTGATACAATATACATAGACCTTGGAATGCCTAAATTGACTTGTGTTTAATCACTGACTTTACTACATTTGTTTTATAGGTTTTAGTTTTGCTTTTCATTGTGGCATTAATCATCAAGCAAAAGTGATGCAACTAGTGCGATCTTAGATTCTTTTTTATGTTACTAAATCTTTGATATATTAAATTGAGCACAAAGTTCCTACAACCAATTGGTTTGTTGATGGGTTGAGTTTCACAAACGCCAGAGTTCAAACCATAGGTTGCAATTGCCCAATGGCACAAATATCTAAGCATCTAAAGTGAACCCAATGTCTGTGTCCTTTCTAATTCCCTTACAATTATTCGTTGCAATTGCCCAATGGCACAAATATCTAAGCATCTAAAGTGAACCCAATGTCTGTGTCCTTTCTAATTCCCTTACAATTAGAACCCAATGTCTGTGTCCTTTCTAATTCCCTTACAATTAATTGTAAGGGAATTAGAAAGGACACAGACATTGGGTTCACTTTAGATGCTTAGATATAATTGTAAGGGAATTAAAAAGGACACAGACATTGGGTTCACTTTAGATGCTTAGATATTTGTGCCATTGGGTAATTGCAACCTATGGTTTTTTAAAAATAGATTTTTCAAAAAAACGACTTTTTAAACTGTACTCTTAACTTGTGGTCCATGCAACCACCTTGAGTCATAGATAAGGAGAGTTCATTAGATTGCCTTGGACCTCAACCTTAAGATTGAGTTCCACACAAAAGCTTGTGTCATTTTAGATCTTAGAAAGAGAAAATCACTTTTCTCCTCACTTCCAGAGAATCACGTCTCTTGTCTTTCTTAGTGAGAGAATTTCCTCTCTCGTCTGCCTTAATGAAAAAAAAGACCTTAAACCTTGACTTGTAGGGGAGAGAATGACCCCAAATGAATGCAATGCTCATTACACACAAGTAAACATTCCCAGGTGTCCCTGGATGCACACATAAATACATATACACAATGCTAATGCACTTCCTCTTCTTAGAACTCAATGCATCTTCATTTATGTATAACTCCTTGGTTCTTGTGTACACTCTTACACTTGGAAGAGACACTTCTTCCCCCTTCATAACTTGTACTGCTTGTACGAGATATCATCATCACAGTGCTCTGATCACCCCATTAAGTGATACACTAGGAATATTGGTCTCTAAATGGTCTCATGGCCATGCTAGATCATCATCAATACTTAAAGAAAAACGAGTCATTAATTATTGACATGAATTTATTGAATAGAGAATGCGTAATAAGCAATCAATTTAGTGACATCTTTTAATAGATCTTAATATTTGCCTTCTACTTTATTGCATGTAGATAATTGTAGAGAGAGATTTAATATAGAGATATACTTTATTTCTTGAAAAAAAACATTATATGCATCTCGCAGTGGTAGAATGTTTGATACACTATACATAGACCTTGGAATGCCTAAATTGACTTGTGTTTAATCACTGACTTTACTACATTTGTTTTATAGGTTTTAGTTTTGCTTTTCATTGTGGCATTAATCATCAAGCAAAAGTGATGCAACTAGTGCGATCTTAGATTCTTTTTTATGTTACTAAATCTTTGATATATTAAATTGAGCACAAAGTTCCTACAACCAATTGGTTTGTTGATGGGTTGAGTTTCACAAACGCCAGAGTTCAAACCATAGGTTGCAATTGCCCAATGGCACAAATATCTAAGCATCTAAAGTGAACCCAATGTCTGTGTCCTTTTTAATTCCCTTACAATTAGTCTCTAGAATAATTGTAAGGGAATTAGAAAGGACACAACCATCCTATGTAAGATTGCCTTGCTCACTAAAAGAAAAACCTAACATTCTTCAGTCTCTATATTTTTTCAGGAAGACCACAATATCACTTGTCATTCATAATTTATCCTTGTTACTTGCTTACACACCAAATTGAGAATGAGTTCATTAACATACTTTGCTATCATCAAAGTCTCTACATTACTATACTCAAAATTGAGGGAAAATTGTTGTCATCAAAGTTATTGTAACTATTAAATGAAAATTGTTTTCTTAAGCCAATGGAATATTAATACAAATGCACATGAAAAGCTAGAATTTCGAATACTTCTATGTATTTCGAAGATATTATTATTTCCTTCTTTATTAGGCTACATCCAAAAAAGTCATAACATAGAATAGGAGATAACCCGCCAAAAGAGAAAAGTATACATTTGGGTTCAAAATGTAACACAATATAAGAGTTGACAAAAATACTATGCACTTTTTGGTTCAAAATGCAAATTCTTTGAGAGACTCTAGTGAAGGTGTGTGAGATCTTATATAACTTTCTCAAGCGTTGAGGTTGGTAATTAGCTTTAAAGGGGTAATATCATATGCATTGTTCTCTTTGCTTCTAATTAATGGGGTTGAAGTTCAAGCTTTGATCATTTTATGAGCATAGCACATAAGCAAAGCCATTGTTCTTCACTTGATCTTAAGGAGATCCTTTTGTTAAACATTAAATCCACAACACTACAATTTCTATCACCTAAACTTTATAATCAACACATAAGTTTTGGTTTAAGAGATCCTTATTAAAGATAGCACGTCTCAAGGATTAAACACGAGCATTAGGGAGTGTTGAGTTAGGGAGGTATATTGTGTTCTCCATCTTGCTTTTGCCCATCTTTTGGACATTGATTTTCATGTCCATACACATTCAACTCTCTCTCTCTCTCTCTCTCTCTCTCTCTCTCTCTCTCTCTCTCTCTCTCTCTCTCTCTCTCTCTCTCTCTCTCTCTCTCTCTCTCTCTCTCTCTCTCTCTCTCTCTCTCTCTCTCTCTCTCTCTCTCTCTCTCTCTCTCTCTCTCTCTCTCTCTCCGTAAAAGGTAATTGTATTGATTACGAAAAAGGTACAAGTTTGCATGATTAAAAGATACACGATGGCTCTACCCCATCGTGTGTACACACTAACTGTCTACAAGAACTAGACAATCAAAGAGTTACAAGTCATGGCAAAGACACAGAGGAAATTTTCATATGCTAGGGATGTAAGTCCTCCCAAGGGAGCATGTTAGGGTGCCGGAGAAGATCTATCAGCCAATACAACAGACCTTTAAACCGCGAAATATGCCGGTGAACATTATAGGCGGAATCAAAAAGAAAAGCATTTCGAATGGTCCAGTTATGCCAACAACCCCAATATCGAAGAAAGTGAAACAAGATCTTCATATGTGGCTATGTCGGTGTGGGATATTTCGGCCGCTCAAAAACCCAATCAAACGGGCATAGCGAGAAACCAACCACCGCTCGCCAAACGGCTAACAAGAATGACCAGATTTTCTAAGCGAGGGGGCAAGAAATAAAACGATGACCGGCGGATTCCACAGTGGTGGTGCAAAAGAAACAAACGCCATTGGAGATTCGACGCTCGGAAAGGGCTGAAGCAAGCGAAAGACCACCAATCATCACCCTCCAAAGAAAGACCTTATATTTGAAGGGTGTCTTGTTCAACCAGCCCTCCATCACAGTTACCCTCCACCATGACCGGGATTTATGCAATCCCTATAGAGTATTAGCTTTAGTAACCAGCCATTGATGATCTATAATCAGAAGATGATACATCTGGTTAGCTGAAGCCCTTTCTAAATTCAACTGGCTTGCAAAGTCCCAGTCCTGCCAGGGACGATTCATAGCAAGGGCAGGAAAGGGTTGTCTACTCTGGAGCACCATCAAGAGTTGTTCCCATAAAGACATGTATCCACGAGGGATCCTGAAAAGCCTCCTGGCTATACGAAATGATATCAACACATTGCGACTCGCAAGGGTGGCATCCGCTACCAAAGTTAAGCCTTAACGTGCCATGCGGTTGAATTTTGGTCGAAGCTCATATTTGCCTTCCCATGAAATTAACCGCGAGACTACCAACAGATCCAATTGAAAAGAATTAGTAGCTAAGCGATCCTCCGTAGGATGCCACTGAGCCTTTCGAAGGACCAATCTCCAAGAACACACCAAATGGGCAAGAAGAGATGAAGAAGAATTGAAGAACTGAGAATCGGCATTAAGAACATGCCACCAAGAACTCCGGATTTGAGTATTACCATGTAGAAGCCCGTGATCCTCAAGAAAATAATGGGCTATAATGACCCATGGATGATGATCCGAGCACATGGCGCGAAAAAGAGACCAACAAAGTGCCAAGATATGAGTTTGGGCATCTAAAATAGCCCCTCCACCCATGCGTTTGGGGGTGCACGCATGCAACCAAGAAATCCAGGCGTTTAGTTTTTTATGATCTGGTCCGCAATTAGGTTCTGCAGGACATGCAATCTACTCTAGAGGCAGATATTTGTGAGGCGGAGGTTATGGATGTTTTGTTACACTTGCCCAAGGATAAAAGTCCGGGCTGGGATGGTCCCACCAATGAGTTCTTTGAGATTTTTGCCACCCAGCTCGCGAAACCATTGGCGGTTTTGTTTCAGCAGGTGTGGGAAACGGGGATCATGTCGTCCTCATGGAAAGGTCTTATTAATCTGCTTCCGAAAGTTCCTTCGCCGTCCATGTTGAAACAGTGGCGCCCAATTTCTTTGATGGGTTCTATGTATTAAAACATTTCCAAAGTAATGGCGAACCGGCTCCATAAGCATCTTCCTATCATTGTGCATCCTCTCCAATATGGTTTCATTCAAGGGCAGAAACATTTTGCACAATGTATTAAATGCGCAACGGGCGATTGATTATGCAAGGCATTCTAATCAGGAGGTCGTACTGGTTCAATTGGACCTGGAAAAGGCTTTTGATTATTTGGACTGGTCTTTCATTGCAGAACTTGTCTACTATGGGCTTTGGTGCTTGGATGGCTGGTCTGATCTACACTATCAGTGATGCAGCGTCTTCGCGAGTCATGCTGAATGGAGGCATTACCAAGCCAATTATTCTTGCCTGCTCTGTCAGACATGGGTGTCCTTTGAGTCCCCTCTTCTTTGCCCTTGCGACTCATCCAGTTCTTTCGATGTTATCTCACATGGCAGCTTCTTCTCAGTTGGTTGGATTGTCGCTTTCCTCTGGACAGCACTTCATTAGTCAATCCTTGGCTGATGACAGCTTTATGGTTCTACGTGCGGACAAGGATAATCTTCGCAAAGCATTAGATGTTTGGGCTCTCTTTGGTCAGGCTTCCGGTCTTCACATCAATGCTTTGAAATCAGCCATTCTCAGCTACACGGAGTCGGATTTGCAGTCATTGGACTGGCAAGGAATGGTTCTTCCCGTGGCTCCAGTGCCCTGAGATGAGAAATCCAATACGAATCGATCAATCAATTGCTGCATATAGCTCTGAAAGATTGCATGCTTCAAATAAGACGAGTTGAAACGCAAAGAGAGTCTATCCAGAAATTGCTTGAAAGGTGCAATGGGTTGTGCAAGGAGCTCAAGCTAGAGAGGGAAATGGTCCGACAAGGCATATTGTTGCAACACTTTCATTTTGAGCATCTCAGGAAGGAAATCATCATTTTGCATGATGTAAATACGGCCTAACCACGACCATGTTGTTGCATACTGGGCAGAATGGAAAGTAAACCCGTAGAAGAAGGGTGCAGCCAAGACTAGAGATCTTGCTTAAGAACGACAAGAGCCAACTCCTGCCATATACAACTTTCCAGCGCATCCATTACCGAATGCTCTGATGTGGACTGTGAAGAATCAACACACATTGAAATCCCCCATCAAAAAACCCCGTTTGCCAAGGGACAAGGAAGTCTGCAAAGTATGCCAAAGCTCCCGATGAGATAAAGGATCATTCGGAGCATAGAGGCCAAGTAACCATAAGATCTCTCCTTCGAATAAAACTTTAATCACCACAAAGCGGCCATGTACATCATTCTTAATAAAAACCGGCTGATATTTTTCATGCACAATCATAAGCACCCCAGAATACTGCCTGGCATATATCCCTGCATAGAACAAACGAAAGCCATGGCAATCCACAACTTTTCCTGCTTCACCGTGACTCTTGTGCTCAACAGCACACACGACATCCCACTGATTCTCATGCAATACAATCCACATGGCATGTTGCTTGTGGCGAGAACAAATTCCTCTCACATTCCACGTGGCGATCTTCAAGTGTATTCAAAAGAAAATCAAGTACGAGGCACAGCTTGCCTCCATTTGACCTTTTTTGCAAGAATGTCCAGGACTCCCTCATCCAAAAAACGGCTAACACAGCAAAAGAGTTTTGACGACCAGATTTGGAGGTAGATGGCATATCCGTTGTCTTGGAGATGGAACGGGGATAACGACGATCCCATGGGGTAATGACGTTACCTCTAGTATCAAAAGCCAGCTTAGCAAGTGGACCCTTTGGACCATCTGAATACACTCTCCTAGGTGGCTGTTGACGGGGAGCAGAGGAAACCATAGCAGGAGCAGAGTGCTCTAAAGACAACATTTCTTTTTTGCACATATACGTATGCATGGAATCTCGTGAGGCAGTAGGCACAGTATCCACCATGCCAGCAACAAGCCTGTTGCCTTTTTTCGTGCGTGCATCTACCCAGTCATTGCCACGGGAATCCAACCCCAAGACCTGTTGTTTCCCTTTATCCAAAACTTTAGGTGGCTCAGAGGCATCCTGCGACGGAGCATCACACACCATATCTTTCATGGGCAGCGCAACATGCTCGGCATCTGTAAGTGTGGTGCTTCTCCGGGCAATCAGCCATAAAATGCCCCAATTTTCCACACGAAAAGCAATGTCCTACAAAGTTGCCCCATTTCAAACGAAAATGTAAAGGATGCATGCCAGAGCAATTGATCCGTAACCATGCAGGCCTTTTCCTAGCAATGTCCCATAACATACACAGGCGGTTGCAATTCATGGCCATGAGGCTTCGGGGGACCAGAACAGTGCCCACAACGGCCATGGCATCCTTTAACAGTGGCCAATAAACAACCGGACAATTTTCCACTTCAACCCACACAAGGCATTCACGTTGTAGCAGGCACTGAAAATCTGCCATTGGGCGCCATGGCACAACATGGACCAAACGGCGATCAACGAACAATGGCAGTTTAGACAGGAGAGCAGCACGATGCGTCTCAGATTTCAACAGCACCCCAAAAAAACTGCAAGGCCCAACAAAAATCTCAACACATACCCCTTGTAGCAAATTGTGCAGCCACTGGCGAATACGGGAAAGCAATGGGCTCCGACCAGTGAAGAAGAGTATCACAGCACGTTCATAAAACACCGAAAAGGAGCGCAAGACATGTTTCGGGTCCACAGTGACTTCCAAAATATCTTCCATCGCAGAGTCAGAAAAGACTTCCTGATTATGTTGAACATAATCGCCAAGTAGAGTGTTGGCAAACTCCAACAAATGCTCCCAATCAACATCCTGAGAGTCCACAGAATCCAAAGCAACCTAAGCGTAGAAACAATCCTGATGATCCATTGTCTCGACCGAGGTATGCTTGGTACATTTGCCCGCAAGCTGGAGGTCAAGAGCAAGGGGCATCTCCTATGTGTAGGGAACCATATCCTCTGGTTCCTCAATATCAAAATCTGGACCAAGAGCTGCCACCGTTTGGTCTATAAAATCCAGATCCAGGCCAGCCATCTTGTGTCAGTACGTATGCCGAAAGAGCTCACAGAAGGCAGATACACACATGCCTCTCTCTCTCTCTCTCTCTCTCTCTCTCTCTCTCTCTCTCTCTCTCTCTCTCTCTCTCTCTCTCTCTCTCTCTCTCTCTCTCTCTCTCTCTCTCTCTCTCTCTCTCTCTCTCTCTCTCTGTGCGCGCGCGCGTGCGTGTGTGTGTGTGTACAAGAGCAGATCAGGTCTCTGATTTGCGCAGGGTTGCAATCATGTGCTGCCAGGTTAGGGTTCCTGTCACTGTCACGGCCCAACAAGATGCACAGGGCAGGCTCCCACAGGCAAACGCCGTGTAGATGACTGATAGGGCAACAACCGAGAGGTACCTATTTTTGCAAACGAAAGGCGTTCAGTCTTCAGGCGTCAACGGGGCCACAAGGCGCTGCACGCTGACGTAGAGGAAACGACCACAGGCGGCTTAGGCGGGCAATCGTCAGGCGAGCAAGATCAAGCGAGCACAAGCGAACAGGGGCAGAACAGGCGAGCAAGCTCTAGGCGTCGATGGTGCGCTCTGTTAGGGCGCACAGGTCAAGCGACGACAGGGGCAGGGCTAGGCTACCTGGCGACGGGGCAATCTGGCGCATGGGCAACAAGACGCACAAGCGATAGGCGACTAGGCGACGAGGCACGCAGTCTAGCAGACGACGTGGCGACGGGACACACAGGCAAGCAGACGACGACGAAGGCGAGGAGTCAATGGCAGCTCACAACGTTAGTGACAGGTACCGGATGACCCCTGCACAGGTCCGACGATGAGCTCTCTCTCTCTCTCTCTCTCTCTCTCTCTCTCTCTCTCTCTCTCTCTCTCTCTCTCTCTCTCTCTCTCTCTCTCTCTCTCTCTCTCTCTCTCTCTCTCTCTCTCTCTCTCTCTCTCTAAAATACTACTCTCGCATCACCATAGATTAGGTATGTTCATTCTCTCTACCATGCAATTGACCAACCTCATTTCCTCCTTTCATGCCAACATGGTAAGGGGAGCAAACCTTTAATTATAAAATGACATCCAAGTGGGCTAGTTCATGTATGCAAGCAACCTCTCTACTATGCGATTGATGAACCTCCAATCCCCTAACATCCTCCTTTCATGTAAGGGGAACTATTTAACCATGACAAAAATAACAAGACTCAAGATCAAGATAGACTAGTTGATGGGCCATTGGTTGAGAGTGAAACTTGGATTGCAATTAGAGACCTGCTTACCCCCTTCTAACAAATACTTAGTAGAGCACTATGCAAGTGCTCCCAACTATCTAAGCCAACAAACCTTTAGTGTTGATAAACAAGCCAAGATAACCCATCATTTTTGACAAATAAATTCACCTATAAGTGCAACATTCGAAAGTGAGCTATACTATACATGTACCATACAAACTTCTCAACAAGAATGGTTGATTCTAGGCCCACGTAAGGGTTTCCAACCCTTGCTACCATGGAGAAAAGAGCACACCAAGATCTAGTTCCAAGGGCAAACAATAAAGATATGGCTTTCTAGCAACATGATGGCCTTTATGGAATGCTAATCTTCAAAGCAGGTGGCAAAAGATGCAGAAGCCACTTCTATTGATAATTCCTAATATAATAGGCACCCAATAGTCAATACTAGCATAATTCTACTACAACTAGATGTATGCACCACCCATACAACTCAAACCATACATTAAAGAGCACAAAGACTTCCCACACCTGCTACTTCGCATGAAACCTTGTACAAGGCTCAAGCCTTCTAAGAATGTATGGATATGCACAACATTTGGAATGCAATGTGACATCGCCCAAAACAACATCACAATGTTAACTTACAGAGTCCAAACAAGGAGAACAAAGTTACACAAAAGGTGCCAATTGGGGATGGAGGCAAAGGAGCAACTTCATATGCAACTACCCTACTTGCTACTACCTATAAGGATGCTATTGCCATCTTTCCAAAGATGGTAATTGGAGGCAACAACATAACAACTGTATACACAAGTGCCCTATTTAATACTACCTACAAGGATGCTACCATTACCATTCCACAACGTTCAAATCCCTTTGTTGTATTATTACCTTGCCAGACCAAAGATAACCTAATAGAATCATCTTCAAGAGCTCTACAAACATAAAGGACCATTGACAACCTAGAGCAACACAATGGGTGCACACGGGAGTAAACACGCAAGACAACAAGCAACAAAGACTCCCATCAAGGCCCTTCTACCACCAATACTAAGTCCACCATCAACACCAATCATGCAAGTATAGGGCCATGACAAGTAGGCTACATATTCCATCACACTTGTGCATATTCTCGGTTCACCTCCACTCAAAGGAGACCATCCATTACCCAAGGATTCAATCACGTTTTCAAGAGTCTCACCTCATGGTGGGACATGATGGGTTGATGGGTGGCTTGAGGTCCATCCACCATAACCCTATGTTAAACCTTTTAGATGGGAAAAAAGCTAGGTTTTACACATACATCACTAATTTATAGACACGTGATTGATCGTTTGTTTAAATTGGTCTTATGGGTCATTTCATATAACACCTTTTAAATCTCTCTCTCTCTCTCTCTCTCTCTCTCTCTCTCTCTCTCTCTCTCAAATTACGTCATAGGAAAGAGGTGTGGATCAGTACATTTAAAAACACTCGTATAGCTCTTTCTTACCACCCCGTTTTGTAGGGAGCTGCAATATAAATTGTCACACCACCAAACTTCATAAGGAATTTTACAGACGTTTTCTTGAAATTCACAATTTTTACCCCCAACAATCAAATATCATACGATAATTATTCAACCAGCAGGCTCCTTACACTAGAACAGATTCGTCTCTCATGCCTCGGTCATAATGCAACCCATAAAGAGCACATCAAACACGAACAAGATCATATAGATTGGACATGCTGTCTGGGCTGGCTGCATGCAAACATTCCAGATGCTTGATGAACCTAAAATCACAAATTTCCGGCACTTAACAAAGAAGTTAAAGGTTCAATCAGCCATTGCAATATGGAGCAACAACGAAGATTAAAATTTGTCCTCACCCCTCTAATCTGGCGACTACCACTGCAAACCACAGCACTGAACCGGTTATCAAACAAAAGCATTCTAGTGCACATCAGTGCAGCTCATGAAACCAAACGAGCCTTGAAAATGATCTGGAGATAACTGTTCTACACATTCCCACTGTTTCTGTACTTGATAGCTCATATCTTGCACAATAATCAAAGAATCTTGTGTCCATTCTGTTATCAAGGCTAGACTGCATGTAGATACAAAATGCTGACATAGTTCCATGTAATGCCGATACCCCTCAACTTGTATCACATTTCTTACACTCCATAATTCTATGCCACTTTTGGTGTACTTTTAAAAGACGACTACACCAGTGCCAACAATCACATCAATACGAGACTTAAATACTGTTAGATAATACATTGTGAAGCTTATTATGCAAACTACTACTCTGGCATAGAACAAATTTCTCACAGCCCAGAGAATCTGGAGGCTCAAAATTTATAGCTTGCTTAATTGACAAGACATCGTGCTTTATGTAGCTACCACAAGGGTCTCTGCATAAACTTAATCCACAGTACGTCATACCCCAGTTACTTCAGGTATGAGCATGTGTTTGATGTAGCATATATTTCATAACTTCGTAAAAGGAGACCACAATCCCAACGGAAGGCCCTGCACGAGCAACCCGAGGTACCACCCCCATAAACAAGCCTGGAAAGCCGCCTTCCCTGGTAAATAACAACAATACCGCATAAGTAATAGGACAGCCAGAGCTGCTAAAATTTAAGAAAACACCAGGCATTCTCACCTCCATACTTGAGCTAACACCTTCCTTGTATTATTCCTCAAGACTTTTTCTGGATCCCTCTATTAAAAAACAACTCAACTTCAACTGCATGTCCTTGTATGGCTTGCACAAAGCAGGATGCTAAATTTACGGCCTTACCTCAATTTGTCGACGAGTTTTGGCCACATCCAAAGGGCAGGTTGCAGCTGCAGCAACACTGCCAGCTATCACACCTGCTGTAAAATTTGCACCCAAGACACCGGCTGCACTTGCCTCAGAGCCCACCCACTGTAATAGCTCTCTCCTCAGCTGAAAAAGTTTGACAAGATCTCACATGATAAGATAGCATTTCTAGTAGCAATCTCTGACACAAATCCACTCTCCTCCAGAGACAACTTCAATTGCTCACAAATACAAACTAATAGTATGAATACATTCAACCGTATGTCTGAAGGGTGAACAAGCGATAATCTAAGAAGGTACCAATGTGTGATCAGAAACCAAAAGGAGCTATTAGGAAACACAAATACAGAGAATTATAGAAGAAACTCAGAAAAGTACATACTAGCAGGTACACAGGCCCTAAAGTCACCCCTATTTCAATAGAAAAGATGTCAGCCAGAAACCCTTGATTTCAATTTCCTCCTCAACTCAAATCATAGCCCTCTACCTCCTCCAGAATGGGAGTAAATGCAAATTCCAAAAACAGCCACAAGGGGTCTGAAAAGGCAATCAACTACAGAGTATCTGGTAAACTCGAGAAATGGTGCTATATATGAGTTGAAGTTTAACGATCATGAATAAATAACAGAAAGTAAGTATCGTAATTATCTATTGGTAACAGATATATGTCAGTTTTCCTTAGTATAGTAGATCCAAGAGTGAGGTTGAACCCTTCCAGTCTTTCATAAGGTAGATTGATGAGTACACCTCTTTGTTCAAAGCAGATTTGTTCACACCTAGGGCCAGCTATATATGCCAACATGTAACTTAAATCAAGAAAAGTGAAAGGCACAAACCGGCTCCAGTGTTGCCCAGCAAATAGCTGAGAATGGGACATCACGTGCAAGCTGTGCTCCAACTCCAGTCCAAAGGGCCCTGAACCCTTGCACTAAAATACAAAAGAACATTCAATTATTGGGGCCTCTATAAAGCATGCCAAAGAAAATTTGAATTGTAATACTTTGTACAACTAAATGAATCCACTCCAAAAATTGTACAGAAATTTTCAAATGTTATCCATTAACAAAACCACTTTCAGATCAGAAAAACAAGAGATGCGCTAAACCTTGACATGTATCCCTCTTCAACAAAATCTTGAGAACTGCACAGATTCCAAGTGTTCCAATGAGGTGGAAGAGTCACCTAGCCTAGGTAATTCCAAGAAGGGTGCTATTGATATATCATACTACATATAGAAGGACAAGCATATAGCCATACTTATATTCATCTGCTCATGGTGCATCCTTTATGTTCATCAGTATAGAGCCCTTTCTTGGGCTGTCAGTATACTTGTGCTGGAATTTAAATTGATTTCAAGATAATAAAGGAACTTCCTACAAAATCAACAAGAGCCATCAAGCAACCAGAAGCTGAGTTGATGCCACCTCTAGTCTATCAAACATTATCATCTTTATCATAATCAAATGGCGCACTCACATCAGCATCTACAGGACCATCAATATTTTTGAGCCTCAAAGTGTTGGCCTCATGAACATGAGTGCTAGAAGTAGTCACCATCTAAAAAGCATTCTCCTCCGCTTGGTCCACTGCCCAGTGTAAAAGGATGGGCCATGATGTGACACTTATGTATAGAATCCATAAATTAGAACTACTAAAAACCAAATCATTTGCCTTTTCTACTCCAATGTGATTCCTCTTCTTTGAGGTAATATGACATAGGAGCTACACAATTGTTGCAAACAAGAGAAACTCACAACCTAATTCGATATGCAAATAGCCAATTTTTTAAGCTCTTTAACTGCTCCGTGACACAAAGACAACCACGCATCATAAGGAAGCTATCTCTAAGAACATGATGCCATATAAATCAATCAAAGATCCTTGCAAAGTCCTCATATTGTGCATACTACGTCTTCATCTCATCCAACTCTCATTAAAGCAATAGATATAGGCTCCAAACAGTCAGCCCCTGCACATGTGATTCACCACGTCAATAAGGGGGCCAAACAGATGTAAAAAATGAGAATCTGACAAAGGAAGACAAGGAAGAATGATGGTTGGGTGGAATGTGTTTGGAGGCACGTAAGTAGCAAACAGTCAGCCTGTGCACGTGTGTGATATACATGGCAATGAGGGCACTGGACTGATGGCAGAAAATTAGAATCTAACTAAGATGAGGAAGAATGATGGTAGGATGGAATGTGCTATGAAGGCATGTAAGTGGCTTCTATATATAGGCAAGCATAAACAGGCCGATCCGATACCCATGCTCCCCACATGGCTAAAATCTGCAATGCACTTTATTGTGTGCATGTGAATAGGGTTAAAAGTGGGAATGGATGAAATGATCAAGGCCTAGAAACCCCCATCTCAATCTAATGTGCCTATATTGAAACAAAGTGAAACACAAAATAGACTGATAGACTATGACAATGAGAGAGCTCCCACTTCCCTTGTTTAACTCAAAATAAAGCTCACAAGCAGCAGATGTACATGAAACAACACTCTGAATATCATGTTTGTAACACCCTTCAAAAGTCTTCGGCATGGCCCAAGGTGAGAGAAGCGAGAAATCCATGGGAAGATGAAATATGTGAATGTCAATGAAATTCCATCCATGAATTTATTACAATGATTGAGCCAGGGGAATATCAAACTATGTGAATGTGAATATATCAAGCAATGGTCAAGACCACTCCTCTACTGAACCTAACTGAGCTCTCGACCCAAGCCAAAAAGCATCGATGTAAAGCTGCAACAACTAAGGATGGTCTGCCAAACCACCTCTTCCATCCATCTAGCATCCATTGGTAAATAGTTTTGAAACTTCGCCAAATACCTTCTGGAAACTTTACCTCTAATCTCTCTTTCTTTGTGTACCAAAATCTCATCCAACTCCTCAACCTTGGGCTACAAACTTGTCCTCTAGCATATGACCATGAAAAGGCCTCAATAATCTCAGGTGAAAGGCATTATACATCCGCCAGTGTGGAGGGAATTTCAACCTATGTGCAAAATCGCTGATCTTCTCCAACACCTAAAAGGACAATAATAACGCATATTCAGCTTTGGATACAATCTCTCTCTATCTTTCATCCTTTTTAATCTTGCCTGTCCAAAACACAACAATACATAATCGCCCTCTGTAAACTACAAAGCACATCTATGGCAGTTAGCTACCCTCTTTACTACTTCTCTTGTGATCTCTGGAGTGTTTGCTTTACCTTCTGATAAGTTGTCTCAATGTTCTCAACATAGCGATCAGCCTCAAAGATCTTATCCTTAGTATGCAAAATAGGAGCCACCCTCCACAACCCCAAAGAGAGCCTTACTAGTGAAACTATATACTATATCATTGTATTATTATATGTAAACTCAACCAAAGGCAAGTACTAATCCCACTATATCTCATGCTCCTAAAAATAGCACCTAAAGAGATCCAAGATGATGGAAGCTACACCTCTTCGAACCTAACCATCTATCTATGGATGAAAGGACAAAGAAAATTCCACTATGGTACCCATAGTTTCAAATAATCCCTTCCAAAACAAACTAGCCATCCATGGGTCTCGATTGCTCATAGTCGACTCAAGCATGCCATGATACTTAAATATGTGATGCATAATCAATCATATCATATGATCATCCTTAATCTTCTTCCCAACAAGAATGAAGTGGGCCAACTTATGAAACCTACATATGATACTCCAAATCTCATCATACCTATAGGAGTGTACAAAAGATCAAAGATAAAATTTATAGCAATGTTCTTCTCATCTTCCATATCCTTGTTGGCATGATAGCCAGCTATGAAGGAGAGAAAAGAGAAACAATGAGAATGCACTAAAGCAAAAGAGTAGAATGTACTTGCTAAACTGAAAGAATAAGATAAAAGATACAAGCTAGGTCTAAGATAGGCCTATCTCTAACTCAATTAGAGTTGACTGACTCTAACTCTAGCTCTAAGAGTGACGACACACTTTATAACTTTAGTTCTGTTCACACTAAGAACTAAAAAAGAACTAAAGACTAAAACATTAGACACTGCCCATAGAATTGGCAAATTCTAACACTCCCCTGTAGTGCCAAAGTGATAGAGTACAATAATGATCAATTACCAAAGGGTAGCAAGTTTAATGACTTGCGAAAAGCCTCAAACTTCTCACGAGATAGTGTACAAATTCAGCATCCTGAATGATTTCATCCACATTAAGCAATTGCTCGTGCAAATCTTGTATATGAGTAAGATGATCTGTCATACTATCACCCTCATCCATGTTCGCATTGGCCAACTCTCTGCGGAGGTAAGATATTCTAGCCTCATTAGATATTGCAAACATACACTCAAGTACATCCCATGCTGATTTTGAGATGTTACAAGACCGAATGTATGGAATGACGATCTTTTCACTAACAAGGCAATCAAAGAAAGTCAATGTGCATCTTTTGAGTCCCATCTCCTCTAATCCGTGGTAGGAGGGGAAGGGGCAACAGAACCAGCAACCTATTCTCTAGCGTTATGGTGAGGTGTTTTGAGGAGCAAGACCCCCTGGTCACCGCAAATCACCTGTAGCATAGTCCCACAAGTCCTCCGTTACAAGAAGGTTGTGGACTATAAAACTCCACAATGCGTAGTTTGACCCATCAAGTTTGTCCTCTAGAGTGAGGACACCAAGGATGTTGCTCTGATCATTACTCCCCAGGCATACCATGTTGTCAGTAATGGACAAAAATCTACAACCAAATACTTCTCTGATGAAAAATGGATTGTACTCCTCATAGTACCAAAAATCCCCTCGGGATTATGCAACAAGTACCAAGCTGTCACACTAATGCCAAAGTGTGTCCAATTTAACCCAAATCAGCACTCAACCAAGAAATAACAGCAATGAACTGTTGTACCACACCTACCTTGTAATGTGGTCCCTCAAAAGTACAAGTTACAATAACTTAATGTCAATTCTTACCAAAATTTACTGAATTTCTCCAAAATTTTCTTCTCAATCTAATTGTAACTGTAACAACAATCAAATAGTTGTTGTACCACTTGTTTGTTGCCTTGGAATGCGTGTCAAGCAAAAGCCCCAAGTTTTCTCCTAAATTTTCAAAGAAATTGAAAAAATTTGTACCTTACAACTTGACTTTATGGAGTAATGTCACCTTGGGGTGCATGCAAACAACGAACAACTACTAAAATCTGCCTCGTGATGCGTGTCAAAGCCTCTAGGACAAAAAGCCCCAAATTTCTTGTACAAATATCGATGAAATTATGCAATGTCAGCGTTTCCAATGAAGATTCACACGTGGGACTGCAAATTGAGCAAAAGCCCCAATTTTTTTTACGACAATGTCAAATCGAATTGGTTATCAATTTAAACTCCAGAAGCAAAAATTGACAAAAGCCCTAAATTTTGGGCAAGAAGAGCTGAGATTCAAAAAGAGATGGCCAAAATGAATAGAAAATTAGAGAAATTTTTTAAAAAACCCAAAATCTAAAAATTAGGTTTCTGCACTTTTTAGGGTTTGCAAAAAATTGCATCCAAGGCTGAGAGTATGACAAGCAAAGGTGCAAAATAAAAAGTGATAGATGACAACATCTCCCAAAACTTCTTATTATACTGCTCTAAATTTCCGTATTACGATATATTCAAGTTATACCATGCAATTATTATGTCATCTTCAAAGGCGCTCATCAACCAAGTGGAAGCAAACAATTGCTTAAATTGAATCCAAGTTGACGGTACTCTATTTTGCATCAAAAGTGTGGACCACCACTACAATGCAATCCCTTTCAAAAAAGTTGTTGCCTTTTGAATTTTGGACAATTCAATGAAATTTCCCCTCGAGTAGGCTATTTCAAACTACTAAATAAAAGTCACACTTTTAATCTATCTTATGTCCCACTAAAAACTTTAAACTTCACTGCTTTATCACCCTCATCATAGTCTTTTGCTTTGCCTTTTAGTGCCAAGTTATAATAGGTAGGTGGCAACAAAAAGGGATGCACTTGATGTAGCAACATTCTGACCTACATTAAATGGTGCATTTACATGACCAACAGCTATTCCAAATATACGAAGCTACATAGATGTACTACCAAACATACCACTTTGTGCCCCAAACATCATGCCAACAATGCTATACATTGAGTTTTACATTCTACTTGCCATGCCCGAATACATTGGACCTTCCATACCCTACATAGGTGGTTGCATTTCCATACATTCGCATGGCTAAAGCAATGCCAACCCTTGCTTGGAAAATTCATCCACCTCCAAAATACCCCAAGTGGCATTAATATGCATCCCTTGCTATCCATAACCCATTGGATTCCCACTTTCAAGCTGGTCTTACATTTGCATCAAGTGCTCCATCGGTACCGATTGATTTTGCTCATTGGCTACATTTGGAACACCATGAGGCTGCATAGGCTCTTCTTTCAATACATCTTGCTATCCCAAAGCTCCAAAAGATATCTTCGTTTTCTTGCCTTTGCTGTCCTATGATGAGTTTAAGAATCATGTCAACTGCGGATCCTTTCCCATTGGGTAAAGATATTAGTTTTTTTCCTCAATCATAGTTACCAAGGGTTTTTTAAATGGAAGATATGAAACGGGTTACATAGATTTCATACGAGTTTCCTAAAGCATTAGAAACGAGTTTCATTCAAGGTGGAAGACAACTATCCTGAGACTTTATACGTACACAGTATGACTCATATGATTTAATTTATCATAATTCAAAATCCTATACAATGCAAATGCAGATTCAACATAGCATCCACATATACATGCATCATGGTCCATTGTCTGTGATAATATTAGCTTTAATTATAGAGCAAGCCATCAATATATACATGCATCATAGAAAACAACTCAAGAAAATTCCTTACAAACAATATCAATGTCCATGTCAATATGTCAAACAAATCCATGACAAATGTTGACTACATAAGTTCGAACACATTTTTTAGGATTGGGCTTTTTGGGAAATTAAAAATAGGTGTTTATTAGGTTTCTGAAACGCTGGAGTATGAAACGAGTTTCTTAACCTTATGAAACAAGTTTTTGGCAACTATGTCCTCAACACATCCTTAAACCAATCATCATATTCTTCATCTTTTTGCTGGTCTTCAACATCAAGAGGCCTAGAAGAACCGATATTTTGATCTACACCAACATTATCAACTTGTTGCCCATATTGAGTGCCTTGCCCAAGATCAAGCATGCACTTTCCCTTCATTTTGTGAATTTTCAAACTGAGAGGCATCATTACTACTTGAGCCCGTCTCATTACACAAAGAATGCTTACTGTAGCACTAAAATTGATCACCAAATTCAACACATGCAATGCTTCTAACTTCCAATCAAAGCCATAAGCCCATCCATTCAAGGAAGTTGATACTTTTCTGATGGTTTTAACCATTTAGTGCTGTGGTCGACTAGTGCATGATGCTCGCTGACCTGAACTTGTTATGGCATTATTTTATGCCTATTTATACAGCACCCTCCTCTCGGTCAAATTATTCATTCATCACATGTAGATTCCCAATGCAAATCCTGTTGAAGAGAGGGAGCCGTTGCCAATGCCCACACAGCTAGCAACTCACTGTTGTATACGACTGTCTTGTGTTTGGTATATGGATTCCATTTCCCGAGCTTAGTGTTCTTTTGTTTTCTTTTTTTTCTCCTCTCTCATGTGCAATCTATTACAGCAATCTTCTACACTTCCATCGCTGCACCCACTTCTAACATGGTATCTGACATCTATGTTCGGATTCCAAATACTGTTTTCTGCTGTAGACAGCCTGCCCTCACACTCTTTTGCTGCTGATCAGCCTCCTACTGTCTATTGCAGCCCAGGCAACCTATTTCTGCTGCAAATCAGCCTCATTTTCTGCCCCTAAAGCCTGCCTTTTTAATCCCAATTGCCTGTGCTTTTTATTTTCTGCACTGTTTTAATGCTGACACCTTCATTTAAAGCTTGTTTGTCTCTGTTTTGATCTGCAACTTCCGCATTTTGAGCATTTAATGCTTGTGCAGGCTGGGTAACAGTGTTTTCAGCCTTCAAACAACGACCCTGCTTCTCTCAGCTTTTGTAGTTATTTACTAATCAGCTCCTCTTTACTCATCTGAACTCGACAAGCGTGCATTTTGTGTTGTGTTTGGCTGTACTCTCTCTCTCTCTCTCTCTCTCTCTCTCTCTCTCTCTCTCTCTCTCTCTATATATATATATATATGTATATATATATATATATATATATATATATATATTCTTTATCTTCTCTTCCTATCCTCTCCAAATGGCACCGCCCTGATGTTCTACTAATGAAAAAACTTCACTGCCCTAATTAATTTAACATGGAGTGCTGTTATGAAAGCATGGTTCGTACAGAGCACGTATGGTACATGGTTTCTCGAGCTATTGAGTGTCCTCAACCTCCCACTCCTCTTCTTGATGATTGGGACCAAGATAGCCATGAGGAAGCCATGCTCACATGGGATTCCAATGATGCCACTATGTATTCTACTCTTCTCCAATGTATCTCTAGAGAGGCTCTACCAATAGTCACCTCTTGAAGGCCATCTTTGGTGGTATGGGAGAAGCTTCAAATGTTGTATGAGGCTGCTTCAACCATGTGTACAATTACCCTCTATGGAAAACTCTAACCGATGAAGTTTGAGCTAAAGGATACCATTCAACCATTCTTCCTTCATATAACACAAGTACAGGATCAACTTCCACACATGCAATCCGCACTTCCAAAGGCTCATCTTGTTGGGACTATGTTTATGTTGTACAAACTCCTTCGGAGTTTAATGGAGTAGCCAATGCTTTGCAAGCTCAAAGCTCTTGGATGCTAGTAGGCTTTACACATATGTGCTCGATGCTGCTTCAACATGAGGAGTCTTTGTGGTTACAAGGAAGGCTTTCATCTCAGTATGGTGGCTCCAAGGAGGCATTTGCAACTTCAAAGAGGGGTGATAGAAGGGACATCCGTGCAAGAATTGTAAAGAGTTAGCAACTTTCCAAAGAAGGAGAAAAAGAAGCATGATACGAATTATTCCCGCCGAGTCATCCTCCTCTGACTCCAACTTGGATCCTCTGACCAAGGCAAAGGCCAAGGCATACAAGCGATCCTCTTCTCCAAATCAAGGAAAGGGCTTGGAAGCCCCTCTTGCTTCTACTGCTTTCTAGTACAAGTGATGTAGTCATTTCTCAAGACTCCAATGCCAGAGAGGGAGTCAAAAGGTGAGATGGATTAGGTGAGCCTCATCTATACAAGTATACAAGTGCAAAGGATACAGAGAGATACTTCCCTTCCATGTTGACTAAAGTCTCGTAATTTTTGAAATCCTTAAGCTAGGATTGGCATCTAAGTTCATGATGGATTGTTTCTTGACAAAGCAAGATTGACTCCTAGTTGAGGTCACATGAGGGGACACTTTGGCAATCCAACCAAAGGCGGAAAATCCATCTTCATGCTACGACCAGGCATTGTTTGACAAACATATAGAGCTGTTATAATTCTTCTCTATTTCAAGTTCTACTACAATCAACATTGACATCAAGTTCTCTCCAAGCCACCTTGGTAGTGGCTTCATCACCCAATGCTTGGGTATCCATTGTTCTAGTTTAATGGTCTTTGTTGTATGGACTATGATGAGTCATCGTCATTGTATTGTATCAAATCACCCATGATTTGAAAGAGAGTGTTGGTAGTTTAGTCAACTCATTGAGTGAGTATGGGCATGTACACTTATGGGCTAGGCACCATAGATATTTTAGGTCTTTTTAATTGTCATTTTGTTAATGGTTTTGGCCATTTATTGCCAATCGACTCGTGTGTGATGTTAACTAACCTGATCTATACATTATTTTACACTCGAAACCAACCTTTCTCCTTGCATAAGTTGGTAAATAATCCAATTAAGCACTAATTACAGTAGTTAACAAATTCACAAAACCTTCTTTGCTGATCCAAGTGCCTCTAGTGCCTCTTGCTATCAAAATTGACTAGCAAGCCTCCAAATCAATTTGCCCCTTAGTTTGCTTGGGGATTTTTCTTAGTTTGCTTGGGAATCGACCTTCACCCTACTTCTTGAAAGACAAATTCAGCCCAAACTCTAATATTGGATAGCTAACTCTTGAATCTTCTTGAAATTTCTCAAATTCAACTAGATTTCAAGTCCTAGGACCTCAATTCTGAGCACACATCTCGAGGCAACTGACAAAACCTTGATTTCTGCTATAAATTAGCATTTACAATAGAGATTGATTGAAATCTTTTCCTCTGATGACTCAAACTGCTAAAAAATATTAAGATAACTTAAGAGATGAATGAGAGATGAGAGAAAATACTATAGAGAGAAATTTCAAAGTTTCATCACGAGAAACGCCAAAAAATTGTTGTTGCCCTACTCAAACAACCATGGAAGCTATCACCTATAGCTCAAGACCTCTAGAAAGACTGTTGTCCCCTCTTATATATTGTCATTTGCACTAGAAGGACCTTTGACTGTTATTAGTTGCTTCTAGAGGGCTTCAGACAACTATCACATGCTGTAGAACCAATCCCTTGTAGTTGCAAATCACATCAGAAATCTTTCCTTGCTCTCTACCAACCTCCTACTCTCACAGAATGGCTGAAGTAAGCTTCCATCAACCCCTAGAAACATCTTTCCCATTTGCATGGGCAAGTTTTGCCAAGTGATAACCTTCTATTCCCATTTTTCAACATTATTCAGCTTGTTAAATAAATTTTTAAAATATCAATGTTAAAAATTAATTTAATAATTATTTTTTTGTTTAAAAAATTAATTTCACCAACAAATAATTAAATTAGCTAAACCAATTTGTTCTCCAAGAATTCCTAAGCAATTCTTAGCCCTTAGACCGGCATTAATTAATTAATTAATACCTAGTCTCTAATGTCACTTTTGACATTAGTGGCCAATAAATTGATCTAGGTCCAAATTTCACACTACATACCACCTAGTACTTGTAAAGCACGATTTATTACAACCTTTGCCTTTGGCACCCAATACATTCTCGAGGTCCTTGACTTGTCACCATGAAATAATTGCCATGTGCATCACATGTGCTAAATAACCTTGCACATTTAACTAATATCTTAATGAAATGTTATCGACAAGATTAAAGTATCTCAAAATTGATCACAAACTGCGATAAATGTGGTATCAAACTAATTGCAAAATTTAATTAATAACTAACGCAAAACTAATGCAAAATTAATCCCAAAAGTAACCATGAATGGTTCTCAAACTAATCAAAAACTGAGCTAAAATTAATCTCAAAACTCAATCGCAAATTCATGTTCAACTACTCATGAGCTGACTATTCCAAACTAATACAAAATACACTAAGTAATGACCATATGGCAAACATACTATCAACACAGTACCTGTTGAGCTAAAATATGCATTACTTGCTGATTAGCCTCTTAAACAGCCCCAAAACACACTAAAAATGCTCGTTTAGAGTAAAACCCTAAAACAAGGAGCGGTTCAAGAGAGTTCAATGGAAACCCTCAAACGGTTCGAGAGAGTTTAGTGGAAACCCTAATTTTTGGAGCACCCTTTCACATCTATAAATAGACAGGCTGCCCCTATTTAACCATCATCCTTGTTTGCAGGTTACACCAGCCCACACACCCTTTACTACTATTAGCGCCCAATTTCCAGCCTGCAGCTCGCCTCCATCTGTTGTCCAACCATCATCGACTGCAACCACATTATCTTCAGCCTATCCATTGCTGTAGGCGACAACTCTCGACGGCTGGCGACTACTCCAGACTATTGTTCAGTCTGTTGTCCATCATCTCCAAGGTCAGCCAGTCTACGTTTTCAACATTGCAAGCCCTAATACTCTTAGACACTGTTTCAGCCTGCTATTTACAGTAGACTGTGCACAGCTCCTAGTCTCTGATCGATGGTACACTGTTGCATCTACCAGTTTCCAGCCTCCAAACTGCTACGTTTTGGTGACCAACCTGTTGTCATTCACTATTCAGCACTCCTACACTCCGACTGGTGATCACAGACTTGGGATCCGTCTTCGGTTGACGTTACACTCCAACTGCTCTGCCCTTGAGCACACTGTACACTCTTACATTCATTTACAGCATTCATTCACTTCAGAGTTGTGTTCTCTCTCTCCCTTTTTCTGTTTGTGTTTGAGTTTTGAGTTTTGCGTTTAGGATTTGAGTTTTGCCCTCTGTGTCGGTGTCTATCTCTCTGTGTTTCTCTCGTGGTCGTACGCTTTGCATCTTCCCCTTAAGCATTGCAATGCTTTATACTTTCATATTGCTAAAATTCCAACTTAACTAATATGCAACATTTCATCATGTTGACTAGCCCCTTATGTACACCTAACATGCTAGGAGCACCAAATGCATAAGAAAACATTCATGTTTACATACTTCGAACCATTGCAATATGACTATGCATGGGAATTTACATACTACCAACCATACCAACATACACTTTTTCGTACATTGCATACATTACTAACTACATTTTTTCTCATAAGCAATACTATATGGAACATTTGCATGACCGTCATTAATGCCATGAGTCTGAACACAATGGGTTGTAAATATGAATTGCCAAACTTACCACTTTGTGCTCCGATATCATGCCAACATCGTTATATATAGAGTTATGCATATTACCAACCATAGTTGGATACATTGAGTCATAGCATGAAAACTAGTGCCACCACCAAAGTACCCTAACTACCCCATCATTGTATGCATGCCTTATTGTCCTTAAAAAATTGGATTGGCACTTCAAAGTTGGCCTTGCATATGCACCGATTGCTCCACTTGCATCATTTGCATATACTCCCTACCCACCTTTAAAACATCGTGTTGCTGTGTTGGCTCTTTCTTTGATGCATCTTCCTATCTCGAAGCTCTCAAAGATGATTCTCTTTTTATCTTTGTTGCCCTCTTTTAAGGGTTCGAAAAGCGTATAAACTGAGGATCATTTGCCAATTGTATAAACATTTCAACTACTCTACCTAGCTAATCTTTAAACAGGTCATCAGATTTCTCTTGCTCTTGCTAGTCATTAGTTTCTGAAGGCTTCGAAGAACCCACATTTTGGTCTAAACCAACATTATCAACTTGTTATCCATGTTGCGCATCTTGTCTAAGATCAAACATTGCATTTTTCACAACACTTTGTGAATTTTCAAATTGAGAGGCATCATCCTTGCTTAATCCCATCTAACTATCTGAAGACATTATTGATGTAATACTTAGCTTAATACAATTTCAGCACAAGAGCAAAGCTTCTGACCTTCAATCACGTACCTTGAGCCTACTAATTCAAGGAAATTTATGGTATCCAAAGGATATAACCATGAAACCAACCTTCCTCCTCGGATAGGGTGGTAAATAACTTCATGAAGCACTAATTACAGCAATTAACAAATTCACACAACTGAAATGCACACTTTATCATACAATCTTAGACATTGAACAACCTATTCGTCCCAAAACTAGCGTTCCTTGTGGTATTTCTTTAACTAAGATCCTCTGACCTCCTCTGCTAATCCAAGTGCCTCTTGCTGTCAAAATTGACCAACAAGGCTCCAAACCAATTTGCCCCTTGGTTTGCTTGGGAATTGGCCTTCACCCTGCACCTTAAAAGACAAATCCAGCTCCAAATCTAATATTAGCTAGCTGGCCTCTTGAATCTCTCTAAAATTCCTTAATTTCACCTACTAGAATTCAAGTCCTAGGACCTCAATTTTGAGCACACATCCAAAGGCGGCTGTCAAAACTCTAATTTCTACTGTAAATTAGGATTTACAACAAAGATCGACTAAAATCTCTTCCTCTCATGGCTCAAACTCGTATATTAATTCTAATCTCATTTTCCAAGTGGCAACCTTCTAATCTCATTTTTCAACATTATTTAACTTATTAAATTAATTTTTAAAATATTGATTCTAACATTAATTTAATAATTATTCTAGTGCTTAAAAATTTAATTTCACAAATCAAAGATTTAATTTGCTAGACCAATTTGTCTTCCAAGAATCCTTGAGTAATTATTAGCCCTTAGACTGGCATTAATTAATTAATTAGTGCCTAGTTTCTAATGTCTCCACACTGATATTAGTGGCCAATAAATTGACCTAGGCCCAAATCTAGTATCGAGTATCACCTAGTACCTATCAAGTATAACTTATTACAGCTTTTGCCTTTGACACCCACTGCATCCTCAAGGTCCTTGGCCTGTTACCATGAAATAACTACCATGTGCATCACATGTGCTAAACAATCTTACACATTTGTTCAATATCTCAAGATTAGAGCCTTTGTAGTCTTAGTTGGTCCTTGAGCAACCAAAGTGTACCCATCGACCAATTACCCTAGTTGCTTTGGGGTGGGACTTCTTGGGGCAAAAGGGATGACCTTTGCTTGACCATCCCTCTTGGTTCCCGTTTTGGGCTTGAGAAGGGGTGTTTTAAGCTAAAAAATGTGCATTACACATCAAAACCCCATTAGCTCGTTAAACAATACCAAAATTCGGATGCAATTAGCATGCTTTAGTGTCCTTAAGCAAACCCACACACTTTTGGTTGGTTCCATCTCTTATATAGAGTATGTGTTAGCTCACTTGCATCCTCAATTCTCCCTTTGCAATCCAGCCTTAGCATTTCTCCAACCACTGCCATGATCATCTACTATTGCCACCCTAATTATCTGGTAGCCGCCATCATCTGAGTTTGGTTCCAGCCTGCTGTCACCATCAAATCAGCCCTTTTGCGACTGCTCTAGCCCCTGCCAGCCAGTGTCCAGCTGCCGCCCTGATCGTCCGGCCTCACAAACAGCTCTGCTCTTTTCTCAGCAGGCAGCCTCATTGTTGTTCATCGCCTGGAGAACATCTGCACAGCTGCATTTTGGTCCAGCAGGCAGCCCTGTTGTTGTACAGCATCTAGAGGCTCATGATACTGCTGCCTTTTATCTCCGACATCATCATTCATCTAGAGACTGTGGCCAGGGTGTGCATTGCTACATTTACCTTCTCCAGCCTCAGAGATCTCCTGTATTTTGTTTTCCAGCCTGCTGCCCTATTGTTCACAACCTTCTACATCAGTCTACTCCATGGACTGGCCTACAACTGCTGTGTTTCATCACCCTCAACTCCAGTCTACTGCATATTTCACCATCTTCTGCCTCAACATGGTGGTCGCTGCACTCAATATCCATCACCGGAGTATGACACTCTCTGATATTCGTCCCTCATCCCACTCCCACAACCATCAGCTGTTGGACTCTACCTTTGAACATTTTGTGCATACATGTATTCATTCATTTAATCGTCATTCAGCTTTCTTCATTCATTCAATTTTATCCTCATTCTTTTTTTGTGTCAGTGTCTTTGTTCTCTATAATTCATTCATGGTTGTACACTGTGTATTCTTTTGGAAACCCTAGAAAATTTCCTTCATTTCCAAAAACAAAGATGTTTCCTAGGATAGGAAATGAAGTTTCATGCAGATATGTCAACATGACACCAAAAGGTGAATACAACTAACCCATGAATTGTGATAAATCTGATCCTGGATAAAAGTAAAAGGGTAAAAAAGCAAGGAAATATTTGGCTATTCTACTTGTGAAGGGGCTCCCACTATCCCAGATCATCAATAGGATTGAGTTGGAGTGACCTGAACATATCAATAATATCCCTCTATCAATGTGGATCTTTGCGTAAAAGTCCTAACATGGCTTGGATCCTCATGTAGACAGATGGATGCTGAGGACCCCCTCTGCTGGTACTGTATTGGCTCTCAAGAAATCTGTAAGTATACATTGGCTCCTACCTTACATCACGGCCACTATACATCCAGGCCTGGCACATTGAAATCAATGCCTGCAAAGGCAAAGACAAGGAGCCTCAAGCATTTCTAGTCGAGCCAGGATCTAACAGAATAGACAAAATTCATTGTGGGTAACATCCTCTAATCTCATTACACATGCACGCACAGAGAGACAATGAGATAGAAAGCTTGCACATTCTTCTAAGCAGATTAATGCAGTGATGTATGAAGATGGATACATAAATGCATAGTTGTTTGGCATTACAACAAAGTCTTTAAGCTATATCCTTGATTGCTTTCAATTTCCTGCTGATGTTATGAACACATAAGTCAGTTTCAATCTATAATCTGTCAAAAAAATTCATTAGCCGCTGCTTATGGTGCCACTTTAACTTTAAATAAGTTCCATAGGCTTTCTGCCTTTTAAATATGTTGAACCCCCCTCCCTCACACCCCCCCCCCCCCCCCAGGTAGCCGTTTTCTCTGATTCAAGACAATAGGATTGTGAAGCCAACCATGAACAGTGAACTGCAACGTCAAGTTTATAAAATAGAACTTACAAGGTTCCCCGGATGCATTCTTAAATGTTGACAACACTCCCAGTAGAATCTTCAACATTCCAGGAGGCTTCACACCAGCACGGATTTCCCTTTGTGCCTAGTGCAAAGAAAAGGAAATAAGGAGTATGATCCGAACTTAATACGATTTAATACTGTGAATCCACCCATGCACATAGCAGCTAGCATGGACATACACATACATTTTCCTAAGCTTTCATCTATTCTTGATAAGGGAGCTGTTTTAACACATCTAGCTACTATATGCTTTGAAGAAAGAGCTGTTGTATTATAGCTAACTGGTTGACATTCCAAAATGGCCGCTCAAACCAGAAACGAAGGTAGTATTTTTTGTGTGCACAAACACTCATCAGGCGCCACCTAGGCATACAATTGATGTTTATGACAACGGACTGCAGTAAAAATTCTCAACACATCTGGAAAACCATCCAGTACCACACTAAACATGGTGAACATGGAATCTACCATTGCAGAATTTTAAACTAGCATTTTTGTATTAACTCTACAGGGCACTGTGATACTTCAGACAGTTGTATACTAAAAAGCAAGAAAATAGCCTGCTAATCATAAAAACATGGTTGAAATTACTATTATTATCAGAACGTCTCTTGTTTGCAACTCAAGCTGTAGCAGAAAGTTGATGGTGAGACTACAAAGACAATATACCTGCATCCGCACTCTTGCCAGCTCTATTGGGGAACAAATGATGCAAGCCAGTGACCTAGCTGCTGAACCTGCTATCAAAGGTGCATATGGATAAAGTTGAGGCCAGTTCTTGCGTGAGTATCTTTCAAGAGAATCACGGAACATATCATAGCATGGCAAGTAGATCCCAACCTGCACAGCAGCACCATGCTGTTATACCAGTGAACAACTAACTTTCCTGTGCTGTGTGAAAAGGAAATACCAGGAAGGCACTAATTACTGCTTTCATTGGTCACTTACTGTGGGAATTGCAAGTGCAAGGCCAGCATTTGTGCCCCTCCAAAGTCTAAGAACACCTTCCTGCAAAGCCCCAGATACAGCAATCAAAACCAACCTTCAAGATGACTTAGAGAGATCTGAATGTGCAATTGCATGAGACAGACTTTGTACCTGACGAATTATTTTGTGGAAGACATCAAATGTACCATTGTATCTAAAACAAGCTGGAGGGCAAAGAGGTTGCCCCCCAGAACCTCCACCACGCGGGCATACACGAGGACACTTTTCATAGTTCAAAAAGAAAGCAAAAAGTACCAGCAAAAGATCAGGTTGTAATACAAATATGAAGATGTAAAGCGCAAACATTAAAAACATGAGCTTGAGCATGGAAGCAAAACCGCACTGGGTTATGTAACAATGCAACTAGAGAAAAGGCCTTTTCTCATACACATACAGTAGGGCTTACCACAACCTCAGCATTCCAACTGCCCATTCGGCTCCTTGCATATTGGTAGGGATCACCTGCTGCTTGTGCTTGCAGCCTGGTCTGGAATCAACAAAAGTGCCAAGCATATCAGACATACTAGGGTACTGAATTTCAGAATGTAAAAGAAATGAAACTCAGAATTCCTTTCTTGCTCCTCTTGTTGGGGATGGCATGGCAAAGAACAGATTTGGGCAATTTAACTTTTATATTTTTCCTTGTTTACTTGAATTTTCTCTTATTTTTTCGATTTTAAATAGATTAAAGTGAGAATTCTAAAGCAAGAACAAAAAAGAGTGCCGTCTGTGGAAAGCCTTGAAAAACGGTGGACGATGAATCATGACCCAGGGAGGAGATTCAGAACATGGTCTTTGTTCAAGTGATCAAAATGAGTAAAACGCACATAATATGGGGTTGGATTATTCCATTGAAGGCTCTCTCTCTCTCTCTCTCAAGTGAGCTCTTTTCTTTTCATCATTTACAAGATGGCAACATATAATCAACATTCAGAGTACAAGTGGAATACGAGAAGGAGAATCAAGAAGAAGACAAGGAGAAGAACAACAACAAGGAGGAGACCTGAGAAGACCACAAAAGAAGTTGCAAGGAGGAGGAGGAGGATAAAGGCGTGTCGACTCTGGACAGGGCGGCAAGCATGGCGCATCTCCCAATCCTTGAGGACATCAAACTTTGCCATCACCACAATAATTATGGGAGGTCTAAAATGCTTCCCAAGCTTGAGGCCCCTGGCCCCGCCACTTTGTAGGCCGGGTGGTTGCCGTTCACACCACAAAGCAGATTCGCTAACGAGCACCTATCCACGTTCTCCATGCTCACTAACAAGGTCCCCGCCAGCCATAGCTCTACCAGCATTTGCTCATCATCATCGAAGAAGGGGAACAACAACATGTGCACCAAGAACTGAATAATTGTGGTCTTATCTATATATTGAATCTCTAGCACTTGAATAGTGGATGGTATCAATATAGTTCAAACATTGCTACTGGTTTACAAGGATCATACAAAGATGTCTATAGGATTGCTGAAGCCAGAGATAAGCACCTCCCAAGATGAGAAATTTGAGCATTTTAAGCCATTGTCCATTGTCTTCCTCTCTAGTTTTTAGGACTCCCTTCCTTTCCTTGAGGCTCACAGCTTGGCTTTGTGTCAACCTTTTTATGCAAAATAAGACTTCACTTTGCATGGTATTTGTTGATACCATATGATCCGTAGCCTATAGCACGTGTGATACGTACATACTAGCCCATTAGGTGATTAATCAATATTGAAGTGATGCTTCTAGGCATCGCCGTGCTTGTAGTCCTAACTCCTCATTGTCAATGTATAAAATTGCCTCGATGCAAGCATGAACTTGCATGACGCCAATTGTGATCCCCCAATATGAAACCAATACCCAATACCTATGTGATTGTCTCAAATGCATATGCATGTGCATGATCAATCCCACATGGTATTTCTTGTGTGCTCAATTATACAAAATTATCATGTGTGCTTGATTGGAAGACAAACTATGTGGTCCATTAATTGATTAACTAGGTGTTCAATTGAATATACGAGTATGAGGGTGATGCCTTATAGCAAGCATGAGGCCGATGGTTGCTTTAACATGTGTTCCCAATCAATGAAGTATAAGGGTGACTGGTCAAATAGTAGGCACAGGCCTATGTCGCTTGTGTGGGTGAGCCACTAAGGTAGTCGAGTGAGTGATTGTCGGACTACGCACTTGATTTGAGCAACTGTGCTTCATTGGTTGATAGAAGGCCAACTACCTAGTCCTAAGGCCATGGCACGTGGCTGATTGCAAAGGTCTTTTAAAGCCAATGAAGAGTGTAAAGGCTATGGGGCCCCAACATTGGCTAAATGCGTGATCTAATATAGCTAATGTAGTATGTGCTAGTTTAGACCACGTGATATAGTCTATAGATGATTTAATGTATAGTTACTATAGCATACTCTAGTTTACTTGATGCAATATAGTTAACTACGTCATATAGATAACATAATATATAGTTGAGATAAGTATAATATACATGGCAAGTTTTGCCAAGAGACAACCTTCTAATCCCATTTTCCAACATTATCCAGCTTATTAAATTAGTTTTAAAATATTAATTCTAAAAATTAATTTAATAATTACTCTAGTGCTCAAAAATTTAATTCCACTAATAAATAATTAAATTGACTAGGCCAATTTGTCTTCCAAGTATCCCTAAGCAGTTATTGATCCTTAGACTAGCATTACTTATTTAATTAATGGATGGTCCCTAATATCACCAAACCACCGACATTAGTGGCCAATAAATTGATTTAGGCCCAAATTTGACACCAAGTATGACCCAGTACCTATCAAGCATAACTTATTACAACTTTTACCTTTAATATCCACCACATCCTCAAGATCCTTGGCTTATTACCATAAAATAACTGCTATATACATCACATGTACTAAACAACCTTGCACATTTGATTAATAATTCAATCAAATGTTATAAACAAGATTAAAGCATCTCAAAATTTCACATCCACGCGACAGACCTTCCCCTTGAAATTGTTGCAATCATCCTTAATTACACTACATTGTGCCAAAGAAAAAGCGTACTGCACTGGAATTTCAACAAGGCATCACAATCACAACATTAACCATTTTTGTCTAATCGGACATCTAACCATGCAATATGCTCGAATCCTACTAAAAATTTCCAACCAATATCTACATAACATAAATTGAAAAGTAATTCAAACAATTACTAGAAACCCATGGAATGCATCGTAACTGATGTTTTTCAATTGTTCTAATTTCAAAACCATAGTAAAGCATATTCTTAGTATAAACCATGGTTGAAACTATCTAGTATAAATGGCATTTACTAATATGTCATTGTCTCCATGGAACCAACTGTAAACCATTGAAAACTAAGCATAAACTAATCATAAATTGATCGCTTACTAATCTGAGAGCTAATCATAGTCTGCTACAAATGTGACCCCAAACTAACAGCAAAATCTAATTAGAAACGGATGCACAAATTGATGCAAAATCGATGGTTCTCAAACTATCAAAAATTGATCAAAATTTTTGTCTCAAAATTAAGGCAAAAACTCATGCCAAACTAATCATAAATCAATGCAAAAGTATAGTTTTAATACTCGGGTGAAACTCATACTCATTCGCATACATCTCACAATGATTAGTACACTGAGCAATGACCTCGTAGCAAATATACTATCAACACAGTACCTTGGATGCATGCTGAATACATCCTATATTCACTATATACGAGAGTTGTCCACAATTGAAGTGAAAGTACTACCTCACCCTTGAGCATTCTTGATAAAGCTGAAACAACTGAGGATGGTCCACCAAGTCATCCTCTTCCATCCACTTTGCATCTATTGGTGAAACAATACTGAAGCTTCTCCAAGAAACATATAGAAACTTTACCTCTAACTTTACTTAACTCAAAACCTCCACTGGGTTATAGACCTTTCTTTCCCTTAAAGCATTGCAATGCTTTATACTTTCACATTGCTACAATTCCAACTTAACTAATATGCAACATTGCATTAAGTTGATTGGCTCGTCGTATATTTGATATGCTACGAGCACAAGATACATTAGGCATCATTCTTATTTGAATACTTTGAAACCATTGCAATGTGACTGCATGAAAATTTACACACTAGCAATCGTAACAAGATACATTTTTCCATACATTACATGCATTATAATATAAGCAACATCTTTCCTCGTAACAAACACTATACACAGCATTTGCGTAACCAATATTAATAACATTGCCAAAATTGCCACTTTGTGCTCCAACATCACATCAGCATTCTTACACATGGAGTTATACATATTACCAACCATAATCAAATACATCAGTAACTAGACTGCCATATAATTGCATCCATGTCTTGTTGCCCAAAAAGCATTAGATTGACACTTCAAAGTTGGCCTTGCACATGCATTAATTGCCTCACTGGCATCATTTTCTTCTACTCACTATCCACAATTAGAACATCATGCTATTGTATCGGCTCTTCCTTTGATGTAGTTTGCTATTCCAAAGCTCTCGAATATGATTTTCTCTTCTTGTCTTTGTTGTCCTCCTTTAAGGATTCAAAAAGCGCATAAACTGAGAATCATTTGTCAATTGCATAAACATTTCAACTATTATCCTTAGCTTATCTTTAAATCGGTCATCAAATTCATTTTCCTCTTGTTGCTCATTAGCTTCAAAACGCCTAGAAGGACCCACATGTTGGTCTAAACCAACATTCTCAACTTGCTGCCCATGTTGTGTGCCTCATCCAAGATCAACCATTGCAATTTCCCCAACACTTCGTAAATTTTCAAATTGAGAGACATCATCCCTGCTTGATCCCATCTCACTATCTGAAGACATTCTTGTTGTAATACTTAGCTGAATACAACTTCAACACTAGAGCAAAGCTTTTGACCTTTAATCAAGCGCCTCAAGCCTACCAATTCCAAGAAATGATAGTACCCCAACAATGGAGCCATGAAATAACTACCATATGCATCACATGTGCTAAATAACCTTGCACATTTGATTAAATTTAATCAGATGTTATAAGCAAGATTAAAGCATCTCAAAATTTCACATCCCCGTGACAATGAGAGCCATAAGATGATCATAACCACCATTTAAAAAGACAAACAAGTTTCTTGAAAATTCTTTCCTTGCTCCTCAAAATCCTTGCTTTGACCAATACAACTATCGCACAATCAAATTCACAAGGTGGGCAATTGCTAGCATTAGAGAGAGATATCGCTAACTCCTCCCATCCTCCAATTTTGCCAAGCTTCCCCTCAACCTTTGCCTCCAAAGATCTATGAAAACCAAGCAAAGAGTCTCTCAAAGTGCCAAAGGAGCTTCATGCCACTCTTGCTCCTAGCATAGTAGAGGGGCTCAGCTAGATAAGGTTCCAAGTTTCCAAAACCACACTTAAGCTTTATAGGTCAAGATATAAAGAAGTGGCCATTCACAAAGGGCTAGATTACATATGCAAAACAATAGGTTGTGCTTTCTAAATTAAGTATGTGCCCTTAGTTTGAATCCATACATAGTATTTTGTATATAGCTACATGTGCTTTTATCATTGAAGGACTTATCAATAAAGTCATGCCACATACCATTGGTCTATTAATAATTTTGATTTTGCAAGTCTATGCTATATACACATAGCAAGTGATTGTTAAAATAGAGGTATCCTTTGAAACCAACATGCATTCTCTACAAGCCAATATCTGCTCTATTCCCTCAAGTTTGTGAAGTATGGTACTAAGAGTTGAAGCCTGTGTAGTTCACAACAATGTAGAGTGAAAAACAAGGGAAGACACAACCCCCATCTTTGTAAGTTCCAGTGAGGACTGTGTCAACTCTCCATGCATATGTTATCAAAAGATGATGTACCAATGAGACAGTAGGGTTTGAGAGAAGAAACACAAAGTGAACTCGACAAACATGGAGAAAAAAAAGGAAAAGAGAAAAAATTGTGATGAATGCAATGATAAAGACCTGAATCATGGAGTAAATGTGATACAAGGAAACAAAAGCATCATAGCACAAGGAAGATGATAAAGATAACCACAAACCGCAATGTCATCCTAAAGGGGTGTGAGGATAGTAAAAAGGCTGGAGAAAAGAGGTAACAAACTGAATGAATCAGCCGTGAGGAATGAATGAGAGAGTGGCCTATAAATAAGCATTGTCAGTCTAGGATGGCGCCCTACGCAAAACGCAAGCTGTGAGTGAAGAGTGAAGGGTTTCTCAACACCCCCTTTCAAGCCCGAAAAGGAAAACAAGAAAAGAGTAAGGTGGAGATGCAATGCTACATGCTGGAGAATGCTCATGCAGCAAGTGCCACTTGAACAATGTCCCTCGTGAAAAAATTATTCACTTGTCCAAGCGCCCTAGTATAAAGATGATGAAAACATCCAATGCATAGAAGAAATGTCAAACTTTGTGTGGTGCCGAGAACCATACGGATGTGCCCGTACTCAATCTCGGGAGATGGCTCCATGTCGACCAAGGGATAAAGAAGATCCGCCTTGTAATCTGAGAATACCATCTAAAAGGAAACCTTAGATAGTCAAAAGACCCTCTGAGAATACCATCTAAAAGGAGACCTTTGAAGATAGTCAGAAGACTGGATGAGCTGTAGAACCCGAAACTCAACCTCAAGAGAGAAGCCACTAGCTCCGTGACTCCATGCTGGAAGGAATACGAACGCCTAGCCACCAAGTCACTGCTGAAGACCCTAGGGCCCCGATCTAGATAGATCCTTTAGATCTTAGGTATGAGTAGAGAACATGACTGCTCAAAGAAAAGCCACTCCTCGAAAGTGAAAGGTGGTGGTATGTGAAGAACTTCATGGCATGAAGGAGTAAAAAGTAAAAGCCCCCTGTGAAGCCAAAGAAAAACTGAAAGAACCTCTCTGAGAGCGAAGTAAAAAAATCCCCCTCTGAATCCCAGTCTAAGAGAAAGGAAATCCAACCACTCATAGCTCACAAACTACGAAGCATTAGATAATGAAAAAAGTGTTGCCGGTCGTACCGAATAAGGTATCCATGGCTTAGAAGAAGCAACCGAAAAACATCCCAAAGTGACCTCTCGAACCTGAGTGGAACAGGTGGAGAAGATGGTAGCTCAAGATGAGCCAAGGAGTAGAAAACAATCATGGGCTCTCAAGAGAGTGGACTGTGGAGAAGATGTGGGCCGTGGAAGCCACTGTATCCGAAAGTGGATGGGAAAAACCTCTGCACAGTGGGGTGGTCTCCAAGAGGGCTTATCACCTCATAAGATCTTAGAGCTTCTGTGTGCCCGAAAGGACTTAGGGTGCGTCGGGTGTAGCTTATTACCTTGAGCATAATACTCTGATAGCCGATACAGAACGACCTCTGTGGCCCAAAAAGGAGAGATAGTACAAGGAGTGTCTGGTGAAAGACATACTCTGGTGAGGTGGAAAACAAAGGTCAATATCGACAATCTTTGATGGAATAACCATTCATGCCGCAGTAGAAACACCTGATAGAAGGGCAATCTATCAGGGGAGACGCCATGGTACCAATATGATAAACAGGATAAGAGAGGGTGAGAGGAAGAAAAAGGATATCTCTCAATACGCAATGGAAATGATGAAAAATCAAATGTTGATATCAAGCATGCCACCGATCTTTGTCTTCTCTAATGAGGATAATCTTTGTGAACAAATGCAATCAAGGAAAGTTGAATCTGATGTAGATGACAATATAAGAGAGAAAAAGACTAAAAACACAAGCAAGACAACTTGCAAAAGAGAGAAATACTAAAAACGCAAGAAAAACCAACAGCAACAGTCAACATGATAAAATCAGCTTCGAACAATGTGTGATAGACTGAAAACACTCGCCAATTTGTTATAGACCACAATTACTAGCTTAGACCGCAATGTCCTCCGCGTCCGAGATGTGAATAACAAGCTGAAATAACTGAAATTTACAAAAACAAGATTGTTTTTTGAGTGAAGAGTGATCAACAACAGTCGCTCTATTATAAACAACTGTAAATTGCGAGTGAAAGGCTAGAAGAAGGATAAGTGAGACTTCAATGTCCTCCACGAAAGGAGAGTGAGCAACAAGCTAAAATCACCTGAAATCTACAAAAACGAGATTTTGATGCAGCGGAAGAAAAAAAGAAGTGGATGTCGAACCTGCCACCAATCTTTGTCGTCACTGGAGTGGAGGATCTTTACCGTTGTTTGAGCAAATCCAACTTTGATGCCATGTCAAAAGATGACTACCAATGAGACAATAGGATTTGAGGAAAAAAAACACACATTGAACTCGACAAACATGGAGAAGAGAAGGGAATAGAGAAGAAACTATGATGAATGGAATGATGAAGTCCTAAATCATGGAGTGAATGTGATACAAGGGAACAAGAGCATCGTAGCACAAGGAAGATGATGAAGATAGCCACGAACCGCAATGTCCTCCTAAAGGTGTGAGGGTAGTGGAAAGGCTGGAGAGAAGAGGTGACAGACTGAATGAATCAACCGTGAGGAATGAATGAGAGAGTGGCCTATAAATAGGCACAATCAGTCTAGCATGGCGCCCCTTTTTGGGGCCGCAAGCCCTAAACGCAAACCCTAAATACAAAATGCAAAAACGCAAACTACAAGTGAATGGTGAAGGGTTTCTCAACATATGTATGGTACTTATCTTGTTCAAAGCAGTGTACTTTCTCCTCTTTTTAAATGCTTATAACCTCTTTGTAAGACAGCCATTACACATGAGAAAGGACCTTCAGCAATTTGCTGCTGCATTAGTCATCTGACCTACTACTGTTGAACTTTGTCCCCACTATGGTGCATTGTCTCCGGGTAGTCCAGAAATATGAATGCCTTCAAAAAGTGCCATATGAGGATCTTAGTGTATGTACCATCCAATAAGCTCTACATATAGCAAATTGGCTACATTAGGGTAAACAGAAATCCCAGCTGATGCCAGGTGTGCACTCAGGCACCGCCAAAATATGCCTGCAGTGCTCACTTGTACATTCTAACTGGACAAGTAAGTCCCTCTGAACATCCATTTGCGACGGTCACTCAAACTTTCCCAACTTTTGGTGACAGACAACAAGATGACATTAGCTACCAATTTCGTCCAACATGTGACTCCATGATCAATTGCATGACAGGCTGGCCGGTTTCTTCCTTGTGCTTCTTGCAACAGCTAAGTGCTACAGATCAATAAGCGACCCTTCCACAACGTGGGATCTACAGATCAATAAGCGACCCTTCCACAACATAAGTGGGAGTTAAAGCTGAGTGAGGTAAGCCCTCAGTGCTTCTCCCATGCCATCCCACATGGAACACTCTAAAGCTTTCCAAGACATACTTTATCTTCTTATGATTGGGGGTCAGTTCACTGAGATTAGGAAAAGAAGAAGACTTGTATTTTAGAACAAATAAGCCAGTCTAGCTTTTACTTTAGAATCAAAATCAAATAAGCCAGTTTACCTTGACAACATCGAGAGGATTGACAATGATGGCCGACAAAACAGCAGCACCCCCAGCCGAGATGGCTCGTTCAGCAAAATCTAAAGTCGGAGGGTCAACCTTGTCTGCAGCATTGTTGGGGCTCGGTGGCCTGGCATGGGGATTGGGGTCGAGGGATGACCCTTCGGCCACCCTGACAGCCGCAGCGTCTTTAATAGTGCTGAACAGGGGTCTGTACAGAGCGGCAAGGCCCAGAGAGGAGGCCAACTCGTCTCTTTCGAACATGGAAGCCCTAAAACTTCTCAAATTTGGAAGCTCTGCGATGCTTCACCTTGCAATCTGGACACGTAGCTTTGTGCCTAGAAAAAGGGAGATAAACAACCGTAAATTTAAAAACCCCATGTCCTTAAACCCTAAACCCTAATACCATGGCAAGAAACAGTTTTTACTGCACAAGGTACAACATACGACAAGAAAAAATAACTGCAAGAATCTAAATAACCTCTGCAGGATATGCTGGTTGAGAGGGAAGAAACGGGGGGAGGGGGGGAACATGTCTGTGTGTGTGTGTGTTTTTTGGATTTCAGGACGGAGAAGTAATAGCATAAAACACGAATAGCGACAAAAGCAATGCAGGGCAGGCGAATGTATGATGCAAATTAGTCTAGTATCAGGCAGAGGAGGGGAAAGAAGAACCTTGCGCGAGAGGGAGAAACTGCACGGCTGCTATGCACAGAGAAGAAGAAACCGGGGGGGAAGAAGACGACGAAGACGATGAATCATGGTGTGAATTTGTGTTGAATTGTGGCGCGAGACAGAGGAACCCGCCAGAGTCGCCGCCACTCTCTCAAGTTTCCTCCATCCCCTCGAAGCAACAGTAAAAACCTAGCCGACAAGTGGCGTGCCACGCAAGCCAAACGCCCCCCCCCCCAAAAAAAAGCCTTGTTTTTATTTTCCAAGACTCCCTTTACACTGCGCTCCATTTGGGGACAGCCATGGTGAGGAGAGCATACACGTAGGGCCTTGACCCAGCAAACTATAAGGAGTGGATTTGGTGAAATCGATCTTCTAATATGATAGGCTTCCAAAGCAAACTCACGCAAAACTCTTCTAGTTTAACCATGCTACTAGCGTTTCGCATGCGCTAACGGCAACTTCACTCAACAATCAATTTCTTATTTTTCTCTCTCCTTTTTTTCTCTCTCCCAAATTCCCTATGTCTATTTTTTCTCTCTCTCTCTTTTTCTTTGCTTTTTATTTTAGTTTATTTTTCTTTTCTCTTGGTTCTCTCTCTCTCTTTTTTCTCTCCCCGCTTTTCTTCTCTCTCTCTCCTTTTATTCTCCCCCCTCTCTCCTCTCTTTTCATTCTCTCTCCCTCTCTTCGTTTTTCCTTTTTTTTTCTTCTTCTCTCTCTCTCTCTCTTCATTCTCTTTTTAAAATTTTTCTTTTTTCTCTCTCTTTTTCTTCTCTTTGCGTTTTTCTTCTCTCTCTCTCTCTCCTCTCTTTTTCTTCTCTCTTTCTCCTCTATTTTTTATTCTCTCTCTTTTTAAATTTTATCTATTCTCTCTCTGTAATTCTCTTTGCATGTTCTCTCTCTCTTCTTCTTCTTCTTCTTCTTTCACTTTCTTTCCCTCCCCCCCAATCTCTTTTAAAGTATGTAAATTTTATCTTTTCCCTATATATAATTCTCTCTTTATGTTTATACTCTCTCTCTTCTTCTCTTCCCCCCTCTCTCTCTCTCTACCCCCTTTTCTTCTTCTTCCCTTTCTTCTAATTTTCTTTTTATTCTTCTTTCCCTTTTAAATTTTATCTTTTTCTTCTCTCCTTCTCTCTCTTTTGAATTTTATCCTCTCTCTCTCACACACATAAAATATTTAAATTTTAAAAGGAATTTTCTATTTTCTCTCATCTCTTCCTCTTTTCTTTTTTCTTCTTTTCATTATTTTCTCTCTTTCCCCTCTCCTCTCCTTTCCTTCGCTCTCCCTTTTTTCTTCTCTCTTTAAATTTTTTTCTTTTCTCTTTTTTTTAAATTTTATATTTCCTCTCTCTATGATTCTCTCTGTGTTCAAATTCCCTCTCTTCTTCTTATTTTCTCTCTCTCATTTTCTTCTCTCTATCTCTGTCCCCCCTCTCTCTTCTCTTTTCATTCTCTCTCTTTCTCTCTCTCTCTCTTAATTTAAAAGAAAGTTTCTCTTTTTTTTCTCTTTCTTTTTTTAAATTGTATCTTTCCTTCCTCTATAACTCTCTCTATATAATTCTTCTTCTTATTTTCTCTCTCATTTTCTTCTCTTTGTCTCTCTCCTCTCTTTTCATTTTCTCTCTCTCTCTTAAATTCTCTCTCTATCTCTCTTAAATTTTATATTTTCTCTCTCTATAATTCACTTTTTTTCTTTTAAATTTTATCTTTCCTCTCTCTATAATTCTTTCACTGTGTTCAAATTATTTATCTTCTTCTTCTTATTTTCTCTCTCATTTTCTTCTCTCTATCTATCTCCCCCTCTCTCCTTTTTTTTCATCTCTCTCTCTCTCTCTTAAATTTTATATTTTCTCTCTCTATAATTCTCTTTCTCTCTGTTTCCTCTCTCTTTCTCTCTCCTCTTCTTTTTTTAGCTCTTTTTCTCTCTCTCCTTATTTTAATTAAACAAACGTTTACAGTAAAAAGTTTAATTTGAGAGAGAGAGAGAGAACCTAGACCCTATGCATGAGAGAGAGAGGGGAGGGGGAGAAGAAAAATGTTTAATTAAAAAAGACTATTCTCTTTCCTCTCTCTCCGTCTTCTTCTTTTTATCCTTCTTCTTCTTCTTCTCTCTCTCTCTCTCTCTCTCTCTCTCTCTCTCTCTCTCTTTTATTCTATCTCTTTCTCAAAGTGTGTGAAAAACTATGTTCGAAAAATTTTTAATTTAAAAAACTTTTAAATGTTTAATTAAAGAAAATTTTAATTTAAAAAGTCTAATCTAACTTTGTGTGTGTGTGTGTGTGTGAATTTTGATTTAAAATGAAGTTTGATTTAATTAAATGAGAGAGACACACAGACAGAGAGAGAAAACATAGACCCTACACATGAGAGAGAGGGGGGGAGGGGGGAAGAATTTAATTAAAAAGGGGATGGGGAAAAGAAAGAGAGAGATTATAAGTGAGAGTGAGGGGAAAGGGTTTTAATTTAAAAAAGGGAGGTGAGAGGGCTCTCTATAATTCTTCTTATTTTCTCTCTCTCATTTTCTTCTCTCTGTCTCTCTCTCCCCTCTCTCCTCTCTTTTCCTTTTCTTTCTCTCTCTTAAATTCTCTCTCTTAAATTTTATATTTTCTTTTTCTATAATTCTCTTTCTTTCTTTTGAATTTTGTCTTTCCTTTCTCTATAATTCTTTCACTATGTTCAAATTATTTCTCTTATTCTTCTTATTTTCTCTCTCTCATTTTCTTCTCTCTGTCTCTCTCCCCCTCTCTCCTCTCTTTTCATCTCTCTCTTAAATTGTATATTTTCTCTCTTTATAATTCTCTCTCTCTCTCTCTCTCTCTCTCTCTCTCTCTCTCTCCTTTTTTTGCTCTTTCTCTCTCTCTCTCTCTCCTTATTTTAATTAAACAAACGTTTACATTAAAAAGTTTAATTTAAGAGAGAGAGAGAGAGAGAGAGAAAACCTAGGCCCTACGCATGAAAGAGAGGGGAGAGGGGGAGAATAAAAATGTTTAATTAAAAAATATTATTCTCTTTCCTCTTTCTCCCCCTTCTCTCTCCGTCTTCTTCTTTTTATCATTCTTCTTCTTCTTCTCTCTCTTTCTCTTTTATTCTATCTCCTTCTCAAAGTGTGCAAAAAACTATGTTCGAAAATTTTTAAATTATAAAATGCTTTTAAAACATTTAATTAAAGAAAAATTTAAATTAAAAGGTTTAATCTAACTAAGTGAGAGAGAAAGAGATAAACTTTTAATTTAAAAAGAAGTTTGATTTAATTAAAGGAGGAGAGAGAGAGAGAGAGCCTAGGCCCTACACATGAGAGAGAGAGGGGGGAAGAATTTAATTAAAAAGGGGATGGGGAAAAGAATGAGAAAGATTATAAGTGAGAGAGAGGGGAAGGGGTTTTTAATTAAAAAAGAGGGGGGGGGAGGAAGGCTTTAATGAAAAAAGGGAAGGGGAAGAGAAAATGAGATATTGCACGTGAGAAAGAGAGGAGGGGAGGGGGTTTTGATTGAAAAAGGAAGGTTTGGAAAAGGGGGTAGATTCGGGAAGCCCTCTAGAGGTTCGGGGCTTTCCAAACTTATAGCTAAAATAATATAGTAGTAAGATTCATGATGAACATAGGTTTCCCCCCATGGTAATCATCAAGGGAACCTCGGTTGAGCTATAACACAAGTGTTGCGTCACTAAAATGCTTACCATAGTGCATTTTTTGTGAGCACAATCCCTCATATGCGAGGGCTTTCACAAGTCCTTAAGTCCTTAATGTCAAAATCTAAGCAAGTCTTCGTAGTTTTCTTTGATATTGAGTTTGCAAATGTTGCTAAAAAGTATGAAGCATTCATTTACAACTTAAAATTGTGTCTACATGTTTTATATCCAAAAAGGAAAGAGGAGAACAACTCAAGGAGAGTTCTACTTTAAACACACTCAATAGGATTATGCTTACTGTAGTATTGAGGGACCATTTACTAATGTGGGAGATTTTCTTAATCAAACATGTAGCCATTGTACAACGTGACCCACCCCTTTATATTGAAAAATAGACTAAATAAACTTTGTGATTGATATGGAGCCATTGTACAACATGACCAAACTCTTTGAACTAAAAAAATAAACTCATGGATGTGTGTGTTGCATGTCTTGTAAATAGTGGCTTTGATGATGAATAAATTTCATAGAGCAAGGTTCATAAAACAAACAAATTTCTAGCAAGCTAAGTTACAAATTTCAAAAGGTAGGAAACCCAGATCTTGTTATCTTTTGGTATGTCCTTCCCATGTTAAAAGGTGATTATTTCTATATTTGCTAAAATACATGCTTTTATGGTAAAATCAAAGAATAATCCAAATGTGATCGCAAATCTATGGATTTTTAAAAAATCATGTGGTTTTTGGGATTGACCAACACAATGATAAAGCATCCCAAAATAAAAGAAGAGGCTTGTCATAAATAGAATTGAAATATTTAGTTTACTTCACAAAAAGAAGACTAGTCTACATGGCTTCGATTAACATACCTTGCTTCAAAAACTAATGGAACACAATAATAATGGCAAAATGTGGGTTGCAAAAATATGCTTTAATGGAAAACATTAAGGTGCACCGTAACTAAACATTGGCTGCACCATAATCACCACAATCTGCAACTTGTATGCTGAGAATTGTTTTAGTGCACATATTTGTATTACTACTAAGAATGGGGATACATTGAGAGTTCAAGAGGAGGTAGAGAAACCATATCTATGCACACCAATAGCATGCTTATTCCATGGAAGAAGGTACCAATTGACCTACTTAGCATTGGTCATACCTAATTGTCACGTCACCCAATTGTACATGTCCATTTCTAAAGGGTGCATATAATGACACAGAGAGAGAGAGAGAGAGAGAGAGAGAGAGAGAGAGAGAGAGAGAGAGAGAGAGTGTGTGTGTGTGTGTGTGTGTGTAACCTTAGCTTCACTCGCCCTCATCACCCTGTAGAAGGCTAGAGGATCCTCGATCATATTAATTGTGTGGGGAGGCAAGCAGGGTATAGAGTGTATAACATATCATCAAAGAGAGAGACAAGGGCCGACCATGCAACTATAGGCCAAGGTGCATGTTTGGGTAATAGAGATAGATTCACCCTAGCTTCAAACAATGATGGGGAATGTGTTGGTTCTCTCTTTAAAAAACACATCCAGCAATAAGAAAACTATATGCTCTCGGAACAATGGTGTTACAAGACATGGCTTGAAGGGGCATCAACTATCTAGTCTCCATGATCATCACCACCACAGCTCAAGACCACAACCACATCCCTCTTCTCTCATGCCATGTATGATCTTTGAATATCCTAGAAAGGACTAAGCATTGGCTTCAAAATCTCAAAGATGAGAAGGTTTTAAAGCATGTCATAGCAAAGCAAGAAGAACCTGGGAAGCAATCATTCTTGTATCCCTCGATGGAACAATTAAAATATTGAGGCATGGCATTAACATATACAATGGAAGCACATCCAAAGAGATTGAGTGTGTGAGACCTAGCAGTAGATCTTGCACATGCATACAAGCCCTACAAATTCAAGTAGCATGAAATTGGGCTTGTTGAGGGCGGTCATCGAAGCACATCTTTCATATTTGTCTCTCTATCTTATTGAGCATGGACATGAGACACAAGGAGAGGGGTTGGGAAGTATTTTAAGAAAAACCACCAATGATCTCTCTCTCTCTCTCTCTCTCTCTCTCTCTCTCTCTCTCTCTCTCTCTCTCTCTCTCTCTCTCTCTCTCTCTCTCTCTCTCTCTCTCTCTCTCTCTCTCTCTCTCTCTCTCTCTCTCTCTCTCTCTCTCTCTCTACATACACACACACAAACACACAAACATGAGAGAGGGGAGGAATATGTCTTTTATTTGAAAAACTACCTATTTTCTTTCAACTATTTTTCTAATATTGCCATGTAGGCTCAGGAGAAATTTGGAGGTTCATGCATACATTTAGTTCATTTCTCTTAAAAGATAGAAAAGATTTGCTATGTTGTGTAATATTACCCTAAACACTCTCATAACTAGCACAAATGAGGTAAGTTTAAGCCCACAGTCCCACCCACTAAAAAAATTTTATGGATAGTGTTTTGGCCTTTAAGGATGTGCGCAATGTATCAATGTGCAGTAGACTCATCTCAATCTTTATTTACCCTTATATCATCATCAACTAGACCATAGATCAATATATCATTAAGTGACTTTGCAACAGAAGAAAACCTTGCTCATCATGGGGATTGTCATCAAGCCTAGGTTGTTGCATGGTGCATGCAGACGATCTCCGAGGCTACAAGGTTTACTAAATGGGACTGAAATGTTGTTGAGCTAGACAAAAACTACCTTTGTGAGAGGCTCGAGTGGGCTATATGCATTTATTGGCCTACCACCTATGCTCATTCTCATTGTTGCTGACACTGCTACCCATACTATCGATAGTGCTCATGCTTGCCCATTTGACTACTAGTGTCTATCAACTTGCCCACCTTGCCCGCCTAGCTTGCCTACCTATCTAAGAGTGACCTCTAACACATATTGTGATTTAAATCCAATCTTGATCCTAATGAAGATAGGCCATGACTTTTTCACTTTGTAGGATACTTGAATAAGCCAATCAGATTACTTTGGGAGAGAAAGAATTTCGCCCTTCGGGCTGGTGGCAGGGTTATCATCAAGGGACTTGCATGGGGAGCTCATAGCTCCTCAATCACCTCATTAGCCCATGTAGGCCATTGTGCTTCAAGGATGGTGTTTGTCTATTTGTTCTCCTTGTTTTCTTATTAAAAGTGGCCTTCAAGTTTGTCCTAGGTTCTGGCATTTAATTTTTATTTGCTTTAGCTTTGGCTTAGTGTCCATATTTGATATTTAAGCCTTCTTTTGTTGGAAACTTCATGATGATCTTGTGGACTTATGTTAGTCCTCTTGATCTTCTTGGTCTACATCTTTGCTTGTACCTATTAGTAGACATCAGACATTTATTTACATTTGGCATAACAAGTTTTTGAAGCATGAGATTTACATCATTGTCTGGAGAGAATTGCCCTTACCTTAGTTGTTTCTTTGGCATGCATAAGTGTTAAGGAATAGACATTAGTAGTTGATCATACTAAGACACTTGCATTAAAAGTTGGCTCATAGGATTGTGTTTGCTCTTAGCCACACCAAAATGCTTGATTCTAAGCTAATGGATTGGCTTGATACATGGATTTACATACATCATTGTATCATATAGTACTTGGATATGTAGCTTGCATGACATTATACAATAATAGATTTAATGACATTGAGTATGCACATTGGCCTTAATTATAGATTTAGTAACCTCTAGTGTGCACAACAGCCTTAGGAATACACTTCTCTTTCATTTTGCCATAATTAATTATGCTTGATAAGAAAATATGAAATGATACTATGTGGCAAGACTTAGTTAATTTTTCTTTCAAAGATTTCTCTTTGAGAATTGATCATTCTTTAGCGATAAGGTCCTCAATTCGAGAGGTACCTTATCAAATGTTGCTATATACTTTTGTATGGATGTCTATGGATGTCCATAATTTTCCTCTACAGAAATGCCTATTTGAGGCGATCAAAGCTTAAATTTTATGCCAATATTTTCTATATTAGGTGATCATTGTGACTTTGGGGGCTCTAAAATGATCCTATTTTCTATTTGATTGATTCAAGGACCCATATTTTTAGCCTAAAAGCAAAACACTGGTGGCATCAAACTCTAAGTAACAAGCAAAACACAACCACCCTTGTTTTTAGCTAGATAGGTTTGCCTTGGTTTTGGAGAAACATTACTTTGATTGAGGACACGTAGCAATAGGTGTAAGTGATTCTCAACTATGGTGTTTTTATAGGGAATCAACTGGGCCTTAGTGCAAATTCTTCAAAGGAGGTAACATAAAAACAATTTAGCAATTGCTAGCATTGCTTTACAACTTCAAAAAATAAATGTAAACCACCTTAGATATTAGCGCTATCGTTGCATGCTTTATAGGCACAATGCCATCCGCTTTTGTTGGGATGTTTGATTGCTCTCTCCTCAAATGATACACAATAGATAAAGAAATATCAGATTTTCCATAAACAGGATCAGCTAGTTATGGTTACTTTTAGAGTTATATTTGATTTGAGGATGTAAATGCTAGGCTATTAAGCAAGTTGAAGTTGGGTCTAATCTAAAAAGTAAGCACAATAGACTTAGGGATGATGATGCCTAGTTAAGTTGTTGCTTACCAAGAAGGGTATATCTTGCAATTAGTGAAAATTATGGCTATATGGAGCTACCTAGTAGTTATGGAACTACAACATATAGACCTAATACCAACATTTAAAGTAATGAAATTAGTCATGGAAAATTTTTCCCCTATCATTACTATTATCGTTACTCTTTTCATTGCTAGAAAACTATCTCTATATGCATCAATAATAGTGTCAATATATGCAACACTATATCGACGCTATTATCGATATAAATACTGATGAAAATAGCAATGGTCATAGTAAAATAGTGATGCCAATAGCGATGATTTTGTAGGTAAATTTATGATACAAATAGCGATGATGACAAATGAAAAAAAGGTGGTCTAAATATTATTCCATAATTAATTTAAAATCTAGCATATAGCTAAGAAAAAAAATTTGTACATCACGATTCACCAAAAACAAGGAATCTATTGATTGAATATATGGACAAGTACAATGATAACATCACATCCATAGTACTACATCAGATGATAAGGAAGAAGAACAACAATAGAGAAAATTGTATATAAAAGTCACTCAATGCAAGCCATATATAATGAAGGAAAAATGCATATACAAAAAGCTAAATACAATCAATTGAAAAAAGTATATATAAAGCATAATGCCAAAAAAGAGAAAAGTACTCCATGAATCCAAGATCTAGCTATAGTAGCTGACACAACGGATCATCAAAAGGAGTCTACAACATAACCAAATATCAATCTAGAGCTGCCAATGCATCACCAAAACTAAAAATTTGCTACATTAAAAAGACATGATACATCATACCACCATGCGCATATAGCTTGTCAAATAAGTGCAATTAGACCACGTCTTTCTACATATTTTGTCTCCAAGCCTATATAATCATGATTTGTACTGGAGTGTTGCAGCAAAAAAGACAATGTGGTATTGTTAAATTTAGGTTATTGGTATAAGTAACACATCAAATAAGAAAGTCGACATAACTAATAAAGAACTTATAAAATCCTCCAGGTAGGTCCTATGGTTGCCATTCCCAAGTTGATGCACAAAGTCCCACCTCTAGTCATACACTCACCACCTCTCGCTACTACCACCATCGATGCTGAGAGTCCATGGCCTCCTCTTTGAGCCTCATCCAACCCTCTTGATCTAGCCACTCATGCTTCCCTATGCCACTCTTTATTGTCTTCCACACATTTGATTATCTATGGAACATGTAGCCACTTGCACTTCCCTACACCACTCTTTACTGTCTTCCACACACCTAACCATCTGTGGAACATGTAGGCATGCATCAACTCAATTATCCATCATGTGAAAAAATGATTGACCATAGAAGTTACTAGAAAATCCTTATGCAAAGATACTATTACATAGTCCTTGCTACCCTCTAGTGTATTTTTCATTGTGCCTAAAAACCTACTGGCACAACTTGTGCATACATGTAATCAGTTTCTTCCCCTCATCATTTATGTATACGGCACCCGTGCTTTGCTCCACCAAGTAGTCATAACTTGGTGGGATATGTCTAGTATATGTTCTCTCCCACCCATGACCACACTCTTGAGCATAACTAGGAGACATATGTATATATGTTACACCTACAAGAGTGGCACATATAGGAGTAGCACCCATAGGAGTGACACATCATGTGGACAATTGAGCAAACCTTGGTGTCACGTGTGAAAGTGCCTATAGGTGTCGCCATGCTGGCAAGTGATGATCGTTCACTCAATTGATGAGAGGAAGTCCGTAGCACCCCCCCAAAACCAATCCCAATACAATGAAGAGAGGAAGTCTGTGGCTTCCCAAAGCATCCACTACAGCCATTACCTCCACTAGTCAAGTGAGGCATACTAGAACCACCTCCCTTTGTGGCCAACCTAGAGTGCCAACTCTACTTCTTGGAGATCGACCCATCGGACTGTTGTGCTCTCGAGATAGAATGCCTAGACATTGATGGATATAACTTTGCATCTACCATGTCCTTGAAGCATGTCATTTAATCTAGAGAACATATGTGTGAAAATCTCTTGCAGCTCCTCATCTAAGTATTGTCGGCTCATCTTACTCTTTGGACAGTTTATAATGATCTACATAGCCAAAACTAGATGTCATGATATTCAATACAAAGGTAAAGTGAAACACAATAACAATATATATGTGTTGACTTGCAAATAAGTTTTAAATCATGTAATAAAGTGTTAACATAAGCGAATAGTCAATGACTCTAACAATAAGCTGATGTAAATACAATCAATTCTATGGCTCCATAACTTCATCTTGGCATAGCTGGGTATACATTGAAAGGCCTATGCAAAGATCTCCACAAAAGGAAGAGTCTATTTTGCTCTCAAATAATTCTTGTATGCTTGTCTTCTCTAATCAAATTACCTATGCTTGTCTCCTTTACATGCCGCAAGCCCTCCTCATCCTCCACTTCCTGCAAGTCATCCTCTTGTACATGCATGCTCTTCACATCTACACTAGGGACATTGGTTTTATCATATACTGAAGCCGTCCAACATGTTATAACTACAACCAATGAGTTGTTGTGGGTTAGGGTAGAGAATCACATGTGTGTAATCAATTAATAACTTATGATGACCGGATAAGACAAACATGTCTCGCAAGTTGTTCTACTTTTTCTCGGAATCCACCTTAAAGAACCTAGATGGCCCTTGTCAAAGGATTGCCCTCGCTCCTTCTAATACCACTTTAAATCATGACATATCATTTATGATTATGGAGAAGCTAATATAATATACTGAAATCACACTTTGCAAGTTGTTAGAGTACTCCATCTTGTCCACCACAATATTCAATTTTGTGGCCTACCATTAACTTTTTTGCTCAAACTTCACCATGTTACCATAGTCCATCATTGTCCACAATTTATTGATGCCCTCTACTGGAAAATGTTCCCCATGCGACCATGGTACACTATAGACTTAATATTGTACATTGAACATTTGGGGAGTTATCACTTATAGTTGCTAGATCCAATAACAATGAAAGGACATGTTTACCTTTGGACTACATCCCCAAGGGAACTCCCACTCATCTCCAATGACTTCCTCTCCTTTGCAGCCACCTCATAGGTATGAACCACGACAACTCATCTAGGCCCCTGCGATATCGAATAGGTCATTGACATATACTATGCTAAAACTTTGAACATGTTGCCTCTCATTATCTTCTAGCAACCTTGTATCTATTCAACGAGTTCTCAATGGATTCATGGTGCAACATACAAAAATGATTTATCTTTTTCTCCATGGTTCCATCCATCTGCTTCTCTATCCCATTTCCAACTACCATATCTCTAGTTAGTTTGTTATTATCCTTCAACACATCCATAGCATTCTATTGTCTGTATCCATTGTCACAAAGCCACTCAAAATATACATACTAGTGCCTCTGACACTAGCCAAAACCTTTAGCCATGCTACCTCTGGACAAGCCTGTTATCACACAAAGCCTTTTAGGATTTTCATGAAGCACTCCAAAAAGAACATCCATCGAGTATGTATTGGGTATGTACTGATCATGTAATCTCTACTTTGTCCACAAGATGTCCAAATTGTCTCCATTGCTCTTTGCCTTGCAAACTCAATTGAGAATATCGTTATCTCCTTTTGCAAGTTCCATTAAACTAAGTTTGACAACTTACATATCTTTGGAGTGAGACAACCCGTGATTGCAATTTGTAGTATAAACTCCCACAAATTGAATACATTACATACTGTCATAAGATCTGAGATACACACTCGGCCTTCTTATCTACTTAAAAGATATAGGGTGAATATTATGCTAGCACATAGAGAGAATATATGAGAGAAATGAAGATGTAGAGAGAAAGAGAGATTGACAACACACTAGGGACTAGAAGATAGGCCGATCCCCCCGATTGGAGTTGTATTATTGACAAGGAGCAAGCTCCTCCGTTACACATAAACGAGTTCTTAACTTGTAGATCTTGGGAACAAGATCACGGTTCCTTGCACGGTATACAACTGGCTAACACTTGCACAACTTGGAAGTTGGCCCCTTTTGATCCTTCTTGAGTCTCTCCTTCTCTCCTACACAATATGTGTAGGGCTCTCCTCTTGAAGCTTGATTTTAGTAGAGCTTCCACAGCACTCGTACCTTCTCTCCTACACACTATGTGTAGGAATCTCCTCTTGGAGCTTCCGTAGCACTTGCACCTTCTCTTCTCCTCTTGGAACATGATTTCAACAGAGCTTCAGCAACAGTTGCACCTTCTCTTCTCCTCTTGGATGCATGCAAAGTGATGCTTTCTTCACCTCCTCCACACCCAAGGAAAGCCTTCCTTTTATAGGCTCCAAGAGCTTCTCTTATTGGAGAGAGACTTGAGTGCCAAGATTGGAAGGTTCATGCAAGATGTGGCTGTTCCAGGACCTACTCTATAGCACCAATTTTGGAATATCTCTCTGTGCGTTGCTCGGGTGGAAAAATGCTCAATACAAAATTTGTAGATCTCACTGTTTTTGATAACCTTTGAGGGTCGGTTTTAGAGATGGGCTTTCTATCATGAGATATTTAAAAAATGGATTCACCATGTCTATTTTAAGAGAAGCAGCTTTTTAAACTCTACTCTTAACTTATGGTCCATGCAATCACCTTAAGCCATAGGTAAGGAGAGTTCATTAGATTGCCTTGGGCCTCAACCTTAAGATTGACTTCCACATAAAAGCTTGTGTCATCTTAGACCTTAGAAAGGGAAAATGACTTCTCTCTTCACTTCCAGAGGATCACATCTCTCGTCTTTCTTAGTGAGAGAATTACCTCTCTCGTCTTTCTTAGTGAAAGAATTACTTTTCTCCTTAATTCATTAAGGGAGAAAAGACCTTAAACCTTGACTTGTAAGGGAGAGGATGACCCCAAATGAATGCAATGCTCATTACACACAAGTAAATGTTTCCAAGTGTCCCCGGATGCACACATAAATACATATACACAATGCTAATGCACTTCCTCTTCTTAGAACTCAAACCATCTTCATTTATGTGTAACTCCTTGGTTCTTGTGTACACTCTTATACTTGGGAGACAGCTCCTTCCCCCTTCATAACTTGTACTACATGTACCAGATATCCCCATCACAGTGCTCTGATCACCCCATTAAGTGATGCACTAGGAATACTGGTCTCTAAATGGTCTCATGGCCATGCTAGTTCATCATCAACACTTAAAGAAATGTGGGTCATTAATTTATTGATATAAATTTACTAAATAGAGAATGTGTAATAAGCAATCAATTTAGTGACACGTACTATAGATTGATACAAGAAAGAAAATAAAAGAAGCACTTAATCAAGTCACTTACTATCTTGGCCAATACAAATGTGGCATATCTTATGCCAATTGTGTGATTTGAGTTCTATTAAATCAGTCATCTTTAGAGAAAAATAACTTGAGAGAGTGCATCATACCCATCAACATGTGGATAGACTGATGATTTACTTTGTTGTGCACTCCTCTTTATTGGATAGGACCCAAGGAGCACAAGGTAGTTGCACAGGACTATTGGAGCTCATTTGTGGCCAATATGCTTCTATCTTACCTATCTCTTGCAAGTCCATCCTTGCCCCCAAAGTGTCTCTCTTTCTTATGATATGATCCCACAATAAGCTATTAATATTCTTAAAAATGTACATGGGATCCAAAAGATGATTCATCTGTAAATGAGTCTAACTTGGCAACTCATAGAAAACTAAGAATTGTCACATTCCACTTGGAAGCGACCCTTCATGGATCATCTTCTACTCATAGTAGCTTTGGGCAATCATCCTTGTAGGAGGTCATCCAAGGAATCCTTCTCTCAAATCATGGTTCTCTAGCAAGAATTTTGCATGTTCCTAATAAACTATCTTCTTCATTGTCCTTAACCTTTGGGAGTCCAACTTTGTTCCACACAAGGGACATGCATGGTAACCTGAGGTGAGCAAGCCTACCATAACATTTGTATATAGTCAACATGAACATAAAAGTATGATATTAGAGAAATCAATGAGAATGGAGACTTATGTGCCTAAGCACTCCTTGAAACCCAAAAAGTCATGCATGGTCCACATAAGAATGCCCCTTATATTAGCGGATCTCCTCCTAAGATACTTGCTTATGTCTTCCACAATAATCCCCTCCTAGCACAATATCTTAAGCTTCTCAACCAATGGATAGAGATAGACATCCATATTCTTGACTTAATAACATCCAAGCATGAGCAAGCTATGGATTAGGTTTCCTTTGTTGATAGAAAGACAAGGTGGAATGTTCTAGTTAACAAGGACTACTAGTCACACATTGTAAGAAGAGGTCAATACAAATCAAATGGATTAATGTCATTCATAGCAAGACCAAACCGAAGATTCACAACCTCTCATGCAAAGTCAAGAAAGGTGGAATCAATTGGACGCCGTGTCTACAAGACTATTGATGTATGCTAAATACCATTTGTGAATCTATTTTTCACATGCCATGTTGTCAATCTCACCATGTCTGATATGTGAAATATATGATAGACACATGGTACGAGCAAAAATTGTTTGAGAACCTTCTAGGAGACCATTTGACTATGTAGGTCTTGTTGATACCTATAAGCACCACACTTAGGATATGTAGCCATGGACTCATATTCTTCTTGAAAGAGTACACACTCATTAACACATGCATATATGTTGTTGTAATCCCTAGCTTTTGCAACACTTGCCTTGCATCATTACAAGACTTGGGCATTTGATTTTGGATGGCAATATGTGATATTTTAGTAATCTGAAAAGTCCTAAAAATGTATACAATTAGAAAATGAGTGTACTATGTACTTGGAACAACTTGGTCACACTTGCATCGCTTCATCTATGCTTTGCTTGTATACATAAAAGCACAAAAAGCAACTTTAAGCAATATATCTGACACCCATTATATAATGGCATGGACATCTCCTCTGTTAATGGATTATATTGCTTGACTGATCAATGATTTTTTACTGAAACTTGTCGTAGTATTGCACATGGTCTATGGACAAACAAAGTTTTCGGCGAATTGCAAACTTATGCTAAGTGTAGGGACATGAGACATGCTAATTGAGACATGTCTCTTGATCTCTAGCATCGTGGTCATCCATTTAAATGACCAAGTCACCCACCCTAATCCAATTAGAAATTAGCAAAAAAGGTTTTCAACAAAAACTCTAAAATTTAATGATAGGCAAGAAGGTGTTTCTATTGATAGGAAAATGGGTGTTTCTATTTTTGGCTATATATATTTTGGATTGAAAGAAAATCAAAATCTCTAATCTAACCAATTTTAGCCAACCAAACTTCTATTCTCAAATCTTTTTGCCAATTATACATTGATTATTTAACAATTCACTTCATGCACTCCTAACCCTTCAATATCTTATGGCCCATCACATTGTAAGCATCCATGTTGTGCCTATCTAGTTTGCCTAGCCATCCATGGAGCTATTGTACAGATGCCGTGCCTATCTTGCTTACCTAGTCTATCATCCAAGTAATTTGTGTGAGCTCATAAGCTTTCTCGATCTTGTTGGTGATAACTCCTTAGCTCCACACTCTCCATCTTCAGAAGCTCGTGCACAAGTAGCTAACTTCTCCACTTGCATTCTCCAAGTCGAAAGCAAGCCTCTCTCTCTCCCCCCCTCTCTCTCTCTCTCTCTTTCCCCTCTCTATTTTCCAAAACTAATTGGTTTTTCTCCCTCTACCCTTTATTCTCTTTCTTCCCCTCTATTAACAAAAAATTGATAATGTTCTCACACTCTCTCCCCTTTCATCTCCCTCTTCTTCCCTTTCTCTCTTTCCCTCTCCCTATTGTGTTCCTCGCCCAGACATGGGAGCGGGAGACATGTAGAATTTCGGATATCCCAGGGTACATAATTCATAGCGCATATCAGCCACATGTAGGAAAAAGAGAGCAAGGAGGAGTTGCATACATATACAAATGTCATATGGAAGGAATGGTTGATGTATGCAAAGCACATGCAAAGTAGATCAACATAAGCGGTATATATGGATTATACTCAAGCACACTACACTGATGTACATTGCGGGATATTACATTCCACATAAGGAGTCCCCCTTCTATGCACGACATGAAGTGGATTTGCAAGAACCTTTTGAAGATTTGAGTATGGATGCATGCACATATATGCAACCAGGACATGTGATGGTCTTAGGTGACAAATGCGTGAATTGGACGTATGCAATTTCAGCCCATAGCATGTGATGAGCTAGACAAGGAAGAGGTTGTGGATGTAGATGCACGTTGGTGTAGACAATCTGAGGATATAGATATTAACGCTCATGGACATGCTTTGAGGGATATAATTAATGGATTGCACATGCCGATATTGAATGGTATGAATTGTTTCCCCGATACTAAAGGATACACGTGCTACTCAGCTAGTGGAGGTTCCAGTGTGGTAGACTATGCAATGATACACATGAATGATTTATGCATGATTATAGAGTTATGGTTAGGTGAAAAACATCCAAAATTGGATCATATAGCTTTGGGCTTGACACGTGATATTTGCCACCAGGTAGAACATGCAGGGGACACAGTAGGTACTAATACATTTCATATTGATGTAGACAAGAAACAAGCATATGCTGGTCACATAGATAGTCTTATGAGCAATCTTACTACTAGGAGCACATGGGCTGATTTGAGAGATGCAATGTTAAATATGGCTATAGAGGTTTTTGGAAAACCAAAGAACAGCCACAAAAATGTAAAAGGATTGCCATGCAAGAAATGGTTTGATGATGAATGTAAGGCTGCACGTAGAAAGCTTAAAATCCTCCCTAAGGGACAAGAACGAAGTGAGGCGGAAAAACGATATAATGCTCTCATGCGTAAAAAGTGACGATGATATGTAGTGGCAAAAGAAAGTGAAGATGCTAGGGAGTTTGAGAAATGTCCAAGGCAAGCATGGAGAAATTTGCAAACCAAATGGTCAAGTGTTATGGGGGATTTTACAGATGTTGACATGCTATTGTATGTTACATAACTTTACATGCATAAAGGGTACAGCCCATCGAATGTGTTATACATACACAACCATTTAGCACTCTGTTCACTTTAGAAACATTGGAGGCAGCCCTCAACAAGATGACTAATGGAAAAGCATGTGATTCTTTGCAGTTGAATGTGGAGATGTTGAAATGGACAACAAAGGAGACGAGACTGTCTATGTTGCATGTGATACATCATGCTTTTGCATATGGTTTTCCCCAAGAATGGCAGGAGAATTAGATACAACTGTTGTATAAGGGAGGATATTGCAATTTTCTCACAAAGTACCGCATGATTATGGTCAGTTCAGCCATGGCAAAGCTATTCAGAACTATCTTGGAAATGCAATTGAGTAAATGGTAGAAAGTAATAACAAACGAGCTTATGGACAAGCAGGTTTTTGCCCTGGTCATAACACCATAGACCATTTGGTTACTTTACATGTGCTTATGGATGAGAGTTGGCGTGAGGGAGCAACCTTGCATTGTTGTTTTGTGGATTTTAAGAAGGCTTTTGACACCGTACCAAGGGTTGGCTTATGGCAATGAATGCAAGAATTAGGGGTCCCAAATGATCTATGCATGGGAATTTACAAGATATATCAACGAGTGGTGTGCCGCCTCAGAGGTTGCAATGGGCTTTCATAAGTATTTGAGAGTAATATGGGAGTCAAACAAGGTTGCCCGCTCTCCCCTACATTATTTGGTTTATGCATTGATAAGCTAGAAGAAATACTTCTCACGACTATGAATGAAGAGGAAGCCAAAAGCCTGCATATTGGTATGTTTGCCGCCTTGCTCCTGTTTTATATAGATGATGTGGTCTTCTTTACATATACTGGGGAACGTATGCAGCAATTCATGGGGATTCTTGAACGATTTTGTCAAGATAGTGGTTTGATGGTGAATGTAACAAAAACAAAGCTAATGGCTATGCACACCAAGCAATCAAAGACCCCACCAAAAGTACACTATGAGGGACAATCTATAGAGGTAGTATCTACTTTCAAATACTTGGGGATTGAGATACCTATAGACCACAGATGGCATACATATGTGGAGCGGTAATTAGCGGCAGGGAAAATCAAGTGTTATCACTTTGAAAATGACTGTAACCATACAGATACTAAATGTTGGAAAATACGCTGTATGATTTTTGATGCATATGTTCTACAAACAATGTTCTATAGACGGTATTATATGGAGTGGAAGTGTGGAGAGGGAGCATGTTCTCATCTGCATGGAACGACATTGAGAAGCTGCATAAAGCTTTTATTCGTAGACATTTGGGCATCAAAAGCACCACACCATATATACTTATGCTTTTGGAAATTGGCCGTTAGCCAATTGAGGTACATGCTATGATCTGAGTACTGAGATATGCCACCCGAATACGTCAAATGGATGACAGTAGGCTCCCCAAACGGGCATGGGATGCTAGCACACGCCTACAAAAAACATGGAAAAGTAAGTGCTTTCAACAGGATGGGTGCTAGATATGCGAAAATGGTTTAAAGGGTGGGGAGTCTAGATATGGCATCCGAAGATATATGTATGGGCACATTTCAATTAGACCTCTTACGAGCGTACCAAGCAAAACATCAAAGCAAGGGAGCAAATGGCAAACTTGCTTATTACAGTATGCATATCTATCCTTCATGTTGGGAATCCTACATGTAGGAAGAGGCACATGTGCAACCATACATAGCCAATCTGCTCTCAGTGGTATTTAGATGGAGTATTGCATGACTTCAAACTCGATCACACACTTTATTGATCGAGACAAGTGCATGGAGTGGATAGGCAAGAGAGACGAGGTTATGCAAGTTGTGTGGACTATAGAGTGTAGAATCAGAGGAGCACATGATTATGACATGCCCAACATATGGGCTGACTTTGATATCCCTTTACAGGGGCCACTTCACCAGTTTTTGACCACTACTCCTATATCGAAGTTAAGGGCTCTCATCATCCACATGTTACGCTTTCGGGAGAACCACGCTGCATAAATCGTTCTTTCACCATAGCTACCCTTTCCTACCACGGGGGAGGAGAATCATGGTATATGTGGAAAGGTCCCATGGGTCATAATTTGGCCTTCCATGGACGATAATAGACTACTCTACTCTACTCTCTCTCCCCTTTTTTAATTAACAAAATTTAATAGAATTCTCTCTCCATCTCCATCTCATTTTCCTCTCACTTTCTCTCCCTCAATGCATCTCCATCTCCTTTCCTCTCTCTTAGTTTCACTCCATCTCTCTCATTCTCTCTTGTCCACCTTTCATTATCTTCTCCTCATTCCTTTTTTTATGCACAAAAATTTAACATTTTTCTCACTCTATATCCATCTCATTTTCCCTCTCTCCCTTCTCTCTCATCCACCTTTCATTCTCTTTCCCTCTTCTCTTCTTTAATTATCATTGTCTTCTTCTCTTCCCTTTTTAATTAATTAAAATTTAATAATTTTCTCTCTCCTCTCTCCTCTTTTCTCTCTATTTCTCTCACATTTTCCTTACACACACTCTCTCTTTTCTTTTTGACTAAACAAAAATCCAATAATTCTTGCATACACAGAGAGAGAGAGAGAGAGAGAGAGAGAGAGAGAGAGAGAGAGAGAGAGAGAGAGAGAGAGAGAGAGAGAGAGAGAGAGAGAGGATACTGCAAATGAGAAGAAGAAGATTGGCATACAACATTCTTGCTAGAGAACCATGATATGAGAAAAGGATTCCTTGGGCAACCTCCTACAAGGATGAATGCCTAGTTAGTATGAGCAAATGATGATCCATGAAGAGTCACTTCCAAGTTGAATGCATTCATTCTTCATTTTCCATGAGTTATCATATTGGAATCATTTGCAAATAAATCATCTTTTGGATTCCATGGACATTTTCAAGAATGTTTGTAGCTTTTTGTAGGACCATATCATAAAAAAGAGAGGCACTCTGGGGGGGTAAGGATCACCTTGAAAGAGATAGGTAAGATGGAGGTGTATTGGCCATAAACAAGCTCAAATGGTATTGTACAACTACCTTGTTCTCCTTGGATCCTATCCACCAAAGAGGATTGCATAATGAAGAAGATTATTAAATCTGCACATCGACTGGTGTGATGTGCTCTCTTATGATTGTGTTTACCAAAGCTGATGACCAACTAACATGACTCAAATCCCATGATTGGCATAAGATATGCCAAGTTTGTACCAGCCAAGACAGTCATGGACTTGATTTAATACTTTCTCTATTTTTTATTTTGCATTTATCTATAGTATAAATGCCTTTGAATTGTGATATTTCATATTACTGATTGTGATCATGGGTTCTTTCACTTGAGAGAAATGTTCAGCCATTTATAAGTTGTCAAACTTAGTGTAGTAGATCACATAGAAGGAGATAGAACATTGTCAATTCAATTGGTAAGGTAAGGAGTAATAGAGATAGTTTGTCTTTTAGAGAAGTACTTACTAACAAGTATGCTCATGATATAGATGCACCTCATAGGACTTATTGTAGATGAAGTAGAGTTTACATTCTGGTGCATATAGTGATGGATGTTCTTTTTGAAGCACTTCATGAAAACCTTGAAAGGCTCTATGCAACAACGAGCTTATCCAAAGGATAGCATAGTTGAAGGATGGATAGTGTTAGAGGCCTTGGTATATATTTATGAGTGGCTGTGATGGTGGACATATGCAATTGATTGCTATGGACCCTTAAGACAATGATAGACTAACTATAGACATTGTGGTTGGAAATGGGATAGAGAAAAGGATGGATGGAACCATGGAGAAGAAGGTAAATCATTTTTACATGTTGCATTGTGCATCCATGGAGAAGTGGCTTCATAGGTATGGGGTTGCTATAATTGAATGAGAGGTGATGTATGCATCATCAACCTATTTGATACCGTGAGGGCCTAAAGAAGTTGTTGTAGTTCATGCCAGTGAGGTGGTTGTAAAAGGCATTAGCAAGAGCATCACATGAAGGCGAGGTAGTCACAGGAGAGGAGTGGGAGTTCTCTAGGGGATGTAGTCCAAAGGTTTTTCATTGTTGTATCTAGTAAATGTAAGTGATAACTACATACTACAAAGTCTATAGCATGGCATAGTCACGTGGGTGATATTTTTGACTAGATCACATTGATGAATTGCACTCGACAATGGATTGTGGTGTCATGGCAAAGTTTGAGGAGGAAAGTCAACAATGAGCCACAAATCCGAATATTATAGTGGATGAGATGGATTCCTTTGGTGACTTATTTCAATAGATTATTGTAGATTTTCCATTATCATATTTGATGTGTAGTGGTTTAAAGTATCATTGAAAGAAAAAGGACCAATGTTTAATGAGGGGCATTTGGATTCGTAGAGGTAGAATTCGAGAAAAACTTGAATGATTTGCAAGACAAATTTGTCTTGCCAAGTATGTGAGTAGGTGCATATCCTTTTTATGAAAAAAGTCAACAAATTGAAGGCCATAAATACCTTAACACTGATTGGTCCTTGATTGTCCCATACAAGTGATCCTCTACCCAAACACACAACAACCTCATTGGTTGTAAATTGTCTACGTAATAGCTTGAACAACTCAAGTGTATGATGAAAGCAATGTTCCTAGTGTAGAAGTTATTAGGCAAGAAACTTTTGCAGGATGAGGAGAGCCTATAGTGGGTGGAGGGGACAAAAGCTTGAGAAATTCAGCATAACTGTTGGAGAAGATGGGCATATAAGAATTCTTTGAGAGAGTGAACCCTTCTTTTTGTAGATACCTATATATAGAACTTCAAATGTATGTAGAGCTATCCTAAGATGAAGTTATGGAGTCATAGAACTGATCATGTTTACGATAGCTTACTATTAGAGTCATCGATCCCTCACTTATATTGGTACTTAATTACACATTTTCTAACTTTTATGTAAGTCCCACTATGCCTATCAGGGTTGTAGGTCATGAGAAATTCTATGCATTTCTCATAATCAGCTTCTCCCTCAAAGTTTTCAATGTTTTTGTTTAACCCACACTAGTTCACCATCTCCTTGGCATTTGGATTTTTTACTACCACTTCTTTTAGGTTATGGATTTGTGTGTACCACAAGTCGCAATACTCCTTAACTTTGATGCTTAGCTTGTAATTTTCCTATTCTTTCTTAAAAAATGGTGTCGTTGACTTGGTTGCCTTTTCTTTGAAAGGGAGCGACGGATCGAAGGTTGGACTCGAGAGACGGATCGAAGGTTGGACTCGAGAGCTATGGCGGGAGAGCAAGAGCAAGAAAGGGAGAGACTAGAAATGGAAACTCCAACAGTCACAATGTGTGATCGGGCCTTCCTTTATTCAAACTATCACTAAAAGAATAAAGAATAAAGTGACGGTGATGGGCGCCTACCACCTGCAGTGTGCAGTGGCGGTGACTGTCAGTGTAGTAATACACGGGCGGCTAGGCAGAGGCGCCTTTACCCCCAACAACCTCCCACTTAAAGGCGAATCTACCCCAGTGAGGAGTGAAAAGAAAAAGAAAAAAGACAGTACAACATGTATACATATACAACAGGATGAGGAAAGACATCATCTCATCCCACGCCCATCAACCTCCTGAGGAAGGCAAAGCGCTCTGTAGAGAGGCTTTTCGTGAGTAGATCTACAGGATTCTGGTCAGTCGAGATCTTGACAAGATCAATAGACTTGTCCTCAATGACCCCACATATGAAGTGATACCTCACCTCAATGTGTTTTGTCTTCTCATGGAAGACCGGATTCTTGGCTAACTGAATAGCACTCATAGAATCCGAATGTAGTGTAGGGATAGCATCAATACCAAGATCAGCAACTAAATGACCCAACCAAATGGCCTCCTTGCAAGCCTTAGTGGCTGCAACATACTCGGCCTCTATAGTAGAAAGGGCGTGCATTTATGCACCCTGGACATCCAAGAAATAACGCCTCCAGCATAGGTGAATACATAGCCAGAAGTGGACTTCCTACTATTTACGTGTCCTACATAATTAGAGTCAGTGTACCCCACAACTCCTGTATCCTGGTTGCCATAGCATATGCATATATCTGCAGTGCCCTTCAAGTACCTCATGATACCCTTCACGCCATCCCAATGCTTCTTGCCAGGTGTAGCCATATAGCGTGCCACAACACCAACTGCAAAGGCAATATCTGGACGAGTGGTGATCGTGGCATACATAAGACTGCCCACTGTGGATGCATAGGGAATCTTGGCCATCTCGGCCCTTTGCTCATCTGTCTGCGGACAATCAGCTTGTGATACCTTCACATAAGAAGGTAATGGACAGCCAATAGGCTTTACGTCCTGCATGTGGAAGCGCTCAAGGACTTTATGAATGTACTCTCTCTGTGACAAGTAGAGGAGTCCCTGATGCCTGTCGTGTGTAATGCGCATACCAAGTATATGAGCGGCCTGTCCCAGATATTTCATCTCAAAGCTCTTCTTGAGCTGAGCCATAAGAGCATCTAGCTTATCATGAGCTTTTCCTGCTATCAGCATATCATCCACATAGAGTACCAAAATCAATAAAGAACCATCATGGGGGCTTTCTTCGTGTAAAGACACAGATCCATAGCACTTCGGCTGTAGCCCTGTGACTGCATAAAGGCATCAAACTTATGATACCACTCCCTAGGTGCCTACTTCAAGCCATAAAGGCTTTTCTTCAATTTGCACACTAGGTGCTCCCTGCCAGGTTTTGCAAGGCCCTTAGGCTGCTCTATATAAATCTCATCATGCAAGTCCCCATGTAAGAAAGCCGTCTTGACATCCATCTAGTATAAGTCCAAGCCAAGCTGAGCAACCAAAGCCAAGACTAAGTGCAGGGTGGTTATCTTAACCATAGGAGAAAATACCTCCTCAAAGTCCACACCATGCTCCTGCTTAAAACCCTTTGCTACCAATCTAGCTTTGTATGCCGGCTTGGGGTGTCCAGGGGTACTTTTTAGCTTATACACCCACTTGCATGGCAAAGCCTTCTTGCCCATAGGCAAGGAAACCAAAACCCAAGTGTCATTCTTATGCAAGGAGTGTATCTCAGACTGCATAGCCCTCTCCCAGGAGTGACTATTACCCTTGCGCATAGCCTCATCATAAGTGAAAGGCTCTTCTACATCTGGAACCAATACATAATGCATTGAGGGTTGAAATCTATCAGGTGGACGTCTGTCTCTACTAGACCGTCTCATGGCAGGCTCTACTACCTACCCAACTGCCTGTCCAACACCCTGACCATGAGCATTTGTTGTAGTTGTAGGCTGTCCAACTGGCTGTGCGGGAGCTCTCGGCTCCTCCTGAAATATGACCCTATGGATCTCAACAACTCTCTCAGGCTGCCTATGCATTTTGTCTTCATGGAAGACTACATCATGACTGCGGATGACTTTCCGTGCCTGCGGATCCCAGAGACGGTAACCCATCTCGCCTACATCCCTATAACCAAGGAAAATGCATTTGACACTCTTGGGATCCAGCTTACTTCTCTTGTCCCTGGGCACATGGCAAAATGCCTCACATCCAAAGACATGAAGATGCACATAAGAGCAAGGTTTTCCAGTCCATACCTCCTCTGCAACCTGGAAATCCAAACCACTAGAGGGTGATCTGTTTATGACATGCACAACTATACTAATTGCCTCAACCCAAAAGCTTTGTGGTAGGCTTATATGGCTAAGCATATTGCGTACACGCTCTTGGATGGTTCTATTCATCCGCTCAGCCAAACCATTCTGGGGGGGTGTAGGGGGCGGTCAACTGACGCTTGATACCCCTTTAATCACATAATTGCTCAAAAGCACGTGAGACATACTCACCCCCATTATCTGTCCTTAGGCATTTTAGCCGATACCTAGATTGATTCTCAACCAATGCAAGCCCTCTCTGAAACACAGCCAAGACATCGGATTTCAGCTTAATGGGATAAGCCCAAACTTTCCGTGAAAAATCATTTATGAGTAACAAAATACTTTGCACCACCCATAGACTGACAAGGCGTAGGCCCACAGACATCCGAATATACTAATGCCAAGGGCTCACTCATGCGTGGCCTACCAGACTTCTTATGCGTAAACCTAGTCTACCTGCCATAAAGACAATGCTCACATGAATCAAAATATGCATAATCAAGGGGCGGTAAGTACTGCAAACCAGAAAGCATTTTCATTCTCTTCAAAGATATATGGCCCAAACACGCATGCCAAAGAGATACATGTGGTATAGAACCCACAGACAAAACATGATCAAGGGAAGAAGCTGATACAATCAAGGGGTAGAGACTACCAGCCTTGGCACCTTTCGCAATCATAAGTCTGCCACAAGTGATCTTCCATGCAGAGTCTCCAAAACATACATGATATCTTGCGTCATCAAGCTGTCCAGCTGACATGAAACTGCATGTCAAAGCAGGTGCATGACGTACATCCTGCATAACAAAATTGCCGCCAGAAGGAAACTGTAGCCTAACATCACCAATGCCCACAATATCAAGAGAGTTGTCATCACCCAAGCGCACAGAACCCGATACAGTACGTTATGAATGAAACCACTCTCGGCAAGGTGTCACATGAAAAGATGCACCTGAGTCCAAGAGCCAACACTGTGCATACATAGAGTGTATCTTTGTCATCTGCGAAGCACTACAAGAAGCTGCTAGGATATAATCATCATCATCAACATTCTTAGGCTACATAACATTGATCTCTTCAATTTTAACACTGGACTTTGCAAGTACTATACTGCGATCAGAAGACTTATCCTGCACTTTGTCTTTCCCCTTATCTTTGCGCCTTTCATTGCGCAATTCATGGCATTATGGCCTAACATGGCCCTTTTTCCCACAATGGTGACAAGTAACATTTGCATTCCTGCCATCGGATTTGCTACGTGACTTCCCACGAGACTTGGACCGAGATTTTCGAGAATCCCGTCCATGGCCACTACCACTGCCATGCTTTCCATATCCATCATTCCTGCCTCTAACTGTCATAGCATGAGACACAGGAGAGGCATCCAAATTCTTATGGTTAACCTCTTCCTGCAGAAGAGCACTCTCAACATCAGATAATTTCAAGGTAGTAGTAGAGGCACATAATGCAGTGCGAAATACATCCCATGACTCATTAAGAGTACTAAGCAAGAAAAGAGGAGTGACATCCTCTGCAAAAGTGATGTCCTGCGAAGTCAAGTTCTTGAGTATAGCATGGAACTGGCTCAAGTGAGCAGACATAGTCACATGCTCCTTCATGTGCAGATCCATAAGCTGCTTCAGCCTATACATATGACTCACTGGACTTTTCTTGTCATAGAGATTTTTGATATTTTTCCACAACTACCATGTACTCTGTTCTTTCTCAAAGACATTATAGTGAACTTGTTCTGTGAGAGACAATACAATAGTGGATTTATATAACTCATCAAGCTCAAGCCATTCCTCATTTGGCATAGTTGCAGGCGGATGCCCGCTTAACCTCAAAGGTTTGATTTGCGATTTTTGCACCAACATCTGCCAATTTTGGCTCTTCCAATAAGAGTAATTCGTACCATCAAGCTTAGTGATGTTGAAAATAGCATGATCATTGGACAAACTTGCCATAATGCAGGCTGGAAGACTGTAGACAATTCAAAATTGCTTACTGTTTACTATAGAAAATGACCAAAAAGTCACCAAAATCGAGGAAAAATGGAGAAGAAAGTGGAACCAAAGCTGCTGCCCACCAAGTACTAGTGAAAGTACATCATTTCAGAGTGCTTCAGCATGAAAAATCCATGTCAGTCCATACATATATGCTTGGTGTAATAAATTTCAGATTTTAGTAAAAGAGAGCTAACAGTGCCAAAATCGGATCCCAAGGCAATCGGATACTACCAAGACCAAAGTTGGTATCATGCGGGCATAGCATAAGCATATACGATCGATAAGTATGAATCCAACACCCAAGTATGTCATACGAACATCTGCCAGTGAGTAGGCACACCCCCCAGGTAATGGGGCAAAGTGTTCCTGCCACTACCAAAACTTGACACAAGTAGGTGTTAGTTCACAAAGATACGAATCCAAAACTGAGACTTAGCTCATAAGCATACAGTGAACCAAGACATATGATGTATCATCCCAAAATGTAAGAAGTCCCAAAGTCTCAAGTGTCTGTAACTACTCAATAGCATGTAACGGCTCAATGCATAAAAGTACCACCTGCTCAATGTCTGATAAGCATTCAAGAATGCTCCCACTGGCACAAAATCCGTATGTACGAGCTTAAGAGCTCAAGCCAAGACAAGACACAGTGCCAATGACATAAGTCCAAGACAATACATCAATAGTACATCCCCAACATGTAGGCAGTAGAGCATCTGTATGTAGCATCCATAAGCATGTAAGACATCAAGTACATCCCAAGATACAACTCTAGCAAGCCAATAAATAGCTCAAGTAAGCTTCGAGAATCCAAGGTCAAGCCAAGACTGAGCTCAAGTAGCAATAGGCTCCAAACAATGTAACTAGCATGTAGTAATGGCATAGGCTAAGCATGTCAAGACCGGTCAGACATAAGCAACATACATGCCATAAGTACATCCAAGATGAAGCATCCAAATGCCATAAGCACATCCAAGATGAAGCATCCAAATGCTTTGCAAAGCGAGCTCAAGCTCAACCAATGATCCCGAATCAAAACCAAGCTCTATGTCGAGCCCCAAGTGTCAATACATCACCATATATGCCCGGAACATAGCTCGAAAAGCATAGGCATAAGTATACATGAGTAAAATGACTTCAGCCCAACTATGTACAATAGTGATTTACTATTTTCAGCACCAAAATCAGCTCCAAATGGTTGCCAAACAATAGGCATACATTCCTCTAACATTTGGGCATCAAACGGGACCAACTGGGCATCAAATGACAATGCCAAACAAGCTGTAGCATTAAATGTCAGTGTAACACTGTCATAAACTACTTGTGGATTGTTATGACAGTCCCAAAATAGTGTTAAATCAGTCCAAATGCTATGCCAACACATCAACCATCAAAACCAAGCATCAAAGCATGTTCATATGCCCGAAATGGAGCCTTTCCATGTGCTAATGGAGGGGGAGAGCTCCTATTGTGACTGTCAATGCTAGAGACACATATGGGAGGGTTGCATGATTTCATCAACTATAAATGATGGTCTTGGGGCTGCAAAAAATGGTGGCCAAGCTTCAGAGGGGTTCGGTTAAAGCCAAGGAAGGCCTCAAACAAGCTCCAACAAGTCTTGTTCAAAGGCAAGTGAGATATGAAGCAAGGAAGCTTCAATGGTGGCTGCCCCAATCTTGTTTACAGCCTATGAGACCTAAGAATTGAAGTAAATCCTGAAGAAAATGATCAAATACCTTTGATGTAATGGCCTGAAGGTGCCCAACAATGCCAAGAAGGTGCTTGGGAAGTCGGGGAGTGACAGGAGCTCGAAGGAGTCGGATATGGCTTGCCCGGAAGGAGACCCAATGCAATTAGGGAGTTGATAGGATGTTGAGAATACCATGAACCAAGCTCAAGAGTCGGAAAGCAAAGCTTTGATACCAGTTGAAAGGGAGCGATGGATCGAAGGTTTGACTCAAGAGCTATGGCAGGAGAGCAAGAGCAAGAAAGGGAGAGACTAGAAATGGGAACTCCAACAGTCACAATGTGTGATCGGGCCTTCCTTTATTTGAACTGTCACTAAAAGAATAAAGAATAAAGTGATGGTGACAGGTGTCCGCCACCTGCAGTGTGTAGTGGCGGTGACTGTCAGTGTAGTAATACACGGGCGGCTAGGCAGAGGCGCCTTTACCCCCAACATTCTTGTGCAACTTTTTCTCCTCATCTTGCCATATCCATAATCTACCAATACATTGGGGTGAGATTTTGAGAATAACTTGTTAAGAAAAATATATGAATGGAAAAAATGTATTTACACCTTGTCAAGAAAACTTAACCTGATATACTTAAATTTTTACACCTTTAACAAAAGAAGAAAACAATCAATTTGTATAGTTTTGTTGCAAGTTGCAATCCCCTTTCCCCTCCCAATGGATTGTAATATTGTTGGATTTCTAGAAAGCAGTTATGTATAAGCTAGAGTAAATGTGTTTTGATTATGACTTTGAGGTGTCTACACACTGTTTACACATAAAAAGATGCCCAAATACTTTGGTAACAACCAATTGTTGAAGTATAGATTGTATTCCATGGTGGAGTAATGGACCATGTCTTGTAATCAAATGTTGATGCTGATGATATAGGAAGGACATCCCCGAGGAGGTCATCTAAACCTACTTGGCTAGTAAAGTGAAGCTCTTCCTCGCTACAGATTCAATCCAAATAGGGATGTGGTATCACATGATCTTCCAATGGATGATTATGGGTTGGAGCAAGAACTTGAAATGAAGTGGGGGCAGCATAAAACAGGGTTACACTCTAGCATCTTAATGGTGAAACATTGCTCAGTGTTGGTTATGATTTGATATCGTGCTCTTTTCCACTATGCTTGTAATGTAAACCAAAGCTACAAAAATGAGGACTTGGATTATGTGAGATAATCAAGATTAGTAATATTTTCAAGTGTGGTCTCAACATAGCTATGCTTGAAGGAGATGAATAGTCATCCTTTCAAGGCTTTCTCTTAGGAAATCTAAGTTGTAATAATGAACTCATCTGTGATCAAGTTGTCCCTGGTAAAGATGAATTCGAATTCCTCCCATGAGTATGGTAGAGACTTCACATCATTGATGGTGTTTTCATCAAGGAGGCCTAGGTTAAGTCACTTATAACTGTGCATGAATAGAGTGATGATGTTATGAAACTGCTAAATACACATGACTATATTATCACAAGTTTCTATGGCCATATAGGTAGCTAGTTCTAGAAGGGATTGCCTCTCACAAGAAGGTTGCATGCCTAGGGCTGTACTTGATTTTAGGTGGCTAATTTGATTAAGAGATATGGTTGTTTGATCTTGACTTGTTGTAGTTATCTAGATGAGGGTGTCGTCAGGGGGTGAGATGGGTTTCTTGTACTTACTAGTTGGGCTTGGATTTAAGGATGAGAATAGGGCATGATGTTAGTTGTAATCGGCTTTGTCTCATAGTCATGGGTAGCCAGCATATGTGGATTTGATAGTTTAGTGAGCTATGGCTCTTTGCAGGTTATTTGATAATGTTTGAAGACTGGGCTTTTTGTAAGATTGACCAATGACTATGGCTCTTTCCTTTTGTAGGCTTGTTGAGGGACAACACTTAGTGCTAGTGGTCATGGTTCTTGTTCTAGTTATGGAAGCTGGATGCTCTTGAATTTACGCAATGCAAATATTGTGGGAACATTATGTATGAGCTTTAGCAATCCAGATCCAATTTTTGCCAACATAGTAACCTTGGCCTTGATTATGACCATAGGAACCCATCTAGTTAGGTTGGGGTTGTGATATTAGCATTGCTATTGTGATTGTTCAGGGATTGATTTTCACGAGCAATGAGCACATGAGTAGACACGTTCCTTTTTATGTGATAGTTTCAGAATCCATTCTTGGTGGTTTATATTGGATTTTAAGTGCACGATTGATTGGTCTATTGTGATCTACTTGAGCTTTGAGCAGATCAGTTGAGAAGAGTATCATTATTTTCTTTGAGGGATAAATTGGAAAAAGTTGAAGATGTTGATGCCACTACTTTATCCTTTGAAGTGCTAGCATCCTTGCAAAAAGTTGTGATGATCTTGACATTGGGCAATGCTAGGTGGTGGATGTGTTGCATTACAAGGTCGACTATACACTTGGTTAGACATTAAAATGGGTGTCTCAATAGTACTTCATTACCAACTCCTTTGATGTTAGGCAACATGTAGAAGATCCTTACTAATTGCACATAGTCAAAAAGGCCTCAATATTGAGATACTAAGCTCTACATGAGTTGGCATCCACTATGTGTCTTGGTGATATGGCATGATATTATTCACTCACGTGTTAGGTGATTAATGCAAGGATATGCTAGTGATTCTATTGTTGGACTACACCCATGTAGTCCATTCTTGGTTATGGCACCTTTATTGTGCCACCTCTTCTTTACTAGTGGATTCACACCGAGTGACTATGTCTATATATGTTATGGTACTTTTATATTAGTCTTTTATCATGTTGTAGACTTAGTTCTTTTATGTGAAGAAGTAGAAGAAGATTTTAGCCCTATCTCTTTGTGTGCTCAAGTCTCCATTGATTTTGTTTGTGTGTATGCTCTTGGGCGTTTCATCTCTCTCCCCTCTTGTCTATTTTCATGTTATTAGAGCCATACGACCGTTGTGCAGAACTTGATTAAAGGTTGAGGTGAAGGCATTGGAGCACAAAAGAAAGCAAGCAAGCAATAGAGGTAAGAAGCTCCTCCACCTTACTTGATTTGCCTTAGGTTATAGTTGTAGGAGGCTCCTGAGATTAGGAAGGTTGCAATCTTTGATTACATTGAAACTTGGTGAGTAGAAAGAATGGTGTGTATATTGGAGCTCAACCCTTTAGGGCCTCTTTGCTATGAGTTTGGACATCTGAGGTCATTTTGGCCTTTGTTTTGCACTTGCAAGTGATCCCGATATAGTAGTTTTTGAGTAGACAATAGTTTCGGCTATGTCCCTCGGTCCACCGCTTATAGGTACAAAGGTTACAAATTTAGAATTTGTAAGGTTTCAGATATTTGCTAGGTTGCAAATACAAAAGGTATTTGCATACATATTGTAGATTGTAGTACTGTTATACAGTCAGTGAAAAAGGCTATGTGTTTTAGTTGTGGTGCACTTGGTATCGGCTTACTTGTAGATTACATGTTTCTACGAGGTTTTATATTTTGTCAAAATCTTTGATAACTTCAACTAGATTTTCAAATGAGAAGCTTGATAAGAATAATTCTCATGCATGGAAGTTTAGGGTGATAATTTTTTTGAAGGGCAAAGGTATTTGGAATTACATTGAAGGAGACATGGCAATAGCACCTAAAGTTCTTGCATGAAATGCTATTGTAGAATAGTTAAAGGCTAAGAAAGATTGATAGAGAAGAAATGGAGTAAAGTCATGTATTGCATGTTTTCCAATATCACAAATAGCATGATGGGCTATTTGCAAGAATTTGAGACCCTCACTATGCATGGAAGAGTTTGGCAAGGCTACTCAAAGAAAATATAAAGTCCAGAAAGCTACAGCTCAAGTTAGAGCCAAAACCAAGTGAAAAGAGGAAACTTGTTCATTAATGATTATGCATTGAGGATCAAGAATATTGTGAAAGTTCTTGGATCTATTAGTGTAGTAGTTGATGATGATGATGTTGTGCATGTATACTTAGATGGACTTGGAGATGAATACAATAGGGTTGAGAAGGAGACAAGGATGCATATTAAATGCCTAAGGTCAGCAAATGGAGGGGAAGAATATCCCTCCAATGAGTTTTCTGATTTTGTGTAGAAAAATAGCAGACAAAGGTAGTATACATGTAGATATACTCTGCAACAAAATGGAGTTGTTGAGTGAAATAACATGTATATTGCAGAGGTGGCTCATGCATTGATGTCAAAAAGAAACTTGCCTCATTACTATCGGGTTGAAGTAGTTGCTACTATTGTATACATTATGAACATGAGAATCATTGCTGCTATACATGGTATGTCACCCAAAGAGAAGTTTACAGGAAAAAAGCTAAAGCTGTTCCATTTGAAAGTATTTGAATGTCTTGCTTATGTGCATATTTCTAATGATTTGCATAGTAAATTGGATCCCAAAGCTAAAAAATGTGTATTTTTTGGATATTCTTTTGAGCAGAAGGGATATAGATATTATAACCATGTTACACGTGAGTTAAGAGTTAGTAGGGATATTATTTCTAATGAAATGAGTAGCTAGTATAATAATGTATAAAATGCAATTGGGGTTGATGAGCATGAGAGTGTGGCCATGTAGAAAACAAGTCAGCATTGACAATGAGTGGAATCCTAGTCATGGTTCTATTGATAAACCTTGGAGTGGCAGATTGAGGTCAATGGTTACTCCACCAAGTACATCATAGGTTTCAAGAAAAGGTAAAGAGAAGGTTGGAGACTCACTTATTGTTACATATGTATCATTAGGTTTCTCTCATGTTGATGCTAATTCAAATGACCCTAAGCAAAGCTCAAATGAGGAGGTTAGGATTCCAACTATTAAAACACCTGCTATGTGGAAGGCATAAGAGGATGCTTAAGCACTAGATAGTGATCCAAGTCCATGTAGGTCAACTAGAGTAAGAAATCAAATGCAACATTTGACATATGATAACTATGTAACTCATTACCATGCATACATTGCGAAGGTTGTACATGATATTGAACCCACTTGTTTTGAGGATGCAATGGATAATAAGTATTGGGATCATGCTATGGATGAAGAAATGGCTACACTTATGGATAGTGACACATGGGAGTTAGTACCCTTAGCTGAAGGCAAGAGAGCTATTGGCTATAAATGGGTTTACAAGGTCAAGTATAAATCAACTCGATCTATTGAGCACTATAAAGCATGACTGGTTGCCAAAGGGTATGCGCAAACTCATGGTATTGATTATGAGGAGACCTTTGCTCTAGTGGCTAGAATGGCCACTATAAGGGCTATCATAGTAGTGGTTGCTTCAAAAGGTTGGGTCATCTATCAAATGGATGCTAAGAATGCCTTCTTGCAGAGGGAATTGCAAGAGGAAGTTTATGTGGAGTAGCCACTTGGTTATGTGAATGAGAATAATCCAGATTATGTATGCAGGCTTTGTAAGGCCTTATATGAATTGAAGCAGCACCTAGGACATGGTATGATAGGATTGTAGAATACCTTGTCAACATTTGATTTCGCACAACACATGTTAATCACTTAGTCTATGTATGTGAGAGTGATGTAGATATTATGGTCATTACTATATATGTGGATGATTTGATCATTGTGGGTGATACTGAGATAGAGATTGACAATGTGAAGGGTATTCTTAAGGTTGAATTTGAAATGAAGGATTTGGAAGAGCTATGCTATTTTTTTGGCATAGAGATCATTAGGACTCTAGAGGATATATGGTTATCACAAAGACAATATGCATTGGATATGTTGAAGAAGTATAATATGACTAATTGCAAGCCTATCTCTATATCTTTGGATGTCTCAGTTTATTGTGAATGATGGTGCGTATGGATGTCTTATAGTAATGAAAAATGTTTTTCTAGCATTTTAATTTTTTTTTCTTGATGTCTTAGTGGATGGATTTGAATTTGGCAACATAGGAATGGTTGAAATCTCGTTTCAAAACCCTAGAATTGTCATGTTTTCCTTTTCGGAAGATGGGAGGGGTATGTGGATTGTTGTAGATAAGATGTTTTGTATTGACAGTGTGGGCTGTTTTTAGAATTTTGATTTTGAAAATTTTAGTTGATTTTAAAGAGAATTTTTTGGATGATTTGATTGAGGATGTTACTATGTATGGGGAGATTGTGGGCAGTCTTATCTATTTGACAATGACTAGGCTAGACCTAAACTACACGGTTGGTTTGGAGAGTTAGTTTATGGAGCTTCCACAAAAGCCGCATTTGGATGCAACACAATGTACATTGAGCTATGTCAAGTCTACATTGGACTATGCTTTATTCTATGGTGTAGGTGTACCATTAGATTGGCATGGTTACACAGATGTAGATTGGGCTGGTAGTATTTTAGACACAATATCTACTAATGGTTTTATGTTTTCCTTTGGCAACAATGGTGCTATTACTTGGAGTAGCAAGAAACTATTGAGATGGTTGCCTTGTCTATTATAGAGGCAAAGTACAAAGATGCTGCAAATTGCAACATGTGAGGTACCTTGGTTACACAAGCTACTTGGTGATTTGGTACTGCAGGTGGATAAGAAGGTTATCATGTATCATGATAACCTTAGCATCATTTAATTGGCTAGGAACCTAGTATACCATGCGGCGTGGACCAAACACATAAATGTCCATTGCCATTTCATTCAGGAGCGGGTTCTAGCAGGTGATATTGACTTGGTTTATGTTAGCACAGAAGATCAAGCTGCTTATATTTTTACCAAGGTCTTGGGAGGTGAGAAGCTTCGACACTTCAAGACTATAGTTGGAGTCCACATGCTTATGTTGAGCTCGAGGGGGAAGTGTTGAGATGTCAAGCTCTACATGAGCTAGCATCCACTATGTGCCTTGGTGATGTAGCACGATATTATTTATTGGTGTGTTAGGTGAATGAAATCAAGATATGCTAGTGATTCTACAACTGGGCTATACCCACATAGTCCATCCTTGGTTATGGCACATTTATTGTACTACCTCTTCTTTCCTAGTGGGTTCACAATGAGTGACTGCATGTACATATGTTATGGTACTTTCATATTAGTATTTTATCATGTTGTAGACTTAATTCTTTTGTGTGGAAGAAGAAGATTTCAACCCTATCTTTGTGTGTGCTCAAATTTTCATTGATTTTGTGTGTGTGTGCTTGTGGCTGCATCACCTCTCTCCCCTGTTGTTTGTTTTCATCCAAGCCCCAAAATTTTATCTTATCCTTATGTCTCTTGATGGAGTAGAGTAACACGAGGTTTCCCTTCTTAAAATCCCGTTATTGAATGTGTCTAGCAAACTAGCCTTGTCCTCATGCTTTTCTGCATATAAAAGCATGTGTTGACAAAAATCAAGATTTAGATAATCGTTCTAATTCTACCAAGTGGTTGGTCCAATACTCTTAGCCCTCCCAACTTTCTTGTACATTCATCCTCAAGCTAGGGACAAATAATTGACTAGCATGATTGCATTAGTACCATAACTCAATTTAAAGGGATTTGGCTAGTTGTGGTCTTGTAGGCTATGTGACATGCTCATAGTGTTGCCATAAGTATATGATCCCAGTTGCTTTGAGAAGCAAAGACTATTTTGGTTAGGGTATTTATCATATTTTTTTTGTGGTATCTCTAGCTTGAATGTTTACTTGCATGTATTATAGGTAAGATTTTTGGTGTATGATCATAAATGTGGATAGCAAGTGTGTGATCTCCTTATGAATATAGTGTGTGCCTTGGTTGCTCATAATCTCCATGGGGCAACCAAATCATGGGATCATAAACTCCCACAAGAATTTTACTTTTTTTCGTGCATCATTTCTCCATGTGGCTCTAGCCTCAACCCATTTGGCTTGGTAATTAGTAGCAATGATAATATGGCTAGCCTATGAATATTGAGCTATATGACTTAAAGGCCCTACAAAATCTATCCCCATTTTTCAAATGGTTATCATACAAGTACTAGCATTAGCTCCATCTTGTCATTGTTGACTTGACCTTTTGTATGGTGGCATTCATCACAATGCTTTAATCAACCTTGCAATGTCAAGGAATAAGATTGACCACCATAGTTGAGGCTACAAGATCTTTCAGGCCATGGAGTCACCATCAAAATGACCCCCCTTCAATTCTTGCATATGCTTACAGTCAAAATTTTGTGTCTCATGCTCGCAAATGCAACATCTCAATAGGCACTTGGCCTAAGCAATACAACTATCTAACAATTAGCTAATAGAGTTACACCTTGATTATGAGTCAATAAAGTCAAGCCTTTTCTATTGATCAATTAAGTATTCCATTTTCCAAGATCTCAACAACATCATTAATAGGGAGTGAGGTTGGCCTTAACGAGATCCTCTACTTTAGAGATTTTGAACAAATGTGCATCAAGAAGATCATTTATGATACCCTTTTCTGTTGTCCACAAAGAAAGTGAATGGAATTGCTAGTAAATAATAAGAAAATTTCTTTATTGCAAATACCATTTCTAATCCCTCCCTTTGAGTGGTAGAGTAGTTCATTTTTACGTTCATAATCTAGCGACTAGCAAAGCTCATTGGGTAGTCCAATTTGTGCTCTCTAGGTTGATGCAACACTACTCTCATGGTGAACTTTGAGGCATCAATGTGCACATGGAAGGCTGTGTTCCAATCTGGGACTCATAGGATCAATGTTTTGGTTAGAATCCTTTTCACTGTCTCATAGGTCTGTCGGCATTTTTCAATCCACTCGAAAATGATCAACAACTTGTATAGAGGTTGAGTGATTAATGTGTAGTTTAGTACAAATTTTTGATAGTGAATTTGAGTTTTGAGAAGTTTGTTGCAATGCCATTCTTTGATACTACATACACTAGAATGCATTCATATTTGACATAAAATTGGCACTTTAAGGGATCCAATGAGAGATCATACTACCTACACTATTCAAAGATTGCTCAAAACTTCTTGGGATATTCTTTCTAGATGCTATGTATATAGAGGTCATAAAAAACACTTCCAACCATTTGCATAGCATGTCTTTGAAAATCGTGCACATTAGTAATGGAAAAGAGACAAGAGTTTTGGTTAGATTGAAGGGCGTCACCATGCATACAAATACACCCCATTCTGAGGCAAAAGCTATTTTGTGCCTATGATTCAGATGAACTTGCACTTTGTTGTAATCTAAAAATCCATCAAGGAAGTTGTAGGCTTCCTTGTCTATGCTTCTTTCCAACATGTTCTTGGTATAAGGCAACAAATAATTTTATCTTTCCATTGTTGCATTGAATTTTTTGTAATTTATGCACACTCTAATTATTTCATATCTCTTCAACACAAGTCTGCATGCTCAACCTCATAGATAAATCCAACATCTAGGAGCTTTTCAATCTTCTCATTGATTTCATTAGCATGTTTAAGATTCATTCATATGAGGATTGTTAAATTGGCACCACATTCAGCACCATGGGAATATGATGGGTGACAATGTTGGGGTCTAGTCCCTTAAGTTCCTTGAGTGACTAGGAGAGCACATCCTTAGGATCAAGCAATAGATGCTTTGGTTGTGTTGCATGTATCACATATATGTACAAATTATTTGTCTAATTTTCACATTTGAGGTTGCCAAAAATCTAGAGACATGAGCTCTATTATTTTATTGATATGAAAATGTATTGTAGATGTACAGTCATGATTTGGTCAAAGTATACATAATTGAATTGATCCAAGTGGTATATATGGTAGTCCTCAATAATAGATCATATCTTTAACTTCATGTAAGTCTTCAACATGTGTACTTCTTGAAAAATTTCTTGATATTTCAGGCAAAGCGATCCTTGAAAAGTTCTTTCTTAACTTGTAGAAGGAATGGTTGATCTTCTGGAACTTTTCTTATTATTATGGGGAGTTGGAGTTGTTCTAGTTTTAAGAGAAAGCATCTTCTTTCTTAGGTGCAAGATAAGAGTGTTGAGACAATGCATCTTATTTTCCTTGTTGGTTGCCAAGTCGATATGATATGATAGAATTTAATCTAGGAAGGAAGATGCTCCATCTTACTCGCCATTGATTCAAGACTTGAGAACTCATGAAGTACTTTGGATTTTTATGATTTGTAAAAGTTTTGATTTTGTGGGGCGCGCCTCCTAGAATATGCCTCCATGTTTCAAAAGAGTCAACAATAGACAAAAGTTCCTTATCATGGAATTTATAACTTATTTTTAGTGCTGAGAAATTTCTAGAATGAAAAGGCACTAGATATACTCAACCATCTTGACTAGCCTAGGAAAGAACATCATTGAGAGCAAAATTTGATACATTAGTCTAAAAGAAAAAGGGCTTGGATATTTCTAGATCTATTAAAATGGGGGTTGTAGTAAAGGTTTTCTTGAATATTTGAAAAGGCTTCATTGCATTAGAGTTCCACATGAATTTATCCTTTCCAATTAATCACGTGAATGGCATGGTGAACTTGAAATTATTGTTTAATGAAGTTTCAATAAAAGTTTGCAAACCCCAAGAAGTATTACATATCTTGCACTAATCTTGGTGTTTCACACTTAGGAATAGTCTTCATCTTCTTTTCTTCATTCAAGTTTCCCTTTTGAGAAATAATATATCTAAGGAATTCCACCTCTAATGAGTTATCAACACATGATACTCATGATCCTCTTAATTCTTGGAAAATATGAGAATTTGAGTTGAATATATTACCACAAAGTAATTTAGGTATTGATGGAATATGTCATTCAATAGATGTTAAACAATTTTTAGAGCATTTGTGAGACCAAATGGCATGACAATATACTCAACGTGGCTATATCTTGTGTGAAAAGTTGTCTCTCACTAATCACCTTCCCTTATTTTGGCAAGATTATAAGTGCCACAAAGGTAAATATTTGTAAATAGCTTTGCTCTTTCAAGTTGCTCAAAAGCTCCGAGATCAAGGAAAGTGGATAATCTTGTTGAGTCCTTTGTAGCCAAGACATATAAAAAAGAGCCATCATTCTTCTTAACAAATAATATTGGAGCTCCTTCCAATGACTTTAAGTGTCTTATGAAACCCTTAGTTAGCTTTTCATCAATATATTTTAATAACTTGACCAAATCATCTTGAGATACCTTATAGATTGGACCAAAGGGCATTTGAGCCCCCTCTTGCAACTCAGTGGCACAATCATGTGAGTGCTCGAAAAGCATGTATGAATTTTTCTTCTCGAATACATCCTGATAATCATGATATTGAGTAGGAAAGTTCGTATATATTTACTAGAGTGGCAAAGCATATATTAGAAAAGTAGGATTTTTATTGGCTACTCTCATGAATACATTTACCTCAACATACATTGATCTTGCATTCTCTTTTTTAGCAAATTGTGTCTACCTTGTTCAACCTTTTGAATTCCTCAATTGATATCAGGATTGCATAGCTTGAGCCAAGGTAGACCGGTTGCTTGAACAACATATGATAATGAATGCTATGTTTGTTATAAAGTTTCCCAATGTTACTTTTATAGGACGAGTTTCATAGTTGACATCTCTTGAAGAAAGAGGATATTGAATGCTATGTTTGTTACAAAGTTTCTCAATGTTACTTTTGTAGGACGAGTTTCATACCTGACATCTCTTGAAGGAAGAGGATGGCTGTTTATGACTTTGGCAAGAACTAGGATAGATTTCTCCATGATTTTGATGCCATTTTGAATTTCAAACTTCTCATACATAAAAGATATAGATGCTCTAGAGTATAAAAGTACTTTGACATTTACTTGTCAATGTGGTGTATAAAAACTTACCAACAATATAAAACTTGAAGTATCCTCAATAAACAAAGAGGAGCCTTCTAAAGACTCTTGATTTTTGTCTAGCTACATGGCCTCTACTGTTGCTAGGCATCCACGTTTACCAAAGATGAGGGCACTATAGAGGTTCGTACTTACAACTTCTTATTAGGACAACATTGGCCAATATGCACAAGTCCTCCACAATACAAACATAATCCAAGAACACATCGTTGTTGCTTCTCTTGAGCTCGCAATGACTTGTATTGAGTTGAATCAATTTGCATGGCCTCGACATTGGTTTCTCATTTTCAAATTAATGAGTCTTCATGGCACTTTTCTTGGCATCTCTCAAATAGGAAAATTGTAACATTCTATTGCTTGAAGTGAAGTGACTTAATGTGTGAACCTTTGGTATCGGTAACAAGACATCCTTTACATCATCATTCAATCCCCAACAAAATTGATCAAATAAAATAATCTTCATGACAAGTCAAATTACAAGTGAGTTTCCATAATTTAGATGCATAAATTGATGTTGGTCTAGATCCTTGTCATAAACTTCTTGTTTTGGTCTCAACAACTCTAGCTCTATCAATATCTCTAAAGATGGTTGAGAATTCTCAAATAAAAGCTCTAAAATCATGAAATAGAGAAGATTCCTTCAAAAGAAGGGGTGAAAACCAAGAGAGGGATGTACTTGAGAGGAGCATGCCAATAGGTCCCACTCAAGAAGTATCATCAAGGTAGCACTTTGTTAACCGTCAGACGAACAAGGTGGAAAATCTGGAAAACCTAAAGCAGAGGACAAAGGCTAAGGCAAAAGTGAAACAGAAGATGAAGGCAAGCCAAGAAAAATATGGAAGTACAAGAAGTGTAGAAAAGTCCTAAATAAAGGAAAAAAGCGCACAATAAAAAGCGCAAGTCAATACTTTTGTAAAAGAGCGCAAGCGCATCATGGTTTAATTTAAAGAGCACCAGGTTCTCACCCATGCAATTTGTAATGGTAGATGGGTGGTAGGAAGGAAGCTAGGAAGATAGAAGGACAATGGGAAAAAGGGCCTAGGCCACAGCCTGCCATGTAAAAAAGGGGATAAGGGGATGACTGCCCAAAAGGGATTTAGGGTTTTTTATATAAAGTTGAAAAGTGAATGAGAAGCTCATTCTTGTGTGTGGCCAAAAGTGGCTCTATTCTTCTTCTTTTTCTTCTTCTTCTTGTTCTTGCTTGCTTAAGCTTGTGCTTGAGAGAGGGAGTGTGAGAGTGTGAGTGTGTGAGGGTGAGGGACCGGGGAGGAGAAGCTCTCCATCTTCTCCTCTCTTCTTCTCTTCTCTTCTATTCTCTTGTCTTGCTCGTGGCAATGGAGCTTGGAGCATGGAGCTTGAAGATGGAACTTGCTTGAAGCTTGCACTTGGATCCTGGAGCTACCGGAGTGTACGAGAGAGGAGGTAACTCAATAGGCATGGAGGTAAGCTCACTACACCCGTAGACATGGATGGCGCATCGGCTATGTGAGAGGTAGCCATTAGTGCTTGGCTTGGAACACTTGAAGCAATAAGCAATCCGTGGGTTTTGGCGGTTGAGTGAAAGATCCCACATTTTGGTTCCGTTATTGGGACCAACGGATTTAAGCCTTGAGTGCTTGCACTCTTCAAATTGAGCATCGAAGTAGGGTTTTCCCCAAATCGATGCTTGAGGTTGATAGGTAGAAAGCGAGGAAGTTTGAAGAGGTATTTGATCTCCTTAGCAAGTAGGTTTTTGGTTTTTGGACTTGGAAAAGCATGGTGGAGTAGTGTAGGTATTTTCCTTGTGATTTTTTCTTGCATTTAGGAAGGATAGGAGAAAAACATTGGAGCAAACAATAGGGTTTTCTATTGCTATATAATAGGTTGAAACATGGAAAAGAAGGGCAAAAAATGATATTTTGGGTTAAATGTTGGTGAAGGGAGCAAGACTAAGGTGAGTGCAGGCCTGGGCAGGGTGATAAGGGGCCATGAGTGGCAAGAAAGGCCACATTTTGCATTGCAGGGTTTCAGGAGAGCAGAAGAGAGGGAGAGAGCTTCATCGCGTGGACCTGCTTCGATCTGGTCATCTAGGAGTTATCTGCCCAGCCCAGGTAATTCCACACCTTTCCCTACATGAGTAGCTTGGATCTCGAGGTGCTCAACAGGTAGGAAGCCCTCGATCGCTCGGTGTGAAGAAATCTTTGAAGTCTGTGGCAAAAATCGCATCGCGCTCGGCCGGTCCGAGTGACAGCGATTCTGGGCGGAGTCCCAGAATCGGCCCTCGGACTGCTCGGCCATTCGGCCCCCCTCGGACCGCTCGGCCATTCAGCCCTTGGACCACTCGGCCATTCGGCCCTCGGCCCGACCCCACTCGAAAAAGTTGACATTCGGTCCGGTCGAATTCACCACTCGGCCCACCTGACTTGGCCCTCAGTCCACTCAACCACTCGGCCCTCTCGGACAACCACACTCGAATTGGCCAAATTTGACATTCGGATCAGTTACATTCGGCCCTTTCTCACTCGGCCCTCGGCCCTTGGATGGGTCGAATTGGGCATTCGGCCCCTGCAATTCGAACCTGTTGGACCAAAATGGATTCTTTCAAATTTTAACCCGTAGACCCTGAGACTGACTGAGAGACTATATAGAGTCGAAACCACATCATAGATCTATCACTCAGCTAAAGTCTATAGCAAGTAGTTCAAAACTTGGTCCTTCAAATCACACATGGCATTTATTGTAATGGCCCTATAGGCCGAGGGGGACTTGCCCCCCCTCCCCCCCCAGACCCTCGCAGAGGGGGCTTTGCCCCCCCCTCCACACCTCCCCCAAGTAGGTTGGAGAGAAAACACACGCTGTGTTAGGTCCTCCAAATTAGACCCTATTATAGTAATGGCTCTACACGAGCATGGACTCGCACCTGCAAAAGAGCAACCAAAAGCCCATACCCGAACAAAGACAAATAGAGACCTAGAACCTCGGTGGGCCAATCTAGCCAACAAGGGCAAAAAGGCCACACTGCAAAAACACATATGTGTTGCATTCGGACTGCATCTAGTCAAAGCGAAAATCAACAACATCAAGCTACAACTGCGAGGATGACTAGATATGACAGTCCTAACGATAGATGCACCTTGAATAGCACTACACAGATGATCTAAGACATCAGTGGAGAATCCACATTTGGTCACGCAGTTGGGGACTCAAGGGCATTTTTCAGAAGGCTTAAATTCACAAGCCAAGATCCGAAAGATGAAGACATAGTACCACCTGCTTATCTTAGGGTCAAACTCACTGCGAAAAGAGAGCACACTATCGATGCTCTGATTGATGAAGGAGTAAATTTTAATATCTTGACCTATGAAGCATGGACCCTACTAGGCCAACCAGAGCTCACACCAAATAATGAAACTCTTAGTCCTTATGGGGGACACCCACAAGCACTTATGGGGAAGTGCAAAGTCCTTGTGAACATTGAAACGGAAAGCTTGCCTATCCTATTCCATGTCCCTCCAACAAATAGTGCTAATTGTGGAAAGGAAACCCTATTAGGAAGACCCTTCAAAAGGGTGACCAAGTGTGAGACTGATTACGTAGCACAGAGGATACACTTGACACTATCGGGTATGAGGATAGTCATAACCTTTAGCAAGGGTGACCCCATCGAACCTCGAGGGAAAGGCAAGGAAGGTGATGATATAACATGCGAGCCTAGTAATGAGAGCAAAAACCTGTTCAAAGAGTTGATATAAGCACATGTTGAATAACGAGAACCAGTGAGTGAGGCCATGCTTGAAACAAGAAGGTTAGGAGACAATACCAAGGATGAACTTGGGACTTACAAATCTCGTAGAAGACCCCAAAAGAAGCCCAAGCCTTATAGATGAAGGCATCGATGGAGAGCCATCACATCGCCGAGATGGATATCCAAAGCGTTGCTACGTGCTCAAGGGTATTACTCAGGTAACCAATGGATTTAGATACCAAAACCCCCTGCTAAACCTCCTTTATTAGCTGAAGGCTAGATTGTATCAAGAGCAAAGAAGCGTAGGAGGAAAAAAAAATCTAAACGAAAAACCAAGTCTCGAGTCAAAGACATGGGAGTGACCGAGCCCCTCACGGTGGGAATCGATAAACCAATCAAAACTATTCGAGGGGTAGATCCTTAGCCTAGCGTGCATGACAAGAAGATATTAGATGTAATCATTGAGGGTAAGAAAAAGCCACTAGTGCCGGAGGAGCCTTTGATTTCCCAAGAGGATAACATGCATCATAGGCACAACGTTACTCATGGCAAGGTTCAATGCTCAACAAAGCAAATGGCAAAATCATCTAACAACCATGAGTAAATCTTCCATCTAGTGTCAAAGCCCCTTGGGAGTCCCAAGTCTCCTACACCCTCTTTGCCTAAATGGACATAGGGAGCACAACAGTAGTTTTCAAGTGCAACTACTCAATCCCAATCTCTATCTCTGGCTATGCTTCCAAATGTCCAAGAGGTAGAACTTGACACCACCCATAGCTCTCGACCCAAGGATATGCCTGTGCAATCCACCATGGCTAGCTCAATTGATGCTCGATCTACACAAGTGAATGCTCAAAGGGAAACAAAAGACACAATTACTTTCGATCTACTTGAGGACCTAACACTGCAATCTACTAATAGTAGCCGGTCCATTGAACTAGCTGCTACTACTTCCAATCAGGGATCACAATAGTCATAGCTTTTGGCCGTGACAACACCCCTTATGGAATACGCCCTTTGCAATTCACCCATGGAAGAGGCGTCACAACCAACATCCTTGACACCTCCAGCACTTCCAAAGCACCTAAAGCCTAGGCTTGAGGAGAAATCTCTCAAACAAAGAGGTGGCCAAGGAGAGGACACATCTCACCAATCAACCTAGCAAGGCTGTTCAGCAGGTCATAGCTAAGTCCCATGAGAGCACACCAGAGAAAGAGAGTGCTAAGGCCCAACCAAGCACATCAATGATTGACCTAGTTCAGGGTCCTGAGTCCTTAAAGGAGACACTGCAATTGCCCAAGAAAAAGAGGACAAAACAACGAAAACAACGGCAATTGCAAGTAGTGGTAGATGCCAAGACAATCGAGGCCAAGAGCACGGAAAAACTTGGGAATGAAGCATTGAGTCCACCACTAAGGAACCCAGCACCATCTCCCCTAACAGCGATGAAACCTCAGACACATCCGTGTGTTCTAATAAGTCAAAGCAACCATCATCATTAGTAGTTGCTTGCAACACTCAATCCATCGACAACAGAAGTCACATTGACCAATCAAGAGTGGATACAACACTGTCACAACAGGGTGACAAATCTGAGGAGAACCATGACACAATAGCAGCAAAACCTCAGGAAAAATGCACAAACCTTGAGAGCATAAGCAATCCTAGCATTGACCAATCTTGCTCATCTAGGCATGAGCCCCCAGCTATGCTAAAGCCTAGGGAAACTCCAAAAACCTTGCATGAGATAGCAACCGAGCAAGCCCTCGTTGAACATAGAAGTGTCGCAAAATGCTTAATTGAGTTGGATGCTAAGCTCAAAGTGTTTGCACGTGTCTATGTCGTTGCAGACGTGGGCGCATTCCCTAAGGAGCAGCTTGAATAATACTTTCCATTTCCCCTATCTTGGAAAGAACAAGAACATCTTGACGAGCACTATGACAGGCTCTTGCATGAATGCATGCGACTCACCTCTAACGAGGAAGTCGAAAAACTATACTTATCTGTAACATTCAATGATGTGCTTTGCAACCAAATCTCTTAAAGATAGAGCAACTAATGTGACAATCAGATGGTCAAAGTTAATTTGAAAAATGTTGGTTTGAAAACCGTGTTGCAATGGCCGAACTAGGAGCCCAAATTATGATAGTCTCAGAGGAGCGATTGGCCAAATGGCGGTCTCAAAGAGACCCAACCTATGTGGCACCAACTTCCATTCGAGTGTTGCTTGCCATTCGGGGTACATACTTAGCTGGAACTAGCCAAGAGAACTCTATGGCTGATAAGGTTCTCACTGAGGAGGAGTTACATGTTGCTAGTAGACTCGGACAAGGTACCATGCTACTCGATGTTGCAAAATATCTATCATTATTGAGTAAGCTGCCATGAGTACTGGATATGTGTGCCACACTCCAGTACAATTCGGAGTTCTACAATTGGTTTTTATCCTCATGAAGTGACATGGATTCGTAAACATGTACATACATAAACAATGAATTTTGTGACCCTCTATAGATAATATCAACACACACAAGCAACGATAGTCAAGCCCAGGGAGAAGAGTTGGGTTTGATAGGCTGAGCTCATCAAGTCCTCCTCTCACCACACATTTAGAAGTCGTGTGACCATTCCCGCCTCCAGGTGGAGGGCATGCAACCCTCATTACCACCATAGGAAGCCCTAACCAACATCTTTGATGGTGTAGACGGGGCACCGTCCCTTTCTATACACCTTTCCCCTTTCTGGTCTATCCTTCCAGGGATGAGCCCTACTCCACTCCATGACAACCAGTCCACGCAACTTAGCATAAGCCAAGATATGCTAATGGCTGGAGGAAAAATGAACATCATCATAGGGGCTGTCCCTTTACAACAAACACTGCATACCTCACCTCACCCCTCCTTGCCTCACCCCTCCTCGTCATATGCGCTTGATAACCCACTGTATAATCCCTTCCATGTGAATAGTTTTATCTTGCTTCAGGGCCTAATCCTTGGTTTGCATTTTGCAAGTCCCCCTACCATAGCAGTCATGGACCATATAGTGTAGCTGGCATGCAAGGAAGCTCTTCGCCATAGGAGAGAGCATAAGGCATATCACCCTTACCAGAACACTACGTGCCTAGTCTAAAGATGTACATGCTGAAAAGAGGCCCCAAATGAAACCGCCTAGGACGCAGGCCGAAAACCCCCCAAGCCAAGAGGCCGAGGGCTCAAGGGAGCACATGGGGTGTGGCAACACCAGCTATGCAGGCTCCCACCAGATGCTCGGGCACTAGGTGCACGAGCGTCTGGTGGGAGCACATGGGGTGTGGCAACACCAGCTATGCAGGCTCCCACTAGACGCTCGGGCACTAGGTGTTTGAAAGAGGAGAGGGTAGCTCGAGACAAGCAGGAATTTGATGCATTGTTTAAAAGAATTTTGGAAACAATTGTGGCCAGGGACTATGCCATCCATGTCCCAATTGACATCTTCCCCACCCAGCCTCATAGGAGCCCCTCACTGACACAGCCTCAGTGGCTCGCGACCACCTGGACTCACCCCGCCTCGTACAAATAGAGTAACCCCTATGATATATAAGCTACTTAACAAAGGCCATCCTGCCATAAATTTTTGTCTTTAAATGGTTAAAGAGGCAGGCTCCCCACCTATATACACTTTTCTTACCTACTGCTAATATATGCCATGTCTTTAACAAGCACCGGAATATGCATCACAGTCAGCATCATAGGATTTTGATAAAAAGTAATATCTTGATATGATTGCATCTATTCGTTGTACTTGATGCATGAGACTTGCATATACTCTCATGAAGTGATAAGTGGATGCAGGATGATGTAGGTCTTCGTGCGAACTTGTTCAATGCCCAAGTCACCGCAAGACCACCAACCTCACAAAGAGCCGTGACAAAGCCACGCTGCCGAAAGAGAAAATCACCCTTGCTGATTGCCCACGTCACATGGCCCAAAGCATAATCTTAACCACTTTCTCTTTCTGGGTTACACTCTACATCGGGCACTCATGACAGCTGTTACCTCAATTGTACAAACATTGCACGTTTCAAAGAGGGTTACAAAATCTCAAGTGTATCTCCCCATCTCAACAACTGCTTCTCTAACAATGAGGCTAGGGCACAATCATCACTGTAATATCCATTTCCTGAGCCTTCGAAGCTCGACATCTCCCAACCCATTGAAAGGCGGATAGCCTCAGCATATTGCAATGGTTGTACTCAGGCAAGTCCAAAAAAGAAAAGAAAAGAAAGGAGAAGGAATAGAAAAAAAAAAGGAAGAAAGAAAAGAAAAGAAAAGAAAAGACAAGACATGAAAAGCTAAAGCAGCATCCATGATCATATCACATCACCTAGGGGTCCTCAAATTAGATACGTCCAATGACCTTGGTTGGTTGGCTCCGTCCCTAGTCCCTAGTCCCCTAGCCCTCTAGCATCACCCACAATTGTTCAGGGCACATCAAGGGCAGGACATACCCAAGGAGCTTGTCTCGCCTATGGTTAGACTTGTCACCCTGACCCATTCGCACGATTTCCTCTTGCACTCTGCCTTAATACCATTGCAATCAATCGTGGTAAGCACCGCACGAATGGCCATGAAAAGTACATCGTCCTCATCACGCAAGTCCAATAGCTACCAGCTACCAAAAGTGTGGTGTCCCTATGTTCAATTATGCTACGTCGTGCAGTCGCAATGCAAAGGATGTCTCATACACATTCACGTGTACTTCTTAACATGGACAACTTTGCTTCATCCACATGTTGTGCAAGAAACCAGCCCACGGTCTTCTAACTACGTAATATCTAAATATGCACGAGCACTCACATAATATCTACACCAAAATATATACACAATTGGGTCCTCAAGTGCAATACAATACTCTCAGCTTGCTTAGAGTTTGTTCGACCTGTCTTCCAAACTAATTGAACTACATCTTGTGCACGATAAAGAAGGCTACTACTACCCCGAGGGAGAGACCACATATGAGAGGTTTTCAATTGTAGGTATTGAAGACTCCAACGAAAGTGTCATTCACTCTTCATCGACACTCAACTTTGAATTCTTATCCTTTATCATCCTGCACTCTAGCCAAGAATTGTCATGTGCAGGATCCCCAAAAACCAATACTTGTGCTAGCCCAACGCAATTCCCAACAGTGAGCAACCCGACCCCCAACTCCAACCACCCTACCACCAACCACCTAGGCCACCAACGTGCCCCCAATGACCTTCCTCCACACCACCACCAACACTCCTCCACGGCAACCACAGACATCCTTGCCACCCACGTCTTCGGTGCATGCTCAAGCTTGCCACCTATGACTGTGAGTGCCATGGGACTGACACTCGTCTAGGAGGGGGGTAATGTGAACCATTAGATGAATAAGGTGGAAAATCTAAAAAATCTAAAGCGGAGGACAAAGGCCAAGGCAAAAGTGAGACGAAGGTGTGCCAAGAAAAACATGGAAGCACAAGAAGTGCAAAAAAGTCCTAAATAAAGGAAAAGGCCCACAAGAAAAAGTGCAAGTCAATACTTTTGTAAAAGATTGCAAGCGCATCATGGTTTAATTTAAAGAGTGCCAGGCTCTCACCCGTGCAATTTGTAAAGGTAGATGGGCGGTAGGAAGGAAGCCAGGAAGATAGAAGGACAATGGGAAAAAGGGCCTAGGCCACGGCTTGCCATGTAAAAAAGGGGATAAGGGGATGACCGGCCCAAAAGGGATTTAGGGTTTTGTATATAAAGTTGAAAAGTGAATGAGAAGCTCATTCTTGTGTGTGGCCAAAAGTGGCTCTCTTCTTCTTCTTCTTCTTCTTCTTCTTCTTCTTGCTTGCTTGCTTGCTTGAGCTTGTGCTTGAGAGAGGGAGTGTGAGAGTGTGAGGGAGTGAGTGTGTGAGGGTGAGGGACCGGGGAGGAGAAGCTCTCCATCTTCTCCTCTCTTCTTCTCTTCTTTTCTTTTCTCTTCTCTTCTCTTGCTCGTGACAATGGAGCTTGGAGCATGGAGCTTGAAGATGGAGCTTGCTTGAATCTTGCACTTGGATCGTGGAGCTATCGGAGTGTGCGGGAGAGGAGGTAACTCGATCGGCATGGAGGTAATCTCACTACACCTGTAGACATGGATGGTGCATCGGCTATGTGAGAGGTAGCCATTAGTGCTTGGCTTGGAATGCTTGAAGCAATAAGCGGTCCGTGGGTCTTGGCGGTTGAGCGAAAGCTCCCACACACTTGGTCTATATGTAAATGAAAAATTGCACATACTACAAAAAGCTCATGAACTTTGATTTGATACCATCAAGTAGGCTAACCTTCGATTCCTTCATGTAGCTAGGAGGCTAAGTGTATATGTTGAGTATCATAGTTGAGAGTGCACTTGGCCAATTATTTGAAGGTTCTAACCTATAGGTTTCTTTTTCAACTTCCTCTACATTTGAAAGCTTGTAAAAAACTATGAGAAGACTTTTAATCTTGATGCTTAGCATTATCTCACATTTCTCTAATAGGGTGTATGGCTTACTCCTATATGGGTTGATTTTTGCAATTGTTGGAATCAATTGAGGTTACCCTATTTGTATCCAAGCATCATGCATCAAAACATTATAATCAACTCCCTCATCAATAAGAGCATCAAGGATGTGCTCTATTTTTGTGGTGATTTTGATCCTAATATAAGCAGATCATACTTGTATCATATTCGAGGTCAAATTCTATGATATTCACTATGAAACAACATTTGATTTTTTATTATTGTGCTTCTCTTCTGAGTCTTGTTCTTTGGATGACTTGCTATTGATTTGTTCATCATCACCTAAAGCTCCATCTTTATCTATAAGGACATAGTAATACATGAGTTTTAGGTCATGCATCCTTATCAACTTCCATTTGTGAGCTTCCAAAAGTTCTTCTAGGGGCTTTGAATTCACTGCTAGTATTAGGGGTCAAAGGCCACTCGTGCCTAGCTCCCCATATTTACTCTATACTTAAGTGCTTGCACACCTATACACTACAGGTGGCAGCCATCCATAACTATCAATTTATTCTTTATTCTTACTATAATAATAGAATAAGGGAAGGCATGACACACATTGTGAATATTGGAGCTCCCACATATGATATTGCTCTCTCTTCTTGCTCGAACCTCCATAGCTCTTGCTTCTTGCTTCCACCTATGATCTCATTCTTGCTCACCCTTTCTATCTTTCAATTGGATTAGAGCGGGCATTTGAGAAGCTTCACCAACATTCATTTTGGCTTGAGAAGAGAGCTTCACTTGTAGCTTCCATTGTTGAGATGACAAGCTCAACACATGTGGACATTGATGATGGACCGCCTGGTTAGATGGGTCCACACGTCTACACAGCACGTCGGTGGTCATTATGACTCTCACATGGCCACTGACTCAGTACTTATTATATTCAGGTTGTTACACCTATTTACAGCTGGCATAGTTATAGCGCCAGTCGACTAGTGTAGTCGGTTATGCATTGTTTGACTTAGTAGGCCACTTTCCTTTTATCTTGTATCTTATCTATACTTTGTGCACATTGTGAAGTGTGTGGAAGAAGAAGAAGAAAATCAGCAAGAAAATGTTTTGGCCTCCATCTCTCTTCTTGTCTTTGAGTGAGCTTCTCCTTGTGCATTCTGTGTGTTCGGCGCAACATCTTGAGCAATCCCCTCCACCACGCGATTCTTGACATGGTATCAGAGCCGCACCACTGAGAGAGGCTGATTTCGAAGGTTGAAGCAAAGGGGAAGAAGCAAGGTTCGAGCAAGCAAGCCACGGGTAAGAAGCTCTCCCATCCTTCCACTCTTTCTCTTGGATAGTGCCTGTGGAGGCACCGGAAGCAGGGCAGAGCAAAAATCTCAGATTGCAGTGAGATTTGGTGTGCGCGAAGAGCACTGTATATTCTAAACCCTAAACCGCAGTTATTTTGGGCATTTGAGGCCGTTTCAGGGCCTGTTTTAGAGCCGCAAGTTGCGGACAGCAGTTTCAGGGTACACTGTGACTTTAGCTGTATTGACCGACAGTGAGTGCGCAGGTTACAGATTTCAGATCTGTAAGATTAAAGGTGTTTACCAGTGAGTAAACACGAGGTTTATCTACAAACAGGTTGCAGATTGCATGTATTGTTGAGCAGACAGTGAAAAAGGCTGTCTAGTGTATTGCTGTGCACTACAGGTCGAGGATTGCAGAAGATTTGCTTGCTGTTTGGTATTATTCTTGTGATAATGGCAGAGAACAGTGGAAGCCCCATCATTGAGAAGCTTGACAAGAACAACTATCCTTCATGGAAGTTCCGTGTCACGAACTTTCTTATTGGAAAAGGCCTCTACGAGTTCGTTTCAGGTGAAGAAAAGGAGCCGGAGGTGAGTGATCCTCCAACTGCAGAAGAGATAAAGGCACGAAAGGAATGGAATGCAAAAGACAAGAAGGTCATGTATTGGTTGTCTGCAGTAATTGACGATAATATGTTGGGACACATTAGAAATGCAGAGAATGCATATGCAGCTTGGACCATACTTGAAAGTATGTTTTCTGTAAATACAAAGGCACGAAAGATTCAACTCAAGCAAGAGTTGAATACATTGAAGAAAGGGAAGATGTCTATCAATGAGTATGCATTGAAGGTAAGGAGCATTGCAGATGCATTGGCAGCGATTGATGCAATGCCCGATGATGATGATTTGGTGTCGTCTACCTTGGGTGGACTTAACAATGAAAAGGCTTGGAAGTCTTTTGTAACTTCCATATATGTCAGAAAGCCATTTCCAGATTTTGATGAGTTGGTCTCTCTTATGATCACTGAAGAAATCAACATGCAGAGTGAGACATCTGAAAGAAGTGGTGAACACGTCCAGGCTTTCTACTCCAGTTCAGGAAGGGGACGTGGTAGGTTCTCTTCAAGAGGCCGTGGTACAGGACATGGTAGTGATAACCAGCAAAATAGATTGAATCAACAATTTGGCAATATGCAGGTTTCAGGAGGTCGTGGTAACTTTAGAGGCAGGGGGAGCTTTAGAGGAAGAGATGGATGGCAGAACAGAGGTTCTAACAACTCTGGTATTATGTGCCACTACTGTGGCAAAACAGGTCATATTGCAGCCCAATGTTATGCCAAGAAAGATGATATTCGGAGTGGTAAGTCGCAGCAAGGAAACTATGCATCGTCTTCACGACAGAATGAAGATAAAAATGAACGTTTGTTTGTTATGCAGCATATGCTGAATGCTGTTACAGGAAAGGGAACACATGAAGATATTTGGTATGTCGATTCAGGTGCATCCAATCATATGACCAGCCATGCAGAATGGTTTGGAGAGATGCAGGATTTGCAGAATGCAGGTTATGTGCAGACGGGTGATGACTCATGCCACCCAATTTCACACATTGGAAAAGTTCCCTTGTCCTTGCATGATGGTAAGACAAAGAGTCTTTCAGATGTATTACATGTGCCATCTATTACAAAGAATTTGGTGTCAGTCAGTCAAATGGTAGAGCAAGGGCTGTAAGTCAGATTTAATGCAAAGGGCTGCTTTGTAGAAGACTTCAATGACAAGTGCAGGTTGGTAGCAAAGGGAAGTAGAGTTGGACGTATGTTCACTCTACATGCCGGAATTCCTACTATGAATGCTGCTATGTATGCCAAAGGAAAAGGTGTTGTTGCAGACATTGAAATTTGGCACAAACACATTGGACATGCAAATGTACAAAGGCTGAAACTAATGCAGTCCAAAGGGTTGGTTACAGGTTTGCCTACATTTAGAGTTGCAGAATTTCAGAAGGTATGTGAAGCATGTCAGTTTAGTAAGCAGGCAAGGCAACCTTTTTCACATGATAGAAATGTAAGCAGAAATATTCTTGATGTTGTACATACATACATTTGGGGGCCTACACAAAATGTATCTCTTGGAGGCAGTTCATACTTTGTCACATTCATTGATGATTGTTCTAGAAAGCTGTGGGTATATTTTATGAAGAAAAAGAGTGAAGCGTTTGAGCACTTTAGAACTTTCAAGGCTACAGTTGAAAGAGAAACATGCTTGAAAGTAAAGTGCCTGAGGTCAGATGGAGGGGGAGAGTACCTCTCAAATGAGTTCAGTGATTTTCTGAAGTCTCATGGGATAAAGAGACAGTTCACATGCAGGTATACCCCACAGCAAAATGGGGTTGCAGAAAGGAAAAACAGGCATATTGCAGAAGTTGCACGTGCCTTGATGGCTGAAAAGAATATGCCTAAGCATTTTTGGTCTGAGGCTGTTGATACTGCTGTTTATATTATGAACAGAACTCCCACAGCTGCAGTTCATGGTATGACCCCCGAAGAATGTTTTACAGGTAAGAAGCCTGATGTTTCACACTTGAAAGTATTTGGCTGCATTGCGTATGTTCATGTGCCAGATGAGTTGCAGAAGAAACTGGATCCAAAGGCTGAAAAGTGTGTCTTTATTGGATACTCTTTGGAGCAGAAAGGGTATCGCTATTACAACCCTGTCACATGTAAGTTTAGAGTGAGCAGGGATGTCATCTTTGATGAAATGAGTAGCTGGTATGCATCTAGTGGTGATGCATTGGATGTTGATGATGATCATGACACTCATGTGCAAGCTGAAAAGCAAGAATCACGGACTCTTAGTGGACCAGAGACATCATCTAGTAGTCCTTGGTCTGGGAGACTAAGGAGTACCTCTACATCTTCAGGTGCATCTAGTAGCACTACAGGTAAAGACAAAGGAAAGAATAAAGTGTCAGAAGGCATTGATGCAGTTCTTGATGGAGACTCTAGTGGCTCAGAGAGCTTAGATGATGAGCTTGGCATTCCTTCAGTGAGAACTCCAGGTGTGCAGAGAGCACGGGCTGATGCAAAGACTCCATTGAGTGATCCAGTGGTACGCAGGTCTAGCAGGGTGAGATACCCTGTTAAAAGATTTGGTTTTGAAGGTTATGCAACTCACCATTATGCTTATATGGTGAAACTAGTTGAGGATGTTGAGCCTACATGTTTTGAGGAGGCTGTTGGTCATGCTCATTGGGATGCAGCAATGGATGAGGAGATGGCTGCATTAGAGGCTAATAAGACTTGGGATCTAGTATCATTGCCAAAGGGAAAGAAAGCTATTGGATGTAAGTGGGTTTATAAGATTAAGCACAATGCAGATGGTTCTATTAGCAGGTACAAAGCTAGGCTGGTTGCAAAAGGCTATGCCCAGACATATGGCATAGATTATGATGAAACCTTCAGTCCAGTTGCTAGGATGGCAACTGTCAGATGTGTGATTGCTTTGGCAGCAGCCAAACGTTGGAGGTTGCAGCAAATGGATGTAAAGAATGCCTTCTTGCATGGTGATTTGTAGGAAGAAGTGTATATGGATCAGCCAGCAGGTTATGAAGATTTAGAGCATCCCACGTATGTGTGCAGATTGAAGAAGGCACTCTATGGGCTCAAGCAAGCACCTAGAGCATGGTCTGACAAGATTAGAGAGTATCTTGTCAATATTGGTTTTTATGTTTCTGATGCTGATCACTCACTTTATGTGAGAAAAGGAGATGCAGGTTTGGTCATCATAGTCATCTATGTGGATGACTTGATTATTACAGGTGATAGTGATAGTGGGATTGCTGAAGTCAAGGGTTGTTTGAAGATGAAGTTTGAGATGAAGGATCTAGGTGAGCTAAGGTACTTCCTTGGCATTGAGGTGGTCAGATGTGATGATGGTATATGGCTGTCCCAAAGACAGTATGGCTTGGATATGTTGTCCAAGTATGGTATGACAGCATGCAAACCACTTTCAGTCCCGTTGGAGCAGAATGTAAAGCTGAGTGCTGATGTTGGGGATGAGATAGAAGACCCTACTATGTTCAGGAGGATAGTGGGGAGTTTGATTTACATGACTATTACAAGGCCAGACTTGAGCTACGCTGTTGGTCTTGTGAGTCAATTTATGCAAGTACCTAGAAAACCACACTTGGATGCAGTGAGACGCATATTGAGATATGTCAAGTCCACATTACATTATGGACTTTTCTATGAGGCAGGTACAGACGTACATGTGTTTGGATACACAGATGCAGATTGGGCTGGTAGTATGTTGGATAGAAGATCTACCAGCAGATACATGTTCTCTCTTGGTAGTGCAGCAGTTGCTTGGAGCAGCAAAAAGCAATCTACAGTTGCTTTGTCGAGTACAGAGGCTGAGTATAGAGGTGCTGTTGTTGCAGCATGTGAGGTAGTATGGCTGCAAAAGTTATTGGCTGATTTGGATGTGTAGGTGGAAGGTCCAGTTGTCATTTATTGTGACAACATGAGCAGTATACAGTTGGCTAGAAACCTTGGGTTCCATGCCAGGACAAAACATATTGAGGTACACTACCACTTTGTGAGAGAGAAGGTATTAGCAGGTGAGATTGACTTGGTGTATGTCAGCACACAGGATCAGATAGCTGACATCTTCACGAAGGCATTGGGTACAGAGAAGCTTCAAAAGTTTCGAAGCTTACTTGGAGTTGCAGAGATGCAGTTGAGCTTGAGGGGGAGTGTTGAGATGACAAGCTCAACACATGTGGACATTGATGATGGACCGCTTGGTTAGATGGGTCCACACGTCTACACAGCACGTCGGTGGTCATTATGACTCTCACATGGCCACTGACTCAGTACTTATTATATTCAGGTTGTTACACCTATTTACAGCTGGCATAGTTATAGCGCCAGTCGACTAGTGTAGTCGGTTATGCATTGTTTGACTTAGTAGGCCACTTTCCTTTTATCTTGTATCTTATCTATACTTTGTGTACATTGTGAAGTGTGTGGAAGAAGAAGAAGAAAATCAGCAAGAAAACGTTTTGGCCTCCATCTCTCTTCTTGTCTCTTGAGTGAGCTTCTCCTTGTGCATTCTGTGTGTTCGGCGCAGCATCTTGAGCAATCCCCTCCACCACGCGATTCTTGACATCCATGGTAGCCCCACTTTAGTCCATTTGAGGTAAATTGAGCTTCATCTTCTTCTTAGCTTGTTTTAGTCTATCCCAGAGTCCCCATAGGACTATCCAAGCTTTGACAAGTTCCTCATTGAGACCAACATCACCATCAACCCCTGCAAGATACCCATGCATTTGGCTTGTTTCTTGGTTGCTCCTCCTCTCTACTTCAGCTCATACCTTGAGCTCTAACTCTTGTTCAAGCCATTGACAACCTAGTGGGCATCTTCCTTAGGTTCTTGGAATCCATTTTGAGCATTATTTGAAGAGTTATAACTCAAGCATTGCTTCATGGTTGTGGACAAACCTAATGTTCACTATTTTGAATAGCAAACTTTTGAGTGCTTATGCATTGAAGATTCAATGTTGGAATGAGGGAGTAATGCTTAGAAAGACTCTACAAATTGGTTAGTTGGTCAGCCATTGGAGGGTTTGTTACTATAACACCCTATGGACATTAAGCATACGACTTGAATGCTTGTGTATTTGATGCTAGATGCTTCTTGGGAATGCCATATGGACATATGGATGCTTCTCATTGATGTACATGATTAGAGTGGCTATGTGGTTTATTGGTTTCTTAATGTCTTGAAGACCGATTGTATGTATATGCTCTTGGATGTATACTTGATGTACTTGGGCTTCTAGGATGTTATGAGCTTACTTTGCTCCTTTAGACATTCCGTATTTGCTTCAGTGGGAGTACCTTGGCATTTCCTTTGTAGAGCTTGGTTCATTAGAGACAATGGAAGTCTCTTGTTCATTTATCTGCTCAGTGGGTTTATGCATACACTATCTTTGTCAACATTGCCTCCTATGGGTTGATCTACTACTTTGCTTTGAATGTTTGGTACTTATTCTTATCATGGGGTCGTTAGTGGTGGATATATGTTTGTTAAGAACTTTTGCATGCATCTATGTACCTGACACCTTTGGATGTTTGATAACATTTAGTGCTTGGTGGTTTATGCTCTTTCTTAACATTGCTAGTTGCATTGTATAACTTGATTGCTACCTAGACTTCCTTGATAGTGGGAGCTTATCATTTTGGAATTTTGCATATGGTTGCATGCTCTTATACTAAAATTTTATGGATAGTAATGCTAAAACTCATTTTTGAGTCATTTTGTTGAGAATACACACTTGGTTTGATTACTTTAGTGCATTCCTTGTGTGGATTGCCATACTTTGTATTGCACCCTACCTCTTGCATTCAATTTTGGGCCAATTTTAGGATTGATTTACCATTATTGCATTAGCACATTCTCTCTTTGCTTTATAGCCATAATGGAATGTCCTCTTAATGCCTTGGATATTGCAATCTTTAACATTAATAAGTTAGATGGAAATAGCTTCAATTATTGGAAGATCCAAATATGGTGGGTTTTGATACAAATGAAGCAAATTAGACCATTGAAATGCGAATGCATAAAGCTTGAAGATATGGATACTAGCACTTGGGATAAGCTTGATGAGTTATGCAAGTCCACAATCATTTTATATTTGTCCAAGCATGTATACTTTAATGTCATGGAGTTTGAGGGTGGTGCATGATACTTATGGGATAAAATATACAACCTTTATGATTAAAAAATCCCTACTTCATAGTTGTATTTGGTTGAACAAACTCGTGGACCTTCATATGAAGGAAGGCATGCTTATGTCTACTCATTTGAATGAGTTTCATTCTATTTATAGCCAACTTATTTTGCAAGGGATTTATCTTTGAGGAGAATGTCAAGCCTACGCTCTTGCTTATCACTCTCCTCAAGTCATGGAATGCTTTCTATATTGGAAAATGGCTTTGCAATCTTTTTACCTTCATGTTGGAAAATGGCCTTGCAAGTGAACTAGTAGAAGTTGTTGTATCGTGGCAACAGGAAGCCAAAATGGTAGCACAATTTCAATTCTCAGAAGAAAAGCATAATAGGTACTAGTTGGCTATCGAGACAAGAGTCTTCAACCACCTCAAGTACCATAGCATCGGCAACCTGAGGGAACTAATAAATGCTGAAGATACATCAAAGAGGATGATTGACCAATACACCTTCACAAATATGTGGAAAAAGCTGGCCAAGAAATCAACCATAGCAGATGACAGAGTTCTTGAGAACCTTTGATGCAAGAAAGGGTAGCGACACAATGATAGTTAGAGGAGGAAGCTCTCCCAGGAAGGTCAAAGTTGCATTAAGTCCAAAATTGGTGGAGAAAGCATTAGGTCTAGCAAATGTCTGAGGAAAAAGATAGAAGAGGAATGTCTACATCATGTTGAAGATGATAAAGGCAAGGGTGCACGCTAACAATGGAATCAGTTTAGTGGACATTCATGATGTTATTGTCTAGTTGCAAGAAAAAATGGTGCATGCACTCCTCTCTAGTCATAGATACAATGCACTTATGATGAGAGTCCAAGTTTCTATGATTGAAAGCATCATGGCAGGAGCCCTAGAGGAATTCAACTTGAATGCTTATGTCTCGAGAACCATCAAATCTTTAGCCAAGGCACTAGCATCCAGCTAGAAATTGGCAGGGGTCGAGTCACTGGCTACCACCTCCAAATCCAATCACAGAACGCATGCATCCAAAGCATCGACTATAGGGTTTGGTAGGGAGCTAACCACTATTATCCAAGAGGTAGTGGGAGAGGAGGAAGGTGAAGATGAAGTGGGGGAGACCACTAAGAGATCACCACTCCATGAGCAGGATCAATCAAGTGAAAGAACATTGAGTGAGGCCAGAGAATGAGAGACGCCACCTAGCCGAGGAGGGCCAAAGAAGTTGCAGATTAAGATTCCTTTGAAGAAGCAAGAGGAAACCAAGGATAGGATGATGAGAAAAAAAAATGCTGAGCTGTAAAAGGCACAAGAAGATTCAAAAAGGGCCGAAGAAGGGAGGGTGATAAAATTGGAAGAAGAAGTAGAATGACTACACAATGAAGAGGAGGAAGACACTCCAAAGGCTATTCATATGTCAATAGAACAACGTGCTAGGGAGAAGGATTTAGCTGCCATGATCCCACTGATGGACAAAGGTCCAAGCACGTAGTGATTGAGCAAGGAAAAGGCAAGGACTTACTACATCCAATCCCATCAGTTCTCGTGGCCCCAACTGCAACTACAATGATTGCACAAGGCACCACAAACACAGTGAATGAAGGTATTCTAATGGTCTAGGTGTAGTATTTGGTGGGTAGAGTGCAAGAAATAGCCCCAAACTCAAGTGGAGGAGCTCCAATAGCAAGAATGAAGAGACTAGTAGCTACAGATGCCAAATCACAGCAAGATCCTAAGAAGCAAGAAGTAGAGGCATCAACATCGTCGATACCTATAACAGTGCCACTGTCAATGGGGTATGATGAGTATATCAAGGAGCTCCTTGCACAACTGGAAAAATCAAAGGAAGAAAAGAAGACAATGTGGCTGAGTTGGAGGCTGAAAAGAAAGCCTCGACAGCATTCCAGTTGGAGAGGACACACCAAGTAGAAAGGTATCAAAATAAGATATATGAGCTGAAGGAAGAACTCAAGGCCAAGAATGAAAAAGACAATTGGCAAAAAAGGTTAGAGGAGGAAAGACAAGAATTGATAGGGCTACAAAGAGAGTACAAGCTCCTTATTGTACAATAGGAGGAATTAAGAGAGCAATTGGAAAGGATGAGGAGGCAACAAATAGTCTTGCAGTAGAAGACACCTCAAAAGCCCATGAAGAGGAAAAACACCATGTAAACAAATGGAAGAAATGGATAATAAGCTATTGTCAGCATTAGAAGAGCAAGAAAGGTTGAAAGGAGAGATAAAGCACTTGAAAGAGGAGAAATAAAAACCTACTCAAATATGGAAAGAGCAAGAGTCAAGAGTGGTGGCTTTAGCCCAAAGACAAAATAAAAGTCTAGAAGAAATGAAGAAAAGAGCCAAATAGTGGGTAGCTAAGAGCAAGGAAAGAGTGAAGGACTTGGCAAGCCATCTAGCCCATGTGGAAAGCAAGAGAGCGCTAGCATAGAGCAAGGCAAAGGACATGGAGACAAGAATGGTGGGCCAACAATGTGCTTTCCTCAACACCATTCTAGATGTCACACAACCAGAAAAGGAGGATACAGTGGAAGTCTTGAAGAAGAAGCTAGATATTGTGTGTAGAGCTATAAAGCATGGCTTGTGTGCCCTAATGCAAGAAACATAAACCAATCTAAGCCAGAAAGAGCAAAGAGAATACTTGCCAAGGGTAGGGTTGAAGGCTCAAGAAGTAGAATTTCTAGGGTGGTATAAGGAGGAACAAAGACCACTGGATCTAGCAATAGGAGAAGAGCAACAAGTGCCACCTAATAGTGAAGGAGGGCCGGATTTTGAGGTGTGCCAACAAGAAGAAGAACAAGTCCCACAACCAAGCCTTCCACAATCAGAAGCACAATAGGAAGTTCCATAAGAAGATCCAACTCTTGAAAGAAAAGTCTAAGTCAAAAGGAAGAGAGAGAAGATGTTGGAACAAGTACCAAGGAGGCAAAGGGCGCAACCCTAGCAGTTCTAGAAGTCCCTATCCCACTAAAAGAAGAGTGCTTTTCTATAAATTGGAATATGGAACTCATGGCGTGGGAACAATGGGAAAATAAATGCAAACCCTTTGAGTTTAGCTTCTGATTCCCACCCACAATGACTTGAGTGCTATCCCCTAGAGTAGTGGAAGGGGTGATATGTTGAGATATCGAGCTCCACTCGTGATATGCCAGGGTGACCGTTGTGCATTTATGTCACTGACGTGTTAGTTGCAGATGCGGTTGGTACACCGCCCATAAATAATAGCTACATGACAGCTATCCTTATCTACTCTAGTTCATGGCTCAGTTAGTATGCCACCTTAGTTAGTTGAGTTTGGTTTGAGACCCATATATAGGGTTCTTCTATTTCTTTGTATGAGAATTCTTTTTGGCTTACACAACTAAGAAGAGGAAAACTGTTTTCAGCCTCCACCCTTGTGTGTATTCCCCCATTGTGCAAGCAAGAAAGCTACAAGTGAGACTCCTTCCTTCTCTCCCACAATCTTGACATGGTACCAGAGCCTTGTTCGTGGTAAGGAGCTCAAGAAAGCAAGCCAAGCTCGCGGCGTTCTGGTAAGAGGAGCAGTGTTGCTTTCATTTTCTGTTTTGGGAGCAGATCTATGTAGGTAGCACAGCCGAAAATTGCAAGAGTGCATTGTCTCAGGTTGAGACGCCCTTCGCGGTGAAGCAAGAGGGCAGTATATGCTGCGGGTAAGGGCTTTAGCCCTTGGTGACCCTGTTTTTTTGATTTGAAGCCATTTCGGGGCCTGTTTTGGAGGCGGAAGTTTTCTGCACACACTTAGGAAAAAGCCATGTTTTATGCTGTGCGACCACTGTTCTACAGGTCGGTGAAAAGCTACCACAGAAATCGCATCGTATGCTTGTGTGCAGAGACATTGGGAGTTACAGAATCATCCTTGGTTCCTGTATATGCAAAATCATCACTAGGAAGTGACTGTGTGGTCAAATACCACTTTCGCCAGTTTTGTAGATTTGCCCTTGTGAGGGTGAAGCTGTGTTTTTTGCAGTGACAGAATTTTTTGTAGTGTTCTGTAATGGCGTCTAATTCTCTTTCACAGATTGTAACTGAAAAGCTTGACAAGAATAACTTCCAAGCATGGAAGTTTAGAATGACGAATTTCCTTATGGGAAAAGGATATTGGGAATTCGTTGCAGGAAATGAAGAAGAACCAGTTCTTCCTGATGTTCCCAATCAACAGCAAATGCAGGCATTTAAAGCATGGCATGAGAGAGCCAGGAAAGTTATGTATTGGCTGTCTATCAGTATTTCAGACTCTATGATTGTGCATATTCAGGATGCAAGTACGCCAAAGGAGGCATGGGATACTTTGTCAAAAATGTATAGCACAAATACGCAAGCTAAGAAAATGCAGCTCAAGCAAGAGTTGCATAATGTGCAAAGAGAAAATATGAGTATCAATGACTACCACATGAAGGTGAAGAAGATTGCAGATGCACTTGCTTCCATTGGGTTGCTAGTGGAAGATGATGATTTAGTTTCTGTGACCTTGAATGGTCTAGGAAAGGATTATGCACAGTTTCGGACATCCATTTCAGTTTGTGAAAGATTTCCTGATTTTGAGGAGTTGATTGCTCTTCTAATTTTTGAGGAGCAGAGAAATGGTGGTGCATATTCTTCAGGAGGAACTTCAAAGGAAGCTGTCTTCTACTCAAATGCTGGAAGAGGTAGAGGCAGAGGTAGGGGAGGCCGATCTGGAGGCTGTGGTAGAAATTAGAATATGCAGCAAACTCAAGAAAACTAGTCCTATGGAGGAGGGCGTGGTAACTCTAGAGGCAGGGGGAGCTAAAGAGGTCGTGGTGGATGGCAAAGAGGCCAAAATGCAAACAGTAATGTTGAATGCTACTACTGTGGTAAAATGGGTCATATGACTAAAGACTGCTATAAAAAGCAGAATGACATCATGAATGGAAAATTGCAACAAGGGAATTATGCATCTTCTAGTAGACAGGGTGATGACAGAAATGAGCATTTGTTTATGGTGCAGCACATGAACAATTCTGTGACAAGTGTAGAAGAAAGCAACGATGTATGGCATGTTGACTCAGGTGCATCAAACCACATGACAGGTCATGCAGAATGGATGGAGGATGTAAGGAAAATGAAAAAACCAGGATTTGTGGAGACTGGTGATGATATTGCACATCCTATTGTGCAGATTGGAAAAATTCATTTGTCTATGCAGGATGGAAAAAAGAAATACCTGTCCGATGTATTTCATGTCCCGAATATCACCAAGAATCTGGTTTCTGTTGGTCAAATGGTTGAGCAGGGCTTACAGGTCAGATTTAATCCTCATGGATGCTTTGTTGAGGATATGAAAAATAAAGGTCACTTGATAGCAAAAGGAAAGAAGAAGGGCAGAATGTTTACGTTGGATGCAGACATGTCTGAATTGAGTGCAGCAATGTTTGCACATGGGACCGGTGTAGTTGCAGATATTGATATCTGGCATAAACGCATTGGTCATGTTAATGTAGAGCGACTTAAATCAATGCAGGCCCAAAATATTGTTGCAGGATTGCCTAAATTCAAGGTTGCAGAAATGCATAAGGTATGTGAAGCCTGCCAATTTGGAAAACAGGCAAGGAAACCATTTCCTAGACATGTTCAAGAGAGTAAGAAGCCATTGGAATTAATCCACTCTGATGTGTGGACTACTAAAGCTGCATCTCTTGGAGGCTGTCATTATTTTGTCACTTTTATTGATGACTATAGCAGAAAAGTTTGGGTGTATTTTATGAAAAAGAAAAGTGAATTTTTTGGGCATTTCAAAACTCTTAAAGCTATGGTTGAAAAAGAAACAGGCCTGCAAATAAAATGCCTAAGGTCAAATGGAGGGGGAGAGTACCTCTCAAATGAGTTTGCAAGGTTCTTGCAGGAGCATGGCATAAAGCAGCAATATTCATGTAGTCATATCCCACAACAAAATGGAATTGTAGAAAGGAAAAATAGGCATATTGGAGAGGTATCTCGTGCCATGCTCAACGAAAAAGACTTGCCAGATTTTTACTGGGCTGAAGCAGTTGCTACAGTAGTCTACATAATGAACAGGACTCCCACTGCAGCAATACATGGGATGACTCCAGAGGAGAGGTATACTGGTAGGAAACTGGATATTTCTCATTTGAAAATTTTTGGTTGCATTGCCTATGTTCATGTGCCAGATGACTTGAGATCCAAGTTGGATCCAAAAGCTGAGAACTGCGTCTTTATTGGTTACTCTTTGCAGCAGAAAGGGTATAGATGCTATAACCCTTCTACTCGTAAGTTTACAGTGAGCAGAGATGTTGTTTTTGATGAGATGAGTAGCTGGTATAAACCAGTAAATGTGATTGATGATGTAAATGCACAAAATGGTAATGCTGCACAGAATTCACAGCAGCAGTCACAAAATATTAGTGGACCTGGAGTGTCCTCTAGCAATGGTACATATTCTTCGCCATGGACAGGCAGATTGAGATCATGAGAATCTCCTCAAAACAATGCAGATAGTGGTATGCAGGTTTCACGAAAAGGAAAAGAGAAAGTAGATCATCCATGTTTGATGTGAGTGCAGGTCACTCTTATGTGGATGGTGAATCCAGTGGCTCAGAACAGAGCATTGATGATGAGTTGGGTATTCCTTCTATTGTTACACCTGGAGTAAGAAAGACCAGGGATGTTTTGAGAGCACCTGGGAGTGAACCTACTTTGCGCAGGTCTACCAGAGCTAGGTATTGTGTGGATAGGCTGAAATACGATGGATTTATAGCCATTCACTATGCATATATGGTCAAAGTGATACAGAAACCAGAACCCACTTCTTTTGAGCAAGCCATGGGAAAAGAAAAATGAGAGAAAGCCATGGATGAAGAAATGGATACCTCGGAAGCAAATGCTACATGGGATTTGGTATCTTTGCCTAAAGGTAAAAATGCAATTGGCTGTAAGTGGCTTTATAAGGTGAAGCACAATGCAGATGGTTCTTTGAACAGATACAAGGCAAGATTAGTAGTCAAGGGGTATGCACAAACATATGGCATTGACTATGAAGAAACATTCAGTCCAGTTGCAAGGATGGCAACCGTAAGAGCAGTCATTGCTATGGCTGCATCAAAGGGATGGTCTTTACATCAGATGGATGTAAAGAATGCCTTCTTGCATGGTGATTTGCAAGAAGAGGTCTATATGGAGCAGCCACCAGGTTATGTGCATGCTGTTCATCTTGAGTTTGTTTGCAGGTTGAAGAAAGCCTTGTATGGCTTGAAGCAAGCACCTAGAGCATGGTGTGACAAGATAGGACAGTATCTTGTCACTATTGGCTTTCAGATTTCCAAGGCAGATTTCTCACTTTATGTGAGAAAAACAGAGAAAGTTATTATGCTACTTGTCATTTATGTTGATGATTTGATTATGACAGGTGACAGTGATGAAGATATCCTTCATGTGAAAATGCTATTGAAGCAGAAGTTTGAGATGAAGGATTTGGGAGAGCTGCGTTATTTCTTGGGCATTGAGGTGATTAGATCACCAAGTGGGATACAGCTCTTGCAGAGGCAGTATGGATTGGACATGCTGTCCAAATATGGGATGATAGGTTGTAAGCCTATTTCAGTTCCTTTGGAGCAGAATGTGAAGCTGAGCGCAGATGTAGGTGAGCTTCTGGAAGACCCTACTATATACAGACGCATAGTAGGAAGCTTAATTTATATGACTATTACCAGGCCAGATTTGAGCTATGCTGTTGGACTGGTAAGTCAGTTTATGCAGGCTCCAAGGAAACCGCATTTGGATGCGACTAGACGCATACTGAGGTATGTGAAGTCCACATTGCAGTATGGACTATTTTATGAGATTGGGGTTCAGATACAGTTGCATGGATACACTGATGCTGATTGGGCTGGTAGTATTTCTGATAGACGATCTACCAGTGGATATGTGTTCTCTTTTGGGAGTGTTGCAGTCACTTGGAGTAGCAAGAAATAGCCTACAGTTGCCTTTCGAGCACAGAGGTTGAGTACAAGGGCGCAGCAATGGCTGCATGTGAGGTAGCTTGGTTGCATAAGATACTTTATGATATGCATCAGCCTACAGATGGGCCAGTTGTCATTTATTGTGACAACATGAGTAGTATACACTTGGCAAATAAACCAGTCTATCATGCTAGAACAAAGCACATTGAGGTGCATTATCACTATGTGCGGGAGAGGGTTTTACTAGGTCTTATTGATCTAGTTTATGTCAGCACAGAGGATCATGTAGCTGACATATTCATGAAGGCATTGGGCACAGAGAAGCTGTGCAAGTTTAGAGACCTGCTTGGTGTGCAGGAATTGGGATTGAGCTCGAGAGGGAGTGTTGAGATATCGAGCTCCACTCGCGATATGCCAGGGTGACCGTTGTGCATTTATGTCATCGACGTGTCAGTTGCAGATGCGGTTGGTACACCGCCCATGAATAATAGCTACATGACAGCTATCCTTATCTACTCTAGTTCGTGGCTTAGTTAGTATGCCACCTTAGTTAGTTGAGTTTGGTTTGAGACCAATATATAGGGTTCTTCTATTTCTTTGTATGAGACTTCTTTTTGGCTTACACAACTAAGAAGAGGAAAACCGCTTTCAGCCTCCACCCTTGTGTGTATTCCCCCATTGTGCAAGCAAGAAAGCTACAAGTGAGACTCCTTCCTTCTCTCCCACAATCTTGACATGATAAACATGGGAAAAAGACTTGTGGATTGATGGAATAAAGAAAGAGAAAATAACCCCAACACTATGGATGACAAAATCACCAAACTATTGGGAAGATAAAGTCATGGAAGTGCCAAGACTGTGAAGGGGTGCAAAGCACAATCCAAGTGGAGAAGAAGAATTTAGGATGCAAATATGGATGCGTGGATGTCTTTTTACAACACCCTACCATATGAGAGAGATGACCCAATCTACATGCCATATTTGAAAAGGGTAGGACTGGATTTTAACTCCCGACATCCATGGCCACTATTTCTTCCCCAAGATATATAATGTAAATGCCACCAAACGAGAAGAAGCGTTCACATTCTCTGTAGATGACCTTAGGCCCTCCATCTCCCACTTCCTTATTACTGAGTTCTCCTCTTGCCCTGATCCAACCTTCTTTACAGGCCCTGATCCAACCTTCTTTACAGCTTGCAATTACGTTAGGTTACTTAGGGTGTTGCTTATGCAGAATTCTACTGCTCAAGAATATCGCCTATCGCTCCTCTTTTTTGACTTGAATGCTGGCATAGACAATCACACGATGGCTAGACTCATGATGTGAGCCAAACTTCTCCAATCTTTTTGCATGGCTCTATTAGAGGATATGAATGATAGTCGGTTCACTAGATGTAACCATACATTCTTGTCAACAGTCGTCCTAAACGTACGTATGAATCTAAAGGGCTATATGAAGAGTAAGAAATTTCTTGGCAAGCTCCTCAAGCCCCCAACTTCTTCCTTCCACGACCGCAAACACGAAGACTAATTCTTAGCTTACTTTCAAAAGAAAAAAGAGAAAAAGAGAAAAAGAAAGACAAAAAGAGTAGAGAAAATGAAAATTCAAAAGAGAAAACAAGCAATACACCATGCTTTTGATGAGCACCACAATCACTACACCTAAGGGTCCTCTAGTTACGCGCGTCCGATGGCCTTGGTTGGTTGGCTCCATGCTTACCCCCCTAGCCCCTTTTGTTACCCCACTTCACACACTTAGGGTGCATCAAGGGCAGGACATGCCTAAGGAGGTCACACTCGCCTATGGTTCGCCTAGACCTCTCTCCCTACGCTACACCCACCACACCTTCCCTATGCATGATGCATGCGGTTTCTTGTAGTTTGACCCAACTCCTAGTTCCATTGGCACAAACACAAATCATTGCACAATAAGGTATACACACCCCTAGGCAACTTTCTTTTCCTTTTCAAGTGAATTTGACACCTCGCAACCACCCACTGACTTCGGAGGCCCCAATCCACTTTTGGCCTCCACAACCTCCACCATTTTGAAAGGCTTCTTCTCCACATCCAATCCCTACAAGGCCCCATCATTGACTCACATGGCAACCCTTCAACTATACTCGAGCCCTCATCTGCAGCTATCCATAAGTGCCATGGGAATGGCACTCAACTAAGAGGGGGTAATGTTAACCCCAGTGCAAGATAGAGAAAAATAAAGTAAAAGAAAATTCAAAAAGACAAAAAAGGCAGCCCGATGGAAGGAATAGGAGGAGAAAAGGCCAAAAGCACAAGGGCAACATTAAAAGTTCAAGGCAAATGCAAAAGGGGAAAGGCACATTTTAAAATGCAAAAGTGCCCCTACATTTTTATAAAAGAGTGATAGGGTCCCTCCTATGCAATTTGTAATGTGTAGACAGGCATAGGTGAAGGGACAATATAAGTAGAAGGGAATAGGAAAAGAGGACCTAGGCAAGATGGTTGGTCATGTAAAAAAGGGGATAGGTACCCAAAAGGGATTAGGGCATGTATAAAAGCCAAAAACGTGAATAGAGAAGCTCATTCTTGGTGTATGGCAAAAAGTGGCTCTCCTCTTCTTCTTTACTTCTTCTCTTCTTCTTGTTCTTGCTTGTGCTGTTAAAGCAACAATTTGTTTTTTATTATGTTCTAATAAATTTAAACCAAGTAGTTTTTAAAAAAACAATACTCTCATGCCCCTTGAGTGAGCGAGTGAGGGAGCATGAGAGAGTGAGGGAGTGAGTGCATGAGGGTGAGGGACCAAGGTGGACAAGCTCTGCATCTTTTCCTCTTTTCCTCTTTTCCTCTTTTCCTCTTTTCCTCTTCTTCCCTTCTTCTTTTCATCTCTTGTCTCATGTAGCTATGGAGCATGGAGCTTGAAGGTGGAGGATTGAGGTTTCTTGAGCTCATATCTTGGATTGTGGAACTATCGAAAGGTTTGAGAGAGAAGGGTACTCAATCGGGCATGGAGGTAAACTCACTACATGCGTAGGGTAGAGGGTGCGCACAGCTATGTGAGAGGTAGCCATTAGCATTTGACTCAAAATACTTGAGAAATAAGTGGTCCATGGGTCTTGGTGGCTAAGCAAAAGCTCCCACAATATGATAAGGTAAGGGGGTGCCAATTGGCTTACCACCTTGCATGTAGAACCACTCAAGTACTTCATGAATATACTCCTTCTATGATAAGTAAAGGAGTCCCTTATAGCAATCATGCATAATGCACATACAAGTATGTAAGAAGCAATGCCCCATGTCCTTCATCTCAAAGCTCTTCTTGAGCTCGGTCTTCAAAGCATCCAACTCATCATGAGCACTCCTAGTAATCAACAATTCATCAACATATAATACCAAAATGATAAGGCTACCATCATGGGCCTTCTCCTTTGCATAAAGACACAAATATATATCATTGTGGGAATATGATTGCGAATGCATGAACACATTAAACTCATGATACCATTCTTTACATGTCTGCTTAAGTCCATAAGGACTCTTCCTCAACTTGCACACTTGGTGTTCCCTACTATTTTTCACAAACCCCTTGGGTTGTTGCATATAGATGTCCTCATGCAGGTCCCCATACAAGAAATCCATTTTCACATCCATTTGGTATAAATCCAAATCCATTTATGCAATCAAGGCCAAAACATGCAAAGGGTTCTTTTCTTGTTTAAAACCCTTAGCAATCAAACGGGCCTTATATGCTAGCTTAAGGAAACTAGGGGTGCTCTTCAACTTATACATCCACTAGAAATGCATGTTTTCCACTACACAATGAAACCAAATCGCATGTATAATTTTTCTACTAGTGAATTATATTCAAACTACATGGCCCTCTCCCACGAGTGACTATCACCTCTACACATAGCCTCGTCATAGAGGTAAGGGGCTCATCAAAATTTGTCACCATGACATAATGCATAGAGGTTTCATAATGATTAGGAGGATGTGAGGCTCTAGTAGAGCATCTCAAGATTGAATGGGGAGACTATATATCCTATCCTCTCTATCCAATATCATGATCCTGCACAATAGGCGAATCCTAGGCTATTATATCATCATCAACAAATAGGTTGTCTAACTGCGATTAGCTATATGGTAACATGAGGCTCCTTCTGAAATATCATCTTGCACATCTCAATCACTTGTTTTAATTGCTTGTGCATCTTGTCCTCATGAGACATATCATGGATGTGGATAACCTTCAAAGCCTTTGGATCCCAAAGGTGATAACCCATCTTACCTACATCACAATATCTAAGAAAAATGCATCTGAACATACTTTGGATCCAACTTGATGTATTTTTTCTTGGGAATATGGAAAAATGCCTAAAATATAAAGACTTTCAAGTGAGCATATGAGGGAGGTTTACCATACCATATGTGCTCTACAATTCTACTACTAAGAGTAGTGCATAAGAATCTATTAATCAAGTGAAATTTAGTAGTTACTACCTCAAACCAAAATATGTGTGTGATAAGCTTTCCTAACTAAGCATACTCTAGACTCGTTCTTGCATAGTCACATTCATACACTATGCAACACCATTATGGGGTGGGATGTAAGGGGAGATCAACTAATGCTTAATATCCTTCTCATCACAAAACTACTCAAAAGCATGTGAGACATATTCACCTCCATTTTCAAATCTTAGGCATTTCAACCTATGACTAAAAACGTTGAAAAATAGGTTAAACTTTTGACTTTTATTTTATGGGATAGACCCATATTTATGTAAATAATCATCAATGAATGTAACAAAGTACTTAGCACTACCAAAGGATATGGAACTACAAACATCCAAATGAACAAGAGCCAAAGGCTCACCCATGCATGTACAACCATACTTTTTATGTGTATTACAAGTCTACTTGCCATACAAATAATGATCACATGAACCAAAGCATGAAAAGTCTAGGTGTTAGAGATATTGCAAATGAGTCAAGACTTTCATTCCTTCGAGGGATATATACCCAAGATAGCAATGCCAAAGAGATACATGTGGAATATCAATCAAAGCCAAAATATGATTTAGTAGTGCCTAGGATAAAGACTGCCAACCTTGGCACCTCTAGCCAAAATGAGACTGCCAAGAGTAATTTTCCATATAGAATCACCAAATGAGACATGATGTCCAATATCATCCAACTACACAACAAAATTGAGGCTTTTAGTCAAAGCCAAGGCCTTGGTACATGGTGTACATCATGTAAAACAAATGAAGTACTAGAAGCAAACTACAAGTGAACATCAGAAATGCCAACAACACACAAACACGACCATCTCTTAGTCTCACAAAACCTATTGTATGACAATAGGTAAAGAAAAAAGTATGATGTGGGGTCACAAGAAAGGAAGCCCTCACATCAAGCAACTAATACTGAGAGAAAGATGACTAAGTATCTAACAAGTAGACATCATGTGAACAAGTGATCGGAATGTACTTACTCTAATGCATTATCTCCTCACAAAGCATATAAGAGAATATCTACATAATATTGCTAAGGGGAGCTTGGACATGAACTAAAAAAATGCAAAAAAACCATTCTACCATATGCACCATGGATATTGACAGAGAAAAATGAAAATTTACTATATATGATGTTTAAAGGGGGGCCTTCACAAAGACCAAAAGAAGAGATATGGGGCAATTATTTGACTTAAAGTCACATGACTGGCATAAGGTGCTACTCCAAACAGTTCGTAAATTCCAAGCAAGAATTTCTTGAATGTTATTCTTAAGTACAAAGTCTCTTTATCCGTCTTTTTACTTTCGGGTTTCGATGTTACAGTTTTCTTCCTGTTTTCTTTCCCTTTTTGTGCTTTCATTATTCATGTTTGTATGAGGTTTTCTTTTCCACCTTACCCCCTCCTCCCTAAAGAATCATGCGAATCCTTCCTAGGATTGGAGGATGAAGGGTTAAGGGCATTAAATGCATGGGTTTGATGATTTTACTTGTTCATGAGCCAAGCATAAAACTGTAGGTTGTACTCTAAGGTCACATGATGGTCCATGTTTTGAAGCCTAATGCCAATATGCATAATCTGGGTCAGGACATCGGTTAGGAAGTCATTAGATTTGATCTGGCTAGCAATGTGTAGTTCTTCCTCACCCAGGATGTGATCCAAGTAAGGACTACAGTGATGGCCAATACTTTGAATGAGGTAGGAGCTACATGTTGTTCTTCCTCACCCAGGATGAAATCCAAGTAAGGATGGGCCATAACATGATCTTCTAAGGGCCCTGACTACGGTGATGGCCAATACTCTGAATGAGGTAGGAGCTACATAAGTTTGATCATACTTCGTGGTTTTGATGGTGCATCTTTGCTCGAAATTGGTCATGAGTTGGTAGCCCTGTTGTTTTTATTGGAGACAAAGAGCACAAGAGTCAAAGTTGACCAGTGTTTTTAGCTCTTCTAGTTCCTAATTGGTTGCAGAGACCTTGCTCTTGCTATAGGATGTGATCAATTGTTGTTTGTGAACTTGCTCTTGAGAAATTTCATTGGCAATCAACTCCTCAGCTACCATGGGGACTTTAACAAACATGAATTTTGATTCTTCCCAGGTGCATGGCAACATGCATACTTTCGTTGCTAAAGGATCATCGACAAAGGGTCCAAGTGGTCTAGGTATGCATGTGGGGTTAATGTCCATCCTGGGAATAGTTGGATTGGCATCATTAGGTGCTAGGAGAGCTAATGGAGCTCCCCTTTTGAAGTGGGGTGGTCTATTTTCCAAGTAGTACAGTTGGCTGTATGGTTGTGGGTATGGTAATCTCCTCGATAAACGACAATGCATAACATCATGGCCAAACCTACCATAGTTAGCACAAGTTGTGGATCTAGAATCCATGCACTCGCCTGAGAGGTGATTCCCTTTGCAGTGCATGCATTGCATGTGAGGTTGAGTAGGTCTTCTTATCATCTCTTGAAGCTTGGCTAGCTCTGGCTTTACATCTGCCAATTCTTGGCTCAAGTCAACACTCTTTCCTTTCTCTTGGTTATTTTGGTTAGATCTCTCAGTAACAGTTGTAGCTCTCTCTGTGGTTCTAGAGACTGTACTATCTCAGCTTGTGGCCCTTGAGTCTCTCTCTTTTAGCAAGTCATCCATATGTATGGCTTCTTTGAAGACCCTAGCTAGCACGTCCCTTTGCAGGTCTGAGTTGCTCACCAAGGCCTTGTAAAGCTCTTCACTTCTTATTCTTCTTATGAATACGGTAGAGACTGCTCGTTCACTAGGTTACTTTGCAACTTGTATTCTCTTAAAGAGACTCTACACATGGGTGACATAATCTCAAATATCCTCGACTTTTTGACTAACGTTCATTAGTTTGACAATAAGGTTATCCGAGTACCCTGCCTCAAAGAATATCTTGATGAAGAGACTCTTGAGATTTTTGAAGTTGTTGCATTTGGCATATTCTAGACTAGTGTACCACATTTGTCCTTTTGCTTGAAATGCTCTAAGAAGATATATGGGTCATTATTAGGCTGATACTTGTCGAGTTGCTTAGCAACTATGAGTATGTTAGTTTGGCTCTTTGAATTTGGAGTGATTCCTAGTCCCGCTAACGATGAAGTTGCTAGGGCCACTCCGCTTTGCTTTGCAAGTCATGTTATCTAAGAGTTGCTTCATGAGAATATCACTCAGCGTAAGATCAGCTTCTAGTGCACTATTCTTGTCTGCATTGGGTCCTTTCCTACTTTGGTTAGCAAGTGTCAAGACATGCTGGACCTCTCGCATTTCTATTTCTTGCCTTAGCGTTTGTATTCACTGTTCCTGATTCTAAGAAACTATGCCTTGCAATGCTTTTCTTGCCAATTTCCACTCTTCCTTAAGGTTAACTATGATGTCATTAGTTGGCCTACCATGATGCTCCATCTTGGTTTACAAGTCATATTGATTGATCATCTTCTAGATATTGACTGGGAACCCTCCCATGCCAAGATTATCATTTTTTTGATTGGTGTTAGGGGAGTGCTAGGGCTAGACATGTTGGCTATTTCCTAAGCCACTAAAGTGTCAATCAAGTTAATCAAGTTAGGCAACGTCGAGTCCCTAATGGTGTTGTTCCTCCTTTTCTCCAATTGGTTTAGCTCCTCAAGTCTCCTACCTAAAAATTTGGGGTCTTCTCTTAGTAGTGGATTCGTTTAGTTTACGATATCTTGTGTGAGTTCCTTGTTATTCCAAAAAGTCCTTTAATGTAAGCATCGCCTTGTGAATAATGCTCTTGACTATGCATCATACAAAATCAGGCTTTCAACTTTTCATGTGCACTTCAAGTGATTAAATATTGTGATGTGCGGATGCGGAAAATTCAATGCAAGTCTTGCTTCCCCCCTTTCATTCAATTTTGCCCCATTACGGCTCTAAGGCACGGAATGTGGCCCCCCTCTTGGTTTGCTCAGGGTCTCTATTGGGTGCTATTCGCGATTGTAATCACTCTTGGACTATGGAGTGCCAAATCTTTGGGAGAATCCGCTCTTTGTCCTATCTACTTGCCTAGAAGTGCATTGAGGTGTCCTCTATCTGGGTTTGGTAAAATCAGAGCAAGTCAAAATTTGGGTTTTGTTCATTTGTCAGATTTTGAAAAATTCCTTCAAATTCCCAGAATTGGGTGTTCGATTTTGGTGTCCAATCTGATTTTTGATGTTCGATTCTGGAGTTTGATGTTTGGTGTTCGATCAGATTTGGTTCCAATTTTCAATGTCCAATTTTTGGGTGGATGTTTGTTACAGAGAAACCTAGTTCAATTCCGATTTTTAAGAATTGGATGCTCTTGGTTGGATCAAATCATCAGATTCTAGGAATTGAACCATCCAATCCTGTCAGCCCAAATGCATAGTGTGGCTCAAATTTGATTCGTTTGGGCTTGATTTCCAACCTTAGGGTCGTGTAAGTTGTTATAGACACAATCTATGGGATGTAAACAACTGAGGTGGCTCACTTGTAGGTGTCATATACACTTGAATTGTGTGAATCGATGAGATCTCCACTCCCTTGGTCTCCCGCCAACATGTTAGCTCACACACACACACACACACACACACACACACACACACACACACACACACACACACACACACACACACACACACACACACACACACACACACACACACACACACACACACACACACACACACACACACACACACACACACACACACACTATATCTCTCTCTCTCCCCCCCTTCTCAAACCTACAGGTGAAAATGAGCTCTCTCTCCCTTCCTTAGGGTTTTAAACCCCCCTTTCCAACATTCCTTTGATGCCCCTCTCTCTTTCTTCCCAAATTCCAACCCTGTTTTCCTCTTTTGCACCCTGATTTAGGCCTGCTGTTACAACAAAACCCTACTCTCTTTTTCTTTCTTTTTCTCTTATTTTTTCCTATCTAAACGCCTACAAATCATAAGCAAATACCGATGCTAATCAAATTGACCAATCTAAAATTGACAAATCCAAAACACTTACTTGCAATGGAGATCAAAAGCCCTTTCTTCCTATCTATCTACCTCAAGTATTGATTGGGGAAAACCCTACTCCAATGCTCGATTTGGGTGTGCAAGCACTCAAGGCTTGAATCCGAACGGAACCAAAACATGGGAACTTTCACTTGATTACCAAGACCCACGAACTGCTTATTGCTCAATCATTTCAAGTCGAATGCTAATGGCTACCTCTCACATAGCCATGTGCACCATCTACCCTACGAGTGTAGGTAGCTTACCTCCATGACTGATTGAGTACCCTTCTCTCTTGAATCTTTTGGTAGCTCCACGATCTGAGATGCAAGCTCAAGCAATCTCAATCCTCCACCTTCAAGCTCTATGCTCCATAGCCGCGCGAGACAAGAGATGAGATGAAGAAGGGAAGAAGAGGAAGAGAGGAGAAGATGGAGAGCTTCTCCGCCATGGTCCCTCACCCTCATGCACTCACTCCCTCACTCTCTCATAGTCCCTCACTCACTCTCTCAAGCAAAGCAAGAATAAGAAGAAGAGAAGAAGAGAAGAAGAAGAGGAGAGCCACTTTTTGCCACACACCAAGAATGAGGTTCTCTATTCACTTTTTGGCTTTTATACATGTCCTAATCCCTTTTGGGTACTCATCCCCTTTTTTACATGATCGGTCATCTTGCCTAGGTCCTCTTTTCCTATTCTCTTTTGCTTACATTGTCCCTTCACATATGCCCGCCGTCTACACATTACAAATTGCATAGGAGGGACCCTAGCGCTCTTTTACAAAAAATTAGGGGCGTTTTTGCATTTTAAAATGCACATTTCCCCTTTTGCATTTTCCTTGAACTTTTAAGGTTGCCATTGTGCTTTTGACCTTTTCTCCTCCTATTACTTCCATTGGGCCACCCTTTCCGCATTTTTTGAAATTTCTTTTGCTTCCTCTTTCTTTGTCCTACAATGGGGTTAACACATGTGAAGGTGAGTTATTAAAATGATGAGAGGAATAAGATTGACCAACATCCCATATGCATCCAGAGTGGGTAGCTTGATGTATGCCATGATAGAGACCATTAGATCTAACGTAACATTTGTAGTGGGAGTTGTGGCTTGTTATATGGCGACACTTGATAAGTGACATTGAGATGCCATCAAGGGTATTGTGAGATACCTTAAGGGTAATGTAGACTTGTACCTTTGCTACCAATGGAATGTTTTATCTTCTTTAGGAAGATAATGGGCATAGGATAAGATGACATCTATTCTTGATCTACTCGTACTTATATGTACATAGTGTAATTTGTTACTTTTTTCCTATTTTCTCCCCTCACTTAGGCACATTCGCCTTTAAGTGGGAGGTTTTTGGAGGTTAAAGGCTGCATGCGCCTAGCTGCCCACATTTACTTTGTACTTAGTACTCACACATATTTACACTACAAGTTGTAGCCACCCATCATTGTCACTTTAGTCTTCATTCTTAATATGAACATGGAATAAGGGAAGGTAGGACACACCTTGTGTGACTATTGGAGTTCCCACATATGGTCTTGCTTTCTCTTCTTGCTCCAACCTCCATAGTTCTTGCTCTTTGCTTTTGCATGTGCTCTCATTGTTGCTCACCTTTCCACCTTTCAATTATGTTACACTTCAAGGCTAAAAAATTCAAGGGCTTTGATTGGCTCTATCTTGCTAATAGGTATTTGAAAATTTGTGTTGGAACCATTTCTCTTAATTGCATTTCCTACCATCATGCAAAGAGGTATTGGTAGTACTCTATCCAAGGCTTTATCCCTAGTTATAGTATTTTCCTACAAAGCTCAAAGACATTGGTGAAGAATTGATGGAGGAAGTATATTTCTCATGTTTTGAATGGTATCACAAGCCATCAGTGCCTTTTGCTTTAGGGATCCACTTCTTCAAGTCATTCTTAGGGTGGTTCATGACCTTTTTTACTAGTTTTTCTTTTCTTTTCTTTTTTGCCTCTTGTGTCTTTCATAGATATTGAGTAGAGTGTTAACTCTTGCTAGGTTTATAAGTCTTTGGATTTTCACTATCTTAGCCTCTTTGTCGAGTTTAACGTACCTTTGGAATTTTGTATACCTAGCTAAATGTTGCAAGAGGTTTGAATCTAGCCTTATTTCTATTATTGTGTCCACTTGCATCTCTTCCATTGGTCTCCATGTGTGCTTTATTCTCATTTGATAATCATACTAAATGATGAGGCATTCGATATCTTGTGGGAATTCTATGTTAGATCCTAGGTTTCCATCATTTGAGCTTGGCTCATGCATCGTACTTGGCTCTTTCTAGCTATTAGGGCTTCAATCAAGTAGATAAGAGTATGTAAGGGGATAGAAGTAGCAATCTATTTAATAAAGGGAGATACTTCTTACCTTGGAATTAGTTAGGAGAATGGAATATTTAGGGTTTCTTATCTTTCTTGCCTATTCTCAGGCTGACATATCTATTGGTTACTTTGTTGTGCAGGCTAATCTACTCTAGATCCTTTAATTCTACCTGGATTCTGGTTTCAAGTCCTAGGTTTGTGCCTTGGGGATATATCATGTCTCTTTTGTAGTACTTGCCTCCCTATCGGGTCCTTTTTGCTTCCTAAATCAAAGCTTTGTTTTCCACTCACAAGTCTAGATTGATCTAGCCTAGGGTAAGGTATCTATCTCCTATATGTTTACTTGGATTATGTTTATGTCTAGCTCCTATTAGTGCATGTGTGTGTCTCTAAGGGTTGCCACAATCACAAATTCTAGAGATTGGTCCATGGGGATGTTGAGCTATTGAGCTTCATATGAGCTAGGATTCACTATATATCTTAGTGATGTGGTAGGATTTTATTCATCAGCGTGTCAGGTAACGACATGGAGGATATGCTAGTGATTCTATAGTTGGACTACACCCATGTAGTCCACTCTTGGTTATGCCATATTTATTGTGCCACCTCATCTATCCTTAACGGGTTCACACTTAGTGACTATTTGTATATATATTCTAATACTTTCATATTAGTCTTTTATCATCTTGTAAATAAGTTTTTTTGTGTGAACAAAGAAGAAGAAGTCTTTAGTCCTATTTCTCTGTGTGCTTAAGCCCGCTTTGGCGAGATTGCTTCACCTCTTTCTATTTCGATATAGCAATAATCCATTGTTTCTAACAAGTGTGTGTGCTCTTAGTTGCTTCATCTTTCTCTCCCCTTGTCTATTTACATGGTACCAAAGTAGCCCCATGGTTGCTTGAAGCTCACTCGAAGGTTGAGATGAAGGTGGCAGAGTGTGAATGTAAGAAAGCAAGCAATAGGTAAGAAGCTCTTTTATCTTGTTAGATTTGCCTTTGAATAAAACCTTAGGAGAATTCTGAGGTTGGCATGGTTGCAATCTCTAATTGCAATGAAACTTGGTGAGCTTACAAAGTAGCGTGCATATTGAAGACAAGCTTGTCTACAATGATTTTTGCAATTTGAGGTCATTTTGGACTCCATTCTGCTCCTCTAACTTTGTCAGAAGTAGTATTTGGGTATATGGCAGATCCAACCATGTTTATTATTTACAAGTGCTGAGGTTACAAATTTTGGATCTATAAGGTTTGAGATGTTTGCTAGATTACAGGCAAAGAGGATATCTGCATACAATTTGCGAATTCTAGCTATTGTTGTGTAATTTATGAAAAATGCTACATGTTTTGATTGTAGTATACATGGTGTTGGCTTGGTTATAGTTTGCAAGTTTTGCAAGGTTGCTTGTCTTGTCAAAATATCTAATAATTTTAAGCAGATTATTAGTGAAAAGCTTGATAAGAATAATTATCATTGAGTGGAAGTTTAGGGTAAAAAATTTCTTGAACGACAAAGGCATTTGAAACTAACTACGTTGAAGGAGACATGGTAGTGGCACCTGAAGTCTCTCATGAAATGCTACTATAGAATAGATGAATGCTAATAAAAGGATTGGGAGCAGAAACAAAATAAAGTGATGTATTGGCTATCGGTGAGTATTACACGTAATATGATGGTCTATTTGCAAAAAATTGAAAGTCCCATTGTTGCTTAGAAGAATTTGGGAAGGTTGTTTGAAGTAAACACAAAGGGTAGAAAGCTATAGCTCAAGTTATAGCTAAATCAAGTTAAAAGAGGGAATTTTTCCATTCATAACCGTGCAAGAGTATTGTGGAAGCTCTTGGATCTATTAATGTGGTATTTGATGATGATGATGTTGTGCGAGCATGTTTAGATGGACTTGGAGATGAATACAAGAGCTTAAGGTCATTTATGAATACCAAGGATGATATCCTTGACTTTGTAGATTCGATCTCTTTATACTTGAGGGGAAGAACCTTGGCTTGTATTCATCTTCTTTTTAAATTAAGAGCAAGTCCAAGTTTCTATTTACTAATAGAGGTAGAGGTCATGGTTGAGACCAAGGTGGTGGTAAAGAGCACTTGGCCAAGAAAGTAGCTTTCCATGACCCAAATACAATTGCAATCCTTTGAATCTCTTCCAAGTTACATATCCACCTCTTTCACAGTCACAATGCACCAAATAAAGAGCACTCTGCTATGGCACACAAAATGAACCACAAAAAGGGCTAGGTAGAGGATGCAAGTACTCTTGTTGGTCACATAACCTACAAGAAAACTCTCATCTTCACCAAGAAACCATGCCCTGAAAACACACAAGAAAGAAGGTGCATAAAAGATACATCAATGCGTTCATTCCCTCTCTCTCTCCCTCCCTCTCACGAAAGAGATAGAATAAGAAATCACAAGAAAGAACAAGAGTTGTGCCAAAGTGGGCGAGAGGGAAGTGAACCACGACGAGAGAAGATAGAGGATCATGAATGGAGTTTACCTCTTATTGAGTGCCACCCATATGTCTTCAATCTCTTCTTGATACCACCATCATTTATCCTGAGTTTAATTGGATATTTACTCAGGCACACATGTATGTTTGTCGGTGGAGATGTGCACCCATCCACGTTACCAGCAACTCTAAAAAGGTGCTCCTTAATTCATGTATGTCTATCGGTGGAGATGTGCACCCATCCCACATTACTAGTAAGTACTTTGAAAATGTGCTCCTTGTTGATTCATTTAGCATTGCTAGTAAACATGTGACCACAACTCTTGCATCATATCTGGGAAGAAGTTTTTCCCAACCACTAGCTCTTCCACATATTTCCACTCTAGTGCATGAACCATGATTTCAATTTAAGGCATACAAAGCAAAGTTAGCAATACTATAGAATAAAATAAGCTTCTAAATTCTGACTATCATTATTATTTGTTGATATATAAAACACAAAATAAAATAAACCATGTAATAAATATCTAAGTTTTAGAATAAAATAATCAAAGTAAATTTGGTATATTTGTATAAATAAGGATATTTATTTTACTTTCCTAATACAATAATAATATTAAAGAAAGTATTTACATCACCATGAGATGTAGCATGTGCAAGGCCATATGCTTCAATTTCTTATAACATAGTTTGAATAACTAATTTTTGGACTTTGGATAAGAATGTTTACTTTACTTGTATGAGCTTATTTTAGAGTGTGAGAGTGTTTAACACAATAAAATTAGCTCTTTACCATCGTCATTATTCTAAAGTGAGAAAATCTCTAACACAATAGGATAATCATGAGTCTAAACTATCATAATTATTCTAAAATATGAGAATCTGGATCCTTGTCCTAGGATGTCAAATCCCTTGCATGTTGTGAGCATGTTGTAAATCTCTATTCATAAATGCAATACTAATATGTTCCATTTTCTAGTCATTTAAAATTTATGCCTCAATTATTTTTAATACAAAGATAAGTTTTCCCTCACTATCCTCTATAGTCATATTATAAACATGCACCATTGTAGCTTACACCCCCCTAAGATCCACACATACATTGTTGAATTTGTATACTGAAAAGTGAGTGTATCTTTTTTCTTTGCCTTTGCAAAAAGGCATTGAATCTATAATGTGCTTGTACTCACCCAAAAGGTTTGTGACTTCCAAATTTTGCTCATGTCACTTTTTTGCAAGGATATATGGTTTTGAAAGCACAAGTGCACATTGAAGATATTGATGAAAAAACCTCAAATTCTCAAACACAATAGAATAATCCAAATCTCATAACTATCAAAATTATTCTAAAGTGTGAGAAATCCTCTAATACAATATGATAATTAGAATCTCAAAACTCTCATAAAAATCAATTTATAGGTACTTAAATAAGAAATTACAATAATTTAATATCAATATTTTATTAAAATAAAATTACTTATTTATGAAATATTAATTTTTACAAGATTACTATTTTGTCAAAATAATTTTAAATGATAAAAGTGTTTATTTATTTTTCTTATTTTCATATTAAAATATAAATATAGTAAAGTATGAGAGATTATCTCACATAATAATAGGATATTATAATTTTATTCTTTTATTTATGGTGGAAGCTTACTTCCACAAAAGGGGCACTCTCATTTTGGTAGATCATTGGCAAATGTTGGTTAAAACTTTAATTATTATAATACAACTTTTGATTGAAAACCCTTCCTTTGAAAAGCTTTCAATCCAATGTAAGTAATATTTGGAGGTTTCCTCATATGCTGATGTGTCATTAAATAATATCGTCAAAGTCTGCCATTCCTGTAAAATAAGAATTTCGAATAATGTAAAACACAACCTAGTCAAAAAGCTTCCAAGATAGCCATGGGGCATGTCAATTGTTGTGATTATTTTTAAATGTATTAAATAACTTGACATTGAACTTTTTGAGTGCACATGATCACATTGGATGAGTGTACGATGAGATATCGAAGCTCAGGGTGTTCATTGTATGTAAATCCTTATTATACCACATGGATGCAAAGCCTAATTAACAATCGCTTATCTATAAATTTATCGTGAATGAAACACGCCCCTTTTTCTATTCCACTTGTGAATAACCTCATTAAATTATAGCCTTTTGTATGCAAAAGGTCAAAAATGGGAGTTTAAAAATCAATTTCATTGAATCCATGCGATAAACTTACACATTTATAAGTGACCCTTTGAATATCTAAGCATGTTTATTATTAGAGTATGCACCATTTTTTAAAAATATTATTAAAAATTATTTATTAACTTATATTTTCAATTAGGATTCTATATGGTATCACATTTTGCAACCATAGTAACATAAACTTGTGTTGGATAGCAACATAATTTGGTGTTTAGCAACATAGACTTGTTGGATAGATTTTGGTGTTGCTTAAAGCATCATGCTACACCATTCTTAACAATAACGGTTTTTACTAAACCCCTATACATGTTATAATCGCCTCTAAAAGAGATTATATCATTTGCTCAAGAACATTATACAAATGTATAGTAGAAGAAAAGTGCATTGTCTCATCCTACATTGAATGAAGAGTTCAAGAAGATTTAAGATGTGTTGCATGCATTATACAAATGTATAGTAGAAGAAAAGTGCATTGTCTCATCCTACATTGAATGAAGAGTTCAAGAAGATTTAAGATGTGTTGCATGTGCCTCATATCAAGATTTTAGAAATTGAAAAATTTAAAATAATTCCTCTCTTTGGAGCTAGAAGTCTTAAAGTTACCTCCCCCCCCCTCGCCTTCCCCTTCCACCACCACCACCACCCAAGTTCCAACAAGAACAACAAAATTAATAATAATAATAATAATAATAATAATAATAATAATAATAATAATATAGGGAGGGGCTTTTGGTCTATGCTTGTAAGAAATACAAAACTTTACTTATTAATGTATGTAAACATAAGGATTCTCTAAAATACCTCTTGAATGAGTATAGGATGTTGAAGGGAGACAATGAAAACTATACATAGTAAAATGCTTAATTTGGAGTAGAAAGTAGATAAGCTATGTATAATATTGCTTTAGCTTAAGGTATCAAGAATGTTTATGCATGATAGAGAAGTCTCATCAATGTGCATATCAATGTGTATATGTGGGTATTATGTTCAATGAATGATAATCTCATGGTAATGAGCCTACTTTGGGTGTCCCAAAGGTGTCTGATGTCTCCTATTGTCTCTCCATCTCTATTCTAAATTCCAATCCTCTAATCTATAGAGGGTTGTAGTCTTTATGGTATGAAAATTTAATAAATATATAAACAAGTTATGAATGAGAACAATAAGAGTAAATGCCAAACTATGAGTAGCTTATGGAACCATGTAGTCAATTCAACATGTGTTGGGAAGAGTACGATATGAATGTTCTAACTATAGTAAGTTCAATACCTATTTTTCCATGTTTGGTAAAAGCTTATGCTAGGCATGACATCATGATTACATGTGAAAAAGTAAGAGGTAAAACATACATATACACTCATGTGATAATACCAGAAAATCTAAAGTAGAGATAGAGGGATATATTTTGACTTGTCTAGTGGGGTCTTGATGTGAATGTGAAAGGAGATACACTTGGTATTAGGGTGAAGATATTGGAAGGCACTAAAAGGCCACATTAGGATTGTCAAAATTGTTAACTCCAAGCATGAACATTTTCATCAAGTACAAGAAGAGTGAGGAGCAAGTGGAAACTCTCTCTCTCTCTCTCTCTCTCTCTCTCTCTCTCTCTCTCTCTCTCTCTTCTCTACCAATAATTGAGCCATAATGGGGACTATGGTGACAAGGCAAATGTGAGGGTGACACTTTAGACACTTTTCCAAGGTGTCAAAATGGTAAATTTTGATTAGTGCTAATAGTTTTGATTATATGTAATATAAGTCAATCAAATAGAAATCATTAACAAATTTAGCTAAGTATCAAGGATTTTGATATGTAAGAGTTCAAACTTAATGCAAGTTTCAGATTATTTTGCATTTGTATGCAACCTTAGATGATTTATTAAATAATACATATATAAGCACACACACACACACAACATTTATATAATCATGTATCCTTGACACCTTCCATAAAATTTTAGGCTTCATTTGTGACACCTTATCCTAAAATTTCAAGTGTCATTGGATGTTTGAAATGGCATGATGGCTAAAATGGGCTTCAAGTAAAGAGAGAGAGAGAGTGAGGTTTATTGGTGTAGATTAAAGAGATAATTGAGCCAAAATGGGGGACTAGACTAATATGGTGTAAGGGCAAGCATAAGGCTTAATATTGCCTTACATGTGAGAGAGAGAGAGAGAGAGAGAGAGAGAGAGAGAGAGAGAGAGAGAGAGAGAGAGAGAGAGAGAGAGAGAGAGAGAGAGAGAGAGACTCTCTGCCAACTTTCTATTTTTGCCTTCTCTTGTCAACGAAGATGGATGTAGCAAGGAAGGGAGTGAAAGTGAGATCAGGACGAAGTAAAAGCAAGAACGGGTGTTTGTAAAAAATGACTTGTTGGGAGTTGCAGGGAGTTGGAACTTGGAACTCAGGAAGCGGCAGGCGCAAGGGAGAGGGAGCAGGCGGCAGCCATTCAGGCGCAAGCTACGATGCCATTCGGCAGTCAGTCTATTTTTACTGCCTTTTCAGATTCATATTATAAAATTTCTTTTATTTTCTTGCTCCTTTTTATATCTAAACACATATTTGCGCCGCCACCTTCCCTTCTATCTCTTTGTTTCAGCCTCTGCATCTCTTCTTCCTCTCCCTCTCCCTCTCCCTCTCCCTCTCTCCCTCTCTCCCTCTCTCTCTCTCTCTCTCTCATATCAGACATCCCTATTCATTCTCCCTTCCCTATTCATCCTCCCTAACACTTTCTCCCGACTTGCCAACCTTCTCCAGTACGGATCCTTCTTGTATCGCCTCCATCTGTTCTTCTTTCATTCTTTCTCTCGGCTCCAACATACTACACTCCCTGATCAGGTGAGACCCCATTATTGCAACTTCCCTTTCTCAGTTTCGAGAGAAATTTCGTGCTAACTCGAACTCTTATATTATGTAGTAACTTGCAGATAAGAGTTATTGTTTATGTTGTAACACCCAATATCCATGACCAAATTAGAGAGATCAAAGGAGCTAAGCACACGCTCATCCCAACTGCAATTATCACAGCCTTAACCAAGTTCATCAAGGAGAAGATAGCCTTCACCAAGTTCATCGAGAGTCAAAGAGGAGATCAACAGTATGGCTGGCATCCCAAGTACAACACAAGCATGCGCAGCATGCAAATACCAACGGAGGAAATGCTCCCGTGAATGCCCACTTGCCCCTTACTTTCCTCCAGATCAACCGAAACAATTCTTGAATGTACACAAGCTATTTGGTGTAAGTAATGTGCTGAGGATATTAAGACAGGTGGAGCCTACAAAGAAGAGTGATGCCATGAAATCAATTATTTATGAGGGTCAAGTGCGAGAGAAAGATCCTGTACATGGATGCTTTGGAATCATATCAACTTTGCAAAATCAAGTACAAATGCTAATAGAAGAACTTGCACAAGCAAGACACCAAGTTTTTCTTTTGAAAAATCAGAGACAAGAGCAAAAGCAACATCAAGATCAGGTTCAACCCCAACAACAACTACATCACCCTCATCATCATCAACAACCACCTCAAATTCAGAGCCTTTTCTCAAGTCCAATGTCCATACCTAGCACCAATAGTCCATCTATCATGATGGAGTATCGGGTTTACCCTAACTCCTCATTTCCTCCTCTTTCTCCACATCTCCTTGAAAGAGAAAGTTGTTTAATACAACATAATGATAACCCTTATGATGAAACCAAGCTATTAGGATATGATTACAATATGCACATTAGTGACAACTCTTGTGTTGAGACCAAATTATGTGACAAATATTATAGTGAAACACAAGATTGTACTGACAATCATTGTGATGAAGCAGATTATCAAGATTACAATGCACAATTACAATTTGAATCAACACTTTCTATACCATGTGAAGGACAAACATGCTTCAAGAACAAGCCAAGCAGGTTCTATATCTTGCAAACCTCTAATACACTAGGTTCAACCATTGACCTATAAATGAAGAATATCCACCACACATAAACATCGACAAAATAGATGTTAGTTAAGTTATTAGCTTTAGATATTAGCACTAACATTATAACGTTTCAATTATTAGCTCTAGGCTTTGCATTGATCAATGTAGCATGCATACATAAAATTACATGCTTTAGATAAATAATTATTAACATATAAACTATTTTCTAAAGATTTTGTATGCATCATATTTTGGATCACATACTATATATTTTCTCATGTGACTGTTTGTATAGTAAGGAACCATTGTCTATACAAGCAATGCATATAAAAGCTTTCTACATAAGGGTTTGGATGTAGATTGTGTTTTAGGTGTTGATGTACAAATGTAGCTATTCCTTTGGCACAATTGGTAACTCTAGAGTGAGTCCAATGCAAACCTTTCCTCTACTCTAAGACACTCATTATTTTTAATTTTCCATTTTAAAAATCTAAAGCCACCTTTTTGGGGGATGGGTAGCATGTCCTATTCATCATCATCCTATGCATAAAAATTCCCCTAATCATTGTCACCCTATTTCAATACTACCATCACATAATAAGCATAATATCACATTGAAGCTAATGTATGCTGGCTAGCATTGAATTTGATAATATATTGTTATGTGAAAACATAAATTTAACAATTTTAACTTTATTTCTTTACAGCAACATTTGTGCTTTTTCTATGCAAGAGTCCCTATCTCGTAAGAATGTCAAGTTGGAGAATACCCTACAATCAATTGAGTTGGGCACTTTACAAACAAATACAACCTTACAATCAATGGAATTGGACACTCTACAAAGAACTTCAACCTTAGATTCACTAATAGATCAAGAAGAACTATAATAGACTACACATCTCTACAACATCAAATGTATATTTGAGGTCTTAATTTGATAGCTTACTCCATTTGTAAGATGAATTCTTTATCCATTTCAATTAACCCTGGAAAAGGGCAATAAAGCCAATACGGTGTACCCAAAGTCCAATTTCACCAATTCAAAATGTGAATACACAAGTATATACATTTGTTTCTTTCAACAAATTGATGGTTAAAATCCTTTGCTCAACAGGAGCAGGTGATGTTTCTCTCATCAAGTTGATGGATAAAATCTCTTTGCTTGATGACATTTGCTATGTGAAATGTATTTATCTACAAGATGATAATGACAAATGAGGAACATCAACTCTCGTGATTGACTCCTATCAATGAGAGAGAGAGAGAGAGAGAGAGAGAGAGAGAGAGAGAGAGAGAGAGAGAGAGAGAGAGAGAGAGAGAGAGAGAGAGAGAGAGAGAGAGAGAGAGAGAGAGAGAGAGAGAGAGAGAGAGAGAGAGAGAGAGAGAGAGAGAGAGAGAGAGAGAGAGAGAGAGAGCTAAAAAAATTCAGATGGTGTAATAAATATGGTATGAATCATGGATGCCTTGCCAAGCACCCAAGCTCAATCACCATAGGGTACCTTATAGTTATGTTAAGAGACACACTAAAAGTAGCTCAATGATCATAGGGTAGCTTATAGTTATGTTAAGAGACACACTAAAAGTAGCTCAATGATCATAGGGTAGCTTATAGTTATGTTAAGAGACACATTAGACAAAGTAGTTTGATCATGATAGGGTAGCTTATAGTCATCTGAAGAGATCATAGGGTAACTTCATAGTAGATGTGGCTTATAAGAAATGTATGAATTCAAAATAAAATAAAGTGAAAGTAGAAAACCAAAAAGACTCTATTTAAAAAACTCTAAATATCATTGTAGAATATGTTGATTATAGCCATATGTAGCATATCATGCATGCAGCTTAAAGACCATAGTATGTTGATTATAGGCAAATTAGCATATCATGCATGTAGCTTACAAACCATGAGGCTAACATGTGTAAAAGACCCCTAAATCATAGATATCAATTTCATCTTGTCAATATGTAGCACTATCTTCATAATTCTCATCCTTTTGCATCCTCAAAGTACTTGTATATTTGAAAATATTGTGTAATCTCTTGGAGCTTGCATAAGTGTGAGGAAGATTGAGAGAGGTGTATGGTTTCTTGTCACCATTAGTGCTACTCCTCTTTCCCATGTCTTCATTAGAGTGTTGAGAGATTTTACACAATGTATCAATAAGTTCCAACATTGAATGGCTTATTGTGACAAAGCTAGTAAGACCTTGAAATGATTCTTTAGGTTTCTAAAGTGGAGTTGGGAGATGGGTCGTCAAGCCTAAGGTGCTATCCCACACTTGAGGACCCAGTTCAAGTAAATCTAGGTGCTATGAGTAACTTAGGGATATAGGTCTATCAATCATGTCCTACCCTTGATGTGCCCTAAGTTGTGATATGGGGTAGGGCTACAGTGGTCCCTAGGTATAGTGATCATGACACTCATAGAGTACAAATGGGGTAGGGCTACAGTGGTCCCTAGGTATAGTGATCATGACACTCATAGAGTACAAATGGACCGATTTCATTGTTGTGTTTCTTTTCTTTCCACTTCTTTCTCTTCTTTTCCTTTTCCTTTCTCTTTTTTTTTTTTTCCTTATTTTACCTTTTTTTTCTTCTCTTTTATTTTATTTTTTATTTTTCTCATTTTTAAAAAATTTATAAAGAGAGCACATTAAGTGGCATCCCGTTCATGAGTGCAGGGGCCAAGCTTGAGGCTTAAGGGTTTTGCTTAGGAAGACCCTGCTTTGCATATACCCCCTCAAGTTAGATCTTAAGATGACAAAAATGGGTGGTCACACCCAATGAATCTACTGTCACTCATGTCTTCTAATAGGTTCATACAAAATGCTAGCAAGAGGGTGGCTCTCATCATGAGATGGAGCATTGCACAACTATCTATTCTGGCGTTGACATAAAAAAAGAGATAATCACTCTTCCTTTGTAGTAGGTTTTTGTTCTAATAATATTCGCAACAGACGAAGATAGTTATATGTGGTAATGAATGCATGATCTGGGCATGAGGAGAAGTCTTAGTGAAGATCAGGCTTTCTTCAGGGGTCGAGGCATTTACATTGTAGATCAGAGGAAAGTCATACATACCATGCACCTCCCGATTAAAGTCAACTCCAATCATCCTTGGGTGGGGCATGTGGGTAGGATCATTCCTTTCATGTGGTAAGGTGCTCTACAGAAAGCCATCTAGGCCTCTAAGTTAGAGTCCTAGATGTTTTCGTGCCACTAAAGCTGAGCCTCATATCCTTCCACTCTCAGGGTTACCTGCACCACCTTGTCTTCCTAGTAATCTGCAGGCTCCTGCTGCCACCTCGTGGGGTGTCTCATTCTTTCCTCTAGCCATCTCCTAACTAGCCTCACTGTTGAGAGCTTTATGACATCCTCCACCACCCTTGGAGATAGTAACCTATCTAGTGTACAAGGGAAGGCGAAGAAGAACTCGAAAGGGCAGCCATAGTTCTCCCATTGCTCCCATTAGAGGAGATTTGGACTCAAGTTTGGGCCTTTTAGTTTTAGAGAGAGAAAGCCTCTCAACCAATAGGAGGAGAGCTACTGTTACGGTAAAATAGAGGTTTTCCAAATTTGAACTATTTTATCTCGTTTTATAGATTTCTGAAAAGAAGCATTTTTAGGTATTTTTGGAGCATAAATTCGTAGAGACACAAGAAACAAGAGGTGCTGGCACAATTAAAGACAGTAGATGGAAACATCTCTTGTTAGTCTCGCACAACCTTGCAGTATCCCGAGCATTTTCTTGAAATTCTTGAATAATACACCCAAACATTTTCCCTCTAGTGTAGTATCCCTCCCTTTTTTCCAAAAAACTCAAATAGTTAAGCAAAGTGCATATTATCCCTTCATTTTTTCACAAGTTTTTCTATTCAATTCTCTCTTTTCAATCAACGTCTTATTTTGCTTCCTATTCCAACGCTGGGAATGGAGAAACGAGAGATTGAAATCATGTTATGCTTAATGGGGCATTGTAAAATTTGTCATTAAAATCTCCATCCTTGACTGATGACCTATTAGAGGTCTCTTTGTAACTAATGCTCACTAATAGAGTGGTGAATGGCATCAAATATTCCAAACACAAACTTGTTAGTTTTCAAGGTTTGATGGATATATATCTACAACCCTAAACAGACTTCGATAAATTCCTAAAACATAAAATCTCGTTTCAAGCCTATTGAAATTTTTTGAACTTACAGTTTGGCCTATTGACGTGCCACGCCATAGACCAAACTGTAAGTTCAAAAAATTTCAATAGGCTTGAAACCGAGTTTTTATGTTTTAGGAATTTATCGAAGTCTGTTTAGGGTTGTAGATATATATCCATCAAACCTTGAAAACTAGCAACCTATCGAAAACTTACTTGGAATATTTGATGCCATTCACGGCTCTATTAGTGAGCATTTGTACAAAGAGACCTCTAATAGGTCATCAGTCAAGGATGGAGATTTTTAATGACAAATTTTACAATGCCCCATTAAGCATAACATGATTTGGATCTCTCATTTCTCTTCCATTCCCAGCGTTGGATAGTGCAGAGTGGCCAATCCTGGAAGTGGAAACATGTGAATCTTATAGATTAAAGATTTATGTAGAGATTCAAAGATATCTATGGCCTAATGTAGCTAACAAACATGTGAAGATCACAATCTTCATGCCATTACATGTTTTTGTGGATTTTTTAAATGATGAGGAAGTTCGGAAAACAACAACAATGTTCATATGAAAATCGGAGAAATGTATGGACTTCCTAGGTTAGAGCTGGGGTATAAAAGAAGTGTGTGGGATTATGTCCAAAGTGGAACATAAATCTATTGTTTGCAAATATATGATTGCATTACAAAATTTTATTTTGACTTTATATTACATGAGATGGCATTATGTGAATGGAAAGATCATGGCAATTGATCAAGACTTACAAGATGATGCTGATAATCCGATGATGATGTTTGAGGATGAGCTCTTAACGATGCTCAACATAAGGGCAAACATCTCATTACGTAAGTGCGAATGGACATAATGAATGAGGACCTAAATATCCCTGCTGCTTATTTGTTCAAGTGCAATGGTTACAAGGTAAATAGAATATGTAATCCAAAAGTATAGTACCTTGTCTGAGATACATTTTTCATGTTTGCAAATAATGTGAATCACGATGAACCTTATGTTTAGGTGCCCCAGAGAAAAGAGAGAAATACTTTATGTAAGGACATTCACACTACACAAGTTTTCCTCTTGCCCCAATAATACAAATGGAAATACATATGTAAAATTGTAAGAAGGACAAAAAGTGATACAAAAACTATTTGAATTCCATTTCCAATGATGGCAATTTGATTACAAAAACTCTAGATTATGTACAAGAGAGAAATTTCTAATTTGAATACTATAATTTTGGCATATTTATGATCTTTGCATCCTCGCTATATCAGAATTGTCCAAATAGTTGGTGTCATTAGTCGAGTCCTCATCATCTAAGTCAATGGCATTGGGATGGGGATATGTCATTTTGACTCGGGGTTTTGGTCGTGGAGCTAGAGGGTCATATGTAGCTGGTATTGAGAGATTTCGATATGAGAAGTGCAGTTGATTATATTTTCAACAGTCTCTACTCTAAACAGAAGAAAGTCACCATCTGTATAAGTTGTTAAGTGCTCATCATGCATGAAATTGTAGAAATGAGACTAAGTATAAAATTGCTAAGGCTATGTAGGGTTAAATTAACAAAAAGTAAACTTACATTGCCCATTTGTTGACCAAGTAGATGTTCCAGGAGTAGTTTTGCATTGTAGCGAACTCTCCATCCACAACTATGGCCATCACCCTACTCCAACACTATGCAAAGAATAATTCTTGTGTGGTCCAACATTTCGTGGTCTTGAACCACTGCCTTGAAACCCTTTACTAGCTTTTCCAAAGAACTGTTTTGGTAAAGGGAAACTCAATTAGTGATTTTCTTTATTGCCCTCCCCCTCCCCCTCCCCCTCTCCCTCTCCCTCTCCCTCTCATAGAACTTACTACTTCACATTGTCATGGCATCCTTGCATTGAGCTGGCTAGAAAGCATCCCCATGTGGGAATATCATAAACAATCAGGCTCCAATAAGATCTACAAGGCAAGGAGGATAAGAAAGTTTGGCAATAAAATAAAGATTTGAGATAACTTAAAAGAAACATACCAAAAAGGCCTTATCTTTCATGGTATGCCATAACCAGATGTTGTACAAGATCCAAATTGCAATCTCGGTACCATGAACACATGTCCGTATATGATGTTCTCTCCTGGGTCAAAATTGTTGATAGGAGAGAATCTATGAAGAAAACCTTCTCTTGAACATTAAGGGGAAGATTTACTAGAATTAAGCTGCAAAAGCAAATAAATAGTAAGATTTAGGCCATATGCATACGAGGAAAGAAAGCAAAAATTTCACTCTTTCACGATACCTTAAGACTACGATAATTACATGATCGTTGACCTCCTTTTGAAGGTCTGAGAGGTCTCGAATATCCTCCTTGCTAAATTGGATGGCACTGAGCTACTGTTGGTGTGGCATTCTTAAAGGCATCACAACATTAAAAAATGGATCCAATATCTCAAGCGCCTCATGATTGTCCTCATGCATGCAAACATGCCTCTCTCTTTTCTGCATGGCAGCCTCTGTCTCCTTGGCTTCCATCTCACGAGCCTCCCTTTCTTCTCGGGAAACCTTATGGGCATTTAGCCTCATGTTGCGGGAATGCGAGGGTGTGACATCGGTCAGCCTCACATCCTTGCTCTTTTTGAGGGAGGGATATCTAAAATTCCCTTTATCTTCTTGTCTGTAATGCCTTGTGGGACCAACAACTTGTCGTATTTGAACCTAAGTAACCCGAGGGATGTGAAGTCCCTAGGCGTCACTATCACCCTATGAACATGAGGTGCCAAAATGCAGGAGTCCTGAAAAAAATTCTATCATGAAGTCCTCGGAAGCTTCATGCAGGAGATCCAGTGCTGAAGCATGCCAACAGAATTCCATGTTGTTTGTTTCACATATATCTTTCACAATACTGGTAAATGGCATCTTCGCAATTGCAAGCTCATGGGAGTTCATGATCCTCCTTAGCTCTTTAAGCACTGAGGCATGTTGCTGGTACCACATATGATGAGCTCTGGTCTACAGGGGGTATTCTCTTCCTGGAAAACTGGTTCCTTGTGCTACGAGCTCGTGCCAGGGGCCGATGCATCATCCTGCACATTTTGCATGGAGGATGCTCCCTATTGTGCAATGTGTGGGACTTTGGATGATAGTACCCTCGCGGTTTGCTTTGTTCTAGCCATGACTATGAAAGAGTTCAAACATAGTATTAGAACTCCCAATGAGGAAATGGTGAAAAACTAGAGAAATGGGATAAAAGAGACCAAACCCGCACAACATGAGAGAGCGGGGTCCCAAAATTTGGAGCCACCCCCCTTGCGTGCATTGTGCAATGTAGGGGGGTCCCAAAATTAGAAGGCTCGGACCACAGAATGCGAGGGGGGGCTGCTAATATTGGGGCCCCCTATGTTTTGTGGTCTCGAGGACCATTGAACACAGGGGGGTCGGGTCCCAAAATTAGCAACCCCCCCTTGCATTGTGTGGTCCCGCAAACTACACAATGCGAGGGGGATCCCAAATTTAGGAGTCCTCCCTCGTAGTGTGTGGGGCTAAAGGAAATCGCATAACATGAGGGTGTAGGGCCACTACATTAGGAGGCCCCCACCCTCACATTGTGCAGCTCCTGGCCACCGAGGGGAATTGCACAACACAAGGGTGGGGTCATAGCATAGGAGGCCTCCCCCTTGCATTTGTGCAGTTGTTGACGATGAGCTGGGGGAGGACCGCACAATGCGAGGGGGGGGGGTGCGGTCCTCCCCCAGCTCATCGTCAACAACTGCACAAATGCAAGGGGGAGGCCTCCTATGCTATGACCCCACCCTCGCATTGTGCGGTCCTCCCCCAGCTCATTGTCAACAACTGCACAAATGCGAGGGTGGGGAGGACCGCACAATGCGAGGGTGGGGTCGGGTCCCAAAATTAGCAACCCCCCCTTGCATTGTGTGGTCCCGCAAACTACACAATGCGAGGGGGATCCCAAATTTAGGAGTCCTCCCTCGTAGTGTGTGGGGCTACAGGAAATCGCATAACATGAGGGTGTAGGGCCACTACATTAGGAGGCCCCCACCCTCACATTGTGCAGCTCCTGGCCACCGAGGGAAATTGCACAACACAAGGGTGGGGTCATAGCATAGGAGGCCTCCCCCTTGCATTTGTGCAGTTGTTGACGATGAGCTGGGGGAGGACCGCACAATGCGAGGGTGGGGTGTCACAAGATTGGGAGGGCCCCCCTCGCATTGTGCATCTCTGGCCACAGGGGGGGATGACATAGCACGAGGGGGGTGGGTCGAGATTTTTCCACACTCCCCCTCACATTGTGTAGGACGTGGACTGGCACAATGCAAGGGAAGGGTGCTCTTGTAGCTCATTTGGCCATATCACATTGTGCGGGCTTCACAGGGGGAGCGACTCACCACCGTAGATGAGTGCCAAGAGCTATGGAGGTTCGAGAGATTCGAGAGGCTTGCAACATGCAAAGTGAAAAATCAATCGACTATCAAATTTTGTGCTATATATAATGTGTCAATGTTACTCAATGCCACATTAGCAAGATAATGAACCCACACATGTTAGAGTTAAAAGTGCATGCCATGTGTTCACCACAATGGTCCCTTTGCATGTGAAGAAATGAGTGAGGCACCATGTGTCCACTAGCGAGGCTCCTTGCACATGCCGCAGTGAATGCGCATGTAATCACCACGTGTGCAATACCCGAGGCTATAAAGAGCCTAGCCAGGAGAAGATTCCCCCCCCCCCCCCCCCCCTATTTTTGCATTCACTCACTCCCTCTCTATCACTCTGCTCTCTCTCCCTCCCTCCCTCCCCCTTGGCTTGTGTTGCTTGATCAAGGTTCCATTGTCGCTCTTTGTCCTAAGGTGAGGCCTTCGAGCTAGTTCAAGGATTGGGTTGCTAGGCATTGACACCATGGTTGCCAATGATTCTGCCATTGAGGGTTCCTCCATAATAAGAGAGTTGAGGAATGCTTTGTAACTTAAGGCATCAACAACTACATTCTCTTTGCCGGGTCAATACCTGATCTCAAAGTCATATTCTTGCAGAACCTCAATCCAGTGACGTTGCCTCATATTGAGGTCAATCTAGGTGAGGATCCGGTTTAGTAGCTTGCACCCCCCATCCCCCTCCCTCGGTCATTGGAATCGTAGAATGCAAGGAGGGGGTCTCAAAATCTTGCCCCCCCTCATATTGTGTGGTCCCCTCATCCCAAAACAAGGACCGGCACAATGCGAGAGGAAGGCCTCGAGATTTTGAACCCCCCCTCACATTGTGCGGTCGCCTCATTTCCTGTCCCCATCCCAATCCCAAACCACCAAGGACCCGCACAACATGAGGGGGGCCTCAAGATTTTGGACTCCACCCCCCTCATGTTGTGTAGGTCCACCCGCCCCAAATTTCTAAGGACCCCCACAACACGTGGGGGGGGGGGGGCTTAAGGTTTTGAAAACAACCCCCCCCCAACACCCCGCGTTGTTTGAGTCCCCCTTTGCTGATTGGTGTTTCTCATATAGTTGTGTTTGGGCATATGGATACTACACAAGTGCAACACATTGGGGGGACTCTTGAGCCTACGAGGAGTGAAGCCAGTCCTAATACTTCAGTGCACAAGAGCTTGCTAGTATTGAAGGCACTCCTAGTGCTCTGGCACACGAGCCTAGGAGGAGTGGATGCATGCTTGTAGATTTCCTTGGTCGAGTGGGACAAGAGCATCTATTACCACAAGTATCCTAGGTGTTTTTTATCGCTCCCTCTGTGGAGGAATGGATCAAGGCCTCATGAGTCTACCTTGAGGAACATGAGGCCACTTTTTTGGAGCGGACGTTGGCTAGAGAGGTTCCTATCAAGGGCCTATAGTATGTTCACATAAATGATGCCTTTGTTGATAAGCCCCAAAGGAAAAGGTTCTATAGGGTAGTGCTAAGGGTTCTTGAAGGCATGAAAAAGGTAGATCTACAGTGCCCTGCACACAATCATAAGTGTTGTCTCATTGAGTACTTTCACAGGTTTGTATGCTTTCTGCATGTGTTGCTAGGAGATGAAGGAAAAGAGCTTGTCGAAGACCTAGAAACACACAACAGCCCTGTGAAGTGGAGACAGAGGGAGTGCAAGAGGTTTCACAGACAATACATGTGGCTAGTGAGAGGGAGCAAAGTGCTCAACTTGATGTTGAAGCTTTGAGAAGAGAGAACATAGAGGTGGTCGGTTCTATTGTTGAGCAAGAGATTGAGGAGGATGTTGGTGAAGTTTCCACAGCTCTGCTCCATATCTAGGCCCTTTTTAACATCAGGGAGGACTATTGCCTAGCCATTATTGCACAGAATCTAGAAATAGATTCTAATCTTATTGTACCGGATTTGGATATGTATCTGCTTGTGGATTCAAATGTCAAGGAAACGGAATACCTCTTTGCAGTAGAGACTTTGACTATGATATACAAGGATGCACTTCGATATGAGTCATCCATTCCTTTAGAGGAAGAGTTTGAGGCAACACAAAAAAAATTGAATGTTTCTAGCTTGGGCAGATCAAACATTGACTCCTAAATCCTTGCAAATGGGCCAATCATCCATTCAAATATGGAGTGAGGAGTTTCTTCTTTTAGATGAAAGTTAGAAGGTTTATTTCACAAACTATGTTCATTTGGATACCATGTTGATTTCCATAAAAATTTTCCTAAGACTCACTAGGTATGTTTACTATTTTTCAGCTTGTCGTGTATGAAGATGGTTTCATTGGCTGTGTAGGTGGCAAAGGGAAGGGAGGTTTAGGCAAGGACTCTGCCTTGGGCCATTACACCAAAGACCTCACCTTTCCAAAGTTCGTTGCATTCCACCATAAGTTCTCAAGGGACAATGCAGAGTTCCCTCTTTTTGCATTGAAGACCCTATCAAGATATCTTAGAGGGTATCCTATTAGGTGGAATGTAGACAAGATAATGTTTTTGGAGAAATAGGAAGCTATGTGAATTTTTGGTCAAAGACTTGGTTTCTAGAAACTACATGCCAAATACCACTTAGCGTACACATCATTCGAGCTAATGAGTGGGATCAAGGATCCCAATATGCTTGTAGAATATGGAAAAAGGTGCTTGCTTAGAAGGAGATCAATTCCCAAAATTGATCAACAATCTTTAAATGAACTAGAGCAACAATTACAAGAAGAAATTGGCCCATCTTCAAAGAGTCCAAGAGTAGAGGAGTGAGCTTCATTGTTGTATACTCAAGAATAGTGGTTTTTCAGAAAAAGTGAGTTGTATATTTGTAATGTAAAATGTTTCTTCCAAAAATAGATAATTGATAAGTGTTTCTTTGTGTCAAAATTTCTACAAACACCTCAAGTATTTACGAGGAATTGTTGGTTATGGGTATCCAAGTTTTTCCTTGCCTTTGTCTAGTTTTTCACCACATAGTATGTTTGATCGATGCATTAGAATTCTCCCATGATTCTTTTGTTATTTGTCTCTCCAAATGTTGCATTGCTTTGTTAATTTTAGATGCTCTTAGTGTTTCTTTTCTATTAGCTCTATGGTGGACAAGCTTTCTATATGTCCATTGGTGTAATTCTTCTAAATTGTTGGCTCTCTCTACTCCTCCACCATGTCTTGTATGGCTGAAATAGCATGTACGAACTTGATAATGGGTTTTCTCCATACCTTGAGTTGACCATATTGATGATAAATTGCCATATTCCTTGGCAAAACAAGGGTGTGGTTATATATAATGTGCTATCAAAGCATAAGAAAAGATGCCAAATTAGTGCTTCATGCACCTACAATTAAGCAATTATATTTTATAAGATATTATGAAGATAACGTACCATGTAGTGGGTAATGTGTTGATCTGTCCATGCACTAACTATTGACTCTTTAAATTTTTCCAATGCTGTTTTAAAGGCATGGTAGTCATCTGAGTTCCATACGTGCATGTCACAAAACTTAAAGATTGTATCAAAATACTTCCAAACGTTGGCCTTGCGTGATTGTGCTTCACCACAGTCAGCATGGTCCACAATTGCATTGTGGATGCACCTCCACTTATTGAATTGAATTCTTTGAATGGAATGTTTTACTTGACTAGGATTATTGAAGGGTGGTGGGGATAAAAATCTCCATGCTTTAACACCCCCAATGGAGAGTTTCTTTGACATGTCTTGACCATCCTTTGACCTTTTCTCGTCCCTTTCAATCTTCACATTTCCACCATGCAAACAAATGTCTGATAACGCCTTCTCAAGTGGTGCTGCAATTGCCTTGATCTGTGTAGACCTAGGTCGCATTGTCCAAGCAAAACATATATACAAGAAAAGTAATTTCTCAATGATCCTACACAGACCATGCATTGTGTAGATATGGACTCAAGGCAATGGAATATCTAAAACTTCTCTCAAACTTGGATCTTTGAGGTGCCTATTGGGTGCCTTTTTCCAATTCCTTTCATCAAGTTTCTTTGTAGGCATGCATGCAATATATGCATGGACTCTTTGAATTTGCCCCTTTTGAGACATTATACATGCACTTTAGGATCTTCAAATAACTTGCTAGATGCCGCTCTACTTTGAATCTTCCAAATCCTTCCATGCCCAAGATTTTTCCGTTGCTTTTCTCACTAATGATTTGGGGGTATATTTGTCTTGTGGAAAATCCAATGTAAGGTTTCAAAATTCTTGGACATAACTTAGAATACACAAATATTATAAGCATGTGACATAACAACAATATTAGCATATGTAAACTTCCAATTTAAAATATATTGCTCACCTCAAAGGACCCTAGAGAGAATATATTGTTATTTGATTGGACATTAAACCATTTTGGATTGTGCTTTGAAATTATTGGATCAAGTGCTCTATTCATCAGGGTGATGGTGAACCATTCTAGCTTTTTATCCTTCACAATTTGGCACTCATTGAGCTTGAGTACAAATTTCAGGAGACCATCACATTCATCATCGGGAGTCACCTCAAATAATTGAACATAGTATGACTGCAGGGCCTCCAAATTGTAAAATATATTATTGTATTTGTTGTAAACCATCGCCTCCCCCTTGGTACTAATATGAAATGGAGCTCCTAGGAGTTGTAGAACTTGATCATTCACTTGTTTTTGCATTTTTTTTCAGTGATGTTGGGTTTGGCAATATTGATCCTTGTAGCTTAGATTCCTTCATCTTTCTGTAAAGAGATTTGTAAATAGCTATGTATCCCCTGCTAGATATACCTGCCTCATCAAAAAAAGCTTACATATCACTTGAGCTAACTTGACTCCCTCTCCAAAAAATCTTAATCTCTTGTTTTGCAAGATTTTGATACTTTGGATCCTTCAAGATTGCTTTGATAGCTTCCTTATCTAGAAGCATTTTAAAGTGTTCAATTGATGCCTCTATGCTTGAAGTCATTTCTTCATTGGGTTGTAGGATATCCCTGTATTCACTAAAAAAAATGTTCAATTATCATAAATTATTTTACAAATATTTTATGAGATGGTAAAAAAAGTAACAAAGAGCTTCCTTACTTCATTGCATGTATTCTTTTCTTAATACCACCGCTTCATAGCTTCATGTCGTGAATATTTTGACGTTTCCTACATCATTTGCAAACCCCTAATATTATATCTTTAAACCTCAATTTATCTCTTTGTTTCTCCAGCTCTAAAATAGTCTCCTTGTTCTGCAATAATTTGTGCTTACATTGCTCTAATGTTTGCCTCAAAGAGTGTTAACCCCAAGTCGAGATGGCGGAACAAGGAAGGAAAAAGCAAAAAATAAAAAATAAAAAACATGGAAAAAGAGCAAAGATATGCAGGCGACCTCCAAAACTAAGCCGGGGCAAAAAGCACAATTTTAAATGAAGGGCGCCTCAAAAAACTCGGAAAACTCTTGTAAAAGAGCTTTAGGCTCCCTCCTGTGCCAATTGTAAAATATTAGACGGGTGTAGGCTAGAGGCATGAGGTTAGAAGAGGGAAATGGAAAAAAGGCCTTGCCACAAGGGCCTGTCATGTAAAAAAGAGATGGGTGCCCATGAGATTTTAGGGTTTGTATACATAAAGTTCAAAAAGTGAATGAGAGCTCATTCTTTTGGTGTGTGGCAACAAGAGTCTTCTTCTTCTTCTTCTTCTCTTCTCCTCATCTTCTTACTTGTGTGTGCTCTTGAGAGAGGGAGTGTGAGAGTGTGAGGGAGTGAGTGTGTGAGAGTGAGGGATCAAGAGGGTGGAGCTCTTCACCATCTCCTCTTCTCTTATTCTCTTCTCTTCTCTTTTCTTGCGCGCCCGGCTATGGAGGATGGAGCTTGGAGATGGAGGAGGCTTGAGGATGCTTGAGCTCGCATCTAGGATCGTGTGAGAGAGAAAGCAACTCGTATCAGCATCAAGATAAGCTCAATACACTCATAGCATCGACGACGCATCGGCTAGGTGAGAGATAGCCATTAGAGCTCGCTTGGAACGCTTGAAACAATAAGCGGTCCGTGGGTCTTGGCGGTTGAGTGAAAGCTCTCACATTTTGGTTCCGTTGCCGGGACCAATGGATTCAAGCTTGAGCACTTGTGCACCTCATATTGAGCATCGAAGTAAGGGATTCATCCTCGAAACGGAGCTTGAGATAGGTAGGAAGTTTGGGTGTTTTTGATCTTTAAAACAAGTAAGTATTTTGGTATATTTTGTTTGTTTGATGATTGGGAAACATGGAGAAATTATTTCAGTTTTTTACTTTCGATTCTTGTTGCATTTAGAGTAGGTTAGGATTAGGAAATCGCACCGAAGAAGGGTAGTGTTGCAAAGCAGGGCAAAACAGGGAAAAAATCGTGCAAAACTTGGCAAAAATCTCGCTTGTGATGCCTAAGATCGGCAAGTGAGTGATTGGGGGCATCAACACCATACTCGGGAAGGGGGATAAGAGCCAAGAGGCCAAGGTAGAGCTCATTTGTGACCATTTCACAGAGAGAGAGAGAGAGAGAGAGAGAGAGAGAGAGAGAGAGAGAGAGAGAGAGAGAGAGAGAGAGAGAGAGCCACGCACGATTTGATCCGATCTCACCATCGATGAGCCTACCACTCTATTCAGGTATATGAACCCCTTTCCCTATCCCCCTAGACAGGATCTGGAGGTTTGTGCTTGATACGATTGAGTAAATCGCGAGAAACAACCAAAATCAAACTCTCGCTGTCGACGTTGCACCGCGTTCAGCCCGTCCGAATGGTCACTTTTGGGCTGAGTCCTAGAATCAGCCCTTGACCCTTTTTCACTCGGCCCACTCGGCCCAAACCCTAATAGGCCCTCGGCCCCGACCTACTCGGCCCGCTCGAGTCGACCATTCGGACCATCGACCAATTCGGCCCAAGTGCCTCGGCTCCGAGTGACCTCGTCTGAATTGACCACTCGGCCCGTCTGAGCCAATCTGTCCGAGTGACTTCGTCTGAGTCCGTGCTTCGGCCCGTCCGGGCCTACCCTGTCCAAGTCCCAAATTCGGCCCTCGGCCCATGCACCTCGGCCCGTCCGAGTGACCCACTTGGACCCTGTAATTCGGACCAGTTGGGCTGAGTGAAAATTTTTATCAAATTCTCAGAAGTTTGACCTGATCCGGTTGGAGCTCAGTAGCGCAAACTGTCTAAAGTCCTTCTGACGCGCTCAGAAGTCAATTCTGGCGCTTGAAATAGACAGAATCGTAAGGAGTAGCCGCTTGGCAGCTTGAAGTAGGCAGCAACGAGACCCGGAGACCTAGACGCAGAGCGCTGAGCAGTTAAAACCTGATTGGCCAAGAACAAACGAGGCAACATATTAGAAAGACCCTGAACCCTGTTAAGGAGGCCAGAAAATTGACCAACAAGCCTATCAGGCCCGAAACAAAGCGAGAGTGCATAAGACGCTTCGAGGTTGTTTGTTGCACTTACCTTGAATTTCCGCACTTGAATGCACTTAAAGAAATTGAAAGCTTGGTTGAGCACAGGTGCACTAGGAGCGACACGCACATTGAGTGACCATAAATTGAGGATTGTATTCAATAACTGAAGGAACTTACTCAGATAAACCACTCAAGGAACCCACCAGTAGGAGAGGACCCAAGATGTAGACAAACCATCAATGCGCGAAGTAGGACCAAGCAGGTGGCGTCAACGACATGGATCTAACAAATCCACTCAACCCGATCAACAGCTTGCGGAGCACAACAATACAACTATGGCAGAAGAAGGCTCAAACCATAGGTCTAGTGAGAAACTCGACTTAAACGTCTTCCCGGAGGCTATCCAACAGAGCTGGTCAGCGACTACGATGCACTCGCCTGGTACGAGCACCACAGCAAGACGGCAGACGCTATCATTGCAGACCTAGAAGAAGAAAGGAAACTAGCCCGCAAGGCTTTGCAAAGCATAGTCGAATACAATAGAGACCAACAGGCTAGGAGCCAAAGGCAAAGCACGGAGTTGCATGAGGTACAACGAGTGCTGAACTTAGGAGGAAGAAACCAAACAGATCACGAGAGAGCCCTAGAAGGACACTTGACGTTGAGCGAGCTTCTCATGAAGCGGCTGCTAGATAACACGGCAGCAGAGCAAAGTGCTGCGGCACTAGCGACATCTCTACTCACAGGATTAGGAGCAAACCAAGGCTCAAAGAGCCAGTCTAAAATCCCTATCGTTGCCAAGAAACTCGACAAATACCAACCCCACGACGATCCATACAGTTTTGTAGAGCAGTTTGAGCAAGTCTATGAAGCCAACGGCCTCAACGACCTGACTCAACACTCTCAAGCATTCGGGCTCTACTTAGGTGACAAGGGAAGGATTTGGTATACAAGCCTAGATGCTGCAGAACGAGCCAACTTTAGTGGCCTCAAGGATCTCTTCATTAAGAGATTTTCCAAGCCTGGATACTCCGACAATCTGCTAGTACGCTTGATGAACATCAAGCAGAAGGAGAAGGAGGACATTTGCGACTATGTAACCCACGTGAGGAGTCTCTTTAAGAGAATCCCTATGGGCGAGCGACAGACTAAAAGAGCAGTTTCAACTGTATTCATCAGCGGAATTTGAGATGAGAAGTTATATAAGACTTTGGCAGGCAATTCGAGCTTGCAGTGAGATGCATTAGCTAGAGTGTTTAAGGAAGCCATCAGAGTCGATGATCAGCTTAAGGAGCGGAGCTCCAGGAGCGCGAACCTAGAAGAGACCAACTCGCGAAGCTTAGAGAGAGTGTCAGCCTCTAGTGAGCGATCGGTCCCATCATCCCAAGATAAGGGGAAGGCCATCGAGATGGACCAAGACTTGGCTGATGTAAAGATGGAGTTAGCCAGGTTGCAAGACATGTTGAGACGACCAACGTGCCCACACGTCCAATGCGTGTACTATGGCGGAAACCACTTACCAACCGAGTGTCAAGACCCTAGGTCAAGACCTTGTGCTAACTGCGGTAGGTTTGGTCATGACGTCGTGCATTGTAGATTACCAAGAAGACTTCCGCATTCGCAACCCTACGGCCAGCCCTACCTAGCGAACAGGCCGCAGCCATTCTTCGGAAGGGGAGCCCTATTAGCCCTTCCTGCACCTAACGACATTAAGCCAGCAATTCCTAGGATGGACATAAACCCTACTGGCATACCTAGACCACCTAGTCCTTACGTGACCCATCCACCGACTACGTGGAAGAACCAAATGAGGAAGAAACTTACATATGCCCTTACGTCTCGCATGAAGATGAGGGCAACACTATCCTCATTAGATTATTGCCCAGTGCCGGTGATGGCGTTAGGAACAAGACGAGGTAGAGGCCTAGGAGGGTAGACACAGGATCCAATCACCTGTTGGACTTGTGGGCACCCAAGTCATGTCTCATCACCCTGCCCTGAAAGGGAGCAGCAAAACAAAGACAAGGCTGACCAAAGGTGTGCTGAGTGCGGAATCACTCATCTCTTCGTCGATTGCCCAAAGCGAAAGCTGTCTTCTAGCTCATCCAACGTACCATCTGTCCCCTTGGGGCTGTTTGAAGTTGAGAACCTCGATGGGGAGGCGACACCTATTCCGTTACGGGTCATGACACATACCCAGACAAAGCAAGCCGGCATATCATTGCCAGGACCTAGCAACCTTGACGCAGCTTCAATAGGGAAGAAAAGTCACAGGCAGAAGAAGAAGAGGTCGGAAGCTAAAATCTCACTAAAAATGGAGAGTGCTACAACTCTGCTTGCTGGAAAGAAGGTCTCTGATGCAGAGGCAGAGACTTTAGTCCCTAAGATGACCGAAAAGGGAAGCGCTAAGGTAGGGGAATACCCGCATCCAAAGCGATAGTTAGAGGCCATCGAAAAAGTGAAGGAATGGGTGAAGGAGGCTCAAGAGCATCTAAAAGACACTGAGCCCATCATAGAGGACGAAATCAATGACCTCTCCAGTATAAGCACGCCAATCTCACCTCCTCAACCAAAGTCGGGAGAAGCAACTGCACCACAAGTAGTGCCGCTAAGGCCAAGCCTTGGTGCTACAGGGCCACGGTTCAGTCACGACCACTAGTCAGGACGATCCAGGTTAGGAGAGAGACGGGCACCCAACGATCTCTTGACCATGTTGGTAATGACCCTTGTAACACTTAGCCTGGGAGATCTGCTTAGGCAGCATCCCACCCTATGTCAAGATCTTAAGCAGTGGGTTGAAGGGTCACGAGAACAGGTCATGGCAGACCCTCATGACCATGATGCAGAGACGCAAATACCGAGTTTGACGCTGCACTCTATGCCTAAATCCTTACACCTCAATGCCTTCTGGGAAGGTTATGAGATGCATGCAGTCTTACCGGTTCTAGCCTTAGGCGATACAACGAGAAAGGGGATCGTGGACACGGGAGTTGGGGTTAGTGTGCTTAGCCACGTGGTGCTTCAGAATTATCGACCATGCAATGGAAGTTTGCTTCTTCAGTAAGTCCATCAGAGGTATTGCAATCAAAGCATAGTTTTTGATGAAGACCTGTCAATCCAAGAAAGTTGCGTATTTCTTTGACAGTTGTTGGTATTGGCCATTCTAGCACGTCTCTGACCTTGGCTAGGTCTACTGAGATTCCTTCTACTGATACGATGAATGAAGATTAAGTTCTTGATAATATTTGGATCCCCTAAATTGGGTCTCTTACACCTTATATACCGTGGTTAGTGTGGCTAGGTGTCTAACCCCTAGCTTTGATGTATCTTGCTCATTTCAAAATCCTCCTAAGAAAAAACCTCAAGATTCTATTATAGCTACAATCTTTCTTGCCTAAGTTAAGGGTCTTGTATATCTTTCAAACTACTTTTATGCCTTGTAGTCCATGGAGGATTTCTTGTTAAAACCATTCATGATCCTCTAGACATTATTATATATTTTTTAAAAAAATTTACCAACAAATATCCTAAGCTTTTACTTATAATTCTATATTTAAGTTAAGCTAAGAATATTTCATAGCTTCTACATAGCATTAGAGCAAAAAATGCTTCAAAAAAAGAACTTGTAAAATAAAATGATTAAGTTGCTAATTAGAGGAGGTTTAAAGAAAAACCCTCCAAATTTGGCTACATGGATGTGATTAATGAGAGAATATATGATTCATTAAAGAGGTCGGCCATTAAATATCTTCAATCTTTAATGGATGTTAAGGGTCACCTTTTAAGTCTTATTCTCTTGGAACTTGCAAATTTTCATATTTTTGAATTTTCGCACCAAAAGACACTCGTTTGTTCCTAAACATTCATTTTTTATACTTGTGTTCTTTTTCCTTCTGTGCGACATTGTTGCCCCGTTTTAAGGGTTCTCCACCAAAATGTTTACTAGTACCTCTTCTAGCAACACAAGCGCAGCCCCACCATGCAAGTATAAACTTACTATTTAACTAGATCTTGTTTATTCATCTTGGAGGAGTATACACCATCGAGCATTGTTGGACAAGGACGAAGCTAACACATTATGATTAACAGGAAAGAAGCATGTAGACTTATGGGTGGATGGAAATATTTATCCACCGGATCCTTCTATAGGTAATCATCCTTCTTTTTACAAAATTCACAAATTCATAAGGTACGTTGGAGACGGTTGTGATGGGAGGGATGTTTTGGCTATTGTATGAGGTTATATTCTGCATCTTATGCATTAAGAGAACATATACATGAAATGAAGGAATCATTAACATCAGCACAAAAAACTATTTTTGAGCTAATGAACAAGAATGATGTTCTAGAAAATTCTAACAAGTCATTGCAAGAAAAATTACTACGCTTGAAGGAAACTCCAATAGGATTTTTAGAGAGAAAAAGACCACTAAAAAATATAATGGGCTTGTGTAGTCAGGTGAAAAAAATGAGACGAAATCTTGTGAAGAGATGTGTCTTTAATATTTCAGGCATTAATATTTGAGAGAATGATGGGAGAATTAAGCTTATTAAAGAAACCACGACAAAGAAGGACATTTTTAGGATTCTAAAATCACATGAAAATGTAGACTTGAGAGCCAGACTTTGAAAGAGTTGACTTGAGAGCCTGAAAATGTAGACTTGAGAGCCAGACTTTGAAAGAGTCAGTGAACGATTTGAAATGATTAGTCAAACCAAATGAAATAGTGGAGATGTGTGACAGCATGGGTATCGGCCATAAAGGTTATCGTGCTCTCTCAAAATTGTGGTTTACAAATCTTAGATGTCATAGGATACGTGCATTTGGTTTGCTTTGGCCTTTTCAATTGCTAGGACAGCCATGAATCGTAGGATTCCAGATGTCTTTGCGGAGTATATTCACATAGAAGGATCCATGCTCTATGAAAAGCATAAAACAAATGACTTTTTTAATACAACACATTTAATAATATTTGGATTGATCTTAAAAGAGTCCAAATTGCAATGGTCCGTATGTATAAATTTACTATTCAAGAATGTGATGGTATTTTGAAGTTTGCACTAAAATTTGATGAAGCATAGATTCAAAAGGGACAAAAGATAGAAAGAGTCAACATTTGTATCATGAACACAGCATTGGATTATAGTAATGGTAGGGGACAAGAACAACAATTTAAGATACAATCCGAGAGGATTGGTGTGGCCTTAGTACCAAATGAAAGTCATGAAATCTTGAAATGGTTGTTTTCTCATACATGTATTCCTAATATTATAAAGTCTCAAAGTGAAGGAGAAATGTTAATAGTCAATGGTGTTGGTAGTTTTAAAGTTGAGTGGCATATGAGTACTGACTTGAAAACTATCAAATGTATACTTGGAGTAAGTAATGGGGCCAATGAAAAATATCCTTGTATTTATTGCATGGAGAGTTTGGGATCCAAAGAATGGAGTACTTTGCGGCTAGCAATAAGAGTCCCGACTAGGGACTCCATAGATTTGAGCAAGTTCAAAAATGTGAATGGCTTATGGGATCCTATTCTTTCAATCTCTTTAAGGAATGTTCATATTTGTACATTGAACGCAGAGATTAGAATAATTGATAAGTTGCTAAGGTTGCATCTTGACTATGCATATTCAATAAAACTAGTATCTTTGTCAGATGACTGCATTGATAAATGTGAGGCTTTGCTCTTAAAAATGGGTTTTCATGGAGTTCAAGTTCACATGAGAAAGGATCCAATAGCCTCAGGGAAAACAAGAGATGTCTTAGTAGACGTCTCTATGGGGGGTGCAAAAGCTAGATGATTTCTAGAAAATCATAGAGGTAAACAAATGAGTGCATTGTGGCAGTGGTGGAGAGAGTTGTATGAAATCACAACAAATGTGGCTAGTACACCACAACTGGCATTCCTACGAATGGAGGTTTGGAGACATCTTGACATATTTTTAAAAGTAATCTGGGAACAAAAGATAACATATAATTATTCGAAAAAGTACAAACGTTCAATTTGTAAATCTTGTTCAGGCAATCAAGGAAGCTTGGGGAGAAAAGGATATTACTTTCTACTTGGTAAGATAGACATAAATTTGAGTCTTGGTGCTTTGAAAACAAGGTTTAATGATTCAAACTGTTTTTTGCTTTTATGGGTTGTCACAACATATTCTTCTTGTTCACGAGCCTTATTTTGTGGAAGACCAAGGGCCCCTAGCAACTTACAATAGCCAAGGTATGGAGAAATCTCACTACCAAGCACGCATGTGTTTCTTTCAGAGCACTAGATGTGGAGGAGGAGTAATTAAAACCAATTCCCTTGAAGAGTTATTCAATTGGTTTTTTTGAAGACAACTTCAAATATTGAAGAACACAACAAATTGTGATGGAATCTAGAATACCCATACTATTTTCAAAATAATTAATACATGGCTAGCTTTCAAGAGCCTTTACATCCTCATCCTCCTCAGGCAATTTTCCTCTATAACGTAAAAACTTTCTTCTCTTGTATCTAGCAATGGACTTGATATCTTTTTTATTTGCTGCTAAAATATAAGATGAGAATGCTAGGAAGTATCTAGCCCTGGAGGCGGAGAAGCCAGACCATGACCAAATATTCAGATGGCTGCTGTCTTTTCTAGGAACATGACTTTATGCGCATTGTACTACAAATGAAAAAAGTAAAAATATGTATGTGGTTTCACAAAAACAAAAGAAAGTGTTACCGTTTGATTTTCATCACTCTCAAGTTTTCTTGGATTCCATAAACTAATTGATGTCTCCTTGATATCCTTGAGTTCCTTAACATATTCTGACTCCTCCCTTCCGAAATTGGAGATTCCAAGCTTCTCTTGAAATTGGTCAAACTCATTGTTAGCAGCTTGTAACTCTCTCTCAGCATCTCTTACCTTGCTTAAACATAAGGAAAATACATCTGATGCATCTATAAACTTATCACCTGACATTTGTGTATCTAATTTCAGTAAGTCCCCCTTGGATTCATTCTCAACATCCAATATGCCTTTTGCATGTGTAATGCCTTTGCAATAATTGCCAAGCAATAATCCTCCCTCAAATTGAAAAGGATTTGTAAATCAGGCAATAATATGTACTCTTTGTCTTTAATTGAGAAAGTTGGCAAGGATGGAATAATGAGGTTGGAAGAGGCATCGGATACTTCATCAACCTCTGCATTGCTCTCTTCAATTATTGTCTCTGCTTTAAGTTGAGCAACATCTAGATATTTTGCAATTGATGCTTCCATCTGTGGGTCTACTTGCTCCTCAGCATCCACATCATTTGCTAACTCTTTCAGAAGGCAACAACTGGACAATTTTGAGGTTTCCTTAATCTTTTCATTAGATTTGATGGGGTACTTCACAAGAGCAAATACAATAAATGCAATAGACTTAAGCATAAGCTTACATTTTTTTTGGGTGTAAAGAGCATAACTCAGATGCATAGAAACTACCAAGAGAATGATAAACACATTTCTTGGTGAAGGAAGACTTCTCAATGGCTGACCTCCCAATAGGAGTGTGAACATAATTCTTGGAATCCAATTGAACAATAGGATATGCCAACTCTTCAACCTCTGTTGAGACTTCCCTTGCAAAAGTCCTTTGACTAGTTCACAACCTGATCAAGATCCCACTCTGGATTGAAAATCTCCCTAGCTGTTGCAAAGAAGGACAAGTCAATATTGTTTTCAATAAGGAAATCCAAAAGTCTCTCTGAGGCTTTGACCTATGTAATCTGAGTGAGGCCTGGGGTCCTCATAGAAGATTTTCCCTTTTTTAAAGCCTTCTTTGTAGTCACAACACTTGTCACTGACACATGAGATGTAGCTAAAACTTCTGAGGCAACTGACTCCTTGGATAATGTGGATTTTAGCCTTTTTTTTCCTTTCCCAACTATGGAGGGTGACATGGGTGGGTTCTCACTTGAAATTTTGAACTAGCATAATTACGGAGCTGATACAATGCGAAGGGATTCTAGCAGGAGTTGGAATGTATTCCTATCATGCCGTTGTATCAGACCAACCTCGAAACGGTGCGATCGTCACATGTGAAAAAACATGGCACCATGATATCGCGCCGTATCAGAAGCTACCGCACATAAGCACAAAGGAGCACAAACATGTCAAAGGACATTGCTACTCTTGGAGAGGACCAGGTGGACAAGTAGAGGCGACAAGAGAAGACTATGATGGCAGGAAGATGACATGAACGAGAGGCGGATACGGCAACAAGGATGACAAGAGAAGATGGGAAGATAGGGAGTTGGATGACGATGGTAGAAAATCACGAAAAGAGTGCGAAGTGAGAGCTTGATTCATTATATAGGCCGCGTGGAATAACATGAACGAGAGGTGGATATGGCAACAAGGATGACAAGAGAAGACAGGAAGATAGGGAGTTGGACGACGATGGTAGAAAATCACAAAAAGAGCGCGAAGTGAGAGCTCGATTCATTATATAGGCCGCGTGGAATAGTCTCGAACCATTGGGAAGCCCTAACTAGAAAACGAATAGCAAAATGACATGTGTCAAAAACTCCTACGCATATATAAGGGTCCCCATCTTGCGTGAAGATCGTTTCACACTTTCCATCTTCCCCGCTGTACATCCAACACTCTTGCCAATTCCATATGTTGTTCGTGCCAGACATCCGACATGCTCACAATTTTTTACCTCTCTGACAGAGCTTATATAGCACGAATACTAGCCTTGCAAAATCCTCTAGTGCAACCACTCGCACCGTATCGGCTCAACAAGCTCACATACGACGCGATTGATGCACAATGGAGTTCTTCTCGTTCCCCCTATCACTTGATATAGGTAATTCTTCTGATATGGCGCGATTTTGGGATTTGTGCAGTATGAGGAGCATCATGTCATCGCATCGTATTAGCATACTTTTGATACGAAGAGATTATGCTATTTCTTCATCAACATCATGATCTTATCGCGCCGTTACGAGGCATGGGTTTCAATCCAAAAATTTCTTGTTCTTGCATTTTTCTAATACAATGCGATAGTTTTAGTTAGGGATTAGGGTTCTCATCTCATCGCGTCGTATTGTGAAATCTATGCAAGGTACTCTTGACCCTTGGCCTCCTGCACAAATGATGGCTAGGACAAAGCAAACTATAAGGAAGATTTACCTGAAGAAACCTTCAAGGGAAGGTGAAGAGGAAACAATCAATGAGACACATGAATATATTGATTGCCCTGCTACCCCTGTTGGTGTTGGAGGTGAAGGTGAATCCTCAGAGATCTCCAAGTCAACTAGTGAGGTTCAACCTTCAAGTTCCCTTCTTAATCTTGCCCAAGAAACCCCTTTAAAGAGAAAGAGAAAGTCTATATGGTTCTACATGCAAAGATGTTTTAGAGAGATCAGGAAAGCTCAAAAGACCACTGGCCATCTCATTCCTAAGGATCCTTTTTTCAGAGTGGTCAAGGAGATATCTGACAGGTTGACTTCAATTGCTTCTGTGGAGGGCCTCAATAAGAAATGGTAGTTGTCTACCCTACTCTGCTTACAGGAGGTAGTGGAAATTGATTTTTTAAACGATGCGTACATTGCAATTGCACATCGAATTACATTGATGAATAAGGACTTTAGTATGGTTAGTAGACTTAGGTATATGTTTGACAAAGTTTTTAAGCCTCTGCCAACTACTGATCAAAAGGCATTTGAAATCCTCAATATTCCACCCAAGGTGTCTAGAAAATGGAAGGATCCACCAGCGCCCAAGGTTGAGGATGTTACTCACTTATATCGTACAAGGGTTGCAAGTGAGCGGGAGGCTGTCTTGGAGGAGAAGAGGAAAGAGATAATAGAGAACAAAGATGTGATCTGGCAAAGAAAAATCATGAGTCTATTGGCCTTGTGAACTATGAGAGGATGGGCAAAGTGTACATCCAAATGGTAGTAAATGTTTTTATTAATCTTGAAAAAGAAGAGTACATCAGCAAATCTCCTGAAGATAAGGCCCTATTTGAGAAAAAGGATTGTCAACTAACAGATTCTGTAGTTTTATGTTGTTTGAGGTAAGGTCTTTTGCTTCTCTTTGTTTATATTGAAAAATTTCAAGGGTCCTTACATTGCATTCATTCTCTTATTTATTCTTTACTTTGTATATACAGGTCATATATTGCTTCTCGTAGCAATGATATTGTTAAGAGTATATATGTTGTTGATCCACTTCTTTCTGTGGGTTTGTTTTCAAAATCCAGTTCAAATATTACAATATTTTAAAAGCACTTTTATAGTGTCACAAACCATCATATATTTTTTCCATATGTTGAAAGGTACATCCCTTCAACGTTCTATCTCTTGATGATTTGTCTTTAGGGTTTTTGCTCAGTAGTGTTTTGGTTCCCAAAGAGCACTGAAGCCTAATCTATATTGACATTCTCGCAAGAAAGGTCATCTTTATGAATTCTCTTTCAGGAATTCATTGCCAATCAAAGATGTATTGTCAATTGACACTCTTTATTTTGACTTTTATTGGTTGAATTTTATACTATTTGCTAATAAGTTAATATTTACAGTGCTGTAAATTTGTTACTATCCACTTGTACACCAACTTTGAAAACATTGTTGATCCTCAAAGGCCTTTCAAGTTTCTCCTTTAAGAGGTCCCATTGTAGAATGACATATATAATTGTGGATGGAGAGTGATTTCAAATGCTTCGAGGAGAATAGATTCAAAGTTATTGAATGTAGAGGGGGTGAATGTAAGTCTCCTATGTCTTGTCTTTTTTATTTTGAAAGTCTCTTCTAATTCAAATAGCTTATATACTTTGTTGTAGTGCAGAGACTACCCTGATTCATATATGTGGTGGATAAGCGAGAGGTGTATCGAACTAATTTTGGATAGGGCAATTACTCCAGTGGACCCTGACTCCCCTCTCCCACCTAAAACTTCCAAGGAACAGACAATAATGAAGGGAAAAGGCAAGAAAAAGACAACCACCCAAAAGAAGAAGTCCTTGGGGTCGAAAAGGAAGGGGTCCAAAAAGAAGGGGATGCTTGAGCTTTCTCCATCAAAATTTAATCCATCTTCTCTAAAGCCCCAGGAGAAAAGAGTGCCCGAGAAAATCAAGTTCTTTGAGTAACCAAAGAAAACACCTACTAAGAAGAAACTAGTGATGATGAATGAAAGTGATGAAGATGGAGCAACTATTCCAAAGAAGGAGAAATTTCTTGAGGGTGGAGAAGTTGAAGATCATAGAGAAGCTCAGCCTAAGGGTGGAGAAGTTGTAGACCAAGAAGCCAAAGAACAGTCTAAGGGTGGAGAAGCTGAAGATCAAAGAGAAGCTAAAGAATAGCCCATTTTTATATTTGTACATCAGTAAATTCCCCTTGTATATTTGTAGTACAATATTCTAACTCATGATGTAATGAAATCTTGTTTTGGTCTTACCCATGTAAGATGATTTTTTTGTTCATAGAATCACAGAGAATTGTAAAGTTCATGCCAAGTATTTCTTGTAAAATTGTACTCCAATTTTGTAACCCATGATATAATGAAATCATTTTGTTCCACGACAGATGATTTTTTATTTATAGAATCACTGCAAAGTTTATACCAAGAGCTCCTTTATAATACTTATCAGTATGTATAATTCCATGTTTCTGGCAACAATAACTGTGAGAAAAAGAAAAATTCGAAATTATTTATACGTGCATATTCATGGTCCAAAAGTCACAATTCTAGGAGGCAAACAACTCATACATGATAAAGAGCACTCATCTCTTTTTCCAATTATAGCACCATTTACCTTGAACTTATATCCAGGAGTAACATTGTCTAGAAACTCCAAGGTATCTCTTACATCCTTAAGACTCCACTTTGAAGTAATGTTCATCTCCTTTACTTCTTGTGCAGTAACTTGCACTGTAAGTTTCAATGTCTTACAATCAATCTCTGAATCTAAAGGAACCCAGGCACCCATTCTAAGTTTGTATATTATGTAATCAAAACCTATGACAAGGGATTGTTGAGAGATATTATAGGATAAACCCAATGACTGAGAGCATACATTGCACCTTATAAAGTGACCTTTGTGGTTAGATTCCTTGGCTTTCCAAGATAGACTATTTTTTTTTCCAAATCTTCCTATATAAAGTTTGTGTTTAGCCATGAAGCCTTCATCCTTTGTAGACATGTTGTTTTGAAGCAAGCTACAAAAATATGCAAGGGTAAAAACCACGATATATGTACTCTTCTCGAGATCTTTCCAAGAGTTATAGCCTTTTGAATATCTTGAGAAATTTTGAGTTTAAACTCTCCATTGTTGCTTCATCAGGCATCTCCCAATCCAAAGACGAGAGACTTGGTAACTGCAAATCTTCAAGGTATCCATACACACCATTCTTGAGGGAACCACATATATTGCGCATAATACACAAAAATTCTACTTTCATTAAAAAAACTCGTGGTTTGATCAACATAAATAATATCTAAAAATTCTTTATGAATGACATGGAATGTTCTGCTGAGGCTCTCTATAGGTTGCCACTCAAAACTTGTCGATGGAAATATATCTACAACCAATAATCCACTATTTAGCATTTTCTTCAAACAAAACAATATATTCACATATATTTTGCAACTCAAGCTTACAATGTGCTTACTAAGAAAAACATTCCCGTGGAGCCAAGTACATATCTCTAGCCATGTAAACATGTTGCACCAAAGCAAACCAGCCTTGAGGTGTAGTTTTGAAAGAAATGATGCGTCCCTTCAAGTGATATTTGATATCCTCCCATTTCTTTCTTTTCACCTTATGAGAGCCCTTGCAAGATGGTAGCATTGTAACACAATCATTTATAGTAAATGTTTTGGGCTCCCATTCTCCATTCGTGGACGCCTTGTGGACGCCATGTAAAAGACAACGAGCATGTAGACAATGTGCAAAGTTTATAAAGTATTATTAATATTTAATATTTATTTTGATTTATTAATAACTTAATAATTTATTTTAAATTATTGAAAATTATTTTTTATTTTAAATGCCATGTAGTCTGTTAATACATCATGGATTTTATCCCAATTTATGATAAATGTTAACTCATTTTTCACTTTTTTACTTATATATATATATATATATATATATATATATATATATATATATATATATATATATATATATATATATATATATATATATATATATATATATGAAAAAAGAGGTATCTTATGGCTTAATGGGGGCCTCTGAGGGGGGCTGCACAAAGATGGTGCTCCCCCCTCAACACTTTCTTCCACGGGGTCTTATAAAGGCCCCCAAGAGTTGGGATCTATAGCCATAATTGCACTTGATGCATGTGAGCAATCATGGCCGCTACTCTTTCAAAAAGTAATTCTGGACCAAAAAGTAAATTTAGCCCGTGCTTTTTGATAAAGTAAACCTAGTCGAAAAAGTAAACCCAACCCACCAAAAAGTGATGACTGGAAAATTATTATCGAAAACTCACTTGCCAAAAGTAATTACTACAAAATACTTTAAATCTTGCAAAATTCATCATGTATACAATGGATAATGTAATGGTTGAAGGTTTGCCTCATTTAAGAGAGGTTATAAGTTCAAACCCTCCAAATTTTTTATATATTTAAGCTTCTCTCTTTGCTTGTTTTTTGTTTCTCCTTAGAACTTTTGTTACTCCCTAGAAGTTATTTTCTTAGAATTTCTCCTTATTGTACATTGTAGTGGACACCCATCACTATTGCTTCATTATTTATTCTTTCAATGACTTTTAAAGAAGGGAAGGCAAGTACTGCACTTGGTTCAATGAGAGTGAGAAATGAGAGGGAGTTGTGCCTCAACCCCTTTGCCCATAACAAATAGTCTCACACTACCCCCTGATAGTCAATCCTAAAACTTGACCCTAGGGATGGTCATATTGTCAGCACTTACCTAAATTTTTGGGAAAAGCCACCTGGCTAGCCATGTCCACCAAGCCATATGACGGTTTCATTGGGAAGACCATCCATCCCTTTTCTCAAAGCAGCATAGCTTAGTTATTTAAATAAGCATGCTACTCGTGTTGTGTAACACATAGAAACAACTTCATTATTTAATCCTTACACAAGGTTCATTGACAATTCCTTATATATAAACACCAAAGAAATTATTTGGAAAACAATTAATTTATTATTATATTTACAATTGCTTCAAAGAGGTAATCAATACCAAGAAATTGAGTTGCCAACCCACCCTGTTCATCCCATGCCTTCCAACACTAAAGCACATTGGGTTTGTATAGGTTTCTTTCCCTATCTTAGGACCAGAATCAATATTATAATCTCTTACTAGAGCCTTGATGGTTCTCGCTTGTTGTAGGGAGAATCTTCATATAGAAATGACCAAATATACCTAAGCGATGATTGGCTGCCTTCTTAGATAATCTATATACAACTCCTAGTGAAGAGTATTTGAGGTGGCCTTGGGGATGACATTACATCTCAATCTCATTTGGCTATTAGAAGCATGGACGTTATTATAATATTTTTTGACAAAAATTTATGTGACCACAATTATTCCTTTCGAAACAAGGATTAGGTCAACTCTCTTAAAATTTTAAAAAATCTAGAAATTGTTTAGTGGAACTTTTTTACAATTTTCATTCACTCAATAAGAATTTAACCCATAAATCCACATGTTCAAAGTTACCATAGATGGTGACGGCTAGGACCAAGTCCCTAAATGGCTACTAAACTACCCTTCCTATGATCAAGGGTTAGGTACATTTCACCACTGGCATGCTGCTTTGTCCTTTTGCCCAAGTAGCATTAAAGCTTTCAACTCAAGAATAGAATCTACTCCCTTGCTTTTGGCAAAAGATCACCATTCTCACTGCCGATCTTGCCCACCTTATGCTTTTGCCACCTTCTCCTATTTTCTCTTCACATGCCCCTCCTAGGTGCTTTTTAAAAGCTTTTTATTGATAACACTCTAATACTTGTTCTCATACAGACACAAACAACACATGCACATGTGCATAAATGTATGTTTATGCACTTATATCCCTTCATATTGCTATATCATTCACAAGTAATAGTCCTCCGATTCATGGACATACACATTTACCTTCACATAAATGTGTGTGTGTGTGCGTGTGCGTGTGTGCGTGTGCGTGTGCGTGTGCGTGTGCGTGTGTTGTGTGTGTGTGTGTTGTGTGTGTGTGTGTTACAAGCATCCTACCATTTTGCGCACGCACACACACACACACACACACACACACACACACACACACACACACACACACACACACACACACACACACACACACACACACACACACACACACACACACACACACACACACACACACACACACACACACACACACACACACACACACACACACACACACACACACACACACACACACACACACACACACACACACACACACACACACACACACACACACACACACACACACACACACACACACACACACACACACACACACACACACACACACACACACACACACACACACACACACACACACACACACACACACACACACACACACACACACACACACACACACACAACATGAGGCCATAATACATGCCAATATCTCTCCTTGCATCTTGTTTTTGTCATGTGGAAAGTAGCTTGATTGTCTCTTTATGGCCCATTGCTAAGGCACTTGCTTGAGACCCTCTGTGCATTTACAAGGAAGAGAATTCATGTAGTTGATGAACCATGTGTACTTGACCACATCATGCTTTGTAGAAAGTGCGTATTTGAGAGAATGTAGTGCATGTCAAGATACTCGATGCTTTCACATGGGATATGTATGCATAGGAGAGGTTGTGCCTATCTTATTCTATAGTGCCGAAGCACCATGAAAATGTACACAAATAAGTTCATTAATTGAGCTTAGGTCATTTAGACTTCAAGCATCATCTCGCAACAAAAAGAAAATAAATATGCTTGATTTCCCACACTTGCAATTCTTGATGAAAGAGTTGAGAATTTTATAAGAATCCTAACTTAAGTTTTTGTACTTCTTCACATCCCTTGACTCACCGACCTCCTTGGCCTCTTGCTCCAAAATACATAACTTGTGACATATATCCCAATGTGATGTGCAAAGAGAGGGTGCAATCACTTTTGATTATATAAATATGTTTGTTGAGTATAGCCTTAGTGGGCCTCATGCCATGTAATGCATGAAAAAGTACAAATTTGTGCATCAACCCAATGGTGTGGAAGTAGTCAATCAGTTGGAATATAAGAAGCCATGGTGTAACGCTTATTAGAAACAAGGTTTAGTGTCATGATTGTGACCCCCTTTTCCTAGTGATGTGCATGAGTTTAAGGTCCAAAAGAAACATACCTCCTCTCTTTGTTGCTTGACTGTTTGCCTTCAACTCCTTTTATCCACTATATAGACACTCAATCTCAACCACAAGAAAAATATATATATTAGGAAATTCAAAGCAAAAATAATGTTTGAACTCATAGCCTATTAGAAGCTCACGTCTTATTGATATCATCATAGTAAAAAAGAAACAACCACACAAATATACAAGGCCCATCACGTGGTTGCCTAATGTAAACTAGGGTTATTTTTTGTTTTATTCAGAATCTACCATACATTTAGCCTACCCTATACTCTACAAGCATTTATGCTTAGCAAAGGTTTTTATAATGAGATGCCATATACAGTTACCACTCCTCCTCTGCAGTCCATCTTTCTTGGTTTATATTATTTTCTTCCTTTTCTTCTTTTGCATCCTCTGAATTGATTGTCACTAGCCTAGAAATACATCTTCTAAGCTTTTTATATTGTCTGAAACTTCTTCTCCCAAACTCATGCTTGGACCAAAGTGATCTAATCTTTCTTTGACCTATTGGAACACTCTTTGGGTTCTTATGTCCATATTAATGGATCTATTTTAGTTATCATTTGCAGACAATATAGTAACTAGGAAACCTCAAGAGGTGCCTTAGTTTAAGTATAATGTCATAAGATCCTGTGTATTATCTAGAGATGTTAGGACTACTAGAGCCTTGACCTTAGATCTAATTCTATTCCATTTTTTGAAACCACATGCCCATGTAATCTTGTTCTATATTGACCTAGTTTGCATTTTTTTAGATTCAATTGATATCCACTTTCATCGATTGGTTCAATAACGTACCCAATTTTTCACAATAATCTTTCCTTGAATTGGACTTAGATGTCATCTATGAATCCCCCTACACACCTTCCTAAGTATGGATCTAGCACCTTATTTTCCCTTCTTTGGTATTGACATGGATCATTGTAAGTGAAAAAGGTAATACTTGGTAGTAGAAACAACCCCATGGTGTTACAGAGGTTATTTTCCATTGATCCTCCAAAGCTATTAGTAATTGAAAGTTTCAAGAATAGCCATTGCATATGCTATACCTTTCACATCCAACTATTGAATCCAAAGCTTCATCAATAAAAGGCTAGGGATAATGGTCTCTTTTTGTGGATGCATTTAAAGACTTTTAATTCACACAAATTTTCCATCCTTCTATCTTCTTAGGGACAATAATAATAGTACTCACCCACTTTGAGTGCTCTACTACATATATGAATTCAACTTGTAGAAGCCTTTCCACTTCCTCCTTAAGCACCATCATCTACTGGGTTGTAAGCAGTTTTAGCCTTTAAAAAATGGGCATTACATCCTCTTTCAATTCACTTTTCAACCCTCTCCTTTCACAAAAATATTAGAATATTTCCCCAACATTTTTGAATATTGGTTAACCTCATGTTTAATTAGATCTTCTCCTAGCACATTACTTTAGAGTTTCTTCTTTGAAGTGACTGGTTTTTGCTTCAATAGTTCTTCAAGTTCTTTCATTCAACTCTCTTATTCTTCTTTAATCTCTATATGATTGTTTCTTCTTCATCCATTACCTCTAATTTTGAAGCTTCTTTCCCCTGGATTCTCCATCTTCACTACTAGTCTCATTCCCTTCTTAGTTTCCCTCTCCTTCAGAGGATGCACCATCTTTTAATTAAAAAAGTAGACCTCCATCATCTTTCTTGGAATATATATTCACCTTCCACTTCTTCTAAAACACATCCCAATTTTTCTTCCACTTACAATACACACTTTTGTTTCATTCTAAAATTTTCTTTAAGAGAGACCTCAACTTTGCTAAATTGAGCATCTTCTCTCATTTTGATGATTCTCCTTCCTTGTCCTTCACTAATGTTCTTTGATTTAGTTTCCAAAACAAGGAATGAAACATCAAAGTTTGAATATAATTTGGTCTTAGAGCTTTCATCTTCTTTCTCTTCATCTCTTCATCTTTCTAAATCCTCTTCTTCTTCCTTTATGTCATCACAAAGTATTTGTTTTGTTGACATCATATCAAACTTTCTTGGTACTCCTCGTTTATCAAACTTCCTTGATACTCCTCATCTATCATAAACTGTCAACACCACTTTTCCCCAATCCTATATTGCTCCAACCTTTAAGTCTTGCCTAGAATTAAGGGAAATGCTATTAAACTGATGGGCATTACATGGAAAATTTTCCCAATAGGAATCCCATAAACACTAACCTCAATGTTTTGAATGATCCTGAGAGGCACTTCACTTCATCATGGTTTGCCAAGCTAATGCAAAAATTGGATCCAGCCAATATATGAAGAGTGAATTGTTCTAGCAAGCTTGAACAATAACACTCACATGTGAACCTTGATCACTATAAGCTTGTACATTTTGATTCTTGTACTACCAAGCATCTACTATAGGTCATATATCAAGAAGTTCTTCCATAGTCAAAACTTGAACATTCCTTTCTTCTTTTCTTTGGCTTTAGGATTTACCACCCTCTTCCATGGACTCCTCAATTTTGGATAGGATTCCATGAGTTGTGGGAAAAATTTTAGACAAAAGTTCTATAAGCTCTTCATCCCATCAAATCTTGTTGTAAATCACAGTCCTCTTCACCCTCCCCTAGGGTTATATAAGCCACATGATAATGTTTTCAAGGAACTTGAGTCTTGAACTCATTTTTCTTCATTTCTCCTTCATATTTTCTTTTCTTACTCAATGTCATTGTTCACATTAATCTTTTGTTGTTCTCTATTCTTATTATTTTTGGGATCATCTATAATAATTTCTCTCCTTCTCTTTGTAGGTGATGCGATTTCTGCATTGTTGTTAGCCAACCAATATACAATTAAGAACACTCTTTCTATTTTCCTTAGCTAATGGAACTTGAGAAGTTGAAGGCTCATGGATTTCAATTCCATAATAAACTTATCTCTTTGGTAAGTTTTGCAAAAGAGGGTGATATCTTCTCCTACTTCTCAAGGATTCAAGTAAGTAGGGCTAATGTGTCCCATTTCTCCATATGTCTAGCAACTTAAAGGCCATCTATAATAGCCCCTTCCCCCTTCTCTTCCTCTATTCAATCCTTGTCCATTTAGATTTATAGGGCCACCTAACCCTCTTCCCTAAGGTCTTCTCTTCACCACTGTAAGACTCATATCATGCATTCTTCTAGCTAGTTGATCCTCCATTTTTTATGGCAATCTAGTCCCTTATCTTTGAAATTTCTACTATTTACTTCTAGGGGTTGCTCTCTTACCTCTAGCATAGGTATTTTTACTTTCAAAATTTCCATATATTCCCTCTTTCTCATTTTTTTCATATTTCTTTTCTTTTCTATAACTATAGCTACATATTATTCATAAAACTTTGTTTCTTTGTTAAGAAGTTTGTATTTGAATATTTGCATCTTAGCCACAAGATCTCTTATTTGATACACTAGACATCATAGTTTCAACATATCAAGGATCCATTGAGGATCTTTATCCTTTGCTACATGGAAGTAATTGGCTATGCTTTCTTCTCCAGAATGTAATACTCTAGTGCTAGTAATAGTTACAATGCTCTGGAAGTAAGGGCATAAGAAAGATAACATACACTTGGCTTTTCATATAAAATCCTAAAAACTCCTAGCAAAAAGTCTAAAGGTTCTAATAATAGCTACAATCTCTTTAGCTCAAGATAAGGGTTTTTTACATCTTCCAAACTACCTTTATGCCTTGCAACCCATGGAATAATTCTTGCAAGAACCATTTGTGATTCTTTGGACATGTTTATGTTTTCTTGAATTTTTCTCACCTATAATAAATGGAGCTAAGAGGAGAGGAGAATGAGCTGAAGAGAGAGAAAGAGAGAAGGAAGAAGAAGAAGAAAGACTAGAACAGGAGAGAGAAAGAAAAGAAAGAGGGGGCAAAGGAGGAGGAAGCCATGGAAGCTGATGATGAAGGCGAAGAGTATGTTCTTGATAATTATTAGTAACTAGATGCCCTAAACTAGGACTCTTACACCTTATATACCCGGTCAGTGTGACTGGGTGTCAAACCCCTAGTTCTCATGTATCTTGCTCATTACAATCCATAACAACCCTAAATGTTTTTGCCCTAAAAAACAAAAGAAAAATGGATGGGCTAAGAAGTGGGGTGTAGAGTACTACTCTGATCCACATTACAATGAAAATGGGTGGGTGAAGACTATGGGCAGCATGTTGTCCATTATAGGAGTGTTGAGGTAAATTTGCAATAACTTTTGATGGGCTTCTCCAAATGGGGCATGATGCATGTCAAAATGGAGCTTATGAGGTGTACTTTTTCAGTCCATGTAGGAAGCACAATTGCTGAGATTTGGGTAGGTACAAAACTTTTCTAAAACAATGTGTAGTTTGCACATAGAGTGTGGTAAAAAAGGGGGCATAACGTGCCAGTCTTCAACTCGTTGGGCATCTTGAGGTGAGGAAATTCATTGATAATAATGGATAGGTGCCAGGAGGCTACTTCCAAGGATGGACCTTGCCATTTAATGAAATATTCCTTGATGGATTAAGATCCTACATGTTTATCTTGTTACCCAATGATTGGCTCAAGGATGTACTGAATGATACCTTCTTTGTCTATGGGGGGGAAGTTCTTCCACATAGTCCATTAAGGTGCCAATAAAGGGCTTCATTTGGTTGACATAAAACACACTCTAAATCTTGGTGGTGGGGGGAGGCTCTAATCGGTAGGCCAAGTCACCAACTCTCTTGAGGATCAGATAGGGGCCATAGAAACGGTGGGCTAGCTTGTTACTACTACCTTCTTTGAGAGTGGAGTAATGGGACATAGGCACTTTCAAGAGGACTAGCTCCCCCTCTTTGAATTCCAAATGCCTTATATTTTCATCAGCATAGAGCTCCATGTGAGTTTGTGCCTTTTGATATTCACCTTGCATTGCTAAAGTAGGGCCAGCATCATGTGATCCAACTCAGCTTTCCTCTGGGGGTAGATCTTATCATTGAGTAGTAAGACTATAGAAAGGGGAACCTTATACCTATATAATGCCTTAAAAGAGGAAACCCCAATGCTATACTGGGTGGATTTGTTATATGAAAATTCAACCAAGCGAAGCCATTTATCCCAACTGTGTTGTATATCATGGCAAAAGTGGCATAGGTACATCTCAAGACATTTATTTACCCTTTCAATCATGCCATCTATCTAGGGGTGGTATGCAATGGACTGAGCAAACTTGGTGCCCATAGATATGAAAATTGCTTGCCAAAAGTTGCTCACAAGCTTGGCATCTTGTCTATACATTATGACTTGTTGTAATCCATGCAATTTGAAGGCATACTCCATAAAATGAGTGGCCACCTGAGAGGCAATGTATTGGGCCTTAGTAGGGATAAAGTGGGTAGCCTTGGTGAGGCGATCAACTACCACATATATATTGTTCCATCCTTTCTTTGTAATGGGGAGGTCCCTGATGAAGTCCATGGTGATATGTATCCATTTCCCTTTAAGAATAAGCAAGGGCTACAAGAGGCCAGCATGCCTAAGTGTGTTGTCCTTGTTATGTTGGTATGTAGCACATTTGGTCACAAAATCTTTGATATCCCTCCATAAGCCTTTCTAGTGAAAGCTCTAGTCAATCCTATCTTATGTTTTGAAAACACCCAAGTGACCAGTAGTGGGGCAAGAATGTATCTCTTCCATGATCTTCTGTGTGAAAGGAGAAGTTGGGGATGGCAATCTTGCCATGGGACCAAATAAGGCCATGTTTGGGCTAATATTGGGAGTTTTCAGCCATTACCCCATGCTATAATTTTTGGAATATTGGTTAAATGCCTCATCCAAAAAAAATCTTCTTGAAGGTCATCAATCCAATCATTATGAAACTCAAAAATGGAGGATTGTCTACATCCCCACATCCGAGAGAGTGAATCAACCATGATGTTATCTTTGCCCTGAGTGTGAGAAATATCAAAATCATAGTTTTGTAATGTCGCCGCTCATGTCCTTTTCTAGGAATAAAAGTAGACTAAGTCAGAAAGTATTGGAGTACTCTATGGTCACTCTTTACTCAAATGCAGTTGCCATACAAATTGTGGTGCCATTTCTTAATAGCATGGAGGATGGCCAATATCTCTTGGTCATATACATTCATTTGCATCTTCTTGTCATCAAGCTTATGGCTCTCAAAAGTAATCATACCATGCTCTTGTAGCAATACCATACCAATACCTCTACAACCACTAATATCACACTCAATGGTAAACTCCTTAGAGAAATCAGGGCATATTAAGGATGGGGGCTAAAGTAAGCATTTTCTTCAACTATTTAAAGCTATGATTAGCAGAGTAGCATCCCAAAATAATGATTCCATTTTTAATCCATCAATCAAAGGTGCTTCAATGGTGGCATAATGCTTAATGAAGCATTGATGAAATGAAGAGAGACCAAGAAAACGATGTAATGAAGTAGGGGTGGATGGAGTGGGCTAGTCCTTAACACATTACACCTTCTTGGAATCAACGTATATGCCAATTTTGCTAGCAATGTGTCCCAATTACTCCACTAATGTCTACATAAAGATATACTTACTTTCCTTAGCAAAGAGTTAATCCTCTCTCAAGATATCAAATACCCTTCTAACATATGCCAAGTTCTCCTCTTGTGGCTTGTTATAAATGCAAATGTTATCAAAGAAAACAAGCACAAACTTGAACAAGAAGGGGTGAATAATTTTATTTATCATGCTTTGAAATGTAACCGAGGCGTTAGTTAACCCAAAAGACATTAGTAAAAAACGATAAAGCCCATGATCAGTCCTAAAAGTTGTTTTGATCTCATCATCCTCTCTCATATAGATATGATGGTAGCTAGAATGTTGATCAATCTTAATGAAGAAACGTGCCTCTTTCAACTCATCCAACAATTCATCAATCCATGGGATGGGATAGTGGTTCTTCATGGTGGTTTTGTTCAAGTCTCTGTAGTCAATACACATGTGAAAAGAGCCATCTTTCTTCTTGACTAATAGGATGTGGGATGCATAAGGGAAAGAAGTCTGTTCAATGAAACTCTCTCAAGTAACTCCTTGACTTACTTTGCAACCTCTTCACATTCACACTTGGAGAGTCTATGAGGTGGCTTGTTCATTGGCTTGGAATGGGGCTCTAAATCAAGTGGGTGGTCCACTTGCCTCTTACGGGAAAGGGCTATAGGAATCTGAAATAAATCACTATACTCCTCAAGTAAAGGCTGCAAGGTTGAATCCTTAGATACTTTGGAGGGTTGACGCGAATTTTCCTTATTCAAGTGCAAGACAAAGATCTATGAGCATTTCTTAATTTCCCATTTGAGTTGCTTTTTTGTAATGAGCTGAAAATCAGCATTATCATGAACTCTCTCTAAGTAGATAAGTTATACATGCATCATAAAAACCATGTAGAGTCGAGAAAAGTTCATAGTAATTTTTCCCAATTGCTTCAGCCAAGCACAACCCAAGACAACATCAATGGGACCCATGTCTACTAGTTCAATTAGGTCAACCAATACCACATAATTCTCAATCAAGAATAGGGGAACTATGGAACATACATGTGTGTTCATTTCTTCCTCACCATTTGCTACATGAACTTTTAGGGGGTGCTATAATTCTGTAGGGGTGCATTTCAATTGGTCAATGGTGGTAGCTGAACAAAGTTGTAAGTATTACCACTATGTACAATGATAAATATATGCTTTCCATGAATGCTACCTTGAATGCGTAGGGTGCTAGGGATCCTAGAACTCATCCAAGAATCCAAGGAGATGGAGCAAAGGGAGATGGTAGTTAGGTGGGATGTCAAATCAAGAGCATAGAATGGACAACTACCTAGGTCAACAAAGGAAAACCCATCCTTGAGGTCATAGAACTACTCGTGGTCCACATCCTAAGTATGCTCCTCATTTTCAATAGGTAAGTTATCCTCATCATTGTGCCAATCTTCCATTACATACATGCTATGAACTTTGACCTTGGTTGTCTTCTAAGGGCACTTGGAGGCATGATTGGTAGTGTACTTTTCCCATAATTTAAAACATAGGTATTTTTCATTTAATTCCTTCACAACATTTAGGAAAAAGAACCATTGGCCACTTGAGCCATTGGAGGGTGATGCAATGAAGTATCTATTTTCAGCATATTTACTCTCAGCATTAGAGCCAAGTGATGTCCCAAAAGTGCAATGTTTTCTTTCAACATGAAAGGCAGGTAAAGTGGGTATTTTGGGCTTGCTATTAGGCATAGAATTACCTCTAAAACCACCCCCATATGGGGCTAACCTCAATGCAGTGCAGGGCTATCAATAACCTTGCTGAAAACTCTCATTTTTATGGTACTTCCTTGCATATCTTTTAGCCAATTCAATTGCATCAAATAGTTGTTGAGATATCGAGCTCCACTCGTGATACGCCAGGATGACCATTGTGTATTTATGTCACCGACTTGTCAGTTGTTGCAGACGCGGTTGGTACACCGCCCATGAATAATAGCTACATGATAGCTATCCTTATCTACTTTAGTTCGTGGCTCAGTTAGTATGCCACCTTAGTTAGTTGAGTTTGGTTTGAGACCCATATATAGGGTTCTTCTATTTCTTTGTACTTGAGTTCTTTTGGCTTACACAACTAAGAAGAGGAAAACTGTTTTCAGCCTCCACCTCTGTGTGTATTTCCCCATTGTGCAAGCAAGAAAGCTTCAAGTGAGACTCCTTCCTTCTCTCCCACAATCTTGACATGGTATCAGAGCCTTGTTTGTGGTAAGGAGCTCAAGAAAGCAAGCCAAGCTCGCGGTGTTCTGGTTAGAGGAGCAGTGTTGCTTTCATTTTCTGTTTTGGGAGTAGATCTCTGCAGATAGCACAGCCGGAAAGTGCAGGAGTGCATTGTCTCAGGTTGAGACGCCCTTTGCAGTGAAGCAAGAGGGCAGTATATGCGGTGAAGCGACCTTGTTTTTTTGATTTGAGGCCATTTCGGGGCCTGTTTTGGAGGCGGAAGTTTTCTGCACGCACTCAGGAAAAGGCCTAGTTTTATGCTGTGCAGCCACTGTTCTACAGGTCGGTGAAAAGTTACTGTAGAAATTGCATCGTATGCTTGTGCGCAAAGACATTGGGAGTTACAGAATCATCCCTGTTGCCTGTTGATGCAAAATTGTCACTAGGAAGTGACTGTGTGGTCAAATACCACTTTCGTCAGTTTTGCAGATTTGCCTTTGTGAGGCTGAAGCTGTGTTCTTTGCAGTGATATAATTTTTTGTAGTGTTCTGTAATGGCGTCTGATTCTCTCTCACAGATTGTCACTGAAAAGCTTGTCAAGAACAACTTCCAAGCATGGAAGTTTAGAATGACGAATTTCCTTATGGGAAAAGGATATTGGGAATTTGTTGCAAGAAATGAAGAAGAACCAGTTCTTCCTGATGTTCCCAATCAATAGCAAATGCAGGCATTTAAAGCATGGCATGAGAGAGCCAGGAAAGTTATGTATTGGCTGTCTATCAGCATTTCAGACTCTATGATTGTGCATATTCAAGATGCAAGTACGCCAAAGGAGGCATGGGATACTTTGTCAAAAATGTATAGCACAAATACGCAAGCCAGGAAAATGTAGCTCAAGCAAGAGTTGCATAATGTGCAAAGAGAAAATATGAGCATCAATGACTACCACATGAAGGTGAAGAAGATTGCAGATGCACTTGCTTCCATTGGGTCGCCAGTGGAAGATGATGATTTAGTTTCTGTGACCTTGAATGGTCTAGGAAATGATTATGCACAGTTTTGAACATCCATTTCCGTCCGTGAAAGATTTCTTGATTTTGAGGAGTTGATTGCTCTTCTAATTTCTGAGGAGCAGAGAAATGGTGGTGCATCTTCTTCAGGAGGAACTTCAAAAGAAGCTGTCTTCTACTCAAATGCTGGAAGAGGTAGAGGCAGAGGTAGAGGAGGTCGATATGGAGGCCGTGGTAGAAATCAGAATATGCAACAAACTCAAGAAAACCAGTCCTATGGAGGAGAACGTGGTAACTCTAAAGGCAGGGGGAGCCAAAGAGGTCGTGGTGGATGGCAAAGAGGCCAAAATGTAAACAGTAATGTTGAATGCTACTACTGTGGTAAAATGGGTCATATGGCTAAAGACTGCTATAAAAATCAGAATGACATCATGAATGGAAAACTGCAACAAGGGAATTATGCATCTTCTAGTAGACAGGGTGATGACAGAAATGAGCACTTGTTTATGGTGCAGCACATGAACAATTCTGTGACAAGTGCAGAAGAAAGCAATGATGTATGGTATGTTGACTCAGGTGCATCAAACCACATGACAGGTCATGCAGAATGGATGGAGGATGCAAGAAAAATGGAAAAACTAGGATTTGTGGAGACTAGTGATGATACTACACATCCTATTGTGCAGATTGGAAAAATTCCTTTGTCTATGTAGGATGGGAAAAAGAAATATCTGTCCGATGTATTTCATGTCCCGAATATCACCAAGAATCTGTTTTTTGTTGGTCAAATGGTTGAGCAGGGCTTGCAGGTCAGATTTAATCCTCATGGATGCTTTGTTGAGGATATGAAAAATAAAGGTCACTTGATAGCAAAAGGAAAGAAGAAGGGCAGAATGTTTACATTGGATGCAGACATGCCTGAATTGAGTGCAGCAATGTTTGCACATGGGACCGGTGTAGTTGCAGATATTGATATCTGGCATAAACACATTGGTCATGTTAATGTACAGCGACTTAAATCAATGCAGACCCAAAATATTGTTGCAGGTTTGCCTAAATTCAAGGTTGTAGAAATGCATAAGGTATGTGAAGCCTGTCAGTTTGGAAAACAGGCAAGGAAACCATTTCCTAGACATGTTCAAGAGAGTGAGAAGCCATTGGAATTAATCCACTCGGATGTGTGGACTACTAAAGCTGCACCTCTTGGAGGCTGTCATTATTTTGTGACTTTTATTGATGACTATAGCAGAAAAGTTTGGGTGTATTTTATGAAAAAGAAAAGTGAAGTTTTTGGGCATTTCAAAACTCTTAAAGCTACGGTTAAAAAAGAAACAGGCCTGTAGATAAAATGCCTAAGGTCAGATGGAGGGGGAGAGTACCTCTCAAATGAGTTTGCAAAGTTCTTGCAGGAGCATGGCATAAAGCAGCAATATTCATGCAGTCATACCCCACAACAAAATGGAATTGCAGAAAGGAAAAACAGGCATATTGGAGAGGTATCTCGTGCCATGCTCAATGAAAAAGACTTGCCAGATTTTTATTGGGTTGAAGCAGTTGCTACAGCAGTCTATATAATGAACAGGACTCCCACTGCAGCAATACATGGGATGACTCCAGAGGAGAGGTATACTGGTAGGAAACCAGATATTTCTCATTTGAAAATTTTTGGTTGCATTGCCTATGTACATGTGCCAGATGAGCTGAGATGCAAGTTGGATCCAAAAGCTGAGAAGTGCATCTTTATTGGTTACTCTCTGCAGCAAAAAGGGTATAGATGCTATAACCCTTCTACTCGTAAGTTTACAGTGAGCAGAGATGTTGTTTTTGATGAGATGAGCAGCTGGTATAAACCAGTAAATGTGATTGATGATGTAGATGCACAAAATGGTAATGCTGCACAGAATTCACAGCAGCAGTCACAAAATATTAGTGGGCCTGGAGCGTCCTCTAGCAGTGGTTCACATTCTTCGCCATGGACAGGCAGATTGAGATCAGGAGAATCTTCTCAAAGCAATGCAGATAGTGGTATGCAGGTATCACATAAAGGAAAAGAGAAGGTTGATCAGCCCATGTTTGATGTGAATGCAGGTCACTCTTATGTGGATGGTGAATCCAGTGGCTCAGAACAGAGCATTGATGATGAGTTGGGTATTCCTTCTATTGTTACACTTGGAGTAAGGAAGACCAGGGATGTTTTGAGAGCACCTGGGAGTGAACCTACTTTGCGCAGGTCTACGAGAGCTAGGTATCTTGTGGATAGGCTGAAATATGATGGATTTACAGCCATTCACTATGCATATATGGTCAAAGTGATACAGGAACCAGAACCCACTTCTTTTGAGCAAGCCATGGGAAAAGAAAAATGGGAGAAAGCCATGGATGAAGAAATGGATGCCTTGGAAGCAAATGCTACATGGGAATTGGTACCTTTGCCTAAAGGTAAAAATGCAATTGGCTGTAAGTGGGTGTATAAGGTGAAGCACAATGCAGATGGTTCTGTGAACAGATATAAGGCAAGATTAGTAGTCAAGGGGTATGCACAAACAAATGGCATTGACTATGAAGAAACATTCAGTCCGGTTGCAAGGATGGCAACCGTAAGAGCAGTCATTGCTATGGCTCCATCAAAGGGATGGTCTTTACATCAGATGGATGTAAAGAATGCCTTCTTGCATGGTGATTTGCAAGAAGAGGTCTATATGGAGCAGCCACCAGGTTATGTGCATACTGTTCATTCTGAGTTTGTTTGCACGTTGAAGAAAGCCTTGTATGGCTTGAAGCAAGCACCTAGAGCACGGTCTGACAAGATAGGACATTATCTTGTCACTATTGGCTTTCAGATTTCCAAGGCAGATTTCTCACTTTATGTGAGAAAAACAGAGAAAGGTATTATGCTACTTGTCATTTATGTTGATGATTTGATTATGACAGGTGACAGTGATGAAGATATCCTTCATGTGAAAATGCTATTGAAGCAGAAGTTTGAGATGAAGGATTTGGGAGAGCTGCATTATTTCTTGGGCATTGAGATGATTAGATCACCAAGTGGGATACAGCTCTTGCAGAGGCAGTATGGATTGGACATGCTATCCAAATATGGGATGACAGGCTGTAAGCCTATTTCAGTTCCTTTGGAGCAGAATGTGAAGCTGAGCACAGATGCAGCTGAGCTTCTAGAAGACCCTACTATGTACAGACGCATAGTAGGAAGCTTGATTTATATGACTATTACCAGGCCAGATTTGAGCTATGTTGTTGGATTGGTAAGTCAGTTTATGCAGGCTCCAAGGAAACCGCATTTGGATGCGGCTAGATGCATAATCAGGTATGTGAAGTCCACATTGCAGTATGGACTATTTTATGTGACTGGGACTCAGATATAGCTGCATGGATACACTGATGCTGATTGGGTTGGTAGTATTTCTGATAGACGATCTACCAGTGGATATGTGTTCTCTTTTGGGAGTGTTGCAGTCACTTGGAGCAGCAAGAAACAACCTACAGTTGCCTTGTCAAGCACAAAGGCTGAGTACAGGGGCGCAGCAATGGCTGCATGTGAGGTAGCTTGGTTGCATAAGCTACTTTATGATATGCATCAGTCTACAGATGGGCCAGTTGTCATTTATTGTGACAACATGAGCAGTATACACTTGGCAAATAACCCAGTCTATCATGCTAGAACAAAGCACATTGAGGTGCATCATCACTATGTGCGGGAGAGGGTTTTACTAGGTCTTATTGATCTAGTTTATGTCAGCACAGAGGATCAGGTAGCTGACATATTCACGAAGGCATTGGGTGCAGAGAAGCTGCGCAAGTTCAGAGACCTGCTTGGTGTGTAGGAATTGGGATTGAGCTCGAGGGGGAGTGTTGAGATATCGAGCTCCACTCATGATACGCCAGGGTGACCGTTGTGTATTTATGTCACCGACTTGTCAGTTGTTGCAGATGCGGTTGGTACACCGCCCATGAATAATAGCTACATGATAGCTATCCTTATCTACTCTAGTTCGTGGCTCAGTTAGTATGCCACCTTAGTTAGTTGAGTTTGGTTTGAGACCCATATATAGGGTTCTTCTATTTCTTTGTACTTGAGTTCTTTTGGCTTACAGAACTAAGAAGAGGAAAACTGTTTTCAGCCTCCACCTCTGTGTGTATTCCCCCATTGTGTAAGCAAGAAAGCTTCAAGTGAGACTCCTTCCTTCTCTCCCACAATCTTGACAATAGTATAGTAGGCTTTTGAGCCATGACATCTGCCAAGAGGCTTGGTTCCAACCCATAGTGAAGTTTGGCATCATTACTAATGCACTCTACATACATGGTGAGGTTCATAAATTGATTTGTATACTCTCATACAATGAGATTATGTTAGTCAAGAGTGTATTGTCATCTTGCCAACTGCTCTTTTTCCATGGGGATACAAATACTTGAATCATATGCATTTTAAAGTATTCTCAATAAATGAACTAATGATTCTCTTGATTGATATAGCGACACCATGTGATGGAAAATCCTTCCAATTCAAGAGAAGCAAATATAATTTTCTAATCATTCGTGTGAGGGTAAATATTGAAGTAGTACTCTAATTTGGATGTCCATTCTTCTTCCAAGTCTAATGGGTAGGGATATTGCCCATTGTGTTTAGTGATAAGTATCTTATCACACAGATCATGAGGGCCTTTCTGTGCATGGAAACCTTGTTGTCCATAGATACCATGATGGCCATACATACCTTGTTGTCCACACATACCACGTTATGTATTTATCCCATGCTGCCCATTATTGTTATGCTAGCCATTAATACCATATTATCCATGTGGTGGGGTTGAGAAGTTCTAGTGGGGCTTTGAGGGAGAGTAGGGGAGCTTCCACTAATGCTAGGTGAGGGCCTCACTGGAGGGTTAACTAGTTGTGGGTGATGGGGGAGCTCAGCAGAGGCTCATTGTGGGCATGACAGGGTTCATTGACTTCATAGGTAGAAGGGGAAACACCCTTGGATCCAAGAACTCCCTATGGACCATGTAGTGGCTCCAGTGGTGGAGGCTGTCGAGACTTGTGCTTCGATTCATTCACCTTTTCTTAGGATAAAGTGGTAGCTAATTGAGCTACAAAAATGGTGAGTTTCTCTAGGGTTTGTTGAGTCCTAGATTTTGAGAGAGTCATTTTCTCAATTTCTTCATCAAATTTTGACATCATTTGGTGATGGTTGGCAACCATGTCATTATCCCTCTTTATGTGATGAAGCTCATGCTAACATAAAGTGTGGTTGAGTAGGCTGTAGGGATCCATATTGGGTAGTTCCTCATGCATATCACCATGATAATCTTATGACAAGCTAGGTTCGTCATTTAGTGAGGTCCTACAGTCCCTAATCTCCCTCTAGACCTCTTCATGGGCCTTACTTTTTCCTTTTTGGTCAGCCATTTAGATGCAATCCACAAGACCCACCACTGTCAGTAAATAGGGTGTAAATGTTTGGTCAGAAACTCCAATCTATGAGATTTTTGATTCAAATTAAAGGGGAGAAAGCACTCATGAGCTAAATATTTGTGATAGAAAATGATCAGGGAATTCTACAATTGGATTTTTGTGTCTGTCATGCTGTGGTCTACACCTTGTCCATAGTGACCTCAATGCACAAAAATAACTATAACTTTTAGACTGTAGCTCCGTTTTTGGGGAGATTTTTTATTCAAAATAAACAAAGCCATCTTTGAGAGGAGCTATAGGTTTCACTCCCAAGTGTATATAGAATTTTTTGCAATTGGATCTTTGTGCCTATCCTTAATTGACTATGACTAAAAACATTGTCTGTCCCTTTATCCAAATGCACTATATGGATGGCTCATAGGCTAAGGGACTTGAGCATAATCATAAACAACATCTTGGTCATACTAGGCATAATCCCAAGTACATTTACATGTCCATCAGCTTAATGTCATACATTTCTTTTGACTATATATATCAACACACTATTAGTGAATTTGGGAATTTCTTTGAAGTTTAGGACTCATGGTCAAACTTTTCTCTTTGATATAACTCTCACACCTTTGCTCCAAATTTATTGTTCAATAGCTTAGTAGATTCAATTTTTCATAAGGTTTCCAATGATATATCATATGGTAGCTTTGGGAAACTTAAATATGTCTTTTTGGAGTCTCAATATTATAAATAATGAAGAATGGGACTTGAAAGATTCCCAAATTCACTAAAATTGTGTTCATCTCAAGTGTCATACATGGGTACCATAAGCACTGAAAGGGTGTCAAAGGAGAACATTGGACTATTTTATGAGATGCAAGGATGAACATGAGCTTGGGTAGGGCTCATCTTGGCAGTCCAATGACTCACTGGCCGCTACTTACCCTTTTTACAAAGGCTTATTATTCACGGGATTAATCCGAAGCATAGAAGATTAGTGAAAGGTAATGTCAACAAAAGCAATTGATTTAGGGGTTAATTATGATGCATTGGGAAGAAAATGAGGCATTGATTTCAGTGGATACATGTATATAATGAAAGCTTGAACTCATAGATCATATGCAATTGTAATCTCTCCAAAAAAATGAATTAAGCTTGACAATTAAATTGAGATGAGAGATTAAGATTGGATTGACATACCTCTTTAGTGTTTGGGAAAGATAGATGAAGTATGATCCACCACGATGCCAATTTCTCCATCAAGCAAGCGGACCGATTTATTAGAGCACTCCAATGGATGAAGCCTTCAAGCATTCAAATGCTTCCACTGATGATGGGGGCTCCTGAGCTTGTACCCAAGCTTAACCGTCAGTAATGGAAAGCTTCAAAGAGAGCTTTCATGGCTGCCCACAAGAATTCCCTACATGTTGAGCTCCATGTCTTCAATACAAGTAAGAGAGGAAAAAGGGGCTGAAGGATCTCTTGAGGGATAAGCTCAAATGTTGGAGGAGGTAGGTCCAAGGCGGCTTGCTCAAGAGCTTTAGCCAATTGCCCAAGGAGCAGGAAAGCTAGGGAAGAGGTTGATTACTATTGCAGAGTGGTAGGAGGAGAGCAGGGGCAAATTGTGGGATGTTGCACTCGCCTAGTGGTCATATTTGGCCTTTTCTAGCCTTTGGGACTACTCAATATGCTACCTAGAGATGTGGGGGATCAAGCCCAAGTGGTGGTTGACGTCCTCAAGGGAGCTAGAGCAAGATCTTGGGGATTATAGGGGCTAATAGCCATGGTAGCTTGTAGGAGAAGAGAGAGAATGAGGGTTGAGGCAAAAGGTAATTGAGACTTTTCCCTCTTTGAACTCCTGAGTCTCTAACATTGCTAATGGAACCCCTAAAAATTGTATAAAAGGAGTGAGGACCTACTAAGTTAGCCATTTTACCTCTAGATATGTCTAAGTCTTCAGCCATAGCTTCTACTTGCTCCAAAAAGTTGAAACTAAATGTGATCCTTCAGGTTGTACCTATATTTGTGACATGAGTAACCAGGGTTTGAAATTTGAGAAGAGACTAGATGGAGAAATAGGAAAGAAGAAAATGACCAAAGCTCGATGCTTTGATACCACTTGTAATGAATGGAGTTGAGAGGAGAGAGAAGAATGAGCTAAAGAGAGAACGACAAAGAAGGACTAGAAGAGGAGAGAGAAATACACGAAGGAGGTGAGAAAGAAGAAGGAAGCCATGGAAGCTAAAATGAAGGTAAAGAGTATGTTCTTGTTAATAATTGGATGCCCTAAACTAGGACTCTTACACCTTATATACCCTGGTTAGTGTGATTGGGTGTTTTACCCCTAGTTCTCCTGTATTCTGCTTGTTACATCAACAAAGATCCTAATATATTATAACTAAGTCAAGCTAAGAATCTTTCATTGCTTCTTCTTATAACAACCTTTGGTTTATGGGATGCTCTCATTCTTGATAAAGACCCCTAAGGTTTTCTCTATTCTATTGTCTCAAATCCTAAGCATTCTTGCACAAGCCTTCCTCTAGTGGAAAATATTTATCTTAGTTTACAAGTTGTCCTTGTTTTATTTTCTCTCGAAAGGAACTTTAGAAAGATCTTATTTAAGATATTCATTGCAAATACATCCTTAAGCAACAAAGTTATTTTGAGTCTTCTTTAAAAAAGTACCTTTCTAATTTCCAACCACCAAATGTTATTTAAGAAAAGTTGTCCCTCAAAATTTTCAAAGACAAAACTCTTCAAAACCCTGGAGAACTTCTTACTATAATTCTCTCCAAAGAATCTTGTTTTCCTTGCAAACCTATCTTTTAGGTCCAATAGAAAGTTTCTCTCAGAGAGAACTTGAACTTTGCATTAGGTCACTTTCTCAATCAGTGATTGTTTTTTAAGCATGTTATTTCCATTCTTCTTCTTCTTGAATACACTTATACATCCATTGTGCAATCTCACCCCAAAACTTAAATCAAATTCTAGTCTCTAATGTAAGAAAATCCTAGCACTGTAAATAGGGTTGCTATAAAAACCTTTTTAACTAACCTAATTACATTGTTTACATACCCACACCAAGATAAGTTAATGATTTCCATCTTGATAGGTTGCTATATAAACCTTTTTAAAACTAAAACTACTTACATTGTTTCAATACCCAAACAAATACAAGTTAATGATTTCCATCTTTATCTACCTCAAGGAACTCATGAGTATTTTTTAGAGTCAAGGTTCTATTTAGTAACTTGTTGAATGTAGAGGCATGGTGGTTCATTCGTTCATAATCCATAAGGTTCACTATAATGGTCAATATAGTCAAGTCGATCCAAAATTCAAAAACAACCCTTTCCTAGAAGGATCCTTATATAATCTTTCTAACACACATCCACAATGCCAAATGAAACATTCCTTGATCCACAAACATTCATTATCCATAAGGACAAAGTGTAGCTTTTGGTCCCAAGCAATAATTAGACCTTCAGAGTATTCTCTTTGAAGTGTTTTGCTCTTTATCTCTAGAAGAAACTTACCCATTCACTCCACTTGTCTCTAGATTGGTCTTCTTTTTACTATGTTTGAAAACATCTCTCCTTTCATTGATCAAATTTTGAGTTCCAAGATTTTTTTGTTGTAAAGGGTTCCATTTCTTCTCCTAAATACATATTATTTCTAATTTGTTTATCTGTAATTAATATACCCAAAAATAAAAAACTCTATGGTTTTAAAGAGAAAAAACTCTTTTATCCTTCTAAGGAACTCTAGCTTTTTTACCAAATTTTTTGAGATATTTGCAATCACACCTAATGTAGCCTCTTTGTATGAGGCAGTTCTAGGCTTAGTACATGCAAGCTGACTGAATCCCATATGCACAGAAAGGAAAATTGAATCACATCCAACAACTATAAAGCATTGTACTTGACTACCACTTTTCATATGGAGTGAATACAATGTCATGGTGCTTTGTACTTTCAGTTAAGTGTCTTGTCATTATCAGTCATACACAAGATTTTGTTTATGAGTCCAAGTCTCAATCTTGGAACCTAATTCACTTGTGTAACAAATAGTGTCTTTGTCTCTATCATCATGAGTTCATTCTTCTTCTTCCATCCACCATAGCTACATTGTCATGTCCTAGATCCCGCGTATTTCCACAAAAATCTCTTTATACATAACTTATGTGTGTAAAAGAAGCCTATTCAAAGTTTTTGAGAGAGAAGATGGATACAATAATTAAAGAAGAAATTAACAATAAATGAAATTTCAAAGTGCATCAATCAATATATAGTCGAATACAAATAGGCAAGCTTAAGTTGGAAAATGGAAGAAATTATAACATGGGCTAGTTACAAAAGATTAAGGTAATTCCATAATAAAAACAAGTGAAAGCTTGCTTGCCTTAAATCAATTGAACATGCTTTTGTTAGAGGAAACTCCACTCATAGTAAATGAGAATCTAAGATCTTGTTTGAGGGTGAATTTTCTCCCCTAACTAAATAGTAGCTTCATTTCTTTAAGTCAAGCACATTAACTATAGTATAGTCTTTTTTGACTACCACACCAACTATCAAATCAGTCACGAGTTTAAAGAAAATATATATTCTAATTTTTCTTCCATATTATAATGCTCAAATGCTAGATCTAGATCCCTTTGTAATGATTAAAAGCATATGGCTAGTTAGGAAACTACAAAGCGCATAAGAAACTATTTTGTTTCATAGCACACAAAAAAGGAAGTAACAAATTCTTTTAGTTTATTTTGTGACTATGAAAAATTGACATTTTCCCTTCACCATTTGTTTGTGTTTTTTTTTTTGTGCCCAAAGCTACCTCATATTGCTAAATTGTAGTCTTTCTTGACTTGAGCAATATTACACTCAATGATCTTGACATAGTGGTAATTGTATTAGAGGGGGTAGAGTCTAGAATCCAAGTGGCATATCTAGCAAGAGGGTAGTCCCTCTTGAGTCTTAGGTTGGTACCAAATGCAATGTTTTCTATGGGCTCGAGTCATAGGTCTAATCAAGGGTTTCCACAATTACTAGCTCTTGGGTTGGGAAATGTAATCCAATCTCAATGACTATGATATACATGAACAATGGGTAGGCTCCCAATGTGAACAAAGGAACCATATAGTTAGCAACCCCTCTTTAAATAGTTAAACCCAATGTGGGGGTAGTAGTTGAGGTTGTTGGCTACTATGAGTCATCTACATTTAATTGTGATGGAGGGAAATATTTGAATAATACTTAGCGTCACATTGACCTGAGTATATAAGGTGTGAAGGACACTTATATAGGTATCCAGAAAGCTCTTTTAATGTACTTTCACTTGTTGTAAGTTTCACATCTCTTTATGTAATTTATAATTTGCAAGAGCTCAAAATAGAGAGTTGGTAGAAAGTAAACTATAGTGAAAGAGGGCTCTGAACTTGCATCATTTGCATCCAAGATCATTTTGTGAAGATATGTGGATTATTCAAAGATGATTGCTGACCTACATAAAGATTTTTTCAAGACTTTTTTCATTCACTTGGATCAAAGGGAGACATGACATCAATACCATCGATTAGATCATCACCAAAGAAGGCATAGTCAACCAAAGTTAAAATAAGCAATGTCTCATGCAATAAATCTTCAATGATCTACATATTGTCACTCATTGTCTCATCCTTTGCATAATAAAAAATCATCATATCATCTGAGACATATGAAGTTGAAATTATCACTAGATTCTCACAGTCATTCTTCTCATGAAGCTCTAATAGGCTGCTCTTATCATAGCTTGATGTATTCAAGGTTGATTGAGGTTTAGCCAACTCATTTTTCCCTTGGTCCTCCTTTTCGTCATTAGTAAACTCTAGTACAAATATTAATTTAGCATTCTTTGCCCTATAGTTGTATTTGTGACTAGTAGATATAGCCTTAACACACTTGTAGCATGAGCCTTGAGCATGTGTTTCCTGTATCTTATCACTATTGAGGTATCTAACTCAAGTAACATTCAATACAAATTTTCCCGCATAATTTTCATAGTTGAATGGTTTAGCGCAATAGGTTTCACATGTTGTAATCCATGGTGCTCATGCCATCCAAGAGAATATGCATTATCAACATAACTTGGCTACCCATAAGAAATTGATTCAATACAATGAAGATGAATGATTTATTCAAGATTTTTTGACTGGGTTTGATCTTGGAAGCATATTATTCCCAATTAGTAACTATCCAAAAGTATGCTTCAACCATGGATATTGCCCAACAAGTGGCCACGTTTTTCCAATGGTTAAATCTTCCCTTGGATGCTTAAGTGGAATCTATGCAATACAAGGATCTTCACGATGCTCTCAGCAAAGCTTTGCTTGACTCAAATATAGATCCACATATTCAAGATAACTATCTCTCAATGTACTCTAAGGAAGACTTTGATGATCCAAATGAGCATGGAAAGAAGTGCCACAAGTATGGAAAGTTAGGGCACATCCTGAGGAGATTCCCTACTCATCAATGTTTCCATTCAATTAGTTTACTCATTATACCCTTTAAAGATGAGTAGAAACCATAGAAATAAATTTATAAGATGCAACTTATTGCAAAGCCCCAAGAAGGCTTCTTGGTTCTAATTTTGCATATCAATACTATAGTAGAGGTACTAATTATCATAGACAACCCCCACTTGGCCAACATTTACATCAAGCAAGCCACGTAGATAGTAGAAATCAATCCTTTAGGAATACCAAGGCCCCCCATCTAGTAATGCCCCTCTCCACTTCATTAAGAAACTAGTTAAGAAGGATAAATACATTAATCCTTTTTTTTGCTATGGTGAGGAAGGTCACCCTATCCTCATGGATTATACACCAATTTTGATCATAATGTTAGAACAAGGCCACATGTGAGGAGTGTCATCCACAAGGGACCTTGTTGCTTGTTCAACTTATGGGTAGCTAGGACACGTATCCTCGAGATGCCCCCAAAATTTAGAGCAAGCTAAGGGAAATGAAATGGATCATTGTTACCCAAAATGTGGAATCATGCGTATGTATTCTGAATCTCCACAATGCAAGGCAAACAATAGCAAGGCCATTGTGCCTTTAGGACCCTTAAGCCTATTTGTAGTGGAGATGATTAATGTGATGAAGATGGTATTCCTATTCTAGTGCACCATATCACTCGCACAAAAGCAAAGTTGGGATCTCAACATCAAAGGCTCTATGACAATGTGCAGTTCAAAATTGGAAAGAAGAGTGCAAACAAGAGAGTCTAGGTGAACTCAAGATTAAAAGCAAAGGCCTTTTCTCAATTCTACAAATTGCTTCAATCTTTAGCACAGAATGCATCACAACAGTACTACAAATCACAAAAGAGACTATTTCCAAGGCCCACACCTATCCTAACACAATATAGTAGCTAGCTACCATCTACAAAGTCAAGGACCATGCCTATCCTGACCTGGTAAACTAGCTAATTTCCATTGATAAAGTTAAGGAATGGGTGAAAGAAACACAAGATGAGTTGTACAAAGAATAGGGCAATGAGATGATTAGCCTCTTGAGCCTATCCCACACATCAAATGAATCAATTCCAAGAGAGGCATGATGACCACATGAGATCACAAAACTAAGTCACCAATCAGTCCACAACCTATGGAATATGAGGTTTTCCTTGTTCTTCCTAATGCAAGTAGACCACAATATATCAACAAGAATATTAAAAATTATATAATTGCACCACTTGCATCAATCCAAGTCACCATTCCACTCAAACTCCTACTTAAAGGTAGTCCAATGATTTGGTAAGGATTAAAAGTGTGGGTAAAAGGCACGAATCCTGACTGATCTCACCCCATTTCAAAATTTAGCCTTAGTGAACCTTCAACGTTGAGTGCCTTAGGGGTCAACACATTCTAGAAAGGAGGTGAGAAATATGCCCTAGTTCCCATGAAAACCCTTGGAGACACCACTCATTGATGCATTATAGACATAAGAGCTACTGTCAGTATCATTAACAATAGCATATGCCAAGGCTAGGCCAGTTTGCCCATTGAACCAATGCACTTCAACCTAATTGTAGCTAATGGATTCAAAGCTCGACCATGGGGGGTGCTAAGAAATTGGCTAGTCAAAATTGCAAGAGTGATGTTTAAGGTTAACTTCATTGTTATGAAAGGAGTTGACTACAACTTATTGCTTAGTTACCTTGTATATGCAATGCATGTCTCATTGAAGACTAGTGCAACGGTTTAGTCTTCTTAGTTAATTGGAAGGAGGCAGTATAAATTGAGTTGAAATCCTAGAAAACAACCCCTATTGACTAAGAATTATCTTGGCATTATTAAAAGGTGAGTCTGACCACTCCACCATTGGCTAGATATATTCCCTCCTCTAAGGATAAGAAAGATTGTATGCACATCCTTGCAACCCCAGAATTTTCATTTACTTAGCAGTTGGAATATCGATTTTCCCATGAATTCATAAGTTAGAAATATGTAATAGGTACTGTAGCTCTTATCCTTGAACCTTCCACTTTAGTGACTCTCTTCGATAGCCCCTGACTCAACACCCATCACATTCCATGGCTATCCAACCCCAATGGACAAGCTTGAGTTGCATAAAATCCTTAGCTAGTGGAGGCCATGTTTCGCAATCGACCCTTTGTTTCTATAATCTAAGTATCTTTGAAGAACTCTTGAATAACCCCACATGGCAATGGACAAGTTTGCACCAAGTCTTGTTTGACTTCCATAATAACCTCTTTGTTTCAGTGATGCAAGAGTAAGGCATAGATGTTGAGGAGATGAGTGATTGCAAGGACTAGCTATCAATTTAGGATGATGAAGATTGTGATTCACATTCAGTGGAATATGATATTGATGGCTACACCATCAAGCAAATATTCTTGGATCCAAAACCCTCACAAGCTAAGAGTTTTCTCAATGATAGTGAAGTTGTTAGAGTCACATATGAATTGGACTGGCTTGAGTATCTCAAGATTCTTAATCACCAACATACGAGGGATCAAAGCAATGATCTATGTCATGACCCAAAGGTATTCTTAACCAAGAATTACTAAGACAATATAAGAGGACACTACAACAAGCTTGGACTCTAATATAAAAGGAGATCATGATTTTGACCCAGAAATTCCCCAACCATCTCAATCTCTCAAGTCAAAGACTAAAGTTCCAATCCACTTGAAGGGAAAACCCTTGAAACAAGATGCACACAATTTTGAGTCAAAATCTCAAAGTCAGAAGAAACCACATGATCTACCAACTTGCTTCACAAAGTTTAAGAAAAGCAATTGAGTAGTTATATTGCTTGGGACAAAATACAAGGGCACATCCTATCACCAAGCTAGGGGAATTTCCTAAGTTGATATACATTTCTAAGGACCTAAATGAAGAGGATGAAGCATGACTTGTAGAATTGTTGAAGAAATATCGAGATGTATTTGCATGGAACTATTTTGACCTTAAGGGTGTACCATTGCAAGCTTGGGGGGTGCACTTATAACATGCATTCAAAGTGTATCAAGAAATTATATGTATAATGTGCATTCAAAGGGTATTAAGAAATACTCTTTCTTTACATGTTATAAGGCCATAAAATGATCCCTTTTACTTTTTAAACTTACAACTTTTTCCAATTTGTAATTTAAAAATTCCTTATTTAAATATAGTTCTATAATTTTGTAAAATAAAATACCATTTCTTTTGAATTCATGTGGTAACTTATATATTCTATATAAGGTTCACCCCTCAAGATTGCAAGTCTTTGCGCACACACACACACACACACACACACACACACACACACACACACACACACACACACACACACACACACACACACACACACACACACACACACACACACACACACACACACACACACACACACACACACACACACACACACACACACACACACACACACACACACACACACACACACACACACACACACACACACACATGATTCCACTCATGCTTGATGCCAAGCCTGCCCTATCCCATGAAACCTCTCTATGCTCATAATGTTAGGGAATAGCTTTAGAAACTATAAAAGTAGGATTCATTTATGGAATTGAGTATGTAGACTCGGTATCATCAATTATCATGGTCATGGTACTCAAGAAGAAAAGAAAAATCTGAGTATGCAACAATTACAAGAAACTGAATGTTGCAACCTTGAAAGACCATTATCCTCTACCCTATATAGATCATATGATTGAGTGAGCGCTAGGAAAGGAATCTTACAAGTTCTTAGATAGATTTTCAGGCTATAATCAAGTACAAGTCCATCTAGATGATTGATGAAAAACTACTTTTATCACTTCAAGGGGAGTCTTTGCATACATTGTCATGCCGTTAGGGCTAACTAATGCACCTAAAACTTACCAAAGACTCATATGCACTATCTTTAAGAAGATGCTTAGGAAGTGGCTTGAGGTATTCATAGATGACCTATGTGTCCACCTTGCTTGGGAGGAGCACCTTGAGAAACTTTGACTCATCTTTGAGAGATGTTGGTAGGATCACTTGTCCTTGAATTTTTTTAAATGCAAATTTTGGATAAAGCATGGGTTCGTCTTGGATCATGTTGTATCCAAACATGAAATTGCCACTGATATAGCCAAAATCAAGGTCATAATGAATCTCTCTTTGCCCATCAACCCAAAAGATACGATGTTTTCTTGGCCAATACCAACTTGATGAATATAACATGTGTATTTTGATAAGTTTTGCTAGTTGGCAACTCACTGAGATCAAAATGAATTATTCAACCAGAGAATGCAAAGGCTTACAAGTAGTTTATGATGTAAAGAAGCTCTAAAGAAGTCTCACTATTATCTTCTTACTATGCCTTTCACCTTCTTTGTGGACAATCAAGCGTTGGTTTATCTTATGAACAAGCCCCATGCTACTGGACATATCACTAATTGTCTTCTCTTATTATTAGAATTTGATTTTTTTGTTGTTGTGTACAAGGGAAAATAGTACTTCATTGTGGATCACTTATCATGAGTGACTAGTGGCAAAAGGCCATAGGAGTTAATGAGCAACTTCTAGATGCTCACCTGTTCTAGATTCATCAGGAAGCTTAGCTCTTCAAGGATGATTTGATGCCTCAATGGGCAAAGAACATTGTCTGTTTCCTTAAGAATGATCTACTAGAACCACCAATCAAGAAAGCACCACTCACATACCTCTTGATTAAAACCTGACCACACCAATTGATCTCTGGTAAATTATATTGTCAAGGGTAGGATAACCTTCTTGGAAGCTGCATATGTGATTATGAGATTGAGGCTATGATGGGACCTAAACCGGGCCGGCACTGGCTCATGCACTAGCCGGGCCTCTATCACGCACTCAACAACCCCATGGCCTCACGGCCAGGAGTGTGGATGACACATACATCATCCTCCTAAACATCTTGCATTTGTATCACGTCTCGTAGTCCAAATCTAACCCAATTAACACTCCTCAGAGGGAGTCCCAGCACATTGCCAAAATAGCATGAAGTACAAACATAGGAGGTCCTCCCGGCTGACTGTCGCTACCTCACTGCGACTCTCCTACACCTTGGGGATTGGCCCCTCAATGCATCGCTAAACATATATAACACAATATCGCACATATCTCCACTCAAGATACCAATTATTCGTATCCAGGAATGTACCATACCTCACTTTCTTTCCCTTAGGACCCAATGCCTAGCCTACAGCTTGGGATATCCTGTCTCTCACTCAATGTTGGTCATGTTCCTCTAGAAAGCAATTGCCATGCATCCAGGAGATATTGTCTGATACCTTTTATCATTTTATACCTCATGCAAATTGTAAATGCCCACGTGCTCAAACAATTAAGAAAAGCAGCATTTGTATTTAGTGCAAAAGCATTCTTTCAATGAATTTGACTATTGCTCGTATGTGGCGTTGCATGAACCTAGCACCAAGAAACCCCCGTGCTACTAGGTTCTTAATTTTTAATTATCGACCAACCTAAATGGTATGCATAAAACTAGCAAGCTTTCCATCATTTCATTCAGCATTTAAACACCTTTTATACACTCTACCCCCTCACCCATTTAGGTTGTGCATTATTGATCGATTTAGGGTTCATTTTCCACATTTTTATTGTATGGAAAAGCCATAAAAACTCACCAGAACATAAAGGTAGGGCTGAACTAAGGCTAAACCTCATACTTCAGACCCCTCATACATCCACAAACATGGTCCTTATTTTTCCTTAATTTTCGACACTCAAAATCTATTTTTCCACATTTTTCCTATTTTTCTTGTATTTTTTGCAATATTAAATAACTAAAAATTCAAAATGAGTTGTGGACTGTGGCCCTTAGGTTCATTTGCAGCAAAAACACAAATTTAGTTGGTGTGTCTTACTATATTTTCCATTTATGTCTCAAAAACACCCAATTTTTCCATATTTCACGTGTTTTACGGGTTTTACACCATTAATTTCAATCACAACACATGATTTTCTGATTTTCTAATTTCAAATAGTTGGAAGACATTGCAAACAACATTATAATGCATAATCATCCCATGGGAACAAGTATTCATGAAGCAAATTGCATAAAACATCAATTTCCTTTGTAAAAATGAGATTACAGTTCTTCGCAGGTTGCGGGTTTTTATTTGTCATATCTCGGGACTGATTTCCAGCCACCATTAATGCTCATGACAGTCCACAATCAGCAATCTTCATTCCTCTTGAACCACGGAGCAATCTGGTCTTCATTGGACAAGCATCCATCATCCATTCTTCTTCTTCTTCTTCACCACATGAATCTACCTTTAGAAGAGAGAGAGGGAGGAGAGAGAAAGACTGAAATTAGAATTCTTCATAGAGACCGCCATTTGACAGGCAAAGCACGGCGAAAGGATCAGCATCTAGGGGGGATTGAAGGCCCAATGTCAATTGGCATGGTTGTTCACAGCCTGCATGTTGCCTCCCACCAAGATATGGTGCAATTTTCGAGCGTCTTCTGTTGGTGCCTCCTCACGTTTCATGCCTCCTCCAAAATGCCACGATTCCATTTTGGCATAAAATGCCCAAGGCCCCCCCAAAGGTCACTTACCATTTGGGCCAATTCATGTCCACCTTTTCAAATCTTGCCCACTTTGTGGCCATTTCCCCATCCGGACTCCGAATTGAGCTCTAAAAAATCATGGGGGTCCCCGGCTTGACATCCCGCATTGGCCAGTAACTCTTGTCAACCCGCACGCCAGTCTGAAAAATTATGAAAAATCAACAAGTGTCACTCGGGCGCCTTTAAAGCACTTTGATGTTTAAGCCGCCGCCTTCGACGTTGAATATTTTTCCCTTGATATTCGTAATTTTTAGCTATTTTTAAGCACTTCTCGGCACCAAAATTCCGCTCTTAGGCTATGTTATAAGAGGCACAAAGTGGCATTATTGGAGGACAATTTGATGCAATTGTAATAGGCCAAAAAAGTGCTTCACTCATAGTTATGGTGGCTCACACTATTTAGAGATATAGCCCAATTTGTCAAGCATTGTGATGAGTGCCAATGGACCAAGTTACCTATTAAAAAGGTTAAAATGGAATCCATACTAATGATTGCATGCCAATCCTTTAAGAAGTGAGGCATAGACTTCATGGGACCTATTAGTGCAACTGCTCAATATTCACAAGCTTGATACATTATTGCGGCTATGGATTACAATAATGAATTGGTAGAAGCTATGGCATCTTAATTTCTTTGGAAGCAATTCATTTCACACTTTGGATGCCTCATCAAGATCATCAGTGATCCACCTCCTATTTGTAGATGTGTGTGTGACAATAATCTGGTTTTCAAGTGGTTCATGAATAAAGTGATAGATTACTTCTATATGATTGGCTTTTACATGAATGCAATTGGCTTTAAGCACTACTGCCATAGAGTGGAGTGCAGTCATACTCAAGTCAATACAAGTAAACATAGACAACATACTCTATAGTCAATGTCTGTTGTGTAGAGCTCAACATAGTCATAACAATGAAAATAGATGTCAAATGTACTCAACAATTAGAAACAATTCCAAATGTATATTACTATATGAAATCAATACAATTATCTCAATAGAGATGGAATTGATGGTAATACGATACTCATGAAAAATCAATAAGAAAACATAGAACCTTCATGAACTCAAGGGTACCAATGAATTACAAAGACAATGGTAGTACTGTACCAGATGTTGTGACTAAGGACAATACAAGTGATAGCTTTGCTACTTAGTAGCTCTCACAAAACCTTCATGAACTCAAGGCAATTGATGATTTACAAAGACAATGGTAGTACTAGTACCAAATGTTGTGACTAAGGACAATACAAGTGATAGTTGTGCTACTACTAGGTAGCACTCAAGATACTTGATTGGAAGGACATACAAAACATCTAATAGTTGAGCATGGGCACCCTTTAACCTTTGAATCCTAATTTCCCTTGGATACTTGATCCTTTTCTCTTCTTCTTTGATGTGTTTTGTAACCTTTGGTCTCCTCCCTCCCTTTCTTATATAGCCTATTGTTTACCTACTATTGTGACATTCTCTATGCTCATGTTTCATGCCATATAGTCTTTATTGAAAATAGATAGGAGGGGAGAGAGATGAAGCACCCAAGAGCACATACACACAAAAAAAACGGAAACTTGAGAACACAAAGAGATAGGGCTGAAATATTCTTCTTCTTCTTTCTTCTTCTTCACATAAAAAGAATTAAGTTTGCGACATGATAAAATACTAATATGAAAGTACCACAATGTATGTGCACAAGTTCACTAAGTGTGAATTTTCTAGGAAAGAAGAGGTGGCACAATAAATGTATCATAACCAAGGATGGACTACAGGGGTATAGTCCAACTATAGAATCACTAGTGTATCCTCATGTTAGTCACCTAACATGCCAGTAAATAAAATCATATCATATCACCAAGACACGTAGTGGATGCTAGCTCATGTAAAGCTCTACATCTCAACACTCTTCGTTGAGTTCAGCATGAGCTCGTGAACTCCAAGCATAGTCCTGTAGCATTGAAGCTTCTCAGCTCCCAAGGCCTTAGTGAAAATGTCAGTAGCTTGATCCTCTATGTTGACATAAATCAAGTCAATATCACCTACTAGAACTTGCTCCCAAATAAAATGGTAATGGATCTCTATGTGTCCATGCATGATACAATGTGTTCCTAGCCAATTGTATTCTATTAAGGTTAAAATAGTAGATGATAATCTTCTTATCCATTTGCATCCCCAAATCACCAAGTAGTTGTCGTAACCAAGCTACTTCACATACTGCAATTATAGCACCTTTGTAATCTACCTTTGTACTAGATAAGGAAATGGCTATTTCTTGATGATCCAAGGAATAATAGAACTCACAAAGAAAAACATAAAGCCATTGATAGGTCTCCTATTTGAAATACTACTAGCCCAATCTGCATCTATGTAAGCATGTAACTCTAATGATATACATGCATTGTAGAATAAGGCATAGTCAAATGTGGACTTAACATAGTGCAATGTGTGCCACACTACTGCATCCAAATGTGGCTTCTGTGGAAGTTTCATAAACCAACTCTCCAAACCAATCATGTATTTTAGGTATGGCTACCCATAATCTTTTGATACATAGTGACATCCTCAATCAAGTCATCCTCATGTGCACTAAGCTTAGCATTAACATCCAAAGGTATATAAATAGGCTTGGAATCAACTATACCATACTTCTTTAACATATCCAATATATACTATCTGTGTGTTGACAACTATATATCCTCTAAAGTCTGAATTATCCATGAGGACTCCACCTATAATAAATCATCTATATAAGGTGCATTCAAAGGATATTAAGAAATACTCTTTCTTGACATGGTATAAGGCCTTAAAATGACCCCTTTTACTTTACAAAACTTACATTTTTTTTTCAAATTGTAATTAAAAAATCCCTTTTGTAAATATAATCCTCTAAATTTTACTAAATATCATACTCTTTCTTTTGAACTCACATGGTATCTTACACATTTTATAAGGTGAACCTTGGAAAATTATCTCTATGCCACGAAAATAGTACAGCTCTCCTAAATCCTTTATCTCAAATTCAACCTTCAGAAATTGTCAATTTCTATCTCACTATCACCCACAATGATCAAATCATCCACATATATAGTAATGACCACAATACTTGCATCACTCTCATATACAAAGAGTGAGTGATCAGTTGTCAATACCTAAAATGGGCCCGACACAAGCTCTAAGGCACTAGCTGGGCCTCTATTACTCACCTAAAACCACCCACACAACCTTGTGGCCCCAAGAGTGTCTATGAACTTTGCATTTGTTTGATTTTTTAGTCTAATGAATGCTTCTTTCCCCACTCCTCGGAGGGAGTCCCTAAACATGCCAATGTTATACACCACGTGGCACACACACAAGGAGCACCCCTTGGTTGATCAGTGCGGCTCCACTACAGCTCTCCTACATCTCAGGGATTGGCCCCAAGATGCGTTGTGAACATAAGACACATTCGAAACAAAGTCCACTCTTCCAATTAAATGATCCAAGGGATGATAGATAAACCTCACCATATAACCCCCAAGAAACTGAATATCTAGCCCTCCAGCTTGGGATACCTCACTCTCTCAGCATCGGTCATCACTCATATAAACACATGCTATGCATCCAAGATATGATACCATATGGTGCATCAATGCAAGTGTGAATATGACTATCATACTCAAACAAATGTTCCTTGAAAATCAACAATGTGAAAGTGCGAAGACAATTCTTTTCATGATTTCCTGCTACTACAATTGTGCTTCGTTGCTTAGGGCTAGTACTACCGAGCTTCCTCATGCTACTAGTCCCTTTTTAATTTTAAACAACCAGGAACTCTATATGATGTGCATCACAAAACATCAGAGTTTAACGCACTTTGTCACACAACAACCCCCTACTCCCTACCGTTTAAAATTTTGCATGCGTTGATAGGTGTAAGGCATGGTTTTTTACATATTTTTCTTTATTAAAAGCGATAAAAACTCACTCTAACAAAGAGATAGGGCTGAACTAAGGCTAAACCTCATGCTTCAGCTCTATCATACATCCACACACATAAATCTTATTTTTATGATGCAAAAAATCTAGTTTTTTGTATTTTTTATTTTTTCTATCTATTTATAGAAAATTATAGATAATTACTTGTTTTCTAGTTTAGACAGATTACTCTTATAGAAAATTATTTTATTAACATGTTTCATTCCATAGGAATGGCAAATGCACACCAAAACCCAAAAGTCACATATTATCTCTCAAACCGCCTAGTCTCAGATTTTGTGTGTTTTACATAAAATTATTGTATGACTATTTTTTCATGATTCTTTCAACATGATTGATCAAATAGAGGAGTGGCAATCAAATCCAAGCATTGCTTACCATTTCAAACAACAATTTGTCATAAAATGATAAAATTTACATATTTCTCATAAAATCGCTCATTATGATGCGCGTTTTTCGATGTTGGAGGCCCATTGACGCTCTTCCATGGCTGCTAATGATCCATCCAACTCTAATTCACATCTCTTTTCTACTCTTGCTTTATTGTTTGACCAAAAACGTATGTCTCAACCCATCCCCCTCTCTTTTAGATTGATCCATGAGAACAAACCACAAGAGGAGAGAGGAGAGAGAAAGACTGAAATCAGATCTTCTTGTATAATGCATCATTTTTTATCATCTATGTGGGCTGATGAAGGGCAAATAAATGATGGAGATTACTACCAAGAGGATTTCTTAGATGATTGGAGATTCAAAAAAAGCGCCCCCCCCTCCCCCACCCTCCCCAACGTTTAACCCCTAAAAGAACTGGTTCAACTCGGAGGTTTCACACTTTGACCAAAGTAGTTTTTTCACTTTCGAGGGGGCAAACACACTCGAAATTGAGATCCATCTGGACGGCTGGCTTTGTGACATCGAAATCTATAAACCCACCCACATCACACACTTTCTAGCTCCTAGATCATATAGCTGCTTCATAACGCAAAACCTTGCAGGGATTAAATGGGGGGTCAAATGGACTCCATTCGACAAATTGAGACTTGCGTTGGGTTTCTAGCATCAAACTCCATCTAGAAAAACTCCAACTCATCAATATACAATCATTTCATTTTGCATGAAAATTTGGCCTTTGACGGCCTCCCGTGTGCTTTTTTGCTTCAAAAATTGCCTCTAAAATCCGCTCTCATTGGGGGGTTTGTTTTAGCAATACACTGTTGAATGGTAGTAAAGTGTTTTATTCCATAAGGCAAAGAGGATCGTTTCTATAGGGTTCTAATGTTTGATTTCATAAGGCCAAGAGGGCCAATTTGTTGATTGCAAACTGTTATGTTCCTTTAGGCCAAGAGGGCCATGTGTCTGTTTGGTGCAGGTACATTTAATGGTTTTTTGTTTTAGTAACTGTATTGGAAAAGTTTGATGAAGTGTGCCTAGAGGGATTCTTTACTACGGAATAACTTCTTGTGGCCATTCCAGGCGGTGTCGTCACCTTTCCAAGTTTTTCCCTTAAGCTGATAATATTATACGTGTATGTGGGGGTTTATTTTCTTTTCAGGGACCGGCAATCAAGGTATGAAGTCCTAGGGTTAGGTTAGGTATATTTGGGGGAGATTTGAGCAGTTGTCTACCTCCTATCAAGACATTGTCAAGAATAAAAGGCCTATTTCAAAAGGTAGTCCTAGCGACCCTATTTTGCTAGCATGCTAGACAGTTGTTTTAGGAGTCCCTGCTAGTGTAAGGTAGTTAGAGAAGCTTGCTAAAATAGAAAAGAAGAGAAAGTTTTTACTCTATCTAAATATTAAATTGCACAAGTGTGTAAAAAGGGGTTCCAACCCCTCACCTAGAAAAGAAAAGGATGAAAAATCCTAAAACTAGTTGATTATCGCCTTGTGAAGGCCTAGTAGGTTCCTAGGGATAAGTTAGCGATGCCTTGTATTCCTAGGGGTAGCAACTAGCCAAAATAAAGAAATAAGGAAGGTTGGAGTGAAAAAAAAAAGTGAGTGGAAAATAAAAGGATTAAGTGTCGCCTCATGAGAGCTTGGTGTTCTTGGGTACCAAGTTAGGACCTGAGGCCAATGCCTTGTTTTCCTTGGGTCACTCTACACTTAGCTCCCTCCCATGTCCTAACATAACTCTATTAAAGCACAATATTGACCAAGGATAAGGGCTCCTCATGCCCTACACTAAGTGCATCAGGTTATTGGCTAACCCCCTACATAAACATCAAGAAGTGTCTGACGAATATAACGATTCATAATCCTATGCGTCCATAACAAAGTAGGAAGGTGCTCACTTACTACTTGACTCATAACCCAAACTAACCATCGGCGGCCAAGATAGGACATGTCAGTAAGAAGAAAAGTAGTCTAGGGCTAATGTTAGGAGGTAATTGTAAAGACTCCTCTGGACCACAATTGAAAAAGACATCTTCAACGAAAGCATAATTAGCCAGGGAATTCGCAAAGCGATTCCACTATCGGCGAGGAACTAGTTGACAAGTCATTATCTCAAAGATGTGCAACATATCCAAGGTTTCGCGATGATACATATGTAGAATGGGATCTCACACACTATAGGCCCATTTAACTGATTTCTTTACTAACTGTGAGTCACCTTTAACCAATAATTGATGGATACCACCACGTCGGGCTACATTTAGCCCCATAATCAAGGCCTTATATTCTGCCATATTATTAGTAAAAGAGGGTCCTATAAATAGACTCCCATCTTCATGACATCCCTACGTTGAGGGTCTTTAATGACCACACCAATGCTCGCATGTTTAGCAGGCCCTCTAGAAGCTTTGTTAAAATACAAAGTATAAACCCAGTCTTCAATGATAGGCCACGCCATACTAATGAGTTCACTCATACTTTTGATAATCAAAATCAAGGAGAGAGAGAGAGAGGATGTATAACATGTACAATCCTTCCTTCCTCACACTAAACTTGATAGGAATGCTAGTCAGAATTTGTTGACAATGATGGTAGTAGACCTCAATCTCCCATGTAAAAGATCTGTCTTGCCACTTGTTAACCCTCAAATGAACAAGGTGGAACATCAGGAAACTCTAAAGCAAAGGACAAGGCCAATGCAAAAACACGCTAAGAAAAATATGGAAACATAAGAAGTGCATAAAAGTCCTAAATCAAGGAGAAAGATGCACAAGAAAAAGTGCAAGTCAATATTTTTGTAAAAAAGTGCAGGGTGCACCATGATTTATTTTAAGACTGACGGACTCCCACCCGTGCAAATTGTAAAAGTAGATGGGTGGTAGGAAAGAAGCTAGGAAGATAGGAGGACAATGGAAACAAAGGGCCTAGGCCATGTAAAAAGGGGATGACCGCCCAAATGGGATTTAGAGCTTTGTATCAAAATATGAATGAGAGCTCATTGTTTTGTGTATGGCAAAGTGGACTCTTTTTTTTCCCTCCTTCTCTTCTCTTTGCTTGCTTGTGTATGCTTGAGGGAGGGAGTGTGAGAGTGTGAGGAAGTGAGTGTGTGAGGGTGAGGGATCAAGGAGGTGAAGCTCTCCACCATCTCCTCTCTTCTTCTTCTTTCCTCTTCTCTTCTCTTCTCTTGTCTCACATGTGGCTATGGAGGATGGATCTTAGAGGTGGAGGTTTGAGGATGCTTGAGCTTGCATCAAGAATCGTGGAGCTATTGGAGTGTTTGAGAGAGTAAGCAACTCAATCAGGCATAAAGGTAAGCTCGCTACACTCATAAAGAGGGATAGTGCATCGGCTATGTGAGAGGTAGCCATTAGTGCTCGCTTGAAACGCTTGAACAATAAGCGGTTAGTGGGTCTTGGTGGTAGATCTCGTGCTCACCTCTACATTTTGGTTCCATTGATGGGACATACGGATTCAAGCTTGAGTGCTTGCGTGCTTCAAGTCGAGCATCGAAGAACCGGAGCTTGAGGTAGATAGGAGATTTAGGCATGTTAATCGTCGAAAACAAGTAAGTATTTTTGGGCTTGGATGTGTGGATGAGTAGGCTAAATAAGCATGAATGCTATCTTGTAAATTTTTTATTGGATTAGGTAGGATAGGATTAAAATAGTGTGATCACACAATAGGGTTTTGTTGTTGTATAATAGGCTAAAACAAGGAAAAGAAGGGCAAAAAATGAAACCTTGGGTTAAATATTGGTAAGAGGAGCAAGATTAAGGTGAATGTAGACCTTGGCAGGGCAATAAGAGGCCAGGAGTGGCAATGAAGACCTCATTTCACATTAGAGAGAGAGAGACCTTTTGATCACAGAGGAGCTTACGCACATTGATTCCAATGTTTTCAATTGATTCAGGTGCTTAGGGATCTTCTTTATACGCCAATGATATGATCTAGAAGGGGCCGTGAGACGAGTGCTAGGAGAAAATCGGCCAAGAGTCCTCGTGTTGCGCTATCGAGTTGCAGGTACGACCAACGTTTCTTGATTTGATTCCCAGATTCAGAATAGTCTCAGTGGACCGTCCGATCGAAAGAATCGGACCATCCAACTGCTAGGAGTTCGGACCACTAGACTGTCCAATCGAACACAGTTGGCAGTTTAACCAACTCCTTTTATCCCAACCAAACCAATAGTCCGGTCGGTCCATCCAATCGAATGAACTTCTCCAACCGGACCACCTTCCAGGGTCTGCAGTCAGACCGTTCGACTCTGAGAGTTGGACCACTAGACCATCCAATTCTAGGAATCGGACTAGTTGGGTAGAAGACAGAAGAACTAAGAGTAGGACCACCTCCAGGGCAGGACCTATTGGGACACATTCCCAAATACCTCAAGAAACCCACCCTGGCTCGCCAATACTAGGAACTAGAAGAAACCATGACTATGCCACTTAGAGGTAGATTCTAGGAGCTTGGTCGCATAGTCGACTAGGCTTCTAGCCCAAGGATTGACCTCTTGACTGTGACCCAGACTTGATAGAGCATAAAGGGAGCAGCATAGTTCCCATACTATCCTTAAGAGCAACCAGAGATTGTGCGCAGAGTTGTACTAGGTTGTAAACATGAAAGGCGGATAGCTAGAATTGCATATCATTTCATCGATGTGCCCCACACAGTAATTTCTTCCACAAAAGTGCACTAGAAAAGAACAAAAAGCCTGATTTTGCATTGTGCACAATGGAACACCTAGCATTGAGTGTACATAAGTTGAGGACTATTTTCAATAGCAAGGAATGCAGTCAGACTTAATAACTCAAGGAACGCACCAATAGGAGGAGACCCCATAACATAGTCGGATGCTTTGGAGCTCCATCAATAGGACCTTTGAAAATGGCAATGGGACCAAAAGAACATCAAGATTGAGGGCAAAGTGCTACCATAGCTGCTAGGAATGATTGACAACCTCATGGAGTAGGAAGCAGGGACGATGTCAGGAACAACCATAGACCAGGAAGAGGACCAACTGGACTTGGGTGAATTCCCAGTCATAGTCCAAGACATGGTTAACGAATACGACATGCTAACCAGGACAATAGTCCAGGATAAGCCAGTAGAGAAGGTGGTGGCAAGCCTGGAGGAAGAGAGGAAAGCAGTTAGGAGAGCATTGCAAGGCATAGTTGCCTAAAATCGTAAGCAGAGAACTAGGAAGCTGCAACAAGACATAGATGTGCACGAGGCTCGATGCGTGCTAGCCTTAGCTGGCAAAAACAAGGCAAGACCAACCACGAAGGAAGAGAAAGCACTAGAGGCAGACCTCACACTGAGCAAGCTTGTGACCAAGCGCCTCATCAACAACATGGCTGCTGAACAGAGTGCGGAAGCATTAGTGAACTCGCTACTCTCAGGCCTAGGAATTACTCAGGGAGCAAAGAGCCAATCGAAAATCCCTACAATAGCTAAGCAGCTGGACAAGTACCTACCTAGCAGCGACCTGTAGAGTTTTATTGAGCAGTTTGAGCAAGTTTGCAAGGCCAACAGTCTCACGGACCTGGCACAACGCTCCCAAGCTTTTGGACTCTGCTTAGGTGATAAGGGTAGGACATGGTACGCTAGCTTAGACACGGTAGAGCGGGCAAACTTTTCTCGACTAAAATATCTCTTCATTTAAGAGCTTCTCGAAAGCGAGATACTCTAATAACCTCATAGTCTGACTAATAAATGTCAATCAAAGGGACAAGGAGGACATTAGAGAATATGTCACTCGTGTGTAGCCTCTTCAAGAGAATCCCCATGAATGAGTAACCAAACGAAAGAGCAATCTCCACCATGTTCATGAATGGAATTCGCTATGAGGAGTTGTCCAAGGATTTGGCAAGTAACTCTAGCCTGTAGCGAGACGTGTTGGCAAGGGTCTTTGATGAAGTAATTAGAGTGGATGACCAGCTTGTTGAGATATCGAGCTCCACTCGTGATACGCCAGGGTGACCGTTGTATATTTATGTCACCGACTTGTCAGTTGCAGACGCGGTTGGTACACCGCCCATGAATAATAGCTACATGATAGCTATCCTTATCTACTCTAGTTCGTGGCTCAGTTAGTATGCCACCTTAGTTAGTTGAGTTTGGTTTGAGACCCATATATAGGGTTCTTCTATTTCTTTGTACTAGAGTTCTTTTTGGCTTACACAACTAAGAAGAGGAAAACTGTTTTCAGCCTCCACCCTTGTGTGTCTTCCCCCATTGTGCAAGCAAGAAAGCTTCAAGTGAGACTCCTTCCTTCTCTCCCACAATCTTGACATGGTATCAGAGCCTTGTTCGTGGTAAGGAGCTCAAGAAAGCAAGCCAAGCTCGCGGTGGTTTGGTAAGAGGAGCAGTGTTGCTTTCATTTTCTGTTTTGGGAGCAGATCTCTGCAGGTAGCACAGCCGGAAAGTGCAGGAGTGCATTGTCTCAGGTTGAGACGCCCTTCGCGGTGAAGCAAGAGGGCAGTATATGATGCGAGAAGGAGCTTTAGCTCTCGGCGACCTTGTTTTTTTGATTTGAGGCCATTTCGGGGCCTGTTTTGCAGACGGAAGTTTTCTGCACGCACTCAAGAAAAGGCTCAGTTTTATACTGTGCAGCCACTGTTCTACAGGTCGGTGAAAAGTTACTGTAGAAATTGCATCGTATGCTTGTGCGCAGAGACATTGGGAGTTTCAGAATCATCCTTGGTTCCTGTTTATGCAAAATCGTCACTAGGAAGTGACTGTGTGGTCAAATACCACTTTCGCCAGTTTTGCAGATTTGCCCTTGTGAGGGTGAAGCTGTGTTTTTTGCAGTGACAGAATTTCTTGCAGTATTCTGTAATGGCGTCTGATTCTCTTTCACAGATTGTCACTGAAAAGCTTGACAAGAACAACTTCCAGGCATGGAAGTTTAGAATGACGAATTTCCTTATGGGAAAAGGATATTGGGAATTTGTTGCAGGAAATGAAGAAGAACCAGTTCTTCCTGATGTTCCCAATCAACAGCAAATGCAGGCATTTAAAACATGGCATGAGAGAGCCAGGAAAGTTATGTATTGGCTGTCTATCAGTATTTCAGACTCTATGATTGTGCATATTCAGGATGCAAGTACGCCAAAGGAGGCATGGGATACTTTGTCAAAAATGTATAGCACAAATACGCAAGCCAGGAAAATGCAGCTCAAGCAAGAGTTGCATAATGTGCAAAGAGAAAGTATGAGCATCAACGACTACCACATGAAGGTGAAGAAGATTGCAGATGCACTTGCTTCCATTGGGTCGCCAGTGGAAGATGATGATTTAGTTTCCGTGACCTTGAATGGTCTAGGAAAGGATTATGCACAGTTTCGGACATCCATTTCAGTTCGTGAAAGATTTCCTGATTTTGAGGAGTTGATTGCTCTTCTAATTTCTGAGGAACAGAGAAATGGTGGTGCATCTTCTTCAGGAGGAACTTCAAAAGAAGCTGTCTTCTACTCAAATGCTGGAAGAGGTAGAGGCAGAGGTAGAGGAGGCCGATTTGGAGGCCGTGGCAGAAATCAGAGTATGCAGCAAACTCAAGAAAACCAGTCCTATGGAGGAGGACGTGGTAACTCTAGAGGCAGGGGGAGCCAAAGAGGTCGTGGTGGATGGCAAAGAGGCCAAAATGCAAACAGTAATGTTGAATGCTACTACTGTGGTAAAATGGGTCATATGGCTAAAGACTGCTATAAAAAGCAGAATGACATCATGAATGGAAAACTGCAACAAGGGAATTATGCATCTTCTAGTAGACAGGGTGATGACAGAAATGAGCATTTGTTCATGGTGCAGCACATGAACAATTCTATGACAAGTGCAGAAGAAAGCAATGATGTATGGTATGTTGACTCAGGTGCATCAAACCACATGACAGGTCATGCAGAATGGATGGAGGATGCAAGGAAAATGGAAAAACCAGGATTTGTGGAGACTGGTGATGATACTGCACATCCTATTGTGCAGATTGGAAAAATTCCCTTGTCTATGCAGGGTGGGAAAAAGAAATACCTGTCCGATGTATTTCATGTCCCGAATATCACCAAGAATCTGGTTTCAGTTGGTCAAATGGTTGAACAGGGCTTGTAGGTCAGATTTAATCCTCATGGATGCTTTGTTGAGGATATGAAAAATAAAGGTCGCTTGATAGCAAAAGGAAAGAAGAAGGGCAGAATGTTTACATTGGATGCAGACATGCCTGAATTGAGTGCAGCAATGTTTGCACATGGGACCGGTGTAGTTGCAGATATTGATATCTGGCATAAACGCATTGGTCATGTTAATGTACAGCGACTTAAATCAATGCAGACCCAAAATATTGTTGCAGGTTTGCCTAAATTCAAGGTTGTAGAAATGCATAAGGTATGTGAAGCCTGTCAGTTTGGAAAACAGGCAAGGAAACCATTTCCTAGACATGTTCAAGAGAGTGAGAAGCCATTGGAATTAATCCACTCGGATGTGTGGACTACTAAAGCTGCACCTCTTGGAGGCTGTCATTATTTTGTCAGTTTTATTGATGACTATAGCAGAAAAGTTTGGGTGTATTTTATGAAAAAGAAAAGTGAAGTTTTTGGGCATTTCAAAACTCTTAAAGCTATGGTTAAAAAAGAAACAGGCCTGTAGATAAAATGCCTAAGGTCAGATGGAGGGGGAGAGTACCTCTCAAATGAGTTTGCAAAGTTCTTGCAGGAGCATGGCATAAAGCAGCAATATTCATGCAGTTATACCCCACAACAAAATGGAATTGCAGAAAGGAAAAACAGGCATATTGGAGAGGTATCTCGTGCCATGCTCAATGAAAAAGACTTGCCAGATTTTTATTGGGCTGAAGCAGTTGCTACAGCAGTCTACATAATGAACAGGACTCCCACTGCAGCAATACATGGAATGACTCCAGAGGAGAGGTATACTGGTAGGAAACCAGATATTTCTCATTTGAAAATTTTTGGTTGCATTGCCTATGTACATGTGCCAGATGAGCTGAGATCCAAGTTGGATCCAAAAGCTGAGAAGTGCATCTTTATTGGTTACTCTCTGCAGCAAAAAGGGTATAGATGCTATAACCCTTCTACTCGTAAGTTTACAGTGAGCAGAGATGTTGTTTTTGATGAGATGAGTAGCTGGTATAAACCAGTAAATGTGATTGATGATGAAGATGCACAAAATGGTAATGCTACACAGAATTCACAGCAGCAGTCACAAAATATTAGTGGACCTGGAGCGTCCTCTAGCAGTGGTTCACATTCTTTGCCATGGACAGGCAGATTGAGATCAGGAGAATCTTCTCAAAGCAATGCAGATAGTGGTATGCAGGTATCACGAAAAGGAAAAGAGAAGGTTGATCAGCCCATGTTTGATGTGAATGCAGGTCACTCTTATGTGGATGGTGAATCCAGTGGCTCAGAACAGAGCATTGATGATGAGTTGGGTATTCCTTCTATTGTTACACCTGGAGTAAGGAAGACCAGGGATGTTTTGAGAGCACCTGGGAGTGAACCTACTTTGCGCAGGTCTACAAGAGCTAGGTATCCTGTGGATAGGCTGAAATATGATGGATTTACAGCCATTCACTATGCATATATGGTCAAAGTGATACAGGAACCAGAACCCACATCTTTTGAGCAAGCCATGGGAAAAGAAAAATGGGAGAAAGCCATGGATGAAGAAATGGATGCCTTGGAAGCAAATGCTACATGGGAGTTAGTACCTTTGCCTAAAGGTAAGAATGCAATTGGCTGTAAGTGGGTTTATAAGGTGAAGCACAATGCTGATGGTTCTGTGAACAGATACAAGGCAAGATTAGTAGTCAAGGGGTATGCACAAACATATGGCATTGACTATGAAGAAACATTTAGTCCGGTTGCAAGGATGGCAACCGTAAGAGCAGTCATTGCTATGGCTGCATCAAAGGGATGGTCTTTACATCAGATGGATGTAAAGAATGCCTTCTTGCATGGTGATTTGCAAGAAGAGGTCTATATGGAGCAGCCACCAGGTTATGTGCATGCTGTTCATCCTGAGTTTGTTTGCAGGTTGAAGAAAGCCTTGTATGGCTTGAAGCAAGCACCTAGAGCATGGTCTGACAAGATAGGACAGTATCTTGTCACTATTGGCTTTCAGATTTCCAAGGCAGATTTCTCACTTTATGTGAGAAAAACAGAGAAATGTATTATGCTGCTTGTCATTTATGTTGATGATTTGATTATGACAGGTGACAGTGATGAAGATATCCTTCATGTGAAAATGCTATTGAAGCAGAAGTTTGAGATGAAGGATTTGGGAGAGCTGCGTTATTTCTTGGGCATTGAGGTGATTAGATCACCAAGTGGGATACAGCTCTTGCAGAGGCAGTATGGATTGGACATGCTGTCCAAATATGGGATGACAGGCTGTAAGCCTATTTCAGTTCCTTTGGAGCAAAATGTGAAGCTGAGCACAGATGCAGGTGAGCTTCTAGAAGACCCTACTATGTACAGACGCATAGTAGGAAGTTTGATTTATATGACTATTACCAGGCCAGATTTGAGCTATGCTGTTGGATTGGTAAGTTAGTTTATGCAGGCTCCAAGGAAACCGCATTTGGATGCGGCTAGACGCATACTTAGGTATGTGAAGTCCACATTGCAGTATGGACTATTTTATGAGACTGGGGTTCAGATAGAGTTGCATGGATACACTGATGCTGATTGGGCTGGTAGTATTTCTGATAGACGATCTACCAGTGGATATGTGTTCTCTTTTGGGAGTGCTGCAGTCACTTGGAGCAGCAAGAAACAACCTACAGTTGCCTTGTCGAGCACAGAGGCTGAGTACAGGGGTGCAGCAATGGCTGCATGTGAGGTAGCTTGGTTGCATAAGCTACTTTATGATATGCATCAGTCTACAGATGGACCAGTTGTCATTTATTGTGACAACATGAGTAGTATACACTTGGCAAATAACCCAGTCTATCATGCTAGAACAAAGCACATTGAGGTGCATTATCACTATGTGCGAGAGAGGGTTTTACTAGGTCTTATTGATCTAGTTTATGTCAGCACAGAGGATCAGGTAGCTGACATATTCACGAAGGCATTGGGCGCAGAGAAGCTGCGCAAGTTCAGAGACCTGCTTGGTGTGCAGGAATTGGGATTGAGCTCGAGGGGGAGTGTTGAGATATCGAGCTCCACTCGTGATACGCCAGGGTGACCGTTGTATATTTATGTCACCGACTTGTCAGTTGCAGACGCGGTTGGTACACCGCCCATGAATAATAGCTACATGATAGCTATCCTTATCTACTCTAGTTCGTGGCTCAGTTAGTATGCCACCTTAGTTAGTTGAGTTTGGTTTGAGACCCATATATAGGGTTCTTCTATTTCTTTGTACTAGAGTTCTTTTTGGCTTACACAACTAAGAAGAGGAAAACTGTTTTCAGCCTCCACCCTTGTGTGTCTTCCCCCATTGTGCAAGCAAGAAAGCTTCAAGTGAGACTCCTTCCTTCTCTCCCACAATCTTGACACAGCTGAGAAAGAGGAGCTCTCAAAATTCAAGCCGTGAGAACTCTAGTCAGAGGACCTCAGAGGGGACCACCACCTCCAGCAAGGAATCAACTCCTAGCATGTAGGACAAGGGAAAGAGTACATATCAAGGCCAGGAGCTAGCTGAGGTGAGGATGGAGTTAGCATGACTGCAGGAATTGGAGAGGAAACCAACGCGACCACACATCCAATGCATGCATTATAGCAACAACCACCTCCCAGTCGAGTGCCAGGATCCTAAGTCTAGGTCTTGCGCAAACTGTGGTAGATTTAGCCATGATGCCATGCACTGTAGGTTGCCTGATTCCCCTATGTCCAGCAATACAAACCACCATACCTGGGGAACAGGCCGCCAAATTTCCTTGGAAGAGGAGCCCAACTGGCACTTCCAACACCAAATGATGCAAAGCCCATTATCCCTAAGATAGAGATCAGCCCGACAAGCATATTCCAGCCAGCAGGACCCTATGTGACCCATCCACGAGTGACGCTCCAGTCCATTACGTGGAGGAGCCTAACGAAGACAAAGCCTACATAAGCCCTTACATCTTGTACGACGAAGAGGGAAATCCAGCCTTGTGATGGACTATGGACTGGTACCAGTGATGGAATTAGGTGGAGGTAGGGGAAGGGGATTCACAGGGTTGACCCAAGATCCAATCTGGTGTTGGACTTGCGATCACTCGGGCCACATATAATCACGCTATCTAGAGACTATCTAGAGAGAGAATAGCTGAATAAGGAAAAAGATGACCTCAGATGTGTCAAGTGCGGCATCACTCACCTCTTTGCTGATTACCCTAGACAGAAGCCATCCCCTCCCTTGGGGCTGTTTGGAGTCGAGACATTTGACAGTGAGGACACACCCATCCCACTGCATGTCATGACTAGAGCATAGACAAAGCAGGCGGGAATATCACTACTAGGGCCCAACAATGTAGATGCAGTCTCAATAGGAAAAAAGAGCTAACGAAGAAGGAGGAAAAAGACTGATGCAAAGGTCACTCTTAAGACTGAGGGTGTAACAACGCTAGTGATCAGCAAGAAGATCACGAATGCAAAGGTAGAAACTACCGCTCCAAAGATGGCACAGAAAGGGAGTGTCAAGGTAGGGGAGTATCCCCATCCTAGGTGCCAACTTGAGGCAATAGCCCCAAAGTCAAGGAGTGGGTAAAAGAAGCCTAGGAGCACATTAAGGATGCTGAACCTATCTTAGAGGACGAGATCGAGGACCTTTTTAGTGTAACCATGCCAGTCTCACCTGCATGACCAAGCTCGAGATATGCACCCATGCCACAAGCGGTGCCACCTAAGCCAAGTTTAGATGCCACGGACCAGATGATCAGTCAAGACACCATGGCCAAGGAGCACAAACCTAAGAGAGAGGCAAACAACTAGCAACCTCCTCGTGACATTAGTGACCACCCCAGTGACCCTAAGTTTAAGAAACCTCCTCAGACAGCACCCCGCGCTACGACAAGAATTGAAACACTAGGTGGAAGAATTGGTGGAGCATGCTGCCTTGCACTGACTTGCAAGATCATGATGCAGTCACATAGATGCCCAGCTTTACACTGCACTTAGTGCCGAAGTCACTACACATTAATGCCTTTTGGGAAGGCACTGAAATGCATGCATTCTTACCTATCCTAGCCCTGAGAGATGTCACACGGAAAGGAATCGTAGATATCGGAGGCGGGAGTGAGTGTGTTGAGCCATACTGTGCTCCAAGCTTGGGAAAACCTGCCCATCAAAACCGCTAGGTTCAACATCACTCTAGCTAACGGAATGAAAGTAAGGCCATTTGGAGTCTAAAAAAATTGGCCAGTGAAGATTATGGGTGTCCAGTTCTATGAGAAATTCATTGTCATGAAGGGAATGGACTACGACATTCTGCTAGGACAACCGTGGATGAGGAACGCTCAAGTCACTGAAGACTGGGGCAATGGTCTAATGTTCCTAGGGAACCGAACGGAAGTGGTAAAGGTTGAGATGGACACTTGGAAGACAACCCCCTATCGACTTGGATGCCGTCTCTGCCATGCTCAGGGGTGATACACCAATAAGGAAATCTCCTAGACCCCAGACCAAATACATCCCTTGTCCTAATGAAGATAGAGATTGGATGCACATACTAGCAACCATCGACCTCCCATTCTCAGATAAGGAGGAGATGAGTGAATAGGCTGCAAAAACCAAGTGTCTCAAGGAGGGAGCCCGTAGTGCCACCCTGTATGATGGCCAGGAGCTCAAGCAGCCGACCTAGACCTATATCTTCCCATGTTCCTAGCAACAAGCTAAAACTACACAAGACCCTCAAGTATCTAGCAGGCAAGTTGACTGACAATCCTACTGCTAATCTCAAGCCCCTCAAAGACCTTCTGAATACTCCTAAGTGGGGATGGACTAAGGTGCATGACCTGAACTTAATGTACAATTGGGACTTAGTTACCGAACAGCTCAAGGGCGACCCCAAGCCCCAAAAAGGGAGTACTCACAGGATCGAGAGGGGAGTCATGCGGATGGAATGCGATCGTTCCTGGCTGGAGCATGTGGGAGCGATTGATTACGAACAAGCAGGGATAACCCAATCATCGACAACATCCTTGCTTAGGATAGACGCACCCACCGACTACCAGGGGAAGCTTCTTCCTCTAGCAAGGATTGTGAGTTTAATCTTGAATCGGAGGTGAGCACAGAGAGCGACCTGGAGATACCCTAACCCCCTAGGACCAAATGCACCAAGGGGATCTACTAGTCCACCTAAGGCTCTGGCAATTGAAGGAAAAAAGGAGAGAACATGCAAAGAAAGAGGAGGCAAAACAACAGAAGAAACCACAAGACCTACCGAGATGCTTTATGAAGTTTAAGAAGGCTGACAAAGTAGTGGTCTTGTTGGGAGCAAAGGGAAAATGACGGACAAGTGAGGCAATTGAGGGACATGCCAAGGTCAAGGAAGTCAACTTGGTAGAGGAAGGTGAGAAGCCTCGACCAGCGTTTATAGCTGATACCCTAACCAAGGAGGAATAGGCCAATCTCATTACGCTCTTCCAAGAGTATGTGGATGTGTTCTTCTGGTCCTTAAATGAGCTCAAAGGCATGGATCCTAGAGTGGTGATGCTTAACATACCAACGGCCCCTAATGTGGTGCTAGTGAAACAATGACCATACCCTATGAATCCAAAACATGCCCAAGCCATCAAGGAGAAAATTGATAAGTTAATGAGGGCAGGATTCTTCTATGAAATAGAGCACATGGACTGGGTATCACCAATTGTGATAGTCATGAAGAAGAATGGGAAGATACAGGTGTGCATGAATTATAAGAAGGTTAATGCCACGACAAAAAGGGATCATTATCCATTACCATACACAGAGCACATGCTTGAAGGGGTAGTAGGCAAAGAGGCCTACAGCTTTTGGACGGCTTCTCAGGATACAACCAGGTGCAAGTACACCCCGACGATAGGCACAAGACCACATTTCCTATTGAGTGGGGTGTTTTTGCTTACATCATAATTTCCTTTGGGTTAATGAACGCATCTTCAACCTTTCAATGGCTAATGTGCGCCATCTTCAAAGATATTCTTAGATGAGAGCTAGAAGTATTTGTAGATGACCTATGTGTGCATTTTAGTTGGGCAGAACACTTGAAGAAGCTATGAGCAGAGTCTTTGAACTTTGCAGACTTTACAACCTATCATTGAACCCATTGAAATTCCAGTTCTGGGCCAAGTATGGATGCATCTTAAGGCATGTGGTGTCCAAGAATGGCATAGCCACTGACTCTTCGTCAAGGTCATTGTTGACTTGCCACCACCAAAAGACTATAAAGGAGTTTAGTGCTTCTTGGGTCACACAGGATCGGTGCTTTGTGTTGAATTACGCATTGATTGTAAGACCATTGTATAATCTTTTGATCGTATTTGAGTGGACTGATGAGTGCCAATGATCATATGAGGAGTTGAAGAAGGCTCTTATAACTGCACCCATCTTACACACCCCAAACCGGTACATCACCTTCCATGTGCATATAGACGCGTCTAAATGTGCTATTGGAGCTATTATGTGCCAGCCAGGGGAGCATAATTTGGATTACCCCATGATTTTTGCTAGCAGACAACTCATCGACATGGAGATGAACTACTCCACCACAGAAAGGGAAGGGTTGGCCATGGCGTTTACTATAAAGAAGTTTTGACAATACCTCGTGGCCACACCTTTCATCTTCTTTGTAGACCATCAAGCATTGCTCTATCTTGTAAATAAGCCATGTGCTATCGAACGCATTGCTAGATAGCTACTCCTTCTAGAATTTTATTTCTCTGTGGTCATACGCAAGGGCAAGAGTACTACATGGCTGAACACATGTCCCAAATACCTACAGGAGAAGTTGTTGGGCAAGGCATAGCTGACGATTTGCTAGACACTCACCTTTTTAGCTTGTCTAGTAAGAAAGATTTTTTCAAAGCCGATCTAATGCCGTACTAGGTGGATGATATAGTCCAAGTGCTAGAGCATGATCTGCCCGATAGACCTATCGAGAAGGCCAGGCTTCAGCGATTTGTTCTAAGAATCCAACCTTACCAGTTGATGGTCGATCAACTCCATAGGCTAGAGCAAGATGGGTTGCTACGGCGGTGTGTGTGTGTGAGCACGAAATGCATGATGTATTGATCCAAGCGCATGGAGGGATTGTTGGAGGGCACTTCAACGAGGATATGGCAGCCTGTAAGGTGATGCAATCTCAGTTGTCATGGCCCATCCTATTCGGTGATGCTAATAAGTTTGTAAAACATTGCAACGAGTACCAAAGGACTAAAGTCCTTGTCCGAAAGGATAAGATGGAGTTAACCCCTATCATTGCATGGCAACCCTTTGAGAAATGGGGAGTCGACTTCATCGGACCCATCAACCCCACAGCATAGTATTCACAAGCTAGATACATCATAGTAAAAACTGACTATCTTACAAAATGGGCCGAGGCACGAGCCACCAAGAATAATGACGCTAGGACCACGGCAAAGTTCTTATGAGAGCAAGTCATCTCATGATTTGGTTGCCCTATTGAACTCGTAAGAAACCAAGGCATGCACTTCATCAACGAGGTGATTGTCCACATGCTCTCGACCTTCTTAGTCATCCACAGGAAATCCTCACCCTACTACCCTCAAGCTAATGGCCAAGCAGAATCCACGAATAAGATCTTAGTCAGTGTCCTTACGAAGGTGGTTTCTACCTCGCGAAGTGGCTGGGATCAAAAACTCATTGCAGCATTATGAGCTTATCGAACAGCTTATAAAATAGCTGTGGGACAAACGCCCTTTAGGATGACTTATGGGACTAAGGCAATTTTACCATTAGAATTCCTTATCTCCCTAGCCTGAGGATAGCAGTGCAAGAGAGATGGGAGGGGAGGGAAGCTTGGACCAACTGCCTCATGGAATTGGAACAACTCACTGAGACTCGGCTCCTAGCTACCCACATCCTAATTTGTGAGACAGCACGACGAAAGATGTGGTTCGACAAGCATGTCAAACAACACAACTTTGAGCAGGGAGAGCTTGTTCTGCTCTACTCGGTAAAGGACCACAAGCAAAAAATGAAATTTTGAGGGTTGGGACCTTTCCGAGTGTGCACCATTAGTAGGACGGGCAATGTGGAACTTGAAACCCTTGAAGGTGAGGGCATAGGCTTCTTTAATGGCAGTCACATAAAGAAGTACTATCCTCCCACACACCCATTGCATGAGCCCTCTATACTAGAAGCCCCTGTCAATGTCCATGTAGCCACCATCACCGACGGATGTGACGTCATAATTAAAAATTAAAAAAATGAGCAATCACGCACGACACGAGAGGCACGACAGGCATGACAGGCACAAATGGATGGAAAATTTCATAAAACCCAAACCGGGTGCCAAAATGAAATACTGTAAAAAGGAAAACTATGCCGAAAGTTGAGGGAAAGACAACCAAAAAGTGCAAAGGGGTGTTCAGGGACAATTTAGGGCATTCACATGGAAAAAACACAAAAATCTTTGAGGATGAGGATGAAGAGATAGTAGCACCAGCATACCTATGCATCACGACCACCACTTGGCACATCCATACTTTTGATGTCTTGATTGACGAGGGAGCTGACCGTAACATCCTGACTCACACGCATTGGACCCTCATTGTTCAGCCACAATTACAACCCACCAACTCTAAACTTAGCCCATTCGTGGCAGGTCATATGCACTCCTAGGGAAATGCAAGATCGCAGTCTCTATTGAGTCTGAGAGCCTATCCGTCATCTTCTACGTATTACCAAACACAAAGGGTGCAGGTTAAGAATCGTTATTAGGATGCACCTTTAAGAAACAGGCGTAGTGTACTGCAGATTATGATATGCAATGTACACACCTAGCCATTGGCAATGTTTAAATTGTGACAGCTTTCAGCAAGGGCAGCGAAGCTCCACCCAAGCCCGCCATGTCATTGATAGAACTACCTAGGACCAAGCCTAGGGAGGAGGGTCGTGAGCCACCACAACCCACCCAGACTACAAAACCGTCGCCAACTAAGGCCATCCCCAAAGTCCCCGATCCCGCGCTTAAATGGGTGCGCACAACTCACAACTATCATTCAAACACTAAATAACCAATCGGACACTATTGACATAGGCACAGAGTCAAGCCACGGTGGATTCCCAAAGATCTGTTGCAAGCTCAAGGATACTACAAAGGCAACACCTAGGTATGGTTGCCCAAGAAGAAACATGCTAGAAGCATGGTCCAACCATGCCCATCATGTGCCCCCCATCTCCAGGAAGCCATGCTCCTAGAAATGTAGTGAACACCCAGAAAATCCGAGTGGCCAAGGCTACAAAACCCGTGATGGCTATGGTAAAAAAACCCCAACCAACCTATTGAACCACACAGATGCGTGACACCTCAGAATCATCTAAGGTTGGAGAGCTTGGCACCCTAGTGGCTACACATGAGGTGGGAAAAGCACCATCGGTGCCCCTAACGCCACCCTCAATACCCCAAAGTAGCACTGGTCCCACCGACTAGGTTAAGGAACTACCTGTAGACGCACCACTATCACATCATTCCCCCCTTGAAATGTTAGGGTCTAGCTTCCTTCCACCTCAACCACCAGCAGGCCTTAGGCCTTCCTACGAGCGATGTTCATTTCTATCAATTGCCAAGGACCTGGCTGAGAATACAGGAGATGACTTGGTAACTTGCATCAAGCTCTTGGATACCACCTTCACCACATTCTCTAGGAACTCGACTTTGTGGGTCCTATTACTCTGTCATCCACTATTCAAAAGCGATATATTATCGTGGTGACTGACTACTTTACAAAGTGGTCACAAGCACGAGTGACGAGGAAGGATGATGCAAAAGAGACCACGAATTTCCTATTAGAGTAGATTATATGCCGATTTGGTCTGCCAAAAGAATTAGTATCAGACCCTGGAACTCATTTCCTAAACAAGGTGATTGAAATCTTAACTAAAGCATGGGAAATTAAGCATAACAAGACGACTCCTTATAACCCACATACAAACATGCAAGTTGAAAGTACTAATAAGCAACTTGTGGGTATTTTATCAAAAATAGTGTTTGAGAAGAAACACGACTCGGATAAAAAATTGTATGTGGTGGTGTGAGCGTATAACACAACATTTAAACGGTCCACTGGCCACACCCCATTCAAATTAGTTTATGGGGAGGAGTGTGTCCTACCCTTAGAGATTGAGTTGTTGACCATAAGGTTCGTAATAAATCATTCTTTGGGTGATGAGGATATCCTCTTCGAGTATTTTACGACTCTGACCCACTTGGATGAGCTCAAATTGCAGAGCTTGTTGCACTAGGAAGTGGCTAAGCATCAGATGAAGTAGATCCATGATTTAAAAGCAAAGAAGCATATCTTTAAGAAGGGGTAGTTAGTTCTTTATTATGATGCATGGAGAGAACTGTTTCTAGGAAACTTGAGCCCAAATGGGATGGTCCCTAAAAGATTGTAAGAATGAATCCACGCCATTATTGGCTGATCTTGAGGGAGTAGAGTTTAAAAAAAGGTTAATCTTAATAAGATTAAACCTTATTATCTCTAAATGTACTAACAAAATAAATGTCTTGTAGGTCAATATTGGGTTGGTCAAGAACCTGCAAGAGATGAAAGTGGTTGATGGGGCGACTGATTCCTTATTTGGAACACTCATACTTGGAGCAGAGATATCATTAGGGGAAGCTTATCTGGTGGAGTAAAGGATATAAAGTGTTTGAGCAAGAGGACGAACCATTCATTTGGGAAATCAAAGTCTTCTATCATCACTGCTTATGAATTTTGACAAGCATCCCTATTATATTCAATGAAGAGGGTGTGATTCATTCCTTATCCTGCACTTGGGAAGAATATGAATTTATAAAACAGTAACATCCCCTAAAGCCTCAAAGGAGTTGATCGATAATGGTGAAATCTCAAAAGAGCATGCATTCATCAGACATCCTACCGCAAGCCCCAAAGACCTGCGTCAACCGTTGAGATTGAGGAACTTACTCACCTTGCTGACTCTAACTCCTTGTTCCTACAAAAATGGGGTAACCTACATCTCCAATGGGAGAAACGGGGCTACCAAATAATGACTTATGTTAAGCAGTGACGTGCCATCGAAACAACAAAGTATGACCCAACTTAGGTAGCACCAACCTTGTTTAGGGTCTTGGCCACAACTCGATCCAAACACCTAGACAAATAGGTCTTGGCCCATCCTTACATTGATTGTATCCTTACAGAAGAAGAGCTACATGTGGCTAGCCGCATCAACTCGGGTGACTTTCTAATCGATGTCCTAGCTTACATTACCCAAGTATGCATTAGCCCTTGTAATATCGATGCTCATGCCTAGTTGGAATACAACCCTGATTTCTATAATTGGATGATGCCCAAGTAAATAGAACCCTACGGTGCTCAAATTTCTTGCCTGTCCCATGCCCAATCCTAGGAAGGATTCTTCTCATTCCCAAGGGGGGAGGGGGTGAAGGTGAAGAAAGGTGAAATCAAGGAAAAGTGTAATAAGATCTTGGAAATGAATAGAACTGTTCAAGGGGAAATTCTTTTTTTTTTTCTTAAAGCATGTTCTTCTTGCCATAAAAGCATGATCAATTCATGTTTATTTTCTAGCAAGAGAATGTCTTGGGAATACTAATGGTGAACCATGATATATGACAGGAACCTAAAATGGCAGGGCAAGATAAAGGCAGCAAGCTTCCGTTCAAGGAGGAAGAGCAAGCTAAGTATGGCTTGATGGTAGAAACGAGGGGCTACAGCTAGTTCACATTCAACACGCCGTGAACCTAGAGGACGTCATCATGGAAGAGCCACCCATAAAACAACTTGTGGACCAATGCAGCCTGTAAATGTACGTAGAAAAGGTTGGGCAGGTGGTCAGCTACGAAAAATGAACAGATTTTCTGAGGAGCTTCAATGCCGAAAGGAATTGTGGGATGGTGACAATCAAGAAAGGGGAAGAAGCCCACCAAGTAGAGGTGGAATTGAGCCTTGAGGTGGTGGAGAAGGCCCTATGCTTAACTAGCAGGACCAAGTGACGCCCAAAGAGGGACGTGTACAACATGCTAGGGATGAACAAGGCTATCACACACACACACCATGAACAGGTTTAGTCAAGCGAAAGGATTATAAGTGATAAGGAAGAGCAGGAGATGTAGTCTGGCCAAGGAGAGTCGAAGGCACAGACGAAGGAAACCCCATCAAAGCTACAGAAGGAGAAAAAAGAAACGATGACAAGGGAGGAATGGGCCGAGTTGAGGAAGGCCCAAAAAGAGTTCAAGAGGGCCGAAGATGAGAAAAAGAGAAGAGCCAAGAGAGAGGCAGAAGAGCTAAAAAGAAAGGAAGATGAAGACATGGTGGAGGCCATGCACAGGTCTATAGAGGAGGCCTACGGTTCCAGAGGAATGGCCACCTTGAGCCCATGGCACAAAGGCAAACCAAGCGGCAGCGCTGAAGTAGCCCCAGTCATTGTGGGAAAGGGCAAGGCCATGTTGCACCCCCTCCCTTCAACTCTCACGCCTCAAACCGCTACCTCCACCTCCACCACAAGGAGCTAGCGTCTACCATGACACCACTCAGTTCATGTCCATGATGCAGTTCCTGGTCACAAAGGCACAAGAGATGGCGCCATGGGCAAGAGACAAAAGGTTGTCTGCGGTAGACACCGAGTCCAAGCAGGACCCAAAGCTGCAAAAGTTGGAAGCATCCACCACAACAATACCAATGATGCCCCCAGCTACGGACTATGATGCCTATGTGGCTGAAACTAAAGAGGGCCAAGGAAGAGAAGAAGGCCGCTGTTGTGGAGCTAGAGGCCGAAAGAGAGGTTGCCGTAGCCCTACGACTAGAGATGACATGACAAGCCTCTGAGCATCAAAAAGAAATTTGATGCTTGAAAGAGCAACTCAGTGCCCAAGAAAAGAAGGCTCAAGAAAATGAAGATTGCCTAAGGCAAAGACTAGAGGATGAAGCCCAAGACTTGGTGGCAAAGTAGTGTGACCACAAGTGGCTCATCCAGCAATATGCTGAGCTTCAACAGCGAATGGCACGGGTGGAAGCAATGCATGCAAAACTCTAGGGAAGCCCGCAAGAAGGAGACCATGCACCAAAAGTGTTAGAATATCAAGCTCTCGCTACTCTTCAATCAGTATATCTTTATGTGTGTGACCGACATTAGGTAGATACAGTTGTACATGTGTGTGACTTTCAATAAGTCGGTGTAATCAGTGACTTAACTATAGTTATTCTTGGTTAGTCATACCTATGTGTGTAAGTCTCTTTCAGTTAGTATGATGGAAGAATAATGGAAGAAGAACAACAATGAGCTTAGAATCATCTTCCGCTCCACTATGTCTCTCTCCCTCTCTTCCAATAGGGTATCAGAGCTTGAACGTCTCAAGCTTGAAGGCTTGGCAGTGGCCATTTGACATCGAGACATCAGATTTGAAGAAAACATCATCAAAGGAGACTGTGCCTGCATCCCGTTTTTTTGCAAAAGCTATATCTTGCTACAAAAATGGTTTTTGGAGAAACGGCCTGCAATTCCTAACCATTTTGACGTGGTCTACAACTTTGTAGAAGAATTTTTTTTTAAATTCACAGATTTTGAGATATTCAGCACAGACATGTGTTGACTGGTTGTTTATTGCAATAAACAACAGGTGATTCCAGGGCACTGGTGGCTTTCATCCTAACAATATTTATGCCCTTATTATCATGCATTTGGGCATGATATTGGAGTGTTAAATGCTTAGTTTTGGAGCTTATTTGCAGGCTGGAAACAGTGAACTAGTTGTTGTCTTGAATTTGAAGACAATATACCTACAGGGTTGAAGTATCTATGATGCTTATTTACTGCTGGAAAATGCTTGGATCATACCACTTGAGTGATAGATGCTTTTTGGGATATTGTGAGTGTTGAAAGTCCAAATTTTGGACTAATTTGTTGCTGGTTATACCAAGGTATTGACTGGTTATTGTCTGCAGGAAGGATACCTATCATCTTCACTTGGCATACATGCAATACATCTTGACCGATTGGACATATATCAACTCTTGCATAGAGTGGCAACTAAATGAGATGTTTTGGGGTTGTTTTTAGGTCTGAATACTCTTGTTTTAACAAAGAAAATACTACTAGTTATAGAAGTGGACTGGCTGTATTTGGTACTGCTACTTGCATACATTACAAACATTGATACTTGTATGGATATAGCTTATTGCTAGGATGTTTTGCCACTACCATAGAATGTTTTGAACTAATTTGAGCTTGGTTTATGCTTAGTTGACTGTGTTTTTTCATTGTTGGAATACAGTTTATAGTAAGTAGGTTGTTAGGAAAACTGTCCTGAATTGGAAGAAAGTGTCCTAAATAGTAGAAAATTGGTCCTAAATTGTAGGAAAAGGAGTCAGGTACTTACATGTTGTATACATCACTGAATACCTAAGCTGCAACTATGGAAAATGCTCAAAGCACTAGTAATATAACTCAAATTGTGGGAGAAAAGCTGGACAACAAAAATTTTGCTTTATGGAAGTTCCGTATGAAGAATTTTTTGGTTGACAGAGGTTATTGGGACTTATGTACAGGTGATGAGGCCTGAAATGCATGAAAGAAATCCGACAAATGATCAAAAAAGGCCTCATAAGCTATGGACTGAGAGAGCATGCAATGTGTTACATTGGTTTTCCTTATGTATATTAGATGTTATGGTTATACAGATTACTGGATGCGGTTCCCCAAAGGATGCATGGGACATACTCATGAAGAATAATGGAAATGTAACACATGCAAGAAAGATTTAGCTAAAGCAATAGTTCAATAACATGTCTAGGAATGGCAGAAGCATTCAGGCCTACACTACAGAGATCAAGAACATAGTGGATCAGCTTGCCACCATTGGATCTTCAAAGTCTGAGGATGATATGATTGCAATGACATTGAATGGACTTGACAAAGAGTATAAAGCATTTGATACGTCTATTTCTGTGAGAGCTGAATCCCCTGATTGGGATGAGCTAATTGCTTTGCTCCTGCTTGAGGAAGTTAAGCTTGGGCTGAATACAAGATTTAGTATGTCTCAAAGCAAAGACATTGTTCTTTACTCTAGCTAGCGTGGTAGAGGTGGCAAAGGGCATGGCTCTTTTTGAGGTCCAGGAGACACCCGAAATGCTTATGGACAGCATCAGCAAAATGCTGGCATGGCACAAATACACAAGGCCACCGTGGATTTGGTGGCTTTAGAGGCAGGGGGAGATCACCCCATGGTAGAGGTGGTGGATCTGGTTCATGGCAGTCAAATGATCAATCAAACATAGATAAGGACTATCATTACTACGGCAGATATGGACACATTGCAAAGGATTGTTACAAGAAGCAAGGAAATATGAAGGCAAAGGGCAAACAGCATGTGCACTATGCATCTTCTAGCGGTGCTCATGATGATCAAGTTAATAGATTTTTTGCCATGCAGCATGTGTCTAAGAATGCATCTAGGTAGAACAAAGATGAGCGATGGTACATTGATTCAAGGGCTTCAACAAATCAGGCATCATATGAGATTTGAGTCTTAAAAAAACCATTGGAGCATTCATGGATTGAGAACCATGCATTTTGGTTTTTCTACTCTATGGTTGTGATTGACGTTTATGGGCCTTAGTTTTTGGAGCATGAGTTTGAGGGTCATACATGCCATTTGAGAGTTTAGGCAGCCACACTAAGGTGTTACCTTCATAGTAATCTTGTGCTCGTAATAAGGCTTTTGAGACCCACTGCAGCCTAGTCACCTATGAATCATAGGATTGCCAACTCCTTTGTTTAGGTCTAGAGTGTGTGGCATGGAAACTATGAGTTCCAAATGATTGGCGTCATAAAGCTACCATGAGCTTGTTGTCCCAGTCAATATGCAAAGTACAGACTACCTTTGTTAGGACATTCACCAAGATCTTGTTCATGGTTTCAGCTTGAGCATTGGCCTAAGGGTAATATGGTAAGGACTCCCTATGGATTATTAAGAAGGTGGATAACAAGTGAACAATCACCTCATTTATGAAGTTTGTGCCTTAGTCCCACTGACCAACTCTATGGGAAAACTGAACCGTGAGATTACTTACTCCCAAAGGAACTTGGCCATGGTCCTAGCATCATTTCTATGAGTTTCTTGAGCTTTTACCTACTTGGTGAGATAGTCTATGGTAACAATGATGTACTTGGCTTGTGAGTTTTTCCATAGGGATAATTGGATCAATGAAGTCAATTTCCCATTTCTTAAATGGTTGGCATCCAATTACCAGGGTCAACTCTATTTTTTTCCTTACGAATAGGGACTTTGGTCCATTGGCGCTCATCATAGTGCTTCACAAACTTAGCTGCATCATGGAATAGCATTGGCCATCACAATTGAGACTGGAGCATCTTATGTGCTATGGTGTCTCCATTGAAATGTCCTCAATCAATCCTACCATGTGCTTTCATGAGTACGTTGTGTATCTCATGTTCGCAGACACATCTCTTGAAGAGTCCATCTTATCCTAATCGATACAATTGACTAGCAATCAACTAATAGGATTGTATCTTTAAGGTCATTCTCCTTAACCTAGATTTTTCTGTGGGTCATATAGGCAAGACATTCTCTAGGATGTGGACTATGTCATCTGCCTAGTAATGTGTAAGGCCTACTTCTAAACAAATCTCCTTTGCAAGACATTTTAAAGAGATGTGCATCTAGTAGGTCATCAATGTCTTGTCTAGCCACTTCACTTGTGGGTATGTGGGACATGTGATTTGCCATATAGTGCCGTTTGCCTTTGCGTATGACCATAGAGAAGTTGAATTCCAAAATCTAAAGTAACCATTGAGCAATGCATCATGTTGCACATGGTTTGTTCACAAGATAAAGCCATACTTGATGTTCCACAAAGAAGGTAAAGGGTATCACTAGAAGATATTGTCTAGATTTCTTGAAGGCAAACACCATGGCTAACCCTTCCCTCTCTATTGTGGAATAGTTCATTTCCATATCAGTGAGTTATTTGCTAGCAAAGCTCACTAGATAGTTGAGGTTATGCTCACCAGGTTGGCACAATACTATCTACATTTCAAATTTTGATGCATCAATGTGGACATGGAAGGTAATGAACAATTCTCAAACTCTTCAAATAGGGACTAAAGTTAGATCCAAATCTACAATCACCTTGACTTTTGAGGAATCTATGTCTATCCCATTCCTCAACACAATGTGCTCTAAAATGCACCCATGCTTCACCCAAAACTAGCACTTTAAGGGGTTCAGTGAGAGACCATATTGCCGACATAGTTCAAAGACTATTCACAGCTTTTCTAAGTGCTCTTCCCAATTGGTGTGGATGCAAGTGATGGGACCCGAAATGGGCCCACACTGGCTATGGCACTAGCCGGACCTCATGCTCATAACAAACAAACACACTCTCACAGCCTCACGAACCAGGAGCATCAATCTAATGCTAAAGGACAAACTGCCCTAAAGCCTAATCTATGTGTTTATAGTTCTATAGTTTTGTAGTCCAACGTTTCCTTTTCTATAAACTCCCCAGAGGGAGAACCCATACACATTGGCCATAAATACCATGATAATCACATACATGGGAGGCAACCTCTCGGTGAAAACACCGCAGCCCCACTGCAGCTCTCCTACATCGTAGGGATTAGCCCCTTGATACGCTGCTCAACATATAAAACAAACAAACAAACTCCACTCTTCATTTCGAAAGTACTCCAAGAGATACCATGTGTCCTCACCAAATAATCCCCCAAAAACCGAACGTCTATCCTACGGCTTAGGATGCCTTTCCACACTCAACGTGGGTCATTATCATTGAAAACAGGTGCTATGCATCCAGGTTTTTTTATTCCGATACCATGGTTTCATGCACATGCAATGCACATGCAAAGGTGAATGATCCTAAAGTTCTCAAACATCATTTTCAAATCAGCAATGTGCTTTGTGCACAACCAGGCTTTCAATGCTTATTCACTAACGCACTGCAGCGATGAAAGGATAGCACCGAGATAACACTCCTGCTACTATCCTCTTAATTAACATACACGGACTCTATGTCATGATGTGCATCAGAAAATCAGCAACAATCAGCACGCAAATCACACCATTCAAACCTCCAACCCCCTACATTTAGGTATTGCTTTCGTTGCGTAGGTGTGGAGGTTCATTTTGTCATGTTTTGATGTATAAAAAGCAATAAATCACAAACTTTGACAAAGAGATAGGTAAAACTGAGGCTAAACCTCATGCTTTACCACTATCACACATCCACAAACAATCCTTATATTTTTTCTTATTTTTCCAAGATGTATTTTTATTTTTTCTCTTATTTTCTCCATTTTCTTGATTTATTATAAAATATACTATTTTTTGGTTTTTATTATTCCAATCACTTCAGCATACTAACATTCAATTTATCTTCCACATTCCCCCCATGGGAACATCTTTCCCCCCCGAAACGGAAAAACTACCATTTTACCACTTAAAAACCGCATTTTGGGTTTACGGGAATTAAATAAAGCATGTAAATCATTGTAAAACCAAGATTTTCTTATACACAGCAATTACTCATAATGCAACCAGCCCACAAACAAATTTTCATCCAATAAGAACATAATTATCATCATAAATAATAAAAAATCCTTCACTTTCTTCATAAAAATGGTCATACCATGTTTTTACATAACCCAAGATGCCTTGAATGAATGCATAACCAACAAACGAAGCCTCCATTGCTCTCAATCCAATGCTGTACTTCAATCTTCAGCATCTCCATCAATTTCCATCACCATTTCTTTCATTCTCCTTCCCCGGTTCCTTCATCAAGATGGCACACATGAACAGCCCCATAGAGAAGAGAGAGAGGGAGGAGAGAGAAAGACTAGAATCTATTCTCTTCATCCACACAACCATTCCTCGCGCGAAGGGCGGTGATATAGCCACAAAGAGGTAGAAGCTCAGCACCATTGTCCATTGCATAGCTTCTTCACAGCCAGGAAATCATCCTCCATGAGGATGAAGCGCAAATTTTGGTGCCATCTGCAAACGTCTTCTTCCCACGATTTGCTCCACGTTTTCTTCTTCATGTTGCATAAAATTTTAGGGGGGGGTCAAGCCTCCAAAGGGCACCCCCCTTTGGTCCTCTTAATGTCCACCTCTTCGTATCTTGCCCAATTTGTGGCCACTTTCTCGTCCGAACTCCAATTCAAGCTCTGAAAAATCCTGGGTGTCCGGCTTGACATCCCGCACTGTTGACTGGCAGCTCCTGACATCCCGCATTGCAGTCGAAAAAATTATCAAAAATCTACAAGTGTCGCTCGGGCGCCTTCTAAAAGCCATCTTTCACTGGGTGCTTAAAATCATCCTAGCTGCAACCGCCGCCTTCGATGTTAAATATTTTTTCCCTAAATTCCAAAATTTTTGGCAAATTTTAGGCACATCCCGAGCTCAACACTCCGCTCTCATTGGCGATCACGGGATAGGGCAACTCAGCCCATACAATCCCACAACAAATCTGCACAAAACAACCAAAAGAAGCATCAAACTGATACAAAATAGATACATATTAAAATACAGCACAATGCTCACCCTACCCCCTGACAAAACCAAGGTATGAAATCCACAAGGAGTAGGCCTAGCATAATCTAATAGAAGGTCCGAAGATAGTCACTAACCAACTACTCCAACACGGCCAAACTAAAATGAACTATCAAAAAAGTTGCCCTAAGTGGTGGTGAACTACCTATCTAACTAAGGACAACACAACCAGGAGCTCCTACTAGGTGAGGACTCATGTAGCCTAATCAAGAAATATTTTCTGTTTAGCACATTTCTTCTTTTAGGTTTTTATTTTCCCATACTCGGGCATGTAAAAGGAGGGAGCTGAGCGTAGTGACCCAAGGAGAGCAGGGCATCGGCCTCAGGTCCTGTCTCGGTACCCAAGAACCTACCAAGCCCTCGCAAGGCGACACTTTATCCTTTTCTGACGCTCACTTTTATTTTCGCTCCAACCTTCCTTACTTTCTTCTTTTCCAGCAAGACGCCACCCCTAGAAAGACAAGGCATCTGCTTATAAATTTTCCTTCCTTTTCTTTTCTATTTTTATAGGGGTTAGAACCCCTTTTTACACAACTTTGTATATTTTTATTTTCTTTGAGATATTCAGGGTTTCTTCCTCTCTATCATCATCACTTTTCTTCGGCAGGCTTCTCTAACTACCTCACAACTAACAAGAACTCCTAGAATGGCTACCTAGCAAGCTAACAGAACAGGGTCACTAGAACTACCTTCTAAAATAGGTCTTTCAATGCCTGGCAATGTCTTTGCAGGAGGCAATGACTACTCAGACCTCCCTCAGACATACCTAACCTAAACCTGGGACTTCATGCCTTGGACGCCAGTCCCCAACAAGAAAAGAAAACCCCCCTATAAGTACACAAACACATATAGCATAAAAACACGGTACTCATAAAGGAGAGATATCACCTGGACAGGGCCACGAGAAGCTTCCGCGCGACAAAGGCTCCTTCTAAGCTCTTCTTTGAACCTGTCTAGCACAGGACTAAAACAAGAAACCATTAACTGCACCCGCACTAAACAGACAACTGGCCCTCTTGGCCTAACGAAATAAATCACTTCACTACAAAAACTAATCGGCCCTCTTGGCCTAATGAAATAAAACAGAATAGCACCTACACATCCCTCCCTGAAATAGTACACATATACAATAATATGCTCCTTTTCAAGGAGGAAAAATAGGACTCACAACCCTAAACTAAATGCATAAGGTTATGACCCATCCCTCCTGCATATATAGCAAGAGGCATATGCGTAACATGTTGTCTAATCAACCTATGGGTCCAAGATAACAACGGTAGATTGGTCTCGGCTACTCTTTGCATCACCCATATCAACCATCGCCTACCATATATTGCATGCCCTGATAACATTCCCCACAAGCGACCGGGTCCTGTCTCATTATTGATAACAATATCCAAACTAGGACCACAATTGAAGAAAATGTCTTCTTCATAAGCAAGATTTGCCAATGAATCCGCAAATTGATTCCAGTAACGTGGAATCAACTGAAAAGACACTCTCTCAAACTTCTCAAGTAGGGTCATCGCAGTTCGATGATATATACAAAGGATGGGATTCCGCACTGCGTATGTTCCATCTAGTTGATTCAAGATCAACTAGGAATCCCCTTTTACTAACAACCGCCAAATACCACCTTGTTTGGCAATATGCAATCCCATAATCAAGGCTTTATACTCTGCCATATTGTTAGTGAATCCTACCCCGAGATAAGCAGCTAACTTCATCGTAACTCTATGTCGAGGATCTCAGATTACTACTCCAACACTCCCTTTTTTATTAGGGCCCCTGGACGCTCCGTCAAAATATAATGTGTACGTCCACAATGGGTTTACACAGCCTGCCATCATGAACTCCTCTACTCGTAATTATGATAGTCAACATTTAACATGTTGAGAGGATGAACTGATGGCTCCATCCCACCTTCTTCATTGAACTCAACAGGGATACTTGTCAACAGTCGTAAGCAGTGATGGCAAAAGACTTTGATCTCCCACACAAAGGTTCTGTCTTCCTGCTCAATCACATTGTATCCTTTGCTCCACCAGATAAGTTTCCCCTGATGGTATCTCTGCTCCAGATATGGGTGCTCCAAATAAGGAATCAACCGCCCCATCAACCAGCTTTAAGCTCTTTTGCAGGTCTCAAATCAGCCCCAGCATGGACCTGCAATGCATTTTTTCTATATTAGCATACTTAGAAATAATAAGGTTTAATCTTATTAAGATTAATCTTATTTTTAAATTCTACTCCCTGCAGATCAGCTAATAGAGCCGTAGATCTATTTTTCCCTATCCTGACAATCTTGTAGGGGCCATCCCATCTAGGTTCAAGCTTTCCTGGAAACAGCTCCCTAGGCGCATCATAATACAAAACTAATTGCCCTTTTTTTAAAGGTATACTTCTTTGCTTTAAGGTCGTGCAACTACTTCATCCAATGTTTAGCTATCTCTTGGTGTAATAAGCTCTGCAACTTCAATTCATCCAGGTGGGCTATGGTCGTGAAACGTTCAAAGAGTGAATCCTCATCTCCCAAAGAGTGGTTAATTGCAAACCGTATGGTTGGCAACTCGATTTCGAGGGGTAACACACACTCTTCCCCAAAACTAATTTAAATGGAGTATGGCCAGTAGCTTGCTTGAATGTTGTATTGTATGCCCATACTGCCACATACAACTTCCTGTCCCAATCTTGTTTCTTCTCCAAGACTATTTTAGACAAGATACCCACAAGCTAATTGTTAGTACTTTCGACTTGCCCGTTTGCTTGCGGATTATAGGGGGTCGTTTTGTTGTGCTTGATTTGCCAAGCTTCAGTCAAGCTTTTGATCACTTTATTCAAAAAATGGGTTCCACGGTCCGACACTAGTTCCTTCGGTGGACCGAAACGGTAGATAATTTGCTCTAAAAGGAAACTTGCAGTCTCTTTTGCATTGTCCTGCCTCATCACTCGAGCTTCTGACCATTTTGTAAAATAATCAGTTGCTACTATAATGTACCTCTTCTGAGTAGTAGACGATGGGGTGATAGGACCCACAAAGTCAATGCTCCACTTCTCAAATGGAAGGATAGACATGATAGGCGTAAGTGGGCGTTTTCTATTCTCTCTGATGTCATGTCTTTGACAGGTATCACAACTCTTAACATACTCAAAGGAATCTTGGAAGATTGATGGTCACCAATATCTAGCTCTTAAAGCTTTCTGTGCCATCAACCGTCCAGTGAAGTGCCCTCCACACGTAGAGTCATGGCACTCTTCCAGGATGAAAGGAACCTCGTCAGGTATCACACATTGGCAATAGATATCATCAACACCCTGCCGATATAGTGTCCCTGCAATCAAGGAAAACTTCAAAGCCTGTTGTCTGATTTTTCCCTTTTCTGATTTTGACAAACCAGCTCCAGTCTCTCCTATTGAGATAGATAATACGTGATAGCAGCATACCAAGATGGGATAGAAGATATATCAATTTTAAACATTTCTTCAATGTCACTTCCTTCAACCAAAGTCTCTTTCGGCTCCTCGAAATCCACAAGGCATTCCACAATCCCCTGCAACCTCGGTGCCTTACTCTTAATCTCATAATCGAACTCCTGCAAAGTGATTAACCACTTTGCCAAACGATCAGGCGGCTGCAGCTTATTCATAAGCAATCTCAGCCATTCCGCCTTCGTATAGAAAACTACCTTCTCGTAGAGGATGTAGTGCCTGAATTTTTTAGTCGCAAAGACCATCGCAAGGCACAACTTCTCCATGTAGGTGTAGTTAATTTCTGATATGCCCAATTTTTTACTAGCAAAAGCTATCGGATGATACCACTTTTCCTCCCAGATTTGGGCTAAACAGTAGCTGATACTATGCATGGTGGCTCTGAAAATATGTAAAATACCTCACCTCTTTTAGGTGCATTTAAAACTGGCACTTTTACTAGCTCATGTTTCACATCCTTGAAAGCTACCTTACAAGGGTCGCTCCATACAAATAGATAGCTAAAGGATAATAAGTTCGTTAATGGCAACGCCCTTTCTGCCAAGGCATTTATAAACCTCTGATAGTACCCTATCGATGATAGAAAGTTATGTACCTCTTTCGGAGTGCGTGGTGGACTCATAGCGACTATAACCTTGATCTTTTCAAGGTCAGTTGTTGCGATCCCTACTGAACTGACCACATGGCCTAGCAATAGCCCATAAGGCACTCCAAAGACACACTTCCGTGGGTTAAGAGTGATACAAAATTGTTTGCAGCGCTCAAAGCATTTTCTTAAGATAATCAACATCCTTTCCCTTACAGTGGCTGCCCCTAGGTCATCGATAAATACTTTCAACTCATCTAGGGAGATGTCACCAAAGGTCTTGTCTGTTGTTCGTTGCCATGATCCAGGTGCATTGCACAAACCAAAGGCCATCACATGGTACGCAAAAGTACCAAAGACAGTAATGAAAGTTGTTTTCAACTTGTCCTCTTCTGCAATTTCCATCTGGTTATAACCCGCAAAGCAATCCATAAACGAATATATTTCCCTACCCGCTAATTGATCCAAAATCTAGTCAATAAATGGCAACGGGTAGTAATCCTTAACCGTCTTCTTATTCAGCTCTCTAAAATCTACACATAATCGGATCTGGTTGTTTTTCTTCTTCTTGATAACAACTGGTGAACACCATTCTGTGTGCTATACAGGGAAGATTAAACCGGCTCTCCGTAACTTCTGTAACTCCTCAAATAGACCATCCCTCAATTCGAAAGACATACGCCTTACTTTCTGACGCACAGGGCGACTGCCTTCTTTTACATGAATAGTATGAACAGCCAAGCTGGGAGGAATGCCTCTCAGCTCGTCATAACTCCAAGCAAAGATATCACGGAATTTCTGAATCAAGGACACATAGTCCTCACTTTTTGCTGAATTGAGCATGGAACCTAATTTAATTGGCCACGAATCATTCGGCATGCCAAGGTCCAACTCAATCACATCTACATCTCTTATCCTATCTTGCGGCTCTATCGGCTCATTTAGAGTTATCTGATAAATATCTTCTGTAGTGGACCCCTCTTTAGATTCATTGCTGGATGATGTCTCACTACCAGATGGATCATCTGTTGTTTCTAATTTAGTAGAGGATAAAGGAGCTCTCTCACTCTGACGAGACTCAGGGTAAGCATCGACTATTACTCGATTAGCACCTCTACCTAGAACCACTCGACCGGCGGGTATATCGACTTGATAGTCTATTCATAGGATCCAAGGCCTACCTAGCAAGACTCGATAACTAGGGCGTCTTGCAAATCTTATCACCCTAAAGTCCAATAAACATTCTACACTTGCCACTGTAACATGGACTTTAGTAACGCAACCTTCTGGTTGCCTTAGACTATCATCAGTCATTCTAAGAAGGGTGGAGCTATCTTTTTGGATGCCTAGACCCAACCTCTCCATCAACTCTGAACTCATGATATTGACGGAGGACCCAGTGTCTACAATAGCATGATCTACTAATATTCCATCCACGTATGTTGGAACCCTAGGGCAATTCTTTTCAACATGATCAAACCAATATTCCCCTACTCATGATATGCCCAAAGGTTCTACAATATACCCAATACACAGGATCTTCTTGAATTCCTTGCGTACTCCTGGAGATAATTTAATCAACTGTAAGAGGTTTACATCTGGTTTGACTTCGCAAAGAGAACTTGCTAAATCAAAATCATGATAGGTAGCCAAAGCTCGCTTTTCTCACCGAACCATTCTCTCTTTTGGTCTCGAGACCAGCTTTGGTGCTTCTTTTTTAACTCTTGCCTTCTTTCTTGGTACTTCCTCATCCTTCTTAGGATCGACTTTTTTTTCAACATGCATTAGAGGTCCACCTTCCACGCCGAGATTCAGGACTTGCATCCCCTTATCCCCTTGCTTAGGGTTTCCCTCAACCGGTTTTGTATTATCTTTATCAACCTCTTTAGCCTTTTGGCCTCTTGTCACGGCTCGTAGGTTAGAGGTTTCAGCGCCATTGACGCGTACAGCCTCGATAAGGCTGACTCCATTGCCTTGTGGCAACTCTTCTATAGAGATCTTTCCCCTTTGCAATATTTGTCTTGGTCCATCATTTTCCTGGAGATTACTACCTTGCGCTCTATGATTAATTGGACCTGGTTGTTTACTTCCTTGTTGGAGAGAACTAATCTTACTCCAACAGGTAGCGGCTAAATGGCCCGACTTTCCACAAATATCACATTTGACATTTGGACAATTTCTAGGGAAATGTTGTCCGCCACACCGCTTACAACTGAATCTTGAGGGGCCACTCTCTTCAGGGCGTCGACTCCCTATCAGATTTTGTTGCTTCTTTAGGAAATTGACATCAACAGCTATTTGCCGATATTGTTCAGAAATCATGTCGATGTAATGCTTCATCATATCCTTAACTTCGCCAAGGACATTAGAGGCACTCGACTCATAGCCTTGATCATCTATTCATCGTTCCATTGGCCTAACAATTTGATTGGGCATTGGTTGTTGACTCACAGGAACAACATTAGGGTTCGAAACTTGGCCTCCAACATTTGGTGGAGCCAATTGACTAGCCATAGGCATAGTCACACTGGGAGGAGCTGGCAGTAAAGGTACATTTTGAACCATGCTTCCTCTCCCATTAGGGTTATTCATAGGCATCCGTTGACTTCCATTTATCGATGGTAGATTGCCTCCAAGTACTAAACATGCATTAAGATTTATTCGAGAGGAGTAGGCCATTTGTAATTGTGACTCTACTCCTTCTGCCCACGTAATGGCGGTGTCTATATCAGCCAAAGCCACACTGCTCAATTGTACCTGAATATTGAAATCCAATCCATTATAAAGAGAGACAACTACCCGTTACCATACACTGAGCACATGCTAGAGAGAGTATCAAGAAAGGAAGCCTATAGTTCTTTAGATGGCTTCTCAGGCTATAACCAAGTGCAAGTCCACCCAGAGGACATGCACAAGATGGCATTTGCCACCAAATGGGGGGTATTTGCATAGTCATGCCATTTTCGGAGACTGACCAATGCCCCTACTACCTTCTAGCGTCTCATGTATGCCATCTTTAAGGACATGCTCAAAAAATGATTGGAAGTATTCATTGATGACTCGTGCTGAGAGCGGAGTGTTGAGCCCGGGATATGCCTAAAATTTTCCAAAAAATCTGGAATTTAGGGAAAAAAAATTTAACATCGAAGGCGGCGGCTGCAGCTAAGACGATTTTAAGCACCAAGTGAAAGATGACTTTTAAAAGACGCCCAAGCGACACTTGTGGATTTTTGATAATTTTTCCAACTCTAGTGTGGGATGTCAGGAGCTACCAGTCAGTGCGAGATGTCAAGTCGGACGCCCAGGATTTTTCAGAGCTCGAATTGGAGTCCGAACGAGAAAGTGGCCACAAATTGGGCAAGATACGAAGAGGTGGACATTAAGAGGACCAAAGGGGGGGTGCCCTTTGGAGGCTTGACCCCCCCCTAAAATTTTATGCAACATGAAGAAGAAAACGTGGAGCAAATCGTGGGAAGAAGACGTCTACAGATGGCGCCGAAATTTGTGCTTCATCCTCATGGAGGATGATTTCCTGGCTGTGAAGAAGCTATGTAATGGACAATGGGGCTGAACTTCTCCCTCTTTACTAGTTATATTGCCACCCTTCATGTGAGGAATGGCTGTGTGGATGAAGAGAGCAGTTTCTAGTATTTCTCTCTCCTCCCTCTCTCTCTTCTTTATGGGGTTGTTCATGTGTGCCATCTTGATGAAGGAACCGGGGAAGGAGAATGAAGGAAATGGTGATGGAAATTGATGGAGATGCTGAAGATTGAAGTATAACATTGTATTGAGAGCAATGGAGGCTCCATTTGCTGGTTATGCATTCATTCAAGGCGTCTCGGGTTACGTAAAAAGACAGTATGACCATTTTTCTGAAGAAAATGAAGGATTTTTGATAGTTTATGATGATAAATCATGTTCTTATTGGATGAAAATTTGTTTGTGGGCTGGTTGCATTATGAGCAATTGTTTTTTATAAAAAAATCTTGGTTTTGCAATGATTTACATGCTTTATTTAATTCTCGTAAACTTGAAATGCAGTTTTTAAGTGGTAAAATGATAGTTTTTCCGTTTCGGGGGGGAAAGATGTTCCCATAGGGGGAATATGGAAGATAAATTGAATGTTAGTATGCTGAAGTGATTGGAATAAGAAAAACCAAAAAATAGTATATTTTATTGCCAAATAAATCAAGAAAATGGAACAAATAAGGGAAAAAATAGAAATACATCTTGGAAAAATAAGAAAAAATATAAGGATTGTTTGTGGATGTGTGATAGTGGTAAAGCATGAGGTTTAGCCTCAGTTTGCCCTATCTCTTTGTCAAAGTTTGTGATTTATTGCTTTTTATACATCAAAACATGACAAAATGAACCTCTACACCTATGCAGCAAAAGCAATATCTAAACGTAGGGGGTTGGGAGGTTTAAATGGTGTGATTTGCGTGCTGATTGTTGCTGATTTTCTGATGCACATCATGACATAGAGTCTGTGTATGTTAATTAAGAGGATAGTAGTATGAGTGTTATCTCGGTGCTATCCTTTCATCGCTGCAGCGCGTTAGTGAATAAGCATTGAAAGCCTGGTTGTGCACAAAGCACGTTGCTGATTTGAAAATGATGTTTGAGCACTTTAGGATCATTCACCTTTGCATGTGCATGAAACCATGGTATCGGAATAAAAAACCTAGATGCATAGTACCTACTTTCAATGACAATGACCCACGTTGAGTGTGGAAAGTCATCCTAAGCCGTAGGATAGACATTCGCTTTTTGGGGGATTATTTGGTGAGGACACATGGTATCTCCTGGAGTACTTTCGAAATGAAGAGTGGAGTTTGTTCGTTTGTTTTATATGTTGAGCAGCGCATCAAGGGTCTAATCCTTGCGATGTAGGAGAGCTACAGTGGGGCCACAGTATTTTCACCGAGAGGTTGCCTCCCATGTATGTGATTCTCGTGGTATTTATGGCCAATGTGTATGGGTTCTCCCTTTGGGGAGTTTATAAAAAAGGAAACGTTGGACTACAAAACTATAAAACTATAAACGCATAGATTAGGCTTTAGGACAGTTTATCCTTTAGCATTAGATTGACGCTCCTGGTCCGCGAGGCCGTGACGGTGTGTTTGTCTATTATGAGCATGAGGTCCGGCTAGTGCCATAGCCAGTGCCGGCCCATTTTAGGTCCCATCAGTGGTGCGTCTGCCGGGAGCTACCAGCAAGTGGTGGTTCTCAAATCTAGGGTTTTTTAGGGACCAAAAAGTTGGTTTATGTCCTCTGACAAGGACTGTCAAGCCGAAATACAAAAAGTAGAATGTGCTGAGAGGGCTAGACAGCGGTTGGAGATTGTAAGTCACTATTCTCCTCAAAGGAGTAGCCCGATACGCATAAGAGGCAGTGGTCTTAGTAACCCAACTGCTGCACATAGTCCTTTAGGTGCAGAAGGAAGCGCAAGTATTTCCTCTCTTCCACCAAGTCAACCCACTTCAAGTGGGGGTGTGATCTCATTAGTCCAAACTCCTATTGTCAATTTGATTGTCGTCATGGCACAACCCATTGCAATTCCTGCTAGGGACACCGGATTTGCCAACTTTAGGAGTTCCTTTGCCCATTTTTAATGGGTTAGCCGAAGAAGATGTAGAGTTTCACATTTGTGAATTCCAAAGATTAATGTTTAATTACTACATCCAAGATGAGGGACATCTTATGATGTTCTTTAATATGACGTTAAAAGGAAGGACTGCGGTATGATATCATAGCATAGAGACTGGAACCATAACCACAATTGACCAATTTTATGTAGCTTTCCGAGGAGAATATGCCCCTGAAAGAGGTGGCCAATACTGGTTGCGTGTTTTGAATGTAACACGCCAAGACCCCCATGAGAATGTGAAAGCCTATGCCAAGAAGCTTAAGGAAGTGTTTCATCAGTGTGCTCTATTTTGCAATGAATCATGCCTTCAATAGCTTATCAATCTCTTCTTTCACTACACGTGCGTGCTTAGGATTCATCACATATGCCATTTCTTCACTAGTATTGCATCAGGGGTCGTAGGATTGTTATGAGTCACAATACTCAGATCTATTTCTTTCAGCTCAAACACATCAAAGAATTCCCTTAAGAGATTTATGAGATCATTCTCCTTCTCCTTAGTTAGTTCGTTCACTACGAACATGGTCGAGGCTACCCCTTTCCTTTCCAAGCTAACTTACTTAACTTTGGTTGATGGGTTCACTTACTTGCCCTTTCCGCTTGGCTCCTACTAACACTACTATTTGATTACCCTTCTTAAACTTTATGAAGCTCTTGGGTAGGTGCTAGGGTTTGTTTTTCATGCAGCTCTTTTGAAGAATTCAACTATTTCCCTCTCACCTCCTTTAGCCTCTTGCGCCTTAGGTAGAGTGGGAGGTCCCCTTCGTGCATTTGGACCCAAGTGGTCAATGCATTTTTGGGTCACTATCAGAGCTCACTTCTAACTTAGAGTTATACTCATCATCCTCACTAGAAATAGCTATCTTCCTTGGTGGTCGCAACTCTCTGAGGCTAACTCCACTTCAAATAATGGTGTGATGCAAGGCTGAACTAATCCAGCTTGATCATAATCTACCACCTCTAGGCATTCTAGCCAAGCTTGATCACAATATACCTTGGCAACTCCTTTGTTCACTCTAAATGTGTTAACCTCTTAGGGTTTAGTGTCTACTTTGATTTGCCCAATCACTCTTTCATCCATGTCATATTCTATGGTCTCTACTTCCTCTTTGCTTCCCTCACTGATGAAACTATAGTGTACATACTCATCCTTGGAATCATCATACTCCGATTGTGCATCGTTTTCAGGGTTCCTACTCTCAAGCTTTTTCTCACTTGTCATGGGAGTCCTATGATAAGTTCAAGAAATGCACCTTAATCCATCGTCACACCTTTCTTTTTGTGAGATCCTTGAGGGGCTTTAGGTTTATAGCTAGGTTGCCAGCTATCTCACATGATAGGTACTTGAGGATTCTATGAAGTTCCAATTTGTTAGTTCGGACATGATAGGTGAGTGGTGTTGATCAGGCTGATGGAGCTCCTAGCCATCATTCATAGGGGCACTATGGGTAGGTTAGAAGTTGTGGTTTCATTGGGTTTGCATGTTGAGTTTATATCATTCTTATATTCACTCTCATCCTTCGAGAATGGGAGGTCAATGGTTGCCAACACATGCATCCTGTTGTGCTCATCCTGAGGACAAGGAATGCACTTCATTAGGCATCCATAATTACTTCTAGCCTTTGAGTCACCCTTTAGCATGGCAGAGATGATATCTAGGTCCACTAGTAAGGTTTTCCAAGTGTCCATCTCTACTTTGATTTCTTTTGATCTATTTCCTAAGAACATCAAGCGATTACCCCAATCCTCTATCACTCAGGCATTTCTCATCCAAGGTCTACCTAGTAGGATATCATAATCCACTTCTTTCATGACTATGAAGTTCATGGAGAATTGGACTCGTGCTATCTTTAAAGGCCAATCCTTTAGGACTCTAAAAGGTCTAACCTTCATTCCTTTTGCTATAATGACATTGAACTATGCATTTTCTATCGGTGGGTTTCCCTATGCCTTCAAGATGATATGGCTAAGTACACTAACTCCTACTCTTATGTCTACTATCCCTTTCCACATAGTATCTCCTAGGGCAATGAAAGGTAAGACTACATCCATCTCAATGCCTTCCCAGAAGGCATTCAATTGTGGGGACTTAGACATTGGATTTTCCATTAGGCTTAGTATGTGTGTCATGGTGTCATGATCATCCAAGTCTTGTGCTTCCTATTTATCAAATTGTTCTACCCATTGCTTTAACCCTTGCCATAGTGTAGAGTTTTGCCTAAGCAATTCTCCTAGTGACAATGTCATAGGAGCTGATAGAAGTGTGGTTAGAAAATTACCAACCATCTTTTTCTCCTCTACTTCATGGGCTTCATGCCAATGCTCTTGGGTGGCCCATATATTCATGGCATCCATGATCTGTCTATGCAGTTATACATGTGGTGATATTGTCTCTCCTACTTTCAAGTATGTGGGAGAGACTAGTGGGCTCATGGTTGAGAGTTCATTGATCTCATCCTCAATGATAGGTTTAGTATTTTGCAAGTGAGCTTATACTTCCTTTATCCATTCCTTGACCTTATCCATAGCCTTTAGCTATTGGTTGTGGTCAGGGTACTTTGCAATCTTAAAATTTTCCTTCCTTCTCATCTTAGGAGCTGATGTTTCTACTTATTCATCCATAACCTATTTTCCCTTTGTTAAGGTGGTCACACTCTTTGTTTTGAGTGTTACTTTTGCCTCAATCCTCTTTCTTCTCCTTCACTAGATCTTATTCCCTATAGAGAGCAGATCTAGGTTCCTACATCCAAGTAATGAGATAATGGATTGCTTTGTTTGGACTCGTGTCATGACATTTATGGGGATGGGTGTGGCATCATTGTTAGATGATTCAACACAAAAGAGTCCAAGAGGCATTGATGGTACAATTATCAAACCAGTGTGGAAGGTTTATGCCTAGGGAAATCTATGAAAAGTGTATAACTCCACATTTGGGACACCTCAAGTTGGCCTTCTCCCTATTTTCTTACTCCTTTTTAGGGAATGGGATGATATGTGCCCTGACTACATGTCCAACATGCTATGGGCTTATGGTTCTAAGCTCCTCCTAGGCCTTTATCTCTTCCTCTACCTAAAGCCATGACTAGCACAAGCCTAAAGTCTATCAACATGCAATTATCCTCCTCATCATAAGAGACATAAGGGTTCACATATGAGTCTTTCTCCAATGGTTTCTCTACAAAAGTGTACTAGAGTGTCGCTTGGTGGATGGGTCACTATAGGCCTTGGAAGTCTAGGAATTCCTATTGGGTTGGTCACTATAGGCCTTGGAAGTCTAGGAATTCCTATTGGGTTGATGTCGATCCTTGGAGTGACTGGCTTTGAATCATTAGGTATGGATGGAGCCAAAGGGGGATTCCCTTTTGAAGTAAGGCTTCCTAACTCCTAGATAGTATGGTTGAGTGTGAGGTTGTTGGTATCACAACCATCTTGACAATAGGCAGTGCATAGCATCATGCCCAAATCTTCCACAATTGGCACAAGGTCAAGATCTCGGATTGAGACATTCAAATGGCAAGTGGTTACCTCCACCGTGCACACATTGCATGTGATGTCATAATGGCCTTTGTATAGACTCTTACAGTTTGGTCAGCCCAGTAGCTATTGCTTGGGTCTGTTCTTTCCTTTATCCTATTCACTAGGGGATTGCTCGTTAATGAAGTGATGTGGTTCTCTCGATGTTTCGAAATGTGTTGCTCCCTTGCTATACATAGCCCTAGAGCTTCTCTCTTTGAGTAAGTCCTCTACCCATATAGCCTCCTAAAAAGCTCTTGCAAGGACATCCCTTTGCACATTTGAGTTGCTCACTAAATCCTTATAGAGTGGAGACTTCTCTTTCATTGGTATCCTCTTGTAGAGACTCCTCACATGTTTGACGTAGTCTCATATGTCCTCTTTGTCTTTTTTGCTGACATTTGTTGGTTTGACAATGATGTTATCAGTGTATCCTACCTCCAATAATCTCTTGATGAAGAGATACTTTAGATGGGTGAAGTTATTGCATTCGACATTATCTAGACTAGTAAACTAAGTTTGTCCTTTGTCTCCCAAGCAAAGATTTAATGTTTCTGCTCGTTGAGCGGGGTCCTTGAGGTTGTTAGCCTTGCACATCTGATCAAACTACTCGACGAAGCTGTAGGGGTCATTGTCTACTTGATATTTATCAAGTTTCTTGGCAACTATGGGTATCTTCATTTGGATCTATGCATTAGGGGTGACTCATGCCCTGGCTAGCAATGATGCTGCCAAGGCTACCCCACTTTGCTTGGTGCTCAATAATTTTGTGAGTAGCTCACTTACTGTAAGGGGAGATTCTAAGGCTTTGTCCCTATTGGCATTGCCTCCAATTCTATTTCTACTTGAGATGGTTAGCATCCTGTGAATCTCATTGAGCTCTCTCTCCTAGTGCAACCTATGAGCCCTTTGCTACAATGTGATCCATCCTAGCTTCCTCTCCTCCTCAAAGGTCAGCTATGATATTCGTTACTAGTCTTCCATGATGTGCTATCCTTGTATGTTAGTCATACTATGTGATAACTCACCATATGTTGTTTGAGTACCCTACCATGTTAAGGTCAAGATCAAGGTCATTCTCATTTGAGATGGTATACCTGCTATGGTGATTATATCCTAACCCACTAGTATTTCTATGAGGTCAACTAAGCCGGCAATTAAAGATGTGTCTCTAATCTTGACTACTCTGCCTTCCCTAAACATTTTTTCTTGGTGTCTTGGGTCACTCATCTAGTTTTCGTGGTTGCACTCCTACTAATGGGCTTGTTTTAGTGTATTCCTTGTTAATCCCCTTTAGTGCATTCCTTGTTAATCTAGTCAGTCTACAAATGCACACATACTTATATGCTTGAGCAGTGCGACTTGATGTGAATTATGAAAAATTGGGGTTTCCATGTTTCACATGTGCTTAAGTATCTTCAATGCAAAGTGTAACCTTCGATGAAGTCAATCACATCTAATCGCTTTCATGTCATTGTAGCTTTTTTGAGTGGGTCATGATTACTATTATCAGCTGAGTTTGGGTCCTTTGTGGGACTTGATAGATGATCTGATGGATGTTTAGCTACGAGAACCAAATTAGGTCTCTATTAGGGGTAAGTTAGTTATTTTAGTCACTCTTGGACTACTAGGTCAAAGTTTTTGAGTAGAAACACCTCTTTGGTCTCATCTGCTAGTCCAAATTCCAACCTAGGTTGCTGGACAATTGGTTATAGGCCCTAATAAGCCTTAGAGTGGCCAAAATTGGTCAAAAGTAGAGTTCTGGAGAGCTCGTTTGAGTCCCAAACTTGGCCATCCAGGTCCTAGACTTGATCCTCATAGTGGGCTCCAAATAAAAGTGGCTATCTGAGTGGTCACTCAAACTCCAAGAGGGGTGCCCATCTAAGTGTCTAAGTTAGTCGTCTGAGGACTGAGGTTCACCACCGTCTGAGGCCATGTAATTAATCCAAGTTCAAGTGGACTCTTATCCAAGTTGGACATTCGAGTGGACTTAAGTGCGAACATATAAGCCCATTGAAAATTCAGCTATCCGAGACCTGTGGTTGCTATCCAAGCAGTGCAAGAAAAGTGTCGAATGATAGAATATTGATTTTAATGATTTGATGAACAACTTCTAATGCACCCAAGATTTTGAATCAATGCAACAATCATCAATGAAGACTCAAGGCATATCTAGAGCACCCAAATGTGTTAATGCCAAGGATTTTTGCTGTTATTGCCTCTAAACCTGTAGTTCTTTCTCTCTCTCTCTCAATGGCTCTCTCTCAATCTCATAGTGTACAAATGAGCTCTCTCTTCCCCCTTTTCACCTTTCGTGTTCTCTCCTTCTCCCTTACACTCTCTTTTCCTTCCCAAACATAAAAAATCTTTTTCATTTCTTTCTATGTTCCTTTTGAGACTTCAAGCTCATGTGTGTGATTGACAAAGTCTTAGTTGTGTCCAGTTGTATCAGCAAGTGTGGGACATTAAATAAGTCCGTGGATTAAGGCTATGTGTAAATGGTCTTAGAGACCTTAGAGTGTTGTATCCACTTTTGGATATATGGATTATGGAATAAGAGACAAATGTGTAGTGAGAAATGGGCTCCCTAGACCAGGAGGTTGTGAAGAAGACCTGAAGAACTTGAAGGCCAGGATATCAGAGAAGAGAAGTAGTATGTCATTGTTTCTTGATAGGTATGTAGTGAGACATTGAGTTTGCCATTGCTCAAGCATTATCTGTGGCTTTGTCTGCGAGTGCACCAAAGCTCCATTGAGCATGAAAAAGTTGTCAATGAGCATCATATGCTACTGGTCTACTACAAACACAGCCTGTCAAGCTATGTGAATTGTGCTTGCTGCAAGCTGAACTCCATTGATTGCAAAGACACCACATAAAGTGGTTGCTAAGTGGTTAAATCTTGGCCAATACCCATTGAAAGGTGCTTGAAAACGGTTGTATGAAAATGCTCTAGAGAGGACTTGTTGAGATATCGAGCTCCACTCGTGATATGCCAGGGTGACCGTTGTGCATTTATGTCACCGACTTGTTAGTTACAGATGCGGTTGGTACACCGCCCATGAATAATAGCTAGATGACAGCTATCCTTATCTACTCTAGTTCGTGGTTCAGTTAGTATGCCACCTTAGTTGGTTGAGTTTGGTTTGAGACCCATATATAGAATTCTTCTATTTCTATGTACTTGAGTTCTTTTGGCTTACATAACTAAGAAGAGGAAAACTGTTTTCAGCCTCCACCTTTGTGTGTATTCCCCCATTGTGCAAGCAAGAAAGCTACAAGTGAGACTCCTTTCTTCTCTCCCACAACCTTGACATGGTATCAGAGCCTTGTTCATGGTAAGGAGCTCAAGAAAGCAAGCCAAGTTCGCGGTGTTCTAGTAAGAGGACCAGTGTTGCTTTCATTTTTCTGTTTTGGGAGCAAGTCTCTGCAAGTAGCACAGCCGGAAAGTGCAAGAGTGCATTGTCTCAGATTGAGACGCCCTTCGCGGTGTAGCAAGAGGGCAGTATATGCTGCGGGACAGGGCTTTAGCCCTGGGTTGCTCTGTTTTTTTTATTTGAGGCCATTCCGGGGCCTGTTTTGGAGGCGAAAGTTTTCTGCACGCACTCAGAAAAAGGCCCTGTTTTATGCTGTGCAACCACTGTTCTACAGGTCGGTGAAAAGTTATAGTAGAAATTGCATCGTATGCCTATGTGCAAAGACATTGGGAGTTACATAATCATCCTTGTTGCCTATTGATGCAAAATCGTCACTAGGAAGTGACTGTGTGGTCAAATACCACTTTCGTTAGTTTTGCAGATTTGCCCTTGTGAGGCTGAAGCTGTGTTCTTTGCAATGACAGAATTTTTGTAGTGTTCTGTAATGGCGTCTGATTCTCTTTCACAGATTGTCACTGAAAAGCTTGACAAGAACAACTTCCAAGCATGGAAGTTTAGAATGACGAATTTCCTAATGGGAAAAGAATATTGGGAATTCGTTGCATGAAATGAAGAAGAACCAGTTCTTCCTTATGTTCCCAATCAACAGCAAATGCATGCATTTAAAGCATGGCATGAGAGAGCCAAGAAAGTTATGTACTGGCTATCTATCAGCATTTCAAATTCTATGATTGTGCATATTCAATATGCAAGTACGCCAAAGGAGGCATGGGATACTTTGTCAAAAATGTATAGCACAAATACGCAAGCCAGGAAAATGCAGCTCATGCAAGAGTTGCACAATGTGCAAAGAGAAAGTACGAGCATCAATGACTACCACATGAAGGTATAGAAGATTGCAGATGCACTTGCTTCCATTGGGTCACTAGTGGAAGATGATGATTTAGTTTGTGTGACCTTGAATGGTCTAGGAAAGGATTATGCACAGTTCCGAACATCCATTTTCATCCGTGAAAGATTTCCTGATTTTGAGGAGTTGATTGCTCTTATAATTTCTGAGGAGTAGAGAAATGGTGGTGCATCTTCTTTAGGAGGAACTTCAAAAGAAGTTATCTTCTACTCAAATACTGGAAAAGGTAGAGGCAGAGGTAGAGGAGACTGATCTGGAGGCCGTGGTAGAAATTAGAATATGCAGCAAACTCAAGAAAACCAGTCCTATGGAGGAGGACGTGGTAACTCTAGAGGCAAGGGGAGCCAAAGAGGTCGTGGTGGATGGCAAAGAGGCCAAAATGCAAACAGCAATGTTGAATGCTACTACTATGGTAAAATGGGTCATATGGCTAAAGACTACTATAAAAAGCAGAATGACATCATGAATGGAAAATTGCAATAAGAAAATTATACATCTTCTAGTAGACAGGGTGATGACAGAAATGAGCATTTGTTTATGGTGCAGCACATGACCAATTCTGTGACAAGTGTAGAAGAAAGAAACGATGTGTGGTATGTTGACTCAGGTGCGTCAAACCACATGAAAAGTCATGCAGAATGGATGCAGGATGCAAGGAAAATGGAAAACCCAGGATTTGTGGAGACTGGTGATGATACTGCACATCCTATTGTGCAGATTAGAAAATTTCCTTTGTCTATTCAGGATGGGAAAAAGAAATACCTGTCGGATGTATTTCATGTCCCCAATATCACCAAGAACCTGGTTTCTGTTGGTCAAATGGTTGAGCAGGGCTTACAGGTCAGATTTAATTCTCATGGATGCTTTGTTGAGGATATGAAAAATAAAGGTGGCTTGATAGCAAAAGGAAAAAAGAAGGGCAGAATGTTTACATTGGATGCAGACATGCCTGAATAGTTGAAAAAGAAACAGGCCTGCAAATAAAATGCCTAAGGTCAGATGGAGGGGGAGAGTACCTCTCAAATGAGTTTGCAATGTTCTTGCAGGAGCATGGCATAAAGCAGCAATATTTATGCAATCATACCCCACAACAAAATGGAATTGCAGAAAGAAAAAACAAGCATATTGGAGAGGTATCTCATGCCATGCTTCACGAAAAGACTTGCTAGATTTTTACTAGGTTGAAGCAATTGCTACACCAGTCTACATAATGAACAGGACTCCCACTGCAGCAATACATGGGATGACTCCAGAGGAGAGGTATACTGCTAGGAAACCGGATATTTCTCATTTGAAGATTTTTGGTTGCATTGCCTATGTTCATGTGCTAGATGAGTTGAGATCCAAGTTGGATCCAAAAGCTGAGAAGTGCATCTTTATTGGTTACTCTCTGCAGAGCAGAAAGGGTATAGATGCTATAACCCTTCTACTCGTAAGTTTACAGTGAGCAGAGATGTTGTTTTTTATGAGATGAGTAGCTGGTATAAACCAGTAAATGTGATTGATTATGTAGATGCAAAAAATGGTAATGCTGCACAGAATTCACAGCAACAGTCACAAAATATTAGTGGACCTGGAGTGTCCTCTAGCAGTGGTTCACATTCTTCGCCATGGACAGGCAGATTGAGATCAGGAGAATCTCCTCAAAACAATGCAGATAGTGGTATGCAGGTTTCACGAAAAGGAAAAGAGAAGGTAGATCAGCCCATGTTTGATGTGAATGTAGGTCACTCTTATGTGGATGGTGAATCCAATGGCTCAAAACAGAGCATTGATGATGAGTTGGGTATTTCTTCTATTGTTACACCTGGAGTAAGGAAGACCAAGGATGTTTTGAGAGCACCTGGGAGTGAACCTACTTTGCGCAGGTCTACCAGAGCTAGGTATCCTGTGGATAGGCTGAAATATGATGGATTTACAGCCATTCACTATGCATATATGGTTAGAGTGATACAGGAACCAGAACCCACTTCTTTTGAGCAAGCCATGGGAAAAGAAAAATGGGAGAAAGACATGGATGAAGAAATGGATGCCTTGGAAGCAAATGCTACATGGGAATTGGTACCTTTGCCTAAAGGTAAGAATGCAATTGGTTGTAAGTCGGTTTATAAGGTGAAGAACAATGCAGATGGTTCTGTGAATAGATAAAGGCAAGATTAGTAGTCAAGGGGTATGCACAAACATATGGCATTGATTATGAAGAAACATTCAGTCGGTTGCAGGGATGGCAACCGTAAGAGTAGTCATTGCTATGGCTGCATAAAAGGAATGGTCTTTACATCAGATGGATGTAAAGAATGCCTTCTTGCATGGTGATTTGCAAGAAGAGGTATATATGGAGCAGCCACCAGGTTATGTGCATGCTGTTCATCTTGAGTTTGTTTGCAGGTTGAAGAAAGCCTTGTATGGCTTGAAGTAAGCACCTAGAGCATGGTGTGACAAGATAGAACAATTATAATTTGCCTATATTCATCGTCATCCTTTGAGAATGGGGGACTAATGGTTACCAGTACATGCGAGGTTTTCCAAGTGTCCATCTCTACTCATACTATTTCTAATATGTTTCTTAAGAATATCAAGCTATTATCCCAGCTCTCTATCACTCTAGAATTCCTCATCCAAGGTCTGTCTAGCAGGATATCATGATCCACTCCCTTCATGACTATGAAGTTCATGGAGAATTTGATTCTCGCTATCTTTAGAGGCCGATCCTTCAGGACTTTGGAAGGTCTAAGCTTCATCTCATTGCTAGAGTGACATTGAACCATGCGGTTTCTATAGGTGGGTTCCTAGAGGCTTGCAGGACTGCATGGCTAGGTACACTAACCCCTACTCATGTGTCTACCATCCCCTTTTCGGTAGTATCTCCTAGGACAATGACAAGTAAGACTACATGCATCTCAGTGCCTTCCCAAAAGGCATTCACTTGTGGGGACCTAGACATTGGATTTAGTGTTAGGCTTGGTATGTGTATCACAGTGTATGATCTAGGAAGTCTTACGATTTATGTTCATTACTTTATTCTACCCATCGCTTCAATTATTGGCATAGTGTAGGGTTTTGCCTAAGAAATTCTCCCAGTTATTAGTGTGGCTAGTAGTTTGCCATCTGTCTTTCTCTCCTTAGCTTCATAGGCTCCTTGCCAAGTCTCTTGAGCCATTTACCTATTCGTGGCATCCTCATTTTCCCTATGCAGCTGTTCATGTGGTGGTATTGCCTCTCTTGCTCTCAGGTATGTGGGAGAGACTAGTGGGCTCATGGTTGAGAGCATTGATCCCATCCTCAATGATAGGTTCATCATCTCATAAGTGAGCTTCTTTTATCCATTTCTTGACCTTATCCATAGTTGCTAGCTACTGGGGTCATGGTACTCTCCAGCAATAGTGCCTCCCTTCTCCCTCATCTTAGAAAAGCAAATGTTTTGACTTCTGCATCAACTTGTGTCATGACATTTATGGGGATAGGTGTGGCATCATTGTCAGGTGACTTGACACAAAAGAGTCAGAGCAACACAGATGGTATGATTGCCAAACTAGTGGAGGGTTTTTGCCTAGGGCAATCTGTAAGTATGTGTGTAAATTTGCATTCAAGATACGTCAAGTTGTGGCCTTCTCTCTATTTTCTTGCTCCTTATTAGGGAAGTGAGATGAGACATGCCTTGGATAGCCACACGTCTAACATGCTATGGGCTCATGGTTTTGAGCTCCTCCTAGTAGGCCTCTACCTCTCCCTCTACCTAAGGCCATGATCGGCACACACCTATGGTCCATTAGTATGGGGTTACCCTCTTCATCATAAGAGATTTAGGGATTCGTGTATGAGTCTTCCTCTAATGGTTCCTCTACAAAGTGCACTGGAGCATTGCTTGGTGGGTAGGTCATGATAGGTCCTAATGGTCTAAGAATTCCTGTTGGGCTGATGTTTATCCTTGGAGTGGTTGTCTTTGAATCATTAGGTGCGTGTAGAGCCAAAGGGGCTCCCCTTTTGAAGTATGGTTGTCTAACTCCTAGATTGTATGGTTGAGTGCAAGGTTGTTGGTAAGGTAACCGTCTTGGTGACTCGTAGTGCATGGTGTCATGCTTGAATCTTCCACAATTGGCACAAGGTCGCAATTGGGTATCAGAATATTTAGATGGCAAGTGTTTTCCTCCACAGTGCACACATTGCACATGAGGTTGTATTGGCCCTCATATTGACTCTTGTAGCCTAGTCAGCTCCGATTTTAGAATCAGCTATAGCTTGAGTCTGGTCGACACTCTTTTCTTTTTCTTGTTCACTAGGGACTGCTCGTTTGCTAATTGTTGTAGTTCTCTTGGCGTTTCTAGATGTGTTGATCCCTTGTTGCGTAGCTTGAGAGCTTCTTTCCTTGAGTAAGTCATCCACTTGTATGGCCTCCTCGAAATATCTTACAAGCACATCCATGATGGCAGGAAGAAGAACTTACATGATGTATTGCATGTCCCATCAATTACTAAAAATATATTGTATGTGGGTCAGATGACTGAGCAAAATTTGCAAGTATGATTTAACAAGCATGGATGCTTTATTGAGGAGTTCGGTAATGGATGCAAATTGATTACTCACAATCATAGGAATGGCAGAATGTATACTCTTGATGCCACTTTGCCACAATTGAAATCAACAATGTTTGCCCATGGCTGTGGCATAGTTAATGACTTGGAAATATGGCATAAGAAAGTGGGACATGTTAATCTTCAGCAACTACAAATGATACAAAAAAAACAGCTTGTGACAAGTTTACCCAAGTTTCAGTATACAGATATTGGTCATGTCTATGATGCTTGTCAGTTTGGTAAACAGTCAAGGTTGCCATTTGTCAAGCATGTAAGAAATAGTACACGAACATTGCAATTAGTTCACTCTGATGTGTGGGAGCCAGCCCATAATGCATCCATGGAAGGCTCCAAGTACTATGTGACATTCATTGATGACTTTAGTCGCTATACTTGGGTTTATATACTGAAAACAAAGGATGAGGTGTTTGTTATTTTTCAGCAATTTAAAAAGTAGGTTGAAAATGAATTTTATTGTTACATCTCTTGCTTGAGATCTGACATCAGTGGGGAGTATGTGTCAAATGAGTTTGGCTAAAAATGGCATATGTAGGCAGCTTATATGTAGCTACACTCCACAATAGAATGGGGTAGTTGAATAGAAGAACAAGGTATTAATGGAAGCTGCTCTAGGGCAATGATGAAGGAGAAGAGTATGCCGCTATATTATTGGGCTAAGGTTGTTATGACAACCATGTATATCTTGAACAGGACTCCCACTGCAAGTATTCATGAGATGACACCATTTGAGAATTTGTATGGCTACAAGCCTGATGTCAGTCACATGAAAGTATTTGGTTGTCTTGCTTATGTATATATACCTGATGAGGAAAGGAAAAAGCTGGATCCAAAAGCACATAAGTGTCTCTTTATTGGTTATTCTCAGGAAAGGAAGGCATATAAATGCTATGATCCCTCTACTTGGGAGACACTAGTTAGAAGAGACATTATCTTTGATGGCATGGCATCTTGGTATGCATCACCGACTATAGTGCCATCGAATATGCCTTCTACACATGTTTCTATAGTTGATTCACAACAGAGTATTGCAGTGACAGGCCCTAGTGGTATGAAAATTTCTCCATGGACCAAGGAGATTATGAAGCTCTGGCTCATCATCCACTGACACCACTATGTCAGTGAGGGGGAGATATAATGTGGTGGACAACAAAGGAAAAAAAAAGTCATTGATGATACATCTAGTGTGATGAAACCTGGCAAGATGACTTCAGGTTATGACTTAGCTGATAGTCTAGACAGTGAGCTTCGTATTCCAATAGTATATATGCCTGCTGGTACTAGGCAGAATAGGTACATTTCACCTCATGAGAGAGGGGAATTGAATAGTACACTAGAGCTTAGACAATCATAGAGAGTCAAGTACCCTGTGGATAGGTTGACTTACAGTGGTTACTCTACAAAGCATTTTTCTTATATGACAAAGGTGATAGAGGTCAAAGAGCCTGCTACATTTTCTGAAGCAGTGATGGATAAAAATTGGTGCACAACTATGGATGAGGAGATAGATGCTTTGGCTGAAAATAGTACTTGGGATCTTTGCCACTGCTAGAAGGAAAGAAGACCATTGGCTGCAAATGGGTCTACAAAATTAAATGCAAGTCGGATAGTAGTGTAGAGAGGTATAAAGGCAAGCTGGTTGCTAAAGGATATGCTCAGCAGTATGGGTTAGACTATGAGGAAACATTCAGCCCTATTGCCAAGATGGCAACCATATGAACAATGATCGCATTGGCTACTACTAAAGGCTGGAAATTGCAGTAGATGGATGTGAAAAATGCTTTCCTCAATGGTGACTTGGAAGAGGATGTTTACATGGATCAAGCTGAAGGGTATATACACCCTGATTTTCAGCATTATGTATGCAAACTAAAAAAAGCATTGAATGGGTTGAAGCGGGCTGCGAGAGCCTGGCATGCAAGGATCAGTAGTTACTTGCAGAGTTTGGGATTTACTCTTGGCAAGGTTGATCATAGTCTATTTACGAAAAAGATATTGGTAGTGTTGCTCATCTATGTTGATGACTTGATAAACAAATGTAATGATGACTTTGGGATACAGCATGTTATGCAGATTTTGAAACCTGAATTTGACATGATAGAATTAGGTGAACTAAATTATTTATTGGGTATTGAGGTGATCAAAGCTTAAAATGGTTTATGGCTAATGCAAAAACACTATACCATGGAAATGCTGAAGAAATATGGCATGGCTGAATGTAAACCACTAGATACATCTCTTGATCAAAATGTCAAGTTGGACATTAGCACTAGAGCTGAAATTGATTATGTGACTATGTACACATAGATGGTTGGTAGTTTGATCTACTTGACTATCACTAGGCCGTACTTGAGTTATGTTGTTGGGCTCATAAGTCAGTTTATGCAGAAGCCCAGGAAGCCACACTTGGATGCTGTTAGACGGATTATGCAGTATGTAAAGTCCATTGTAGATCATGGGTTGTTCTATGAGAAGGATAAGGTCCTGAAACTCAGCGGTTACACAAATGCAGATTCGGCAGAATGCTCATATGATCATAGATCTACAAGTGGTTATGCCTTTGGATTTGGAAGTGGAATGATCACTTGGAGCAGCAAGAAGCAACCTACAATTGCCTTGTCTAGTACTGAGGTAGAGTACAAGGGTGCTGCATTGGTAGCATGTGAGATTGCATGGTTGTTCAAGCTTATGGCTGATTTGGACATATAGGTGGATGCTCCAATGACCTTGTTATGCGACAATCTCAGTAGTGTACTCCTGGAAACAAATCCAGTTTATCATGCCAGAACTAAACACATTGAGATACACTACCACTTTATCAAAGAGATGGTTCTTACATGGAAAAGTAAATCTTATGCATGTGAAGACTGATGAACAGGTTGCAGATATCTTTACTAAGTCTTTGGGCAAAGATAAATTCAATGTTTTTTTATAGCTATTTGGTGTGCAAAGACTATCTTGAGCTTGAGGGGGAGTGTTGAGACTTCAAGCTCATGTGTGTGACCGAAAGAGTCTTAGCCGTGTCTAGCTGTATCAGCAAGTGTGGGACATTAAATAAGTCAATGGATTAAGGCTATGTGTGAATGGTCTTACAGACCTTAGAGTGTTGTATTCACTTTTGGATATATGGATTATGGAATAAGAGACAAATGAGTAATGAGCATTCGGCTCCTCTTAGTTGCTCCAACCCTTCTCTCTGTCTATGTCTCTTCTAATAGTTCCCCTATTTCTCGGTCATACAAAGACTTATCTTTTCCTTCTTTTTCCTTATTTCGCAAACCTTAATGTCTCAAATCTAATCAAAATATAATACTTTTTCTTTAACCAATGCATAGAAAGCTTTGTAGACCTAAACTAATCCATAAGAGAGATCAAATGGCCTCTAACTTCCTTGATTTTTTCTACCTAAAACCAAGTGCCATTTTAGAGACAAACTCCTACTCACTCACTCAATTTGGACAACACAAGCACTCAAGCTTGGATTTGTTTGTCCTAGTAACAATGGAACCAAAATGTCACCCCTCTTGCAAACAAACTGCCAAGACCCATGAACTGCTTATTACTTCAAGCATTTCAAGCTAAGAGCTATGGCTACCTCTCACATAGTCGTGCACACTCTCTCATTACACAAATGTACTAAGCTTACCTTTGAATCCAATTGAGTGTCTCCTCCCACAAATCCATTGACAGCTCCATGATTCAAGATGCATTCTCAAACAAGCTCCATCTCCAAGCTCGGAGCTTTGACCTCCATAGCCATATGCACAAGAAAGAACTATGACAATTGGGAAAAGAGTTCATCTTATAGGCTTGATGTATCTAGACTAGAACATATATGGTTTTAGAGGAATCCAACATTGATAGAAGTGAGGATCCAATCCTTTCATCTTTGAGTATTCCCAAGTGAAAATATCTTTAAACTCAATCAACAAGTTGATGAGTTACTATTGAAAGTCAAGATACATATCTCTACTGGTTTGGACCAAGAAACACTACACCTAGTTTATCTTCCTTCACTCTTGTGACTGTGGGAGCTTTCGCTCAACCACCAAGACCGACAGACCACTTATTGTTTCAAGTGTTCCAAGCCGAGCACTAATTGCTATCTTTCACATAGCCGACGCGCCATCCATATCTACAAGTGTAGTGAGCTTACCTCCATGCCGATCAAGTCACCTCCTCTCCCACACACTCCGGTAGCTCCACGATCCAAGTGCAAGCTTCAAGCAAGCTCCATCCTTAAGCTCCACACTCCAAGCTCCATTCTTGAGAGCAAGAGAAGAGAAGAGAAGAGAAGAGAAGAAGAGAGGAGAAGATTGAGAGCTTCTCCTCCTCGGTCCCTCACCCTCACACACTCACTCCCTCTCACTCTCACACTCCCTCTCTCAAGCACAAGCTCAAGCAATCAAGAACAAGAAGAAGAAGAAGAAGAGGAGAGGCACTTTTGGCCACACACAAGAATGAGCTTCTCATTCACTTTTCAACTTTATATACAAAACCCTAAATCCCTTTTGGGCGGTCATCCCCTTATCCCCTTTTTTATATGGCCTAGGCCCTTTTTCCCATTATCCTCATATCTTCCTAGTTTCCTTCCTACCACCCATTTACCTTTACAAATTGCACGGATGAGATCCCAATGCTCTTTAAATTAAATCATGATGACCTTGCACTCTTTTACAAAAGTATTGACTTGCTTTTTCCTTGTGCGCCTTTTTCCCTTATTTAGGCCTTTTCCGCACTACTTGTGTTTCCATATTTTTATTGGCACGCCTTCGTCTTCTGTTTACTTTTTCCTTAGCCTTTGTCTTGTGCTTTAGATTTTTCAGATTTTCCACCTTGTTCTTCTGAGGGTTAACATTATCCCCCTCCTAGACGAGTGCCAGTCCCATGGCACTCGCCGTCATAGGTAGCAGGCTTTGGCATGCACCGAAGACGTGGATGGAAGGGACTACTGTGGTTGGCCTTGGGGGAGTTTTGGTGGTGGTGCGGAGGAAGGTCATTGGGGGTGTGTTGTTGGCCTGGGTAGCTGGTGATAGGGTTGTTGAATTGGGGATAGGGCTGGCTTTTGTTGGGAGTTGCACTCATGGGTTGGCACAGGTGTTGATGTTCGGGGGATTCTGGGATGGGCGGCAATTCGTTGGTGGGATTGCACAATGATGAAGGGTAAGAATTTAGAGTGGAGTGGTGATCAAGAGCTAACGATACTTTTGTTGGAGTCTGCAATACCTGCAATCAAAAACCTCTCATATGTGGTCTCTCCCTAGGGTAGTGCTAGTCTTCTTATCATGTACCAGACATAGTTTGATTAGTTTGGGAGACAGGTCAAACTCTAAGCATGGTGACAGTAATGTCCTACACTTGAGGACCCAAACTGTGTATATATTTTGGTGCATATATTATGTGAGTGCTCGTGCATACTTAGATATTACGTAGTTGGAAGACCGCTCCTCTAGTTGGATAGGCGCTTCTTTTCTATCAGCTAAATCCCCCCAATAGAACCGTACATGCAAGTTTTCTCGCATACGGCTCACGCCACTTTGCTACAGGGACAGAGGGTCACGACCCCGTGAGGGCAAGATAACCTCAGAAACTCGGCCTCAGTTTGGATTGCAGGCTACAACTCGCCTGCATGAAGCCGGAATCGCTAGAGCATTCTTCGCTAGGGAACTAGGAGCACCCATTGTCATGCATGACTATCTAAGATTAAAACACTAAATAAAACTATGGGATAGATTAGTATACAATTTCAAGAAGTTATTCATTAACTAAAAAATGTGAAATGGTCTGATTCCTCGTAACAACATGTGATGAAGCAAAGTTGTCCTTGTGAGGAGAAGTAAACAAGGAGGTGTATGAGACATCCTTTGCATTGTGACTGCATGACGTAGCATAACTGAACACAGAGACACCACACTTTCACTAGCTGGTAGCTATTGGACTTGCTCAATGAGTACGGTGTACTTTTCATGGCCATTCGTGTGGCGCTTACCATGATCGATTGCAATGGTATTAAGGTATAGTGAAGAGGGAATCGTGCGAATGGGTCAGGGTGACAGGTCTAACCATAGGCGAGACAAGCTCCCTAGGTGTGTCTTGCCCTTGATGTGCCTTGAACAATTGTGGGTGATGCTAAAGGGCTAGGGGACTAGGGATGAAGCCAACTGACCAAGGTCACTAGATGTACCTAATTTGAGGACCCCTAGGTGCTGTGATGTGATCGTGGTGGGTGCTTCTTATCTTTTCGTCTCTTTTCTTTTCATTTTTCCTTTTCCTTTTTCTTTTTCTTTTTCTTTTTCTTTTTCTTTTCTTTTTCTTTTTCTTTTTTTTTCTTTTTTCTTTTTTTGGGACTTGCTTGAGTACAATCATTACAATATGTTGAGACTATCAGCCTTTCAATGGGTTGGAAAATGTCGAGCTTCGAAGGCTCAGGAAATGGATATTACAGCAATGATTGTGCCCTAGCTTCATTGTTAGAGAAACAATTGTTGAGATGGGGAGACATACTTGAGATTTTGCAACCCTCTTTGGAACCTGCGATGTTGGTAAAATTGAGGTAATAACTGCCATGAGTGTCCGGTGTAGTGTAACCCAGAAAGAGAAAGTGATTACGATCATGCTTTGGGCCATGCGATGTGGGCGATCGGCAAGGGAGATGTTCACTTTTGGCAGTGTGACTTTTTCATGGCTCTTTATGAGGTTGGTGGTCTTGCAGTGACTTGGGCATTGAACACTTTTGCACAAAGACCTACGTCATCCTGCATCCACTTGTCACTTCATGAGAGTATATGCAAGTCGCATGCATAAGTATAACGAACAAATGCAACACGATAAGATATTACTTTATCAAAATCCTATGATGCTGACTGCGATACATATTCCGGTGCTTGTTAAAGATGTGGCATATATTAGCAATAGGTAAGGGAAGTGTATATAGGTGGGGAGCCTTAACCATTTAAAGACAAAAAGTTATGGCAGGATGGAATTTGTTAAGTAGCTTATACAACATAGGGGCTACTCTATTTGTACGAGGTGGGGTGAGTCTGGGTAGTCGAGCGACTAGGACTGTGCTGGTGAGGGGTTCTTGTGAGGCTGGGCAATGAAGATATCGACCGGGACCCGAATGGTATAGTCCCTGGCCGCAGCTGTTTCAAGAATGCTTTTAAACAATCCATCAAATTCCCACTTGTCTCGAGCTGCCCTCTTCTCTTTCGAGCACCTGGTGCCCGAGTGTCTGGTAGGGGTCTGCATGGCCGCTGTTGCCACACCACGTGTGCTTCCTTTTCGGCATGCGTCCTGGGTGGTGTCATTTGGGGCCTCTTTTCAGTGCGTTTCTCTTTAGAGTAGGCACATAGCATTCTGGTGGGGATGCTAGTGCCTTATGCTCCCTTCGACGGCGGAGAGCTTCCTTACAGGCCAGCTGGACTATGTGGTCCATGACTACTACCATAGGGAAACCTGCAAAATGTGAACCAAGGGTTAGGCCCTGAGGCAAGATAAAACTATTCACATGGAAGGGATTACATAGTGGGTTATCAAGCTCATATGACAAGGAGGGGTGAGGTGAGGCATGTAGTGTTTGTTTTAAAGAATGGCCCCGGTGATGATGTTCGTTTTGCCTCCAATCATTAGTAGATCTTGGCTTGTGCTAAGTTGCGTGGATTGGTTGTCATGGAGTGGAGCAAGGCTCATCCTCGGAAGGATAGATCGGAAAGGGGAAAGGTGTATAGAAAGGAACGGTGCCCTGTCCACACCATCAGAGATGTTAGTCAGGGCTTCCTATGCCGGTACTGAGGGTTGCATGCCCTCCACATGGAGGCGAGAATGGTCATACGACTTCTAAATGTGTGGTGAGAGGAGGACCTGAGGAGCTCATCCTCTCAAACCCAACTCTTCTCCCTGCGCTTGACTATCATTGCTTGTGTGTGTTGATATTATCTATACAGGGTCACAAAATTCATTGTTTATTTGTGTACATATTTACGAATCCATGTCACTTCGTGAGGATAAAAACCAATTGTAGAACTCAAGATTGTAATGGAGCATGGCATAGGCATCCAATACTCGTGGCATCTTACTCAATAACAATAGATATTTTGCAACATCGAGTAGCATGGTACCTTGTTCGAGTCTACTGGCAACATGTAACTCCTCCTCGGTGAGAACCTTATCAGCCAGAGAGTTCTCTTAGCTAGTTCTGGCTAAGTCCATACCCTAAATGACAGTTAATACTCGAAAGAAAGTCGATGCCACATAGGTTGGGTCTCTTTGAGACCGCTATTTGGCCAATCGCTCCTCTAAGACTGTCACAATCTGGGCTCCTAATTTGGCCATTGCAACGCGGTGTTCAAACCAACGTTTTTCAAATTAACTTCGACCCTCTGATTGTCGCTTTAATTGCTCTATCTCTAAGAGATTTGTTTGGCAGAGCACATCATTGAATGTTATAGTTAAGCTTAATTTGTCGGCTTCCTCGTCAGAGGTGAGTTGCATGCATTCATGCAGGAGCCTGTCATAGTGCCCATTAAGATGTTCTTGCTCTTCCTAGGATAGGGAAAATGGCAAGTATTCCCCAAGCAGCTTCTTGGGGAATGCACCCATGTCTGCAAGGACATAGACATGTGCAAATATTTTGAGTTTAGCATCCAACTTAATTAAGCAATATGCGACACTTCTATGTTCAATGAGGGCTTGCTTGTTTGCTATCTCATGCAAGGTTCTAGGAGTTTCCCTAGGCTTTAGCATAGCTGGGGGCTCAGGCCTAGATGAGCAAGATTGGTCAATGCTAGGATTGATTATGCTCTCGGGGTTTCCATGTTTCTCCTGAGGTCTTTCTGCTATTGTGTCATGGTTCTCCTTGGATGTGACTAGTATAGTCTTGTCACCCTATTGTGAAAATGTTGTATCCACTCTTGATTAGCCAATGCAAGTTCTGTTGTCAGTGGATTAAATGTTGCAAGCAACCGTCAATGGTAATGGTTGCTCTAACTTATCAAAACACATGGATGTGTCTGAGGTTTCACCGCCGTTAGGAGAGATGGCAATGGGTTCATTGGTGGATGGGCTTGATGTTTTATTCCTCACCTCTTCAGTGCTCTTGGTCTCGATCTTATTGGCGTCTACCACCACTTGCAACTGCCGTTGCTTCCATGGTTTCATCCTCTTTTTCTTGGGCAGTTGCGGTGTCTCCTTTAAGGACTCAGGACCCTAAACCAGGTCAGTCATTGATGTGCTTGGCTAGGCCTTAGTACTCTCTTTCTCTAGTGTGCTCTCATGGGACTTAGTTGCGACTTGCTAAACAGCCTTGCTAGGTTGATTGGTCGGATGCGCCATCTCCTTAGCCACATCTTTGAGAGGTCTCTCCTCGAACCTAGGCTTCAGGTGCTTTTGGAGTGCTGGAGTTGTCAAGGATGTTGGTTGCGACACCTCCTCCATAGGTGAATGGCTAAGGACACGTTCCGCAAGGGGCTTTGTCATGGCCAAGGGCTGTGACTGCTGTGATCCCTGATTGGGAGTAGTAGCTCCTAGTTCAGTGGCCATGCTACTATTAGTCAACTGCGATGTCGAGTCCTTAGGCGGATTGGAAGTGTCCATGCCTTTTTTTGCCCTTTGTGCATTCAGTTGTGCGGATTGAGCATTAGTTGAGCTAGTCACAATAGATTGCACAGGCATATCCTTGAGTCGAGAGCTACAGAGGGTGTCGTGTCCCACCTCTTGGACATTTGGAAGATTAGATGGAGATAGAGATTGGGATTGAGCAGCTGCACTTAACGACTGTTGTTGTGCTTCATGTGTCCGTTTGGGAAAAGAGGGTGTAGGAGATCTGGGACTCTTAGGTGGACTTGACACTAGCTGGAAGATTTGCTTGTGGCTATTAGATAATTCTGTCGTTTGCCTTATTGAGCATTTAGCCTTGCCCTGAGCAATGTTGTGCCTATGATGCTTGTTATCCACTTGGTAAAGGTAAATCAAGGCCTCCTTGGGCACTAGTGGCTTTTGCATATCCTCAACGATTACATCTGATATCTTCTTGTCAAGCATGCTAGGATAAGGATCTACCCTTCAATTAGTCCCGTTTGGTTTCTTGATCTCGATCATAAGGGGCTCGATCACTCCAATGTTTTTGACTCGAGACTTGGCTTTTAGTTTAGACTTCCTCCTGCACTTCTTTGCTCTTGATACGTTCTGGCCTTCGGCCGACAAAGGAGGTTTAGCAGGGGGTTTTGGTACCTAAATCCATCGGTTACCTACGTAATACCCTTGTGCATGTAGCAATGCTTTGGGTATCCATCATGGCGTTGTGCTAGCTCTCCATCTATACCTTCATCTATAAGGCTTGGGCTTCTTCTGTGGTCTTCTACGATATTTGTAAATCCAAAGCCTATCCTTGGCATTGTCTCCTGACCTTCTTGTTTCAAGCACGGCCTCGCTCACTAGTTCTCTCCGTTCAACATGCGCTTGTATCAACTCTCTCAACAAGTCCTTGCTCTCATTACTAGGCTTGCCTGTTATGTCAACACCTCCCTTGCCTTTCCCTCGAGGTTTGATGAGGTCACCCTTGCTAAAGGTTGTGATTATCCTCACACCCAGTAGTGTCAGGTGTATCCTCTGTGCTACATAGTTGGCCTCACCCTTGGTTGCCCTTTTGAAGGGTCTGCCTAGGAGGATTTCCTTTTTGCAATTAGCACTATTTAGAGGAACATGAAATAGGATAGGCAAGATCTCAGTTTCAATTGTCGCGAGGATTTTACACTTCTCTATAAGTGCTTGTGGGTGTTCCCCATAAGGACTAAGAGTTGCATTAGTCAGTGCGAGCTCTGGTTGGCCTAGTAGGGTCCATGCTTCATAGGTCAAGATATTAAAATCTACTCCTTTATCAATTAGAGCATCGATAGTGTGCTCTCTTTTCACGATGAGTTTTACCCTAAGATAAGTAGGCGGTACTATGTCTTCATCTTTCGGGTCTTGGCTTATAAATTGAAGCTTTCTGACAAATTCCCTTGAGTCCCCACTGCACGACCAAATGTGGATTCCCCACTGATGTCTTGGATTATCTGTGCAGTGATATTCAAGGTGCATCTATCGTTAAGAATGTCATATCTAGTCATCCTCGCAGTTGTAGCTTGATATTGTTGATTTTCGCTTTGACTAAATGCAGTCCAAATGCAACACATACGTGTTTTTGTGGTGTGGCCTTTTTTCCCTTGTTGACTAGATTGGCCCACTGAGGTTCTAGGGTCTCTATTTGTCTTTGTTTGGGCATGGGATTTTGGTTGCTCTTTTGCAAGTGATAATCCATGCTCGTGTAGAGATATTAGTACACTAGGGTCTGATTTGAAGGACCTATCACGGCATGTGTTTTCTCTCCAACCTACTTGCAGGAGGTGCGGAGGGGGCAAACCTCTGCAAGGGTTCGGGGGGGGGGGGGGGGGGGGGGGGGGGGGGGGGGGTCCCTCGGCCCACAAGGCCATTACAATAAATACCATGCACGATTTGAAGAACCGTTTATAACCAAGTTTTGAACTACTTGCTCTAGATTTCAGCCTAGTGATAGATCTATGATGTGGTTTCGGCTCTATATGGTCTCTTGGTTAGTTTCAAGGTCTACGGGTTAAAATTTGAAAAAATCCAAATTCAGCCCAACAGGTCCGAATTGCAGGGGCTGAATGCCCGATTCGGCCCACCGTCTGAGGGGCCGAGGGCCGAATGTAACTGATCCGAATGTCAAATTCGGCCAATCTGAGTGTAGTTGTCCGAGGGCCGAGGGCTGAGAGCCAAGTCAGGTGGGCCGACTCAAGTGAGCCGAGGACCAAATGGTGAATTCGGCCGAGCCGAATGTCAACTTGTCCAAGTGGGGTTTGGCCGAGTCAACAGGGCCGAGGGCCGAATTTCAAAGTTGGTCCAAATGCTTCACTCGGACGGGGGCCGAGTGAAAGGTGTAGTTGGTCAAGGATCGAATACTAAAGGGCCGAATGGCGGAGTGGTCCGAGGGCCGATTCTGGGACTTGGCCCAGAATTGCCATCACTCGAACAGGCCAAGCACGATGCGATTTTCGTCGGACTTCAAAGAATTTGTGGCACCGAGCGATTGAGGCCTTCCTACCTGCTGAGCACCTCCAAATCCAAGATACTCGTGTAGGGGAAGGTGTGGAATTACTTGGGCTAGGCAAATAACTCCTAGATGACCAAATCGAAGGAGGTCCACGCGATGAAGCTCGCTCCCTCTCTCTTGATGTCCTGAAACCCTGCAATGCAAAATGTGGCCTTTCTTGCCACTCCTAGCCCCTTATCACCCTGCCTAGGCCTGCACTCACCTTAGTCTTGCTCCCTTCACCAACATTTAACCCAGATTTTTTTTTTGTCCTTATTTTCCCTATTCCACCCTGTTATACAACAACAGAAAACCCTACTACATGCTCGAATGTTTTGCTCCTATCCTTCCTAAATGCAAGAAAAAATCATTAGGGAAATACCTACACTACTCCATCATGCTTTTCCAAGTCAAAAAACCAAAAACCTACTTGTTAAGGAGATCGAATACCTCTTCAAACTCCCTCACTTCCAACCTATCTATCTCAAGCACCGGTTCGGGAAAAACCCTACTTCGATGCTCGATTCGAAGCGCGTAAGTGCTCAAGGCTTGAATCCATTGGTCCCGGCAACGGAACCAAAATGTGGGAGCTTTCGCTCAACTGCCAAAACCCACTGACTACTTATTGCTTCAAGCGTTCCAAGCCGAGCACTAATGGCTACCTCTCACATAGCCGATGCGCCATCCATATCTACAAGTGTAGTGAGCTTACCTCCATGCCAATTGAGTTACCTCCTCTCCCGCGCACTCCGGTAGCTCCACGATCCAAGTGCAAGCTTCAATCAATCTCCATCCTCAAGCTCCTCCCCGGTCCCTCACCCTCACACACTCACTCCCTCTCACTCTCACACTCCCTCTCTCAAGCACAAGCTCAAGCAATCAAGAAGAAGAAGAAGAAGAAGAAGAAGAGAGCCACTTTTGGCCACACACAAGAATGAGATTCTCATTCACTTTTCAACTTTATACACCAAACCCTAAATCCCTTTTGGGCGGTCATCCCCTTATCCCCTTTTTTACATGGCTGGCCGTGGCCTAGGCCCTTTTTCCCATTGTCCTCATATCTTCCTAGCTTCCTTCCTACCGCCCATCTACCTTTACAAATTGCATGAGTGAGGGCTTGGTGCTCTTTAAATCAAATCATGATGCGCTTGCGCTCTTTTACAAAAGTATTAACTTGGGCTTTTCCTTGTGTGCCTTTTTCCCTTATTTAGGCCTTTTCCGCACTTCTTGTGTTTCCATAATTTTATTGGCATGCCTTTGTCTTCTGTTTACTTTTGCCTTGGCCTTTGTCTTTTGCATTAGATTTTTCAGATTTTCCACCTTGTTTGGTTGAGGGTTAACAGTGACTTTCTGCATCTCCACCTCAAATTCATGCTCTTGTCTTAGGATTTTCTTTTTTCAACATCAGCAATCTTATTAACATTAGTATTTTTTGTCTCATAGTTTGGGTCTTGGATTTCAAAACTATCTAGAGTGTTCTCCTCCCCCTTCTATGGAATTTTAGTTTGCACACTCTGTGGTTTATGTATTGTTCAATATTGATCTTTAACACATTAATGTGACACGAAGACTTTAAATCTACATTAGCCTTCAAGAATTCCTCTTCCTCATCATCACTTAAGCCTTCTACCATATCTACCATTTCGATGGCAATCGCCGGTCTACAATGTGGTATATGTGGGGAAACATTGGTCAAGAACATAGTCACTTTATGTTGATTTCTATAGATTGTAAGTTTGTATTTATCTCAATTATGGCTCACTCTTGCTTTGCATATCCAAGTCTTCCCAACAATAGGTGGTAGACTTGCCTGCACTTTGCCCGCATTCTCCATATTCAACACAACCAAAGAAACCAATAATTGAAGTATAGAAATTTCTAGAAGTATAGAGCGTATAATACCAAGAGGTCTTACATGTTGCTAATTGTCCATTCTTACTAAGAATGGGACTCAATTCCAATCCATCAATTTCAATTCTTGATAAGTTGCCAATGTGGTGATATTGACACCAAATCCACTATGGAGCAGGACATTCTGGATGATTTGGTCCTTGCACACAAAGCAAGAATAATTGGATTAGTTGAATCAAACACGGGACCTACTGGCACAAGCTCTTGCTAGATTTTACAAATTGTTGCCTTCAAAGAGTTAGCACTCATAGCCACTACTTTAGGTTTTGGAACTACTAGGCACTCTAGCTAAATCATCTTCAATAGGTTATCCTTGAAAACTAGTACAAGATTCAAGAGATCACCTAGTGGGACAGTAATATTCACTAGTCCCTATCTAATTGATATTTCAGATGACTTTGCTTGGCATGTTTCCTTCTGTGTTGCAGGCTTAGCATGAGTCTATTGGCTTGGATCTCCTTTGAGGCTAGCGTTCGAGGCTTTACCTTGTCTCCCTTCAGGGTAATCTTCTAGATTCTTCTTGTGATCTTTATTGGGGTTATCATCCAGCAATTGGCTCTTTTGCTTACTAGAATAAACTTTTAGCTACTTCCCTTTGTGAATCCCAGGGTGACCACTTGGATTCTGAACTCCATTGGGTTGTGGATCCTCTTATGTGCAACTTAAATGTTTTTCTCCTTTTTTGGGATTCCTCCTTCTTGTGCAGATTCATGCTGTGGTTTTGACTTTGCAGACTCCGGGCCTATGACCAATTAAAGTTATATAACTCCATCCTAGGTATGGGTTTATTTTCACATCTTGTTGCATTTCTTGAGCTAGTGGGGTATGGGTATTGGACTAGAGATTTTTTCTCATGCATGAGCTACTAGACTAAGTCCTAAGTTTAACTTCCAATTAGAGCTCGGGGCTAGATATGTCATCGCCACTTACTCACTACTAACTATCCTACCATATGATGGCAAACTTTCTCTTGCTTTACGTATGGAGTTCATGTGGGTCACAATGCAACTACCTTGTATATTTTTCCTAATTGGGTTATCACATGAATATCCAGTTCTATCAATTGATTTCCACATTGTTAGCTCTGAGCATGTTTGTTGGGCCTTGCCCTTGCCTTTTCTAAGCATCATATACTTGAGCCTCTAGATACTTTGATGTCCAGTGTCCTTCTTCTATATAGAAAAAATAGTATTTAAAATAGGGCTAGAAATTTCCTCAACCTCGTCCTTCTCCACCATGCATACCATGGCCACCATTGGGTTGTTTTTGCTCAACCGCCAAGACCCATGGATAGCTTATTGTTCAAGCGTTCCAAGCGAGCTCTAATGGCTATCTCTCACCTAGCCGATGCACCATCGATCCTACGAGTGTAGTGAGCTTACCTTGATGCTCGATCGAGTACCCTCCTCTCTCTTGCACTCCGGTAGCTCCACGATTCTTGACGCTAGCTCAAGCATCCTCAAACCTTCTCCATCTCCAAGCTCCATCCTCCATAGCCGTGCGCGTAAGAGAAGAGAAGAGAAGAGAAGAGAAGAGAAGAAGAGAAGAGGAGATGGTGAAGAGCTTCACCCTCTTGATCCCTCACTCTCACACACACTCACTCCCTCACACTCTCACACTCCCTCTCTCAAGAGCACACACAAGCAAGAAGGAGAGAAGAAGAGAGGAAGAAGAAGACTCTTTTTGCCACACACCAAAGAATGAGCTTCTCATTCACTTTTCAACTTTATATACAAAGCCCTAAATCCTTTTTGGGCGGTCATCCCCTTTTCCCTCTTTTACATGGCCGGCCATGCCCTTTTTTCCATTTCCCACCATTCTAATTTATCCTATTCCCAGCTAATGCATACACTTTGCACAGGAGCGAGCCTGGCACTCTTTTACAAAGATTCAGGGGGCGCTTCTGCATTTTAATTCTTTTGTTGCCTTGGGCTGACACCGAAGTTTCCTGAGGGTCGTGCCCGAACATTTGAATTTTTCAGGGACTAGCTCCCAGTCAAGGCGCCTTTTTCTGCTTTTATCCTGCGCCTTTTTTGCTATTTCCATTTTCCGCTCCTCCGTGCTGCGAAAACACGGTAACATTACCCCCTCCTAGCCAAGTGCCAGTCCCATGGCACTACGGTCGGACAGAGTGGCTAGTTAGGTTGGCTGCTGGGCGGAACAGGTAGGTGGGTGGTTGGGGGAATGATAGGTGATGGAGGTTGGGGACAATGACCAGGAAAGTTTCCGATGTGCTTTTGGCTCTATGAAGATACTCAGTATCTTTCACACTGTTGTGGCGCCCCTTATGTAGCCAGTCGTCTTTTGAGTATCAAAAATGCTTGAAGCAATTAGCAATCCCTTAGGAGGATGGTATTGGAGGGATTTATTCTAGAGAAACCCCCCAAACGCTGTTTGTCTTGAAAACCCGTGGCTTTGATTGAAGATCCTTGTCTTTGAGTTGAAAGTCTTTAGTTTTGAGTTGAAGGTCTTTAGGCTTGTGGAATCAATAAGCGATCCGTGGATCTTGAGGCGTTGAGCATGGATCTTTGGATGATGAGGTTCCAAGATCTATGCCAATGGTAGTTCTACCTTGACTCGGTTCGATCATGGTGGCCATCAGCATTTAGGCAGATGGTTGGAGGCCGGCACATGAAAAGAAGTTTGGGTCATTAAAGGGTGCCGTGGGTGATCTTCTTCTACGGGTAGCCATTTCTTGAGAGTCGAACATAACCTGTAAGAAAAATTGTGCACTCCCTAAGGGGTGTGTTTGCTCGCCATGTAGTGTGTGGTGCTCGTGGCAGTGGAACTGGGAGATGGGTCTAACCTTGGGTAAGCCCTTGGTAACGTCCCACACTTAAGGACCCATCTCGTGCTTCGTTGGAGGTGCAGTGCGAGTCTTAGGGTGTCAGGTCTGAAAGTTCTGCCCTTGATGTGCCCTAAGCGTGAAGTGGGGGAGGGGGCTAGGGAGAACCCTAGGTGCAGTGACTGTGGTGCTTCTTCTTCTTCTTCTTTTTTGAAATGATACATAGGCCTAATTGTCTTGATCGGAATGAGGAGGAGAAGAGGGTCGGATAGACTTGCTCAAAAACTGGCGACTTTGCATGTAATCTTTCAAATTCATGTGTACATGAAGGGAGGTGGTGGAGAGGAAGGGGTGGTTGCATCTAGTAAATTGGCTGTCATTCATGTCTTCTAGGAGGGCTAGGCAAAAAGAGGGAAGGAGACTAGCCCTCATCATGAGACGAGCCATGGCGCAATTATCTATAGCGTTAGGGTCAAAGAATAGGGGAGGCAGGCCGCGCTCTTGTGGAGTTTGCTTAAGAAGTAGCCTAAGTAACCTAAGATAATTACAAATGTTTATAAAAGTGGGGTCAGGACATGAGGAGAAGTCCGCAAGGAAGTGCATCATAGACTCGTCTAGGCTTTCTGCGGTAAAAAGAAGAGCATGCTCAAAGGATACTACAATGGAGTTATAAATAATGGGAAAGTCATACCGCACGTGGAGGGTGGCATCAAAATCTACCCCTAACCTTCGAGGGTACACCACGTAGGTAGGGTCGTTCCACTCGAATGGCAGGGTATTACAAAATGCCATCTAGGTGAGCATGCTTATGTCGCATACTCACCTCCCCCACAGGGGTTGGCTCTTGTAGTTTTGTATAGTGTGGGGGATTTCAAAAACCTTATCTTGCCAGTAGTCGGCCGCTTCTGTGCCCCAAGAGGTTGGGTCTTTTCCTGCTCTTCCAGCCACTTTTTCCCCAACCGACCACCGACCGCGATTACCTCGTCCATCACTTTCAGTGACAGGACCCTCCGCAGACTGTTGGGTAGGAGGAAACTCAAGGGGAATGGATCCTTTCCTAGTTCCTGTACCTCCCACACCACCAGTTGTGTGTGGAATCCTGCGGGAAGATCATCTGGGCATGGAGGGAGAGGTGCGGATGGTAGCACGACTGGCTCGGCTCTCAGTTTCTGTCTGGCCTCCTCCACCATCTTTTTGCGTCTTTCTTTAGACATGGCTTTTTAGTTGGGTCTTCTTATGGCGGGTCTTGGGCCTGCGGCAAGGGGGGTTCTGGGACTACGTCTTCCCTGAATCGATTCACATCGATTTTCAGCTCTGCTTCTTCCCCCTGCCATTCTGTGTGTGCTGCTTCTTCCTCGAATCCGAGGGCGTCTATCTCCTGGGGGGTTAGGCCGGCCAGCATTAGGTATTTTCGATGTTCATCCAAACTCAGCCTAACCTCCGTAGGCAATGGTGGCATCTGCAGTCCAGCGTGTAGGGCTCTTCTTGCCATGCCGAGCTTTCTTTGCATTGCCTCCAGTGGCTCTCCTTGCACTGCGTGCGTGGCGTCCAGGATAGTGTTGAGGAAGGCCTTCTGTTGAGTGCTGAAGGCCACTTGGGCTGCCTCTGCCTTGCTCTCCGCGATGATTTTCTCCTTTTCTGTCAGAGCAAGGCACCGCGCCAATGTCTTCACCCTCTTTTCGTTGTGCGCAGCCCACTCCTCTGTCCTTTTGTTCATTACTTCCAAGCCCTCTCCCTGTCTTAACGTCGGTATCATGATTTTCTGCTCATAGTCCTCTAGTTCCCTGACTAGCCTCTTTTGTTTTCCTCTCTCAGAGGTCAACTGATCTGTTAGGTGCTTGAGTTCCTCCTGTTGCTCCTCCATGCCTCGTTTTCTTTCTTCGTCCCTGGCATTCAGCTCCGTCATCATGAGTGCATCAATCTGAGCAGATTGCGCAGCAAGCTCCTGGTACTGCACTATTAAGAGCTTGTGCTCCCTTTGCATGTTTACTAACTCTTGAGTCTCGTTTTCGAGCAACTGCCTCTAGTGTTCCTCCCTCTCATCCCTAGCCTTCAGTTCTTGTCTCAGATCTGCAATCTCGCACTGCTGCAAGGCTATCATTCTTGTCTTGTCCAGCTGGAAGGCGGCCATTGTTTCCTTCTCGGCTGCCAACTCAGCCATGGCTATCTTGCCTTTCTTCTTCGCTCTCTCCAATTGGGAGAGCATTTCGGTGACGTATTCGTCTTAATTAGCTGGTGGCGTCATCATTATGTGAATGGGAAAGGTTGAGACTTGAACTTTTTGCTTTTTGGGCTCTTGTCCGGACTCTCCATCCGTGGCTGGCCTCTTCTGTCCTATGGCCATAGTCTCCGTGCTCTGCCCCTGGCCCATCTCCTTGTTGATAAAATACTACATCCACACCACAAATTTTGACACATCTGCGCTAGTCGGGATGCTGGGGGTGATGGTGGTGAGTTCCGTGGAAGGCACCAGGAGGGTAGGGAAGCGAGGCCTTGCCCTTGCCTTCAGGGAACTAGAAGTGGCACAAACTTTGGCACTTGTGTGCTAGAAGGTGGTGAGTTCCGCGGAAGGCACGAGGAGGGTAGGGATCGAATGGAGCGGGGCCTTGCCCTTGCCTTCAGGGACCGGAGGTGGCACAAACTTTGGCACCTGTGTGCTAGACCCTGGCCCCTCTTCTCTACGTGGGCTCAGGTTCCTTAGTTCATCTGCTCGGCACTGTTGTTCAATGGACTGGCGGGTGACCTTCGCCAGGTCCTCTTCCTCCTTTCTTCGTAGCTCCTCCTCTTCCTCATCCGCTTTTCTCTTCCTTTCCTCCTCCCTTTTTTTCTACTCCTCCTTTTTCCCTTTCTGTTCTTTTTCCCTCCTTTTCTCCTCTTTAGCTTCTTGTTTTGATGCCTCCTTTGCTTTCTGTAACTCCTCTTTTTCCCTCTCCTCCTCCTGTCTCTTTGTTCTCTCTCTCTTCTTTGCTTCTCTCAGGGATTCCTTCTTTGCTCTTTCCAAGTCTTCCTTTTCCTTCTTCCTGCCTTCGTCATTCTTCTTCTTCCTCTACGTCGCCTTCTTCTTCGTTGTCCTGATTGTCTTTTTGCTAGTCTGCCCCTCCCCTTCTTCTTCTGTTTCTGTTCTATCAGTGGACCTGTCTTTGTCTTGGCGAGGAGGTGACCTCTCCAGCGTTTCTCCTTCTCCCTCCTGTGCCTCCTGTGCTTCCTTTACTGCCTCCTGAATGAGTGCAGTCAAGACTCCTCCATATCCGATGAAAGAGGCCTTGGAGGAGGCTTTCTTCCTTTTCGTAATCTTAGAAGCTGGAGATTCTCCTCCTGTTGGTGCACTTCCCAAGGCTAGCGCCTTGGCCGCTTGATCAATTGTCTTTCGCATGTACCCATTCCAATCCACCTCGTCTAGGGTGTGGGTTGCTACATTCTCTAGCACTGGCATGCTAATTCGATGCATTAAGGAATTGTAGCGTTGGCTGGAGAAGAGCACGTGCACCAACTTGGCCTGCAACCTGGCTTCTGTGTGAGGGATGTCCTGGATGCTTATGCCGTCGTTCGTGAGCACCTCTTCCTTCTTCATTTTCAGCAAGGCATAAACATCCCCTTTTTGTCTCCTTTCTGTCCTTGGTACCAATCCCAAAGCCTTCTCCACCAAGGCTGGATCCAACCAGACTTGCACCTGCTTTGCACCCTCTCCTCGGCCCACTATTACAATGCCACCTTCTTGGTCCGGGTTGTATGTTCTAAGGAATTCTATGCATTTTAAGTTATCTGTCTCCTGTGAGAATTTTTCAATATACTTTGTAAGGTTGCACTGTTCCACTACCCTCCTGGCTGCTTCCTCCTTGGCCACCACGACTTTGATGTTGTGGATGGTTTGGAACTTGAGCTAGCTTAAGGCACGGTTCTCTAGATGGATGCAATATTGCTCCCTTTCCTCGTCTGTGAACAGAGTCGATGGGCGCAGTCTTGCTACGACATTTTCTGCTCTTGCCATAATTCATAACTTTCGTTAGCATATTCCACATATCACTTTGATGTTTATGTGAGAATAAAAACTCTTGAATGAATTTTTTAGGAAGCCATTTTTTCATACTATATGCTTATGCTTTTCACTACCTTTACTTTATTGTACCCCCTTTTTATTCATTTCCTATTTGATTCCTTTCACCTTCACCACATACCCACATACCCCCGCCCCTTCCGGCTTAGAAAAGAATCCTTCCTAGGATTGGGGGTTAAAAGGTGAGGGGCTTTGGACCTATTGGGGTAGGAGTTACGTGTGAAGAAGCCACGTGTAGAATTTTGGATTGTATTCCAGTTGAGCATGACAATCAAGAGCAGACGGTTGGATGGAGACTTGGGAGATGTAGGTCAAGACATTGTGAAAGAGATCTCCAGTATTAAGGCAGCTGGCAACATGTAATTCCTCTTCCATGAGGAATTGGTCAATGTAGGGGTGAGCAAGCACATGGTCGTCTAAATGCTGATTGCAAGTGATGGCCAAAACCCTAAACGAGATAGGTGCCACATAAGTAGGGTCATATTTGATGGTTTTAACTGCCTTGCGTTGCTTAGCATTGGTCATTATCCGGCAACCTTTTTTCTCCCATTGGATTCTCAGAGCAAACCACTGCTGCAAGAACGTGGAAGGCGAGCTTGCCATCTGTGTGAGCTCTTGCAACTCGTGTTCAGGAACAGAACGAGGAGGCTTACGATATGAAGTGATTAGTCTTCTGAGGGCAGCTTGCTGAGATTTCATCGTTTGCTATCAGTTCGGCAGAAATTTTGGGGAATTTAGTGGTCATAAGTTCGTATTCTTCCCAAGTGCATGTTAATGCATGAACATCTGAAGCAAGTGTTTTGTCAAGAAGACCTAGGTCTAGCCTCTCATAACTTCTAGTGAATGTAGTGAAAGTTTCATCCAACATCTTGATGCAGGTTATTAAGTCATCCCCAGAAGTCGTGGCGAGGTCTTTAGCCAAGGAGAGGAAAGGTCGTATCGTGTAGGAAGGTTTAAGACCTGCTGGTGGGGATGGTGCAACTGGAGTGGATAGTGGTGACTCCATCCTTGGTGTCACAGGTTGGGCTTTGCACTCCGAAGCACTTTGAGGTGCTGTAGGAAGCTCTGGGGGCATGGGAGTTGTGCTAGGTTCTGAGAGAGCAATCATAGGGGTTTTTTGGTTCTCTGGATTAGGTAAGTTTAAGGCTTGTGGTGTTTGCTTTGGTCGATAGATGAGCTCGGGCTTACTAGCCACAGTTGGCGATGGTTTGCTGACTATGGCCTGGGCACCACATGTGCAAGCCTCCCTCACTGGGGTGAGATTGCTTGTAGATGAGCTTTTTAACTAGCCATTTTTAGGCACCCAAATCCAGGGGTTTCCCTCGTAGTATCCTTGTGCTCGCAAGAGATCTTTGGGGATCCATTGCGGCGTGGTTGTGTGTCTACGTCGATAGCGTCTAGACTGCCTCTTAGGCTGTGATGGCTGATTATTTTGGCGTTTAGGATCACGTTTGGGTGGTCTACCTGGATGTGATCTTTACCATTTTGGCACCCATATAAGCTTGGACTCCTTGGCCTTGTGAGCATTCTTGGTGGGTTTGGGCCTAGGGTCGAGAGCCTGGCATGGGGCCGTAGTTTTCTTCTGTTTAGATTCAGGCTGGAGCATGGTCGTAGGGGTTTCTACCAGTGGCTTCGTAATGGTGGAGGAATCAGGACAGCCCTTGCTGAAATTTGTCACTATACGCACATTGCCTATAGCAAGATGAATGTGGTTTAGGTTGTAATCCACGTTACAGTTCGTTTGCTTCTTGAAAGTACGACCCAATAGTGACACATTATCGGCTTCTTTAGTGTCAAGCAACACATGGAAGAAAGCTGGTAAAGTTTCAGACTCGATGGAAACGACTACCTTGCACTTCCCTAGGAGTGAATAAGTAGTACCCCCAAATGGGGTGAGTTTGGCATTAGTGGGCTGTAGTTTCGGGTGACCAATGCGTGTCCAATGGTCATGCATCAAGATGTTGTAGTCGGCACCTTCATCAATCAAGGCATCGAAAGAATACGTCGCTCCTACTGCGACTGTGATTCATAGGTACACCGGTGCCACTGCTTCTTCGTCCTGATCTGTAAGATCAGTTATAGTAGCCATGCAGACATTCATTGGGGGTTCTACCATGGGTGGCTCATGTAATGGATGGGAAGGAGGATAGTACTTCTTTATGCGACTGCCGTTAAAAAAGCCTATTCCTTCACCTTCAAGTGTCTCTAACTCAACATTCCATGTTTTATCAATCATGCGTACTCTGAAAGTCCCTAGCCCCCACTACTTCATCTTCTATTTATGTCCTTTTACAGGGTATAGCAAAACAAGGTACCCCTTGTTCAAAGTCTCGCCGTTTGACATGCTTGTCAAACCACATCTTTCGTCAACCCTTCTCACAAATCAGAGAGTGAGTAGCGAGGAGTCAGGTCTCCATTAGGCGCTCTAGCTCCACTAAGCGATTGGTCCAAGCCTCTCTTCCCTCCCAACGCTCCTGGACTGCTAGCCTTAAGCTAGGGATGAAGAATTGTAAGGGTAAAATGGCTTCAATTCCGTACGTCAGCCTAAAAGGCATCTGTCCTACAGCCGTTTTATAAGCTGTACGATAGGCCCATAAGGCCGCCATTAGCTTGTTGTCCCAATCACTTCTTGAAGTAGACACGACCTTTGTAAGCACGTTGACTAAGATTTTATTTGTGGATTCGGGTTGGCCATTAGCCTGAGGGTAATAGGGAGAGGAATTCCGGTGAATTATTAGGAAGGTAGAGAGCAAGTGGGAAATCACCTTATTAATGAAGTGCGTGCCTTGGTCACTTACAAGTTCAATTGGATAGCCAAACCGTGAAATGACCTGCTTCCACAAGAACTTTGTAGTGGTTCTAGCATCATTCTTCCTCGTGGCTCGTGCCTCTGCCCACTTCGTTAGGTAATCAGTTGCCACTATGATGTAGCGAGCTTGGGAATATTATGCCATGGGACTGATAGGTCCAATAAAATCGATGCCCCATTTTTCAAAGGGTTGTCGGGCTATGACAAGGGTCAACTCCATCTTGTCTTTCCGCACCGGCACTTTGGTCCTTTGGCACTCATCACAGTGCTTTACGAATTTAGCTGCATTGCGGAAAAGGGTGGGCCACCATAGTTGGGATTATAGCACCTTTCGGGTTGTTGTGTCCCCGCTAAAGTGTCCTCCAACGATTCCGTCATGTGCTTCTTTCAATGCATCGTGCATCTCATGCTCACACACGCATCTGCGCAATAAACTATCTTGTCCCAACCTGTAGAGTTGGCTGGCTACTATCAGTTGGTATGGCTGAATTTTCAAGATAAGTCTTCTCAGCCTGGCCTTCTCAATGGGTCGCTCAGGTAGTCTATTTTCTAGCACTTGCACTATGTCATCGGCCCAATACGGCATCAAATCAGCTTTAAATAATTCTCTCTCGCTAGACAGGTTAAAGAGATGAGCATCCGGTAAATCGTGAGGTATGCCTTATCCAGCGGCTTCTCCTGTGGGTATGCGGGACATGTGGTCAGTCATGTAATGCTACTTTCCTTTGCGTACAACCACAGAGAAGTCAAACTCCAGTAGAAGGAGTAACCATCTAGCTATGCATCCCGTAGCGCAAGGCTTGTTCACAAGATACAACAAGGCCTGATGGTCAACAAAGAAGACAAAGGGAGTGGCCAAAAGGTAATGCCTAAATTTCTTTACTGCAAATACCATGGACAACCCCTCCCTTTCTGTCGTGGAATAGTTCATCTCGGTCTCTATGAGTTGCCTGCTGGCAAAACTCACCGGGTAATCTAAGTTATGTTCACCAGGCTGGCATAGCACGGCTCCAATAGCAAACTTAGAGGTGTCTATGTATATATGAAATGTTATGTTCCAGTCTGGGGCTCTAAGATTGGTGCAGTCGTAAGAGCCTTTTCCAACTCCTCATATGCACACTGGCATTCCTCCGTCCACTCGAACACTATCAAGAGCTTGTACAATGGTCTAGCAATTAGTGCGTAATTTAGTACAAAGCGTCGATAATATCCTGTGTGTCCTAAGAAGCATTGAACTCCCTTGTAGTTATCGGGTGGCGGTAAGTCAACAATGACTCTGACTTTGGAAAAGTCAGTGGCAATGCCGTTCCTTGACACTACGTGCCCTAAGCTGTATCCGTGTTTCACCCAGAACTGGCACTTTAAGGGGTTCAACGAGAGGTGGTACAACCTACACCTTTCAAAGATAGCTCTCAATTTCTCTAAGTGTTCGGCCCAACTAGAGTGTAAGAATAAGTCGTCTACAAACACTTCCAGTTCGCGCCTAAGCATGTCCTTAAAGATAGTGCACATTAGGCGTTGAAAAGTTGCAGGTGCGTTCATTAGCCCAAAAGGCATGACAATGTAGGCGAATACACCCCATTCCGTGGCAAAGGCAGTCTTGTGCCTGTCGTTGGGGTGCACTTGCACTTGATTATAGCCCGAGAAACCATCCAGAAAACTGTAGGCTTCTTTACCTGCTACCCTCTCAAGCATGTGCTCGGTGTAAGGTAAAGGATAGTTATCCCTCTTCGTAGCAGCATTCACTTTCTTGTAGTTCACGCACACTCGGATTTCTTCATGACAATCACGATAGGTGATACCCAGTCCATGTGTTCGATCTCATATGTGAATCATGCCCTCATGAGTTTATCGATCTCCTCTTTTACTGCATGGGCGTGTTTGGGATTCATGGGGTAAGGTCGTTGTTTCGTTGGCACTGCATCAGGGACCATTGGGATATTATGAGTCACAACCCTAGGGTCAACTCCCTTAAGGCAAATACGTCAATGTACTCTTGCAAGAGCGCAACGAGTTTGGTCTCCTCATCCTCTGTCAAGTCATCTGCAATGAACACCGGTGTTGGCTTTTCACTTTCCCTAGCCAAGTTAACTTCCTTGACTTTGGCGGATCCCTCGATCGGTTCACTAGTTTGGCCTTGTCTTTTCACACCTAGCAAAATCACCACTCTGTCACCCTTTTTAAATTTTTAAACCGTTTGGGTAGATCCTGCGGTTTCTTCTGCCTTTCTGCTTCTGAGTTCTTTGCTTGCTTCCTGGTCCCCTCTTTTAGCCTCCTGTGCCTCAGGTGGACTGGCAAGTCTCCCTTGGTGCGTTTGACTTTAGAAGGTTGTGGTATCTCGGGATCACTCTCAGTGCTGACTTCCGACTCTGAGTTAAACTCACACCCCTCACTTGAGGAAGGTGTTTCCCCAGGGGGTCGTAGTTCAATAGGTGCATTCGTCTTGAGCATTGGGATTACCCATGGTTGTACCACTCCGGCTTGCTCATAATCCATGGCTCCTATGCGTTCTAGCCAGGACCTGTCACGCTCCATTCGCATGACTCCTTTTTCATTCTAACTGGTCCTTCCTTTCCTAGGCCTCGAGTCTGCCCTGATTTGTTCTATCGCTTTTCCTTCCGTGTCGTACTCTATTGTATCTATCTCTTCTTCACTCTCCTCTCCTATAGAGCAATAGTCCTCATACTCCTCATCATCAGAGTCCTGTCCTTCTGAATGCTCATCATCACTCAAGCTTTCCTCTCCAGTCTCCGTATCATCAGTAACTAAAGCCTAGTTATATAACAAATTCAAGTCGTGGACCTTGGTCCATTTCCATTCTGGCTTAGCTAATAGATCACGTAAAGGTTTTTAGTTAGCAGCCAAGTTGCCTTCTAGTTTATTGGTTAGATACTCTACGATTTCCTGAAGCTCTAGTTTGTTGTTGGGGATATGGAATGAGGCTGGTTTGCTGGGCTGAGTGAGCTTTTTGCCATCATGCAGAGTGGCATAATTGGCTCCTCAATTGGCATGGTTGCGGCTTTAGCTGGCTGCCGATATAGTTCTTCCTCATCCGAGATTGGTACGTCAATGGTTGCCAAAACGTGCATCCAATCCCTCTCATCCTCAGGGCAAGGAATATATTTAGTGAGTGATCCATAGGGTTTGGTCATTTGAGTACCACCTTTCAGCATAGCTGAGATGGCATCTAGGTCAACAGAGGTCGTCTTCCAAGTGTCCATCTCTACCCTTACTGCACTAGTTCTGTTCCCTAGGAAAATCAAACCATTGCCCCAGTCCTCAATGACATGCGCATTCCTCATCCAAGGTCGGCCTAATAGTATGTCGTAATCCACTCCCTTCATGACAATGAAGTTTACCGAAAATTGCACACCGGCAATCTTTACTGGCCTATTCTTTAAGACCACGAATGGTATTATCTTCATTCCATTTGCTAACGTGACGTTAAACCTGGCACTCTCTACAGGAGGGTTTCCCCATGCCTCTAAGACTGCATGGTTTAGTACACTAACACCTGCACCTGTTCTACAATTCCTTTTCACATCATATCTCCTAAGGCTAGGACGGGCAAAACTGCGTGCATTTCAGTGCCTTCCCAAAAAGCATTGATGTGCAAAGACTTAGGATTTGAGTGTAGAGTTAGACTTGGGATCTATGTAACTACATCATGATCTTGCGGATCAGCACCCGCAAGTCCTGCGTGTCCCTCCATTAAGTCTTTTAATTCCTGCCACAAGGAATGATTTTGCCTAAGCAGATCTTCCAAGCTTACAGTTACTGGAGTAGACAACAAGGTTGTGAGGAGACTATTGGGCTCTTCTCTCCCCCTGAGGCTAGCATTTCTAGGCCATGCGTTTTGTCTGCCCTGGCAAGTTTCCCCCTGGCCTTACTGCTGAGTTGCTCCCACTGGCGCAGGTATGCTCGCAACTTGTGGTTTTGAAGGTGAGACTGGTGTGCTCACATTGGAGAAATCGCCAATAGGATCTTCTAATATGGGTTCAGCATCCTTGAGGTGCTTTTGGGCGTCCTTGACCCACTCCTTGACCTTGGATATAGCCTTGAGCTGCCATTTAGGGTGGGGATATTCCCCTACCTTGGCACTCCCTAGCTCGGTTGTCCTCGGAGCTGAGGTCTCCGCCTCTGCATCTGTGACCTTCTTTCCCGTTACTAACGTAGTCGCTTCCTCGGTTTTAAGAGTTATCTTTGCATCAGTTCTCTTTTTTCGTCTCCTCCGACTTTTCTTTCCTATTGAGGTTGCGTCAAGGTTACTTGGCCCTGGCAAGGAGATGCCTGCCTATTTTGTTTGAGCTCACGTCATAGCATGTAGTGAGATGGGTGTATCCTCACTACCAAAGGTTTCCACTCCAAAGAGCCCCAAAGGCACCGATGGCATGTTGGCAGAGCTGGTTGATGGCTTCCGCCTAGGACAATCAGGAAACAGATGTGTGATTCCACACTCTGTGCATCGGAGATCCGTTTTGTACTTGTTAGCTTGTTCTCGTTCTGGGCAGCGTGATGAAATGTGGCCTAGGTGGCCACAAGTCCACTGGATCCTGGCTGGGCCCTCCAAAGCCTCTACCTCTTCCTCTTCCTAAAGCCATCACCGGCACTGGCCGATAGTCCATCAGGACTGGGTTGCCCTCCTCGTCATAGGATATGTATGGGTTGACATATATTTCTTCCTCATTAGGCTCCTCCACAAAGTGAATAGGAGCATCGCTAGATGGGTGGGTTACAAAAGGCCCTGGTGGCTTGGGTATACCAGTTGGGTTCATCTCCAGCCTAGGCACGACAGGTCTTGAGTCGGGTCTTGAGTCAGTCGGTGCTGGAAGAGCTAACTGGGCTCCCCTCCCAAAGAAATTGGGTGGCCTATTACCTAAGTATGGAGGGTTGTACTGTTGTGCATATGGAAATCTCCTCGGCATCCTGCAATGCACTGCATCATGCCCGAATCTACCGCAATTTGAGCATGGCCGAGATCTAGGATCTTGGCACTCAACTGGGAGGTGACTGCCGCCGCAGTATATACATTGTACATGCAATCTCACATGCTTCCTCACGAGCTCTTGCAACCGTGCAATCTCCATTCTCATCTTTGCTATCCCTTGGTCGTGGTCTACACTCTTTCCCTTATCTTGCACACTAGCAGTTACTTTTTTCCTCGAAGTAGTTGATCTCTCAGGGTCCCTCTGGCTTGCACTTTCTCGGTTGGTAGTCCTCATGCTGTGTTCCTTGAGTTGATCATCTACGTGTATTGCCTCCTCGAAAACTCTAGCTAGCACATCTCCTTGCAAGGTGGAGTTACTGGCCAAAGCCTTGTAGAGCTCCTTGCTCCAAATCCCGTTCATGAACACTATAGACACTGCCCTCTCGGTAGGTCACTCATTGGCAGGGATTCTCTTGTAGAGGCTACGCACCTGAGTGACGTAATCCCTAACATTCTCCTTCTCCCTTTGATTGATATTCATCAACCTAACAATGAGGTTATCCGAATACCCAGCCTCCGAAAACCCCTTGATGAATAGGCCCTTAAGGTGAGCAAAGTTCGTACATTCTGCATCATCCAGACTAGAATACCAGGTCCTCCCCTTATCGCCTAAGCACAAGCCGAAAGCTTGAGCTCGCTGTGCAGGGTTAGTAAGACCATTTGCCTCGCATACTTGCTCGAACTGCTCCATGAAGCTGTATGGGTCACTGCTAGGTTTGTATCTAGCTAGTTGTTTTGCTACTATGGGGATTCTAGCCTGCCCTTTAGCCCCTTGCGTGACTCCCAATCCCGATAGTAGCACGATGGCTAGGGCAGTAGCGCTCTGTTCAACGGATGTGTTATCCAAGAGTCGCTTTGCTACCAGTTCGCTCAATGTCATGTCAGCCTCTGCTGCCCGTTCCCTCTCTACATTCGGTCCAGATTTGGCCACTCCAGCTAGGTCCAGCACTCATCTAGCCTCATACATATCTACGCCTTGCTGTAGCCTTCTAGCCCTTTGCTCATGGTTGCAGGCAATGATGCCTTCTAGCGCTCTCTTGATTGCTCTTCTCTCTTCTTCTAGGTTTGCTACCACTTCCTCTACAGGTCTGCCCTGGATCACGGTCCTAGTGAGTAGATCATAGTTGTGGACCAGTTTCTAGACTGAGGTTGGAAATTCTCCTAAGTCTAATTGGTCCTCTCCTCGTTCGCCTCTTGATTCCGACATTGTTTCTGCTTCCAGCTCCATGAGGTTGTCAATAAATCCAAGCTGCTCCAGCAGCTTCCAATCCTCTATCTTGTTGCTTTCCGTGTCTTCGTGTCTTCTCCAGGTCCTACTAGTAGGGCACTCATGCACCTATCTAAGTCTTGGGGTCTTCTCCTACTAGTGGGTTCCTTGAGCGATTTGTCTGAGTGAGATCCTTTGATTATTGAATACAAACCTCAATTTATGGTCACTCGGTGAGTGTGTTGTTTCTCGTGCACTTGTGCCCAATCAGGCTTTCAACTTTCTTAAGTGTACTTCAAGTGCGGAAATTCAATGTGAGTGCTGCAAGCAATTCCTCGGCATCTTACTCACTCTAGCTCGTTTCGGGCCTGATAGGCTTGTAGGTCCATTTTTCATCCGTTTAGTCAAGGTTTAGGGTTTCCTTGTATGTTGCCTTGTTCGCTTTCGGTCGATTAGGTTTTATGATTCATCGGCTCACGTCCAAGTCCTTGGGTCCCTCAACTGTCTACTGATAGCCGCTAAGCGACTGTGTACTACAATTTCTCTTATCACATTTTGCCAGAATCAAGTTCTGAGCGCCGAAGGGTTTCGACAAGTTGCGCTAATGCGTATTTGCCGGGTCAAGCCAAATTTAACAAAAAGTTGCACTCAGACCAACTCGTCCGAATTGTAAGGTCTGAGTTGGTCACTCAAACGAGCCGAGGCACGGGGTCGAGGGCCGAATCTCCGGATTTGACTCGGATGATTTTTATTCAGACGGGCCGAATGGCAGGTTTGGACAGGGTAATTCGGACGGGTCGAACGGCGCTTGGCCTAGGGCTGAATCTTGGGTGTGGCCGAGTGCTGAATTCGAGACTCGAACGGGTCACTCGGAAGGGCCGAATGCGGCGGATGTGCCACGTGGCAAAGAGCTTTGACTCGGACAGCCAAGTGGGTTGACTCGGACAGTTGCCTCGAACGGGGGCCGAGGGTTGGCGAGTGGGCCAAATGACGAGGGCCGAGGGCCAATTCTGGGACTCGGCCCAAGAGAGGCCACTCGGACGGGCCGAACGCGGTGCACGCAACCCGCGCGAATGCGAATTCAATCGTTTCACCCAATGTAGGCCGGCGCCATGGTCATGCACTTCCAGATCCTATCTAGGGGAGTAGAGGGAGAGGTTTGTATACCTAAACGGGTCGGTAAGTGCGTCGGTGATGCGATCGAATCACACGGGCTGGGACTCTCTAGCTCTCTCTCTCTCTCTCTCTCTCTCTCTCTCTCTCTCTCTCTCTCTCTCTCTCTCTCTCTCTCTCTCTCTCTCTCTCTGAAATGGCACAAATGAGCTCTCTTTTGGCCTCCTGGCTCTTATATGCCTTCCCAAATGCGACGTTGACGCCCCCAATCACTCTCTTGTCGATCTTAGACCTCATTAGCGAGCATTTTACGCATTTTGCACAATTTTTTCCCTGTTTTGCCCTGTTTTGAAACAGTAAACCCTACCCTTTTCTAGTTAGATTTCCTAACTCTAACCTACGCTAAATGCAATGAAAATCGAAGACAAAAAACTGAAATAGATCCTCCATGCTTTCCAATCATCAACCAACCAAAATATCCCAAAATACTTACTTGTTTTGAAGATTAAAAACACCCAACTTCCTACCTATCTCAAGCTTCGTTTCGGGGATGAGTACTCTACTTCAATGCTCAATGTGAGACGCGCAAGCGCTCAAGCTTGAATCCATTGTCCCGGCAACGGAACCAAAATGTGGGAGCTTTCGCTCAACCGCCAAGACCCACGGATCGCTTATTGTTCAAGCGTTCCAAGCGAGCTCTAATGGCTATCTCTCACCTAGCTGATGCGTCGTCGATCCTACGAGTGTAGTGAGCTTACCTTGATGCTCGATCGAGTACCCTCCTCTCTCTTGCACTCCGGTAGCTCCACGATTCTTGACGCTAGCTCAAGCATCCTCAAACCTCCTCCATCTCCAAGCTCCATCCTCCATAGCCGTGCGCGCAATAGAAGAGAAGAGAAGAGAAGAGGAGAAGAGAAGAGGAGATGGTGAAGAGCTTCACCCTCTTGATCCCTCACTCTCACACACACTCACTCCCTCACACTCTCACACTCCCTCTCTCAAGAGCACACACAAGCAAGAAGGAGAGAAGAAGAGAGGAAGAAGAAGACTCTTTTTGCCACACACCAAAGAATGAGCTTCTCATTCACTTTTCAACTTTATATACAAAGCCCTAAATCCTTTTTGGGCAGTCATCCCCTTTTCCCTCTTTTACATGGCCGGCCGTAGCCTAGGCCCTTTTTCCCATTTCCCACCATTCTAATTTATCCTATTCCTGGCTAATGCTACAAAAATTCGGGGGGCGCTACCGCATTTTAATTCTTTGTTGCCTTGGGCCAACACCGAAGCTTCCTGAGGGTCGTGCCCGAACGTTTGAATTTTTCAGGGACTAGCTCCCGGTCAAGGCGCCTTTTTCTGCTTTTATCCTACGCCTTTTTTGATTTTTCTATTTTTTGCTCCTCTGTGCTGCGGAAACACGGTAACAGGTTGCTAGTAATTCACATTTGTCTAAGCAATAGCCAGTATAGGAGCTTGATTGACCAGGATGGTGGCCCATTGGTTGAAGGGGAATACTCTAGTACCTTTCCATCCTCTTGGACGGGCCATCCAGTACCTATCATCATAGCAATAACACTTAGTCTTAGAATAGGTCTATGCTATTACTCGATAAATCATCAGAAGCAAATGCTTTCTTACTAGATTTATTAAAGCCTTGAACACACAATGTATTCAACATCTCATCTTTTGGTGGAGCATTTGGATCAATTGTACTAATGAGAATAAAGAGATTAGCATTATATGCCTAGACTCATTGATTTCCTTGCTTAAGGTTGCAGATCCTTTCAAGCTTCTATGCATCCATTCTGTCAAGTTGGAATCAAATACGTAATGTCGTGAGTGTATCATTCCATGTTGGACATCCATGGTCTACCACTAGCCAAGTCATAGCCTTTTTTGGCATCAAAGATTCAAATATGGCAACCTTGTGAGGCTCATTGACTTGAGCACGGTAGTTGAGAATGTATGCTACATTAAATTGATAGATAAAGACATCGCAATCGTCATTGGAAGATCCAAAGAACTTCAAAAATTAAATAAGTCTAGGTGGGTGGACCATTGGAAGTGAAAGTAATGGTGGAGTTGGGGTATTGAGGGGACAACAACAGGATATACATAAACTAATATATGAATCTTTAGATTTAGTAGAGTGGTGAGAGCAATTGGGAAAAGGGTAGATTTGCTATCAATCATGGGAGTGGAATGCAAATGGTATCTTCTCAACTGTGGAGAGGATTCTTATGCTCGGGATACATCACTACTGAGGATAAAAGAAGCCTTAGGAGATTGTATTTTTTAGACCTAGAATGCAATGCTTGGCCTAGAGCCAAAACTACATACATCTGGTAGTGAAAGTGAATTTTAAAGCCAAACTTCAAGTGCAAAAGAAACTCGACACCTGTAAAGAGACATTTTTGATGCAAAATGAAATAGTCATGGATCAAGGAGTTGGAGTTTTCCTAAATGCATTTCGATGCCAGGAATCCAATGTAAGTGTTCATTCGTCAATCGAAGTTTATTTGACCCTTCATTTAATGGCTAAGGTTTGGTATTCTAAAGCAGCTACTAGATCTAGAAGCTAGAAAGCATGTGATGGAGGCCAAGGTAATAGATTTCGATATTAGAAAGCCGCTCATCGTGTCGAATCATGATTCCAATGCCGTTTGCCCCTCCAACCAAGCTTGAATCACTTTGGGTCAAGTGTAAACATACAAAATGTGAACCAATTAATTTAGCAGTTATAGTTTAATGTTAATTAAATGAAAAGAAGCCACAAATTGCTCACAAGATGGGGGGACATGTTTTTTTTTTGGCCACGTTCTCCCACTAAAATATCGCATTTTTTTACTATCATGATTATCTTCACTCTTCTGGGTATAAGATCCATCATTTTTCCTCTCTCCATCGCTCTAATTCTCACGCAAAATGATGTAGTAATTAGCAAGATTCAATTTTAGTCTTTCTCTCTCCTCTTTGTTCCTTCTTCATATGGCTGCGTATGAGAGAGAGGGAGGGATAATTTGATGAATCAATGATGGATGATGGTTCAGAAGCATAATGGCACATAGATCGAGTAATTTGGATGCACGAGCAATTAGAAAGTAGTGTCAATGGCTCCATTTTCTCGAAATATGAGATGTACATATGTAAATTTTTTAATAAGCAATCTCATATGATGAATCGTTAGTAAATATGATGAAAATATGTTTGCAAATGATTGAAACGTATTTCTTGATGTTTACAATTTTAAAAATTCATTTTTACATATTAAAAATAATAAAGTTGCATTCAAAATACGAAATTCAATAGAAAATGGTGTTATTTTTAGATTTTGGGGATTAAATGATGTTCATATGGTATGAAAATGAGTATGTTGATGGATCACACTTCACATAAGTCATACAAATTAGAAAATTTAGACATGGAAGGGTAGACATATCTTAAGGGTCTTTCTCTTGAATTGATTAGCGAAATCAAGTGATATGGTTGTCGCATCCATACTAGATGCATATGAAGGAACTATTGCAAGCATGGGTAATATCAAGATTGCACGCATAGAAAGATTGCATGAAATTAATGTGCATTAGAATGCTTGAATTCATGCTTTGTACATTGGCCTTGAAATTGTTGACTAAAGTCAATACTTGACTTAATCAACGTAGTTAGACAAGCTCAAATAAAGGGCTAGAAAGGGGCAAACATTAGTGCATGTGAGTACTATTGAAAAAGGGGGTTAAGATCAGGTATCCTTGTATCACCAAAAGTATCCTTGGTCAATTAGGGATCGAAGGAAAGATCACATAGATACTTCAAGGGATCTAGGAGATAACCAGCAAGTTGACCAACCAAGGACAACGGGGTTGTCCATGACCTATTTTTACCAAGAGACCTAAGGTAAGGATAATTAGGGTTGGCAGGGTACAAACCCTAACCCGAAGATAAAGGGGAAATGAGCAACCTAGCTTGCCAAGCCCTTGGGATCTTGCCAAGTCGCAAATGATCCAGGATCGAATGCTGGGAGCATTCAGGAAAAAAGAATCATACATTAGCAGTTGGTTGTACAAACGGCCTCCGAAATGATCGTGATCGTACACTTAGGTACATTGTTTGAATTTCCTTGCTCAAGGAACTAATTCAAGGCAAAACACTTAATGCTTCAGGTTAAAAGCCTAGAGGGAGTGGCAGGTTCAGTTACCTCCAACTGTCTGCCTGGCCCTATCCAAGGGGGTTGTTAGCCACGCCGGGTATATGGACCTAACCCGCCGCGAGAGGTCTCTCTGTGGGTGCTGCTTGGAGCGAGAGAATGCTTGGGTACCAAGAGAGGCTCTTGCTATAAATTCCTTGCCTCGGGATCCCGCACAAGAGGCCAACGTGACTCGAAATGGGATCTCGAGGCCCATGTACTAGTCTACGGGCAAAACTTGAAGTAGCAATCCTGTAGATTGCTGGGATAGCCTTCGGGCATGATACTTAATGTATTCCGGGACTATGCTAAATAAAGATTAGATATTTGAAAAAGGAACTTGCTCGACATTGTTTTTATGTCAGTGTCTAAGTTACTAAAGGAACCTGTGTTTAAATTGATTAATTAAGGACGCTGCTTTTGCATGTCAAACATAATGTGGTAGGTAATTAGACAACTAAGCAAACCGAGAAAAGTGCGGTGGACGTGACTTGGTCCGTCCTATGGAAGGGTGGTCCCGGTTAGCTGGGAACTTTTCTCAAAAGACGTGGAAACGATACTGTGAAGACCCTAGAATCAATAGAGTTAGAATCCCAATTTATGTTGTTTTAGGGGAATGGAATGGAACTATGCCTTATGGGCAGAGAGGTTGAGCTTCACATCCCTCTCGTTTCCCATTCTCCATGAACCAAGTACAGCATAAATCCGCTTCGACTCTGTTGTTCCTACTCAATGTGGGTCATCTGGAGCTCGACGCTAGCTACTTCCTAAAGACTTTGCTAATAGGAAAGAAACCCTGACTTCAGGTCGGGGTCCTAAGTGGGAACGGTCGGACACTTCTACTCAGGGCACACTCCAGAAGACCTAGATTGCAAACCCTGTGACATTCCTTGCGAGTGCCAGGCGGCGCCTTCTAGACTCCCTTCCCAATGGGCTGCTAACACGTGTCCCACAAGTGGACGAGCGGACACATTACATACATAGTGTGCATCTATGTACCGAAGTACACACTACTACCTCTCCCAAAGCATTGTATAGATCTTTTATACTATTCAAGTACCTCAAGATATCTTTCACTACTTGCCAATGCTTCTCACCAAGATTTGACATGTTTCTGTTCACTATTCCCATTACAAAAGAAATGTCCAACTGAGTGGCTGTCATAGCATACATGAGACTATCCATACATGTTTTTTTTGGGGGGGGGGGGGGGGGGGGGGGGGGAATGGGGGATTTCATCCCTCCCAAAAGATGAATGTAGAGACATGAGAGTGCGGGATTTGCAAAGAGAATGAAAGAAAAAACTATTGAATGATTGTATTGACATCCCTTTGATACAAATATATAGCCTTTGGCAAGACTCTTCATATCCTCAATGATTCATGACTATTTGCATCCCCCCACTTACACATGGCATGCATGAAGAACATGAACCTACAATGGTCTGCCATAGGAAAAATCTATAGTGTAAAGCCTAAGTGTGCAAAATATAGTAATTACATTATAGTGTATTTATTTTCAGCACATGCCAAGTTAATAACAACGGTGGGAGAATTTGATGTAGAATACCAAGATGTGAAGTATACGAATAGGAATTATGCACTAGTATTACCTAGATCCATGGCCAAAATTTTTGTAAAGGTTTCTTTCCTTTCACTCTTTGCACCTCCTGTACACCCTTTGTATACATGAGATCTTCAATTGGGCAACAAAAACTTGCAATATGTATTCATTTCCACTACTTAACTACCATCAAATAGTGCCAAAGGGTCATAAGTGGATAGGGTTCATTAGTATTGTGTCATGGTAGCGTAGGGGTGATGCGAGGAGCCATAGGAGCATGTGTATTACATGTTATAGGGAAAATGAGAGAGATTTTAGAAAAGGATGGAAACACATATCAAGTTGGTGAATGAGGTTAAATGATAGTAAAGTAAGAAATTAGGTAGGAGAAGGTTAGAAAAGAGTGATAGTGACGTATGATTTTTGATGATGAGAAGTGCTTAAAAATAGCCAAAATTTCTGAATTTAAGGGGAAAAATAGAATTCGTCAAAGGCGGCAACTACAATTAGTACGATTTTAAGTGGCAATGCCCAAAAAGTGCTTAAAAGAGCCACTAGACAATGGTCAATGAATTTTCACAATTTTTTGGCATGACAAACGAGTTCTGGGAGATGACCGCCAGTGGGGGACTTCAAGACGAATGCCTAGGATTTTTCGAACCGCGAATCGAACACCGATTAAGGAAGAGGGAGTGCCCGGGAGGCCAAGACCCAAAAGGCAAGTGGAAATGGACTTTAAAAGTCCCAAAGGATGTGACTTTTGGGGGCTCCCTAACCAAATCAATTTTGTGGGGGGGGGGGGGGGGGGGGGGGGGGGGGTGTTTCGCATTTTTTGTGCATTGATCAGGGAGAAGGCACCATACTTCACGCTTGATGATGGAGGGGCTAGAGATGCTACAAACAACCCCCCCCCCCCCAATCGATTACATGGCTAATCCACACTCTCTTTTCGCTCTTCATCACCAGTCTCCGATCCTAAATGGTTGCCCGGTTGTGGAGATGCAGTTTCAATCTTTCTCTCTCCTCCCTCTCTCTCCCCTTAAGAGGTAGTTCATGCCCATGAAGAGGATTGAAGATCCATTGAAGACCGCTTGTACGGCATGGTACTGGATCATTCTCGGATTGGTGGAGGATTAGAGTTTGCTATTCAGAGATGGGCTAAGCATTGAATGAGGGCTGATCTACAGTGCCGCATCACATTTTGAAACCTGCAAAGAAGGAAAAAACTGGTAATTCTATTTTACAAAGGAAAATTGCTTATTTTTTACATTCGATTGAGTCAATGTTGTTCTTATGGAGTGAAAATCGGTAGGAATGTTGTTCACTATTTTTTCTATGCTTCCATTATGAAAAATCAGAAAACATAAAGTTAAAATGTTGGAAATAATTTTTAGAAACCCGTAAAACACGGTTTTTATGAGGAAAATGGGGTTTTTGGAGTTTTCGGGTGGGATAAATCAATATACATGGGATAAAAAACAAATAAAATCTACATTTCTATTGTTCTAAGAATCAAGAGCCATAGCTCTAAAAATATATCATTTTTTAATTGGAAAATAGAGAAAATTAGAAAAAAATAAGAGAAAAAATAGGAATATGCCTTAGAAAAATACATAAAAATATAATAAGTGGTTGTGGATGTATGGTGGGGCAAAACATGAGGTTTTTCCTTAGTTTCCCCTATCGTTTTGTTACAATGTGTGATTTATTACTTTTTATACACTAAATCTCATGACAAAACAACCTCTATACACCTATGCAACGAAGCAAAACTTAAACGATGAGGGGGAGTAGGATTTTGTGCAACAATTTGAGGGTAGAGGTAATATAAATTCTGATTATTTTTTCTATGCATAGCATTTAGAAAACGGTTTATTTGGAAATTAGGGATCTAGTAGCATAAGGTTCACCTTGGTGCTAGATTCTTGCAATGAAGCATATACGCGTATTAGTTGGAATTCATGGAAAGATTGTTTCCGTACTAGCACATAGGCTGATTTCGAAACATAACTGTTTGTGCACGATGAGACATCCACTATTGCATTAATCATACATGTGGTATCAACTCTTGGAAATGCATAGCAATTGTTTGAATAATACTTGACCAACGCTTGAGAGGGTGAGACTCCCCTCCGTAGGTTAGTCATTTGTTTCTTGGGAAAAATTATTGGTAAGAAGCATGGTATCTCCTAGATCTTGCTGACAAAGAGAGAAGTCTTATGCGAATGTGTTTATATGTAAAAACAGTGCATCTAAGGGCCAATCCCTAAGACGTAGGAGAGCTGCATTAGGGTCACGACAATCAGCCAGTGGAGTGCCTCCTTTGTGTGTGATATGTGGTGCTTATTGCTAATATGTGTGGGATATCCCCTCTGAGGCGTTTTAGGGAAGGTACCGTTGGACTCTTATCCAACTACAAACGCAATATTAGAAGTATCTAGTGTGCATTTAGTTATTACAGATGCTCTTGGACCACGAGGCCGGGTGGTGGTGGAGGTGTATGTTGCACGTATGAGGTCCGACTAGTTCTATAGCCAGTGCTGGCCCATTTTTTCCCATCAGTGGTGTGTCTGCGGGGAGCCCCCTCAAAGTGGTGGTTTCCAAATCTAGGTCTCTTGGGATCTATTTGTTAGTTGATGTCCTTTGAAGAGATCCGTCAAGTCGAACTTCAAAAACAGGAGAGAGCCGAGAGGGCTAGACGGAGGGCCGAAATCAATAGGCATTATTCTCCTAAAAGGAGTAGTCCTGAACCTATTCAAGGGCGGGGTCTTAGTAACCTTAGCCTGAATCAAAGTCTGGTCAGGAGGTGGAAGTTCTAGTACTTCCCCCCTCCCAATTAATCTGCCCACTTTGAGTGGTGTGACAGCTTTGCATGTCCCAATTTCATTAGCAAATCTGATCATTGCCATGGCACAACCTATCGCAATCCCTACGGGAATAGCGGATTTTCCAGTCTTAGGTTTCTCCCTATCCATTTTTAATGGGTTAGTGGAAGAGGATGTGGAGCTTCATATAAGGGAGTTCCAAAAGCCGATGTATAATTTCCGCATCCAAGAAGAAGGGTATCTAATGATGTTCTTCAATATGACCCTGAAGGGAAGGGCAGCTATATGGTATCATGGCCTTGAGGTCGAAACCATAACCACCGTGGATTTATTTTATGAAGCCTTCTGAAGGGAGTTCGCCCCTGAGAGAGTGTCAAGATTGTGGGAGAGAAGGAAGGAGTCTCACTTGAAGCTTTCTTACTCGCACAATGGGGGAATACATACAAGGGTGGAGGCTGAAAACAGTTTTCCTCTTCTTAGTTATGTAAGCCAAAAGAACTCTAGTACAAAGAAATAGAAGAACCCTATATATGGGTCTCAAACCAAACTCAACTAACTAAGGTGGCATACTAACTGAGCCATGAACTAGAGTAGATAAGGATAGCTATCATGTAGCTATTATTCATGGGCGGTGTACCAACCGCGTCTGCAACTGACAAGTCGGTGACATAAATACACAACGGTCACCCTGGCGTATCACGAGTGGAGCTCGATATCTCAACACTCCCCCTCGAGCTCAATCCCAATTCCTACACACCAAGTAGGTCTCTGAACTTGCGCAGCTTCTCTGCGCCCAATGCCTTCGTGAATATGTCAGCTACCTAATCCTCTGTGCTGACATAAACTAGATCAATAAGACCTAGTAAAACCCTCTCTCGCACATAGTGATAATGCACCTCAATGTGCTTTGTTCTAGCATGATAGACTGGGTTATTTGCCAAGTATATACTACTCATGTTGTCACAATAAATGACAACTGGCCCATCTGTAGACCGATGCATATCATAAAGTAGCTTATGCAACCAAGCTACCTCACATGCAGCCATTGCTGCACCCCTGTACTCAGCCTCTGTGCTCGACAAGGCAACTGTAGGCTGTTTCTTGCTGCTCCAAGTGACTGCAGCACTCCCAAAAGAGAACACATATCCACTGGTAGATCGTCTATCAGAAATACTACCAACCCAATCAGCATCAGTGTATCCATGCAACTGTATATGAACCCCAGTCTCATAAAATAGTCCATACTGCAATGTGGACTTCACATACTTGAGTATACGTCTAGCCGCATCCAAATGTGGTTTCCTTGGAGCCTGCATAAACTGACTTACCAATCCAACAGCATAGCTCAAATCTGGCCTGGTAATAGTCATATAAATCAAACTTTCTACTATGCGTCTGTACATAGTAGGGTCTTCTAGAAGCCCACCTGCATCTGTGCTCAGCTTCACATTCTGCTCCAAAGGAACTGAAATAGGCTTACAGCTTGTCATCCCATATTTGGACAGCATGTCCAATCCATACTGCCTCTGCAAGAGCTGTATCCCACTTGGTGATCTAATCACCTCAATGCCCAAGAAATAACCCAGCTCTCCCAAATCCTTCATCTCAAACTTTTGCTTCAATAGCATTTTCACATGAAGGATATCTTCATCACTGTCACCTGTCATAATCAAATCATCAACATAAATGACAAGTAGCATAATACCTTTCTCTGTTTTTCTCACATAAAGTGAGAAATCTGCCTTGGAAATTTGAAAGCCAATAGTGACAAGATACTGTCCTATCTTGTCAGACCATGCTCTAGGTGCTTGCTTCAAGCCATACAAGGCTTTCTTCAACCTGCAAACAAACTCAGGATGAACAGCATGCACATAACCTGGTGGCTGCTCCATATAGACCTCTTCTTGCAAATCACCATGCAAGAAGGCATTCTTTACATCCATCTGATGTAAAGACCATCCCTTTGATGCAGCCATAGCAATGACTGCTCTTACGGTTGCCATCCTTGCAACCGGACTGAATGTTTCTTCATAGTCAATGCCATATGTTTGTGCATACCCCTTGACTACTAATCTTGCCTTGTATCTGTTCACAGAACCATCTGCATTGTGCTTCACCTTATAAACCCACTTACAGACAATTGCATTTTTACCTTTAGGCAAAGGTACCAATTTCCATGTAGCATTTGCTTCCAAGGCGTCCATTTCTTCATCCATGGCTTTCTCCCATTTTTCTTTTCCCATGGCTTCCTCAAAAGAAGTGGGTTCTGGTTCCTGTATCACTCTAACCATATATGCATAGTGAATGGCTGTAAATCCATCATATTTCAGCCTATCCACAGGATACCTAGCTCTCGTAGACCTGCGCAAAATAGGTTCACTCCCAGGTGCTCTCAAAACATCCCTGGACTTCCTTACTCCAGTTGTAACAATAGAAGGAATACCCAACTCATCATCAATGCTCTGTTCTGAGCCACTGGATTCACCATCCACATAAGAGTGACCTGTATTCACATCAAACATGGGCTGATCAACCTTCTCTTTTCCTTTTCGTGATACCTGCATACCACTATCTACATTGCTTTGAGAAGATTCTCCTGATCTCAATCTGCCTGTCCATGGCGAAGAATGTGAACCACTGCTAGAGGATGCTCCAGGTCCACTAATATTTTGTGACTGCTGCTGTGAATTCTGTGCAGCATTACCATTTTGTGCATCTACATCATCAATCACATTTATTGGTTTATACCAGCTACTCATCTCATCAAAAACAACATCTCTGCTCACTATTAACTTACGAGTAGAAGGGTTATAGCATCTATACCCTTTTTGCTGCAGAGAGTAACCAATAAAGATGCACTTCTTAGCTTTTGGATCCAACTTGGATCTCAACTCATCTGGCACATGTACATAGGCAATGCAACCAAAAATTTTCAAATGAGAAATATCTGGTTTCCTACCAGTATACCTCTCCTCTGGAGTCATTCCATGTATTGCTGCAGTGGGAGTCCTGTTCATTATGTAGACTGTTGTAGCAACTGCTTCAACCCAATAAAAATCTGGCAAGTCTTTTTCATTGAGCATGGCACGAGATACCTCTCCAATATGCCTGTTTTTCCTTTCTACAATTCCATTTTGTTGTGGGGTATGACTACATGAATATTGCTGCTTTATGTCATGCTCCTGTAAGAACCTTGCAAACTCATTTGAGAGGTACTCTCCCCCTCCATCTGACCTTAGGCATTTTATCTGCAGGTCTGTTTCTTTTTCAACCATAGCTTTAAGAGTTTTGAAATGCCCAAAAACTTCACTTTTCTTTTTCATAAAATACACCCAAACTTTTCTGCTATAGTCATCAATAAAAGTGACAAAATAATGACAGCCTCCAAGAGATGCGCTTTAGTAGTCCACACATCAGAGTGGATTAATTCCAATGGCTTCTCACTCTCTTGAACATGTCTAGGAAATGGTTTCCTTGCCTGTTTTCCAAACTGACAGGCTTCACATACCTTATGCATTTCTGCAACCTTGAATTTTGGCAAACCTGCAACAATATTTTGGGCCTGCATTGATTTAAGTCGCTGTACATTCACATGACCAATGCGTTTATGCCAAATATCAATATCTGCAACTACACCAGTCCCATGTGCAAACATTGCTGCACTCAATTCAGACATGTCTGCATCCAATGTAAACATTCTACCCTTCTTCTTTCCTTTTGCTATCAAGCGACCTTTATTTTTCATATCCTCAACAAAGCATCCATGAGGATTAAATCTGACCTGCAAGCCCTGCTCAACCATTTGACCAACAGAAACCAGATTCTTGGTGATATTCGGGACATGAAATACATCAGACAGGTATTTCTTTTTCCCATCCTGCATAGATAAGGGAATTTTTCCAATCTGCACAATAGGATGTGCAGTATCATCACCAGTCTCCACAAATCCTGGTTTTTCCATTTTTCTTGCATCTTCCATCCATTCTGCATGACCTGTCATGTGGTTTGATGCACCTGAGTCAACATACCATATATCATTGCTTTCTTCTGCACTTGTCACAGAATTGTTCATGTGCTGCACCATAAACAAGTGCTCATTTCTGTCATCACCCTGTCTACTAGAAGATGCATAATTCCCTTGTTGCAGTTTTCCATTGATGATGTCATTCTGCTTTTTATAGCAGTCTTTAGCCATATGACCCATTTTACCACAGTAGTAGCATTCAACATTACTGTTTGCATTTTGGCCTCTTTGCCATCCACCACGACCTCTTTGGCTCCCCCTGCCTCTAGAGTTACCACGTCCTCCTCCATAGGATTTGCTGTTGATTGGGAACATCAGGAAGAACTGGTTCTTCTTCATTTCCTGCAACAAATTCCCAATATCCTTTTCCCATAAGGAAATTTGTCATTCTAAACTTCCATGCTTGGAAGTTGTTCTTGTCAAGCTTTTCAGTGACAATCTGTGAAAGAGAATCAGACGCTATTACAGAACACTGCAAAAAATTCTATCACTGCAAAGAACACAGCTTTAGCCTCACAAGGGCAAATCTGCAAAACTGACGAAAGTGGTATTTGACCACACAGTCACTTCCTAGTGACGATTTTGCATCAACAGGCAACAGGGATGATTCTGTAACTCCCAATGTCTCTGCGCACAGGCATACAATGCAATTTCTACAGTAACTTTTCACCGACCTGTAGAACAGTGGTCGCACAGCATAAAACTGGGCCTTTTCCTGAGTGCGTGCAGAAAACTTCCGCATCCAAAACAGGCCCTGTTAACCCCAACACGAAGAAAGCAAAACCCCAACACGAAGAAAGCAAAAGGAGTGGAAAAGACGCAGGGCAAAGGTGGAAAAAAGGTAGCCCGACTGAAGAAAGAAAATGAGAAAATGCCAAAAGCGCAAGGGCAACTTCAAAAGTCCAAGGCAAAGGCAAAAGGGGAAAGGCGCACCATGAAATCTTGTAAAAGAGCGCCGAGCTCTCACTCGTGCAATTTTTAAAGGTAGACGGGCAGTGGAAAGGAAGCTAGGAAGATAGAAGGACAATGGGAAAAAGGGCCTAGGCTATGGCCGGCCATGTAAAAAGGGAAAAAGGGGATGACCGCCCAAAAGGGATTTAGGGTTTTGTATATAAAGTTGAAAAGTGAATGAGAAGCTCATTCTTGTGTGTGGCCAAAAGTAGCTCTCCTCTTCTTCTTCTTCTTCTTCTTCTTCTTCTTGCTTGCTTGAGCTTGTGCTTGAGAGAGGGAGTGTGAGAGTGTGAGGGAGTGAGTGTGCGAGGGTAAGGGACCGAGGAGGAGAAGCTCTCCATCGTCTCCTCTCTTCTTCTCTTCTCTTCTCTTGCTCGCGGCAATGGAGCTTGGAGCGTGGAGCTTGAGGATGGAGCTTGCTTGAAGCTTGCACTTGGATTGTGGAGCTATCGGAGTGCGCGGGAGAGGAGGTAACTCGAACGGCATCAAGGTAAGCTCACTACACCCGTAGATATGGATGGCACGTCGGCTATGTGAGAGGTAGCCATTAGTGCTCGGCTTGGAACGCTTGAAACAATAAGCGGTCCGTGGGTCTTGGCGGTTGAGTGAAAGCTCCCACATTTTGATTCCGTTGCCGGGACCAACGGATTCAAGCCTTGAGCGCTTACATGCTTCAAATCGAGCATCAAAGTAAGGGGTTTCCCCTGAACTGGTGCTTGAGGTAGATAGATAGGAAGCGAGGGGGTTGAAGATGGTATTCGATCTCCTTGGCAAGTAGGTTTTTTTCTTTCTGTGATTTATGTTGTGGAATGGAGTAGTATAGGTATTTATTTTGTGATTTGGATGCATATAGGGTAGGAAAAAACAAAGGAAAAGAAGAAAAAAGAAACAAATAGTGGGGTTCTCTGTTGCTGTATGACAGGCTAAAACAGGAAAATAGGGGCACAGATCCTTGGAGTGCCGTTCGATTCGAGCACCACAGTGGTTCTAGGCATGTCTGGCATTCCTTGGTAGTGTCTTGCACCTATCTGGAAGGCGCTGGATAATTCCGTGTAGTAGACGTCAGTCTAGAGGCATCGCATGCAACTCCCGGGCCGTCGGCCGAGTAGTCGGACCAGGCCGTCCGAGTCCCAGAATCAGATCAGTCCCAGAATCGGACCGTCCGAGTACTAGAGTCGGACCAGCCTTGTCTGATTCCCAGAATCGGACCAGTCCGATCGGACTACCACGTGGTACTCGGACCAACCCGTCCGATTTTGAGAATCGAACGCTCGGACCACTCGGACCGGACGCTCGGACCACTCGGACCAATCCGTCCGACTTGGACACTCGGACGAGTCCATAATCGGACCACTCACAATTGGACCAGGTCGTCCGATTCCCAGAATCGTACCAGCCAGAATCGGACCACTTGAAAATCGTACCACTTTTTGATCCGACTCCTAGAATCGGACGTGACCAAAATCGGACCACTGGTCTGATCGGACCCACCCAAATCGGACGTCCGGTTCTGATAATCGGACTCCTGGAAATCGGATATCTTAGAATCGGACCAAAAACTGTCAAAATTGGACAGGTGTCCAGAACACAAATTCTGACGCATCTAAACCTCGAAATTGACCCCAAGGGCTACGTAGAGCTAAAGGCACATCACAGATCCATAATCGGGCTAAAATTTAGAGCATGTAGTTCAAAATTTGGCAATAAAAGGTCCTCCAAATTTGATATGGCATCTACCGTAACGGCCCTGCGGGCCAGGGGGGACTGCCCCCTCCGGACCCCCGCAGATGGGGCTCTGCCCCCTCTGCACCTCCCCCGAGTAGGTTGGAGAGAAAACGCACACCGTGACAGGTCTTCCAAATTGGATCCTAGTGAAGTAATGGCTCTATACAGGCATGGATTCTCACGTGCAAAAGAGCAGCCAAAAGCCCATACCCGAACAGAGACAAACAGAGACCCTAGAACCTCAACGGGCCAATCTAGCCATCAAGGGCAAAAGGCCACACCACGAGAACACAAAGACATTGTGTTCACACCGTGTCTAGTCGGAGCGAAATGCAACATCAGCAAACTACAAAGGCCAAGATGACTAGACAGGACACTCTTGAAGAGAGATGTACCTTGAATAGCACTGCATTGACGATCCAAGACAGCAGTGGAGAATCCACATCTGGTCGTGCAGTCGAGAACTCAAGGGCATCTATCCGAAGGCTTAAATTTACAAGCCATGACCCGGAAGATGAAGACATAGTACCACCTGCTTATCTTAGGGTCAAACTCACCGCAGAAAGAGAGCATAGTGTTGATGCTCTCATTGATGAAGGAGCAGATTTCAATATCTTGACTTACGAAGCATGGACTCTACTAGGTCAACCAAAGCTCAAACCGACTGATGCAACTCTTAACCCTTACGGGGAACACCCACAAGCACTTTTAAGAAGTGCAGAATCCTTGTAACTATTGAAACAGAAAGCTTGCCAGTCATGTTCTATGTTCCTCCAAATAGCAAGAATTGTGGAAAGGAAATCCTCCTAGGAAGGCCCTTCAAAAAGGCAACAAAGTGTGAAGCCGACTATATAGCACAGAGGATACACCTAACACTACCAGGTGTGAGGATAATCACAACATTTAGCAAGGGTGACCTCACCAAACCTCGAAGGAAGGGGAAGGAGCATTCTGACATACCAAGCAAGCCTAGTAATGAGAGCAAGGAGTTGTTGAAAGAGTTGATACAAGCGCAGGTTGAACGGAGAGAACCAGTGAGTGAGGCCGTACTCGAGACAAAAAGGTTAGGAGACAAGGCCAAGGATAGGGTTTGGACTCAAAAATATCGTAGAAGACCACGAAAGAAGTCCAAGCCTTATAGGCGAAGGCATCGATGGAGAGCTAGCACAATGCCACGATGGATATCCAAGGCATTGCTTCGTGCTCAAGGGTATTATGTAGGCAATCATTGGATTTGGGTACCCAAACTCCCTGCTAAGCCACCTCTATCAGAAGCCCAAATTATGTCCAAAGCAAACAGGCGTAGGAGGAAAACTAAACGAAAAGCCAAGTCTCGAACCAAAAATATTGGAGTGATCGAGCCCCTCACTATTGAAATCAAGAAACCAAACATGGCCTATCAAAAAGTAGATTCCCAGCCTGGCGTACTAGTGCCCAAGGAGCCTTTGACTTCCGAAGAGGATAATGGGCACCACTGGCACAACATTGCTCATGATAAGGTTGATCACTCAACAAAGCTAATGACAGAATCGTCTAACAATCACGAGCAAATTCTCCAGTTCGTGCCAAGCCCACATAGGAGTCCCAGATCTCCTACATCCTCTTCACCTAAATTGACATGTGAAGCGCGGCAACATCAGCCTCATACCGCTGCTCAACCTACACAAGTGAAGGTGCAAAGGGCAACAAAGGGCACGACCACATTTGATCTGCCTAGGGACTTGACACCGCAGTCTACCAATGGTAGCCAATCCATTGAACTAGCCACCACTACTTCCAATCAGGGATCACAGCAGTCACAGCCCTTGGCTGTGACAATACCCTATGTGGAACGTGTCCTTAGGAGTTCACCTATGGAAGAGGTGTCGCAACCAACTTCCTCGAAAACTCCAGCACTTTCAAAGGGCCTAAAGCCTAGGCTGGAGGAGTCAAATGCAAGGGAGTTGGTTGAAAAGCTAGACTCTCCGAAAAGGGCGGCATTTGTGCTCTCACAACCTAGCAAGGCTATTCAGCAGGCCACGGCCATGTCCCGTAAGGACACACTAGAGAAGGGAAATGCTGAGGCCCAACCAAGCACATCGGCGGTCGACCTAGCCCAAGGTCTTGAGCCATTAGATGCACCTGCGCTGACCAAGAAAAAGAGGAGAAAGCAACGAAGACAACAACAATCACAGGTGGTGGACCCCAAGAACAATGAGATGAAGAGCGCCGGAGAGCCGATGAATAACGCATTGAGTCCATCCACCAATGAACCCATTAATGCCTCTCTTAATAGCGGTGAAACCCCAGACACATCCGTGTGTTCTGAAAAACCAAAGCAACCGTTGCCATCAACAGTTACTTACAACACTCTATCCACTGACAATAGAACTCACATTGATCAATCAAGAGTGGATACAACGCTGTCACAACAAGGTGACCAATCTGTACCACTCACACCCGAGAAGAACCATGACAAAATAGTAGCAAAACCTCAGGAGCAACGTGAGAACCCCAGGAGCATGAGAAATCCTAGCGTTGACCAATCTTGCTCATCCAGGCCTGAGCCCCCAGCCACGCTAAAGCCTAAGGAAACTCTTAGAACTTTGCATGAGATAGCAACCGAGCAAGCCCTCGTTGAACATAGAAGTGTCACAGAATGCTTAACTGAGTTGGAGGCTAAGCTCAAAGTGGTCGCACGAGTCTACGTCCTTGCGGACATGGGCACAATCCCCAAAGAGCAGCTCGGAGATTACTTGACCTTTCCTCTAACATGGGAAGAACAAGAACATCTTAACGGGCACTACGACAGGTTCCTGCATGAACGCATGCGACTCATCCCTGACGAGGAGGCTGACGAACTGCGCTTATTCGTCACGTTCAATGAAATGCTCTGCCGACCGAATCTCGTAGACATAGAGCAACTAAAGCGACTGTCAGCAGGCCAGAGTCAATTTGAGCAGCGTTGGTGCGAAAACCACGTTGTAATGGCCGAACTAGGGGCTCAGATCATGACAGTCTCTGAGGAGCGATTGGCCAAATGGCGATCCCAAAGGAACCCAACCTATGTAGCACCAACTTCCCTTCGAGTGCTGACTGCCATTCGGGGTATGGACTTAGCTAGAACTAGCCAAGAGAATGCTCTGTTTGATAAGGTTCTCACTGAGGAGGAGTTACATATTGCTAGTAGACTCGGACAAGGTTCCATGCTACTCGATGTGGCAAAATATCTATCGGTATTGAGTAAGCTGCCACGAATACTAGATGCGTGTGCCACGCTTCAGTACAATCCTGAGTTCTACAATTGGTTTCTATCCTCGTGAGGTGACATGGATTCGTATAGGTATAAATGTATATATAAACAATGATTTTTGTGTTACCCTGTATAGATACTATCAACACACACAAGCAATGATAGTCAAGTGCAGGGAGAAGAGTTCGGTTTGACAGGCTAAGCTCCTTAGGTCCCCCTCTCATCACGCTTTAAAAAGTTGTGTGACCATCCTCACCTCCAAGTGAAGGGCATGCAACCCACATTACCACCATAGGAAGCCTTGACCAACAACTCTGATGGTGTAGACAGGGTATAGTCCCTTTCTATACACCTTCTTCCCTTTCCGATCTATCCTTCCGAGGAGGAGCCCTGCCTAAATCCATGACCGCCAACCGGGGTAACTTGGCGTGAACCAAGATTTGCTAATGGCAGGAGGCTAAATATACATCACGGGGGCCATCGCCCTACAACAAGCATTGCATGCCCTACCCCTCCCCTCCTCGTCCTATGCGCTTGATAACCCACTCTATAATCCCTTACATATGAATGGTCTTATCATGTAACAAATCCTAATCCTTGATTCGCATCTTACAGGTCCCCTTGTGAGGAAAGCATGGAGAACCAAGGGCAGCTAGCTTGCAAGGACGCTCTCCGCAGCCGACGGAAATATGCAGCACACGCCCCTCCGCCAATGCATTATGTGCCCACTCTTAAAAGGTATGCCAAGAAATGCAGCCCCAAGCGACACCGCCCCGAACGAAGGCCGAAGAATGGCCAGGGGAGCGGACACTCAGGGAGGCACACAAAAGGTGGCAATGCCAGTTGCACAGACCCCCAACGCACGCTCGGGTACCAGGTGCTCACGAAGTGACAAGGCGGCCAGAGATAGGGCAGAATTTAATGAATTGTTTAAAGACATTCTGGAAACGGTAGTGGCCCGGGACTACACCATTTATGTCCCAGCCGAGATGTTCCCTGCCCAGCCTCACAGGAGCCCCGCACTAGCACTGCCTCGGTCACCTAGCCAACCGGACTCACCCTGCCTAGTACCTATCGACTAAGCCCCTATGATGTACAAGTAGCTTGGCAAGTCATCATGCCAGAACTTTTTGTTTTGATGAGTAAAGGGGCAAGATCCCCACTTGTACACACTTCCTTTACCTACCGTTAATATATACGACCTTAACAAGTAATGGGATAGGCATCATAGCATTCTGAAAAATTATGTCTTAACATGATTGCATTGGTCTGATGTACTTAACACGAGCGAGCATATACTCTCACAAAGTGACAAGTGGATGCAGAATGACACAGGTCAAGGGCTAGAAGCGTTTAATATCCAAGTCACCACAAGACCACCAACCCCACAAAGAACCATTATGGAGGAAGTGACAGGATACCAAAAAACAAAAGCCATGACGGAAATGCCACCGGATGGGAACCCAAGGACACCTTTGCAGAAAAAGCACATATTGCAATTGAGCATGGCCAAGGCATAATCATCGATTACCTCCTCCTTCTTGGCCAACTCTATGTTCGGGCAGGAGCCACACTCTCAACAAGGGCGAACGTCTCTTCATCATCCAAGATTCAATTCGCAAGATGCTCTGCCCTTGTCCATGCACAGCTCACTCCAAGTGCTACCTCAATTGTTCGATGTCTCACAGGTTACAAAGAGGTTTGCAAAATCTCAAGTGTATCTCTTCATCTCAACAACAAATCCTCTAGCATCAAGGTTGGTGACACAATCATCTTTGTAATATCCATCCTTCATAGCCTTTGGATCCCAACATTTCTCAATCCAAATGAAAGGCTAACAGCCTCAATGTATGGCATTGATTGTATTCATTTTTCCCAAAAAAAAAGAAAAAAATGAAAAAAAAAAGAGAGAGAAAGAAGAAGAAAGAAAGAAAGAAAGAAAGAACGAAAAAGAAAAAAAGAAAAAGAAAAAGAAAAAAAGCACACACAATCACAGCACCGCACCTAGGGGTCCTCAAATTAGGTACGTCCAGTGACCGTGGTCGGCTGGCCCCGTCCCTAATCCCCTAGCCCTTTGTACATCCCCCACAATTGTTCATGGCACATCAAGGGCAAGGCATACATTGAGAGCTCGCCTTGCCTATGGTTAGACCTGTCACCCTGAACCACTTGCACAATTCTTTCTCACTCATCTCAATGCCATTACAATCAACAGTGGTAAGCAAGGCACGAAAGACGCTGGACCAGTACACCATACTTTTCAAGCACTACGAGTAGCCACTAGCTACCAAACGCTAAGACATCATAGAGCTTAATTGTGCTGCATTGCCTTGACAAGACCATAATGATGTCTCAAGCAATCTTCAAGTGTACTTTTCCCGTCTTCACCGACAAATTTTTCCATCAACTTAGCCCCTTGCTACACTAACCCATTGCTCTACAAGGAACCAGGTCGACAGTCTTGTAACTACGTAATATCTAAGTATGCATGACCACTCACATAATACATGCACCAAAGTATATACACAGTTTGGGTCCTCAAGTGCGGGACAATACTCTCAGCTTGCTTAGAGTTCGACCTGTCTCCCAAACTAATCAAATATGTCTTGTGCACGATAAGAAGACTAGCACTACCCCTTAAGGAGAGACCACACGAGAGGTTTTCAAATTGCAGGTGTTGAAGCCTCCACAGAAAGTGTCGTTCGATCTTCATCAATACCCAACTCTGAATGCTTATCCCTTACCATCCGACAAGCCCGCAAAGAATCGTCATGTGCAGACTCCCCAACCAACCAACACTTGTGCTGGCCATCAATGCAATCCCCAACACAGCATAGCCCTACCACCAACTCCAACAACCTTCCACCAGCCACCTTGGCCACCAACAGGCCCCCAGGACCTTCTCCCACACCACCACCAACACTCCTCCACGGAAACCACCGGTGTCCTTGTCACCCACGTCTTCGGTGCATGCTACAGCCTGCTACCTACGACGGTGAGTGCCATGGGACTGGCACTCGTCTAGGAGGGGGGTAATGTTAACCTCAACACGAAGAAAGCAAAACCCCAACACGAAGAAAGCAAAAGGAAGTGGAAAAGACGCAGGGCAAAGGCGGAAAAAAGGTAGCCCGACTGAAGAAAGAAAAGGAGAAAAGGCCAAAAGCGCAAGGGCAACTTTAAAAGTCCAAGGCAAAGGCAAAAGGGGAAAGGCACACCCTGAAATCTTGTAAAAGAGCGCCGGGCTCTCACCCGTGCAATTTGTAAAGGTAGACGGGCGGTGGAAAGGAAGCTAGGAAGATAGAAGGACAATGGGAAAAAGGGCCTAGGCTATGGCCGGCCATGTAAAAAGGGAAAAAGGGGATGACCGCCCAAAAGGGATTTAGGGTTTTGTATATAAAGTTGAAAAGTGAATGAGAAGCTCATTCTTGTGTGTGGCCAAAAGTAGCTCTCCTCTTCTTCTTCTTCTTCTTCTTCTTCTTCTTCTTGCTTGCTTGAGCTTGTGCTTGAGAGAGGGAGTGTGAGAGTATGAGGGAGTGAGTGTGCGAGGGTGAGGGACCGAGGAGGAGAAGCTCTCCATCGTCTCCTCTCTTCTTCTCTTCTCTTCTCTTCTCTTGTCTTGCTCGCGGCAATGGAGCTTGGAGCGTGGAGCTTGAGGATGGAGCTTGCTTGAAGCTTGCACTTGGATCGTGGAGCTACCGGAGTGCACGGGAGAGGAGGTAACTTGAATGGCATCAAGGTAAGCTCACTACACCCGTAGATATGGATGGCGCATCAGCTATGTGAGAGGTAGCCATTAGTGCTCGGCTTGGAACGCTTGAAACAATAAGCGGTCCGTGGGTCTTGGTGGTTGACTGAAAGCTCCCACAGGCCCCGAAATGGCCGCAAAGGGCGTCTCAACCTGAGACAATGCACTCCTGCACTTTCCGGCTGTGCTACCTGCAGAGATCTGCTCCCAAAACAGAGAATGAAAGCAACACTGCTCCTCTTACCAAATCACCGCGAGCTTGGCTTGCTTTCTTGAGCTCCTTACCGCGAACAAGGCTTTGATACCATGTCAAGATTGTGGGAGAGAAGGAAGGAGTCTCACTTGAAGCTTTCTTGCTTGCACAATGGGGGAATACACACAAGGGTGGAGGCTGAAAACAGTTTTCCTCTTCTTAGTTGTGTAAGCCAAAAGAACTCTAGTACAAAGAAATAGAAGAACCCTATATATGGGTCTCAAACCAAACTCAACTAACTAAGGTGGCATACTAACTGAGCCACGAACTAGAGTAGATAAGGATAGCTATCATGTAGCTATTATTCATGGGCGGTGTACCAACCGCGTCTGCAACTGACAAGTCGATGACATAAATACACAACGGTCACCCTGGCGTATCACGAGTGGAGCTCGATATCTCAACAGAGAGGTGGCCAATATTGGTTGCACGTGTTGAATTTGATACACCAAGAACCACATGAAGATATAGAAGCGTATGCCAAGAAGATCAAAGAGATTTTATGTAAATTGGATGCCTCTATCCCTATTCCACCCGCTGCCTAGTTACAATACTTCTTGCATGGTCTTGATTTTAATATTCAGGTGTAGCTGAGTAGTGTCACCTTGGTGAATATAGACACTGCCATTAGACGAGCACAAGAAAAAGAGTCCCATCTACAAGCAGCATGTGCTTCTCGAATCAATCCCAATATGGGTCTAGCATCGGGAAATAATTTGCAATTGATCAATGGCAATGGAAGCCAAGGGATGGGGATAGCCAACCCTAACGGGAGAGGGAACGTGGTGCCGAATGTGCATTTATTGTCAGCTCTACCTAGTATGAGTATGCCCATAGCTAGTCAGATGCCAAGTGTGGGAAGCCAAGCAACGAACCCTAACATCGTTCCTATGGGTCAGCAACCAACACAACCAATGCCTCATCAAATTGTGCGGACAAGGGACTGACGAGTAGATGATCAGGGCTATGAGTTGAGTTTTCAAATGTCCTTAGCAAAGTCAAGGATATGATGAAGCACTACATGGATATGATCTCTGATCAATATCGGCAAATAGCTGTTGATGTTAATTTCTTAAAGAAACAACAAAATCTTATAGGGAGTCGATGCCCCGAAGATGGTGTGGTGGAAAACATTATCCACATAATTGCCCAAATGTCAAGTGCGACATTTGCGGGAAGTCCGGCCATTTAGCAGCCACCTGTTGGAGCAAGATCAATTCCCTTCATCAAGGAAGTCGGCAACCAGGGCATGTTAATCATCATGTGCAAGGAAACAATTTTCAGCAGGATGATGGGCCGAAACAAATACTCCAAAGGGGTAAGGCTACTATCAAGGAACTACCAGTGGCAATGGGGTGAGCCTCATCGAGGATGTGTAGGTTAATGGCACTAAAGCTTCTAGCCTACGTGCCGTAACAAGAGGCCAAAAACGTAGAGAGAATGTGACAAAGATAATGTAAAACCTATCGATGGAAACCCTAGGCTGGATGATAAAGGAACGCAAGTTCTAAATCCTGACAAGGAAGGGGGACCTCTGAAGCCCGTAGAGAGTAAGGCTGATGCCAAGAGAGATAAAGAGGTATCGAGAAAGAAGGTGAGAGTTAAAAAAGAGGCAATAAAGTCTGTGCAACGTCCTAAAGAGTGGATGGTTTGGCGCGAGAAACAATAGCAAATGAGGATAGAATTATTAAAACACCATCAACATGTTGGGGGTAAAGGCACCTCCGCCTAGCCGCACGTTTATTACACTGACAATCACTGCCACTACACACTGCAGGTGGTGGGCGCCCATCACCATCACTTTATTCTTTATTCTTTTAGTGACAGATTGAATAAAGGAAGGCCCGATCATACATTGTGACTGTTGGAGTTCCCATTTCTTTCCTCTCTCTTTCTTGCTCTTACTCTCTCGCCATAGCTCTCTAGTGCAAGCCTCGATCCTTCTCACCTTTCATTATCATGAATTTGATTTAGCTAGCTCCCTTTGCGATGTTAAACCAAACATGAATCTCTTGCAGATAATCAAGCTGTCGCTAGGAGTACCCAAAGAATTTAAAAAGATCTTGTGTACGGGTTATATCGTAGAACCCTTGGGAATAGCACAGGTAGGGAATGACTAGTTTGAACATGCCAAAAAGCACTGCCTAAGGGTTGCAACCTATGTTGATGGGATTCTAGTGGATAGTGGCATCGTCAACATAGGATCCTCGGTTAATATTATGAGTTTTGAATTGATGGAGAGGTTGGGTCTTGCAATTCAAAAAGATGCCTCCACAATCCTTAGAATGGCTAGCGATAGTCTGAGATAACCAGAGGGCTGCATTACTAAAGTCCATGTGACAGTTGCCAACATAGAATGCCTGCTAGACTTTAGGGTAATCCGATTTGTAGGGCGTTCGAGTTACCAAGTATTTCTTGGTTGACCTTGGATTTTACAAGCAGATTGTCAAGTAGATATACCCACTAGTAGATTGATATTTGGCAGAGGTGCTAGACATGTGGTAGTCGATGCATATCCTAAATCACCTCAAAGTGAGCGAGCTCCGTTGTCTTCTATAGAGTTAGAGACAATGGAAGATGTGTTTACAACTGAGACGTCATCGATTAACGAATCCAAAGAGGGATCGACCATAGAAGATGTCTATCAAGTAACACTAAATGAGCCATTAGAAGCTCAAGATAGAATAAGGGACGCAGATGTTATCGAACTAGACCTTGGTACGCTAGACGATGAGTGGCCAATAAAGCTAGGATCTATGCTTAGTGTGGAGGAACAAGAGGATTATATCACTCTAATCCAAGAGTTTCACGATATTTTCGCTTGGAGTTACGATGAACTTAGGGGCATTCCTCCCAGCCTCGCCGTCCATACAATTCTGTTGAAGGAAAGAAGCCGCCTTATGCGACAGAAAGTCAGGCATATGCCATTTGAGTTGCGGGATAGGCTATTCGAGGAGTTACAAAAATTACGGAAAGCGGGTTTGATCTTCCCTGTGTAGCACACTAAATGGTGTTCACCGATTGTGATCAAGAAGAAGAAAAATAATCAAATCTGGCTGTGTGTGGACTTTCGAGAGTTGAATAAGAAAACAGTTAAGGATTATTACCCAATGCCCTTTATCGACTAAATTGTGGATCAATTGGCGGGTAGGGAGATATATTCATTCATGGACTATTTTGTAGGCTATAATTAGATGGCAATTGCAGGAGAGGATAAGCTCAAAACAACATTCATAGCAGTCTTCGGGACCTTTGCATATCATGTGATGGCATTTGGTCTATGCAATGCGCCTGTTCTTGGGAACGAAACTGTCGATAAGACCTTTGGTGACATTTCCCTTAAGGAGCTGAAGATATTTATTGATGATTTAGGGGCAGCCACCGTGAGAGAAAGACAGTTGATTGTTTTATGAAAATGTTTTGAGCGATGCAGATAATTTTGCATAGCTCTCAATCCAAGGAAGTGTGTTTTTGGCATACCTTATGGGCTCCTGCTAGGCCATGTACTTAGCTCGGTAGAGATTGCGATGGATCCTGAAAAAATCAAAGCTATAGTTGCCATGAGTCCGCCACGCACCCCCAAAGAGGTTCACAGCTTTCTGTCATCATTTGGATATTATCGACGGTTCATAAATGCATTGGCAGAAAGAACGTTGCCATTGACAGATATGTTATCCTTTAACTATTTCTTTACGTGTAGTGACCCTTGTAAGGTGGCTTTCGAGGATGTAAAGCAAGAACTCGTAAGAGCACCTATGCTGAAAGCACCAAAGAGGGGTGAAATTTTCAGCAGCTACCATGCATAGCATTAGTTGCTATTTAGTATAAATATGGGAAGATAAGTGGTATCACCCGATTGCTTTTACATCTTTTCAGCAGCTACCATGCATAGCATTAGTTGCTATTTAGCACAGATATGGGAAGATAAGTGGTATCACCCGATCGCTTTTGCCTTAGAAGCTAGGTGTATCCGAAGTTAATTATACTTATATGGAAAAGTTGTGCCTTGCGATGGTCTTTGCAACTAAAAAGTTCAGGCACTACATCCTTTATGAGAAGGTTGTCCTTTATACGAAGGTGGAAGGGCTACGACTACTGATAAATAAAATACAACCGCCTGACCGTTTGGCAAAGTGGTTAATCACTTTGCAGGAGTTTGACTATGAGGTTAAGAGCAAGCCACCTAGGTTGCAGGGTATCGTACAATGCCTTGTGGACTTTGAGGAGCCAAAGGAAGCTCTGGCTGAAGGTATGACTGGGACTCATTGTTCAAGATTGACACGGCATCTATTCCCTCCTGGTATGTGACGATAACGCATTATTTGTCAACGACGGGAGAGATTGGAGCTAGTCTATCAGAGGCAGAAAAGTGAAAGATTAAGCTGTAGGCTTTAAAATTCACAATAGAAGAAAGTCATGACTTTGCTTGCGGAGGTCATTTTGTTGGGCAGCTAACTGCGCAAAAAGCCTTGAGGGCGGGATATTGGTGGTCATCCATTTTCTAGGATGCATTCGATTACGTTAAAAGATGCGACATTTGTCAACGGCATGATAGCCGAGAGAATAGGAAGCGACCACTCACTCCTATTATGGCAATCCTTCCATTCGAGAAGTGGGGGATTGACTTTGTGGGCCCTATTACTCTGTCATCCACTACACAAAAAATGTATATTATCGTAGCGACTGATTATTTTACTAAGTGGTCAAAAGCACGTGCAACATGGAAAGACGATGCAAAGGAAACCACCAGTTTCCTATTGGAGCAAATAGTATGTCAATTTGATCTGCCAAAAGAAATAGTATTGGACCACGGGATGCATTTTTTGATCAGTTTGCGGATTCATTAGCCAATTTCACTTATGAAGAGGACCTCTTCTTCAACTATGGTCCTAGTCTGGATGTTGCTCTTGATAATGAGACAGGACATGGTCGCTTGTGGGGAATGTTATCATACCGTGCGTTATATGGCAGACGATGGTTGATATGGGTAATGTGAAGAGTAGCCGAGACCCATCTACCACTATTATCTTGGACCTATAGATTGATTCGATGACATGTTATGTGTATGCCTCTTGCTATATATGCACGAGGTATGGGTCACAACTTGATGCATTTAGTTTAGGGTCGAAAGCCCTATTTTTCCCCTTGAAATAGAGTGTATTTCCGTATATCTGCCTTCTTCCAAGGAGGGATCTATATGAGCTAGTTTGATTGATTTCTTTAGGCCAAGAGGGCTAGTTAGTTCGCAGTACAAATGTGCTATTCCTTTAGGCCAAGAGGGCCCTATGTCTGTTTGGTGCAGGTATGTTTAATTGGGTTTTTGTTTTAGTGATTGTATCATACAGGTTCACGAAGTCGCTGGAGGAAGCCTTTGCTGTGGAGGAGCTTCTTGTGGCCATTCCAAGTGGTTCATCCCCTTTTCGAGTTTTTTTTTTTCCCTTAAGAAATTAATGATATACATACCTGTGAGGGTTACTTTCTTTTGTTTGTCGAGGACTGGCAATCAAGGCATGAAGTCCCGAGTTTAGGTCGGTATGTCCATGGGAGGTCTAAGTAGTCATTGCCTCCCTGCAACAGCATTGTCAAGCACTGAAAGATCTGTTTTCGTCAGGAGATCTAGTGACCCTGTTCTACTGACCTGCTAGGCGGTTGATCTAGGAGGTCCTGTTAGTGTGAGACAGTTAGCAAAGTCTCCTAAAAATACCCAAACGGCAAAGAACCTAAATATTTGAAAGAAAATATATGAATATATGGAGGTGTGTAAAAAGGGGTTCTAACCCCTAAAACAATACAATAGAAAAGAAGGAAAAATCTTTGGGCAGTTGTTTATCGCCTTGCGAAGGCCTGGTAGGTTCCTAGGGACGAGACAAGACCCAGGGCTGATGCCTTGTCTTCCTAAGGGTGGCAACTAGCTGAAAAGCAAAGAATAAAATAAGGTTGGAGCAAAAATAAAAGTGAGCTTTAGAAAAGGATTAAGTGTCGCCTTGCGAGGGCTTGGTAGGTTCTTGGGTACCAAGATAGGACCTGAGGCCGATACCCTATTCTCTTTGGGTCACTACGCTCAGCTCCCTCCTTTTTACATGCTCGAGTATAGAAAATAAAGGCCTAAAAGAACAATGTGCTAAAAGAAAATATTTCTTGATCAGGCTATAGGAGTCCTCACCTCGTAGGAGCTCCTAATTGAGTTGTCCTTAGTTCGGTAGGTAGTTCAAACCACCACTTACGATGACCTCTTGGATGGTTCTTTTTAGCTTGGCTGTGTTGGAACAGTTGGTTAGTGACTAGCTTTTGGCTTTTTATCATTTTATGCTAGGCCTATTCCTTGTGGATTTCATGCCTTGGTTTTGTCAAGGGGTAGGGTGAAAGCTATGATGAGTTTTGATGCGTATCTTTTTGTATCAACTTGATGCTTCCTTTGGTTGTTTTTGTGCAGATTCATTCGTGGGATTCGACAGGCTGAGTCGCCCTATCCTGTGATCGCCAATGACAAATGATTTTTGATGCTGAAAAGTGCTTAAAAATAGCCAAAAAATCAATTTTAGGGGAAAAATAGACTTCGTCGAAGGCGGCAGCTGTAATTAGTACGATTTTAAGCGGCAATGCCCAAAAAAAGCTTAAAAGAGCCATTGGACGGCGGTCAGTAAATTTTCATAATTTTCTGTAATGATAGTCAAGACCTTGGGAGATGCCCAGCAGTGGGGGACTTCAAGACAAATGCCTAGGATTTTTCGGGCCGTGAATCGAACGATTACATGGCTGATCCACACTCTCTTTTCGCTCTTCATTGCCGATCTCCATCCTCAAATGGCTACCCGGTTGTGGAGTTGCAGTTTCAGTATTTCTCTCTCCTCCCTCTCTCTCCCCTTAAGAGGCAGTTCATGCCCATGAAGAGGATTGAAGATCCATTGAAGTCCGCTTGTCCGGCATGGTATCAGATCATTCCCGGATTGGTGGAGGGTTAGAGTTTGTTATTTGGAGATGGGCTGAGCATTGAATGAGGACTGACCTACAGTCCCGTATCAGATTTTGAAACCCGCAAAGAAGGAAAAAACTGATAATTCTATTTTACAAAGGAAATTTGCTTGTTTTTTACATTGGATTAAGTCAATATTGTTCTTATGGAGTGAAAATTCGTAGTAATGTTTTTCACTGTTTGTTCTATTCTTCCATTATGAAAAAAGCAAAAAACATCAAGTTAAAATGCTGGAAATAATTTTTAGAAATCCGTAAAACATGATTTTTATGAGAAAAATGGGATTTTTGGTGTTTTCGAGTGGGATAAACCAATATACATGGGATAAAATGCTAATAAAATATACATTTCTACTGTTCTAAGAATCAAAAGTCACAACTCTAAAAATATATCAATTTTAATTGAAAAAATAGAGAAAATTACGAGAATATAAGATAAAAAATAGGAATATGCCTTTAAAAAATACGAAAAAAATGTAATAAGTAGTTGTGGATGTATGGTGGGGCAAAACATGAGGTTTGGCCTCAATTTCCCCTATCATTTTGTTACAGTGTGTGATTTATTGCTCTTTATACACTAAATCATGACAAAACAGCCTCTATACACCTATGCAACGAAGCAAAACTTAAACGATGAGGGGGAGTAGGATTTTGTGCAACAATTTGAGGGCGGAGATAATATAAATTCTGATTGTTTTTTCTATGCATAGCATTTGGGAAACAGTTTATTTGGAAAGTAGGGATCTAGTAGCATAAGGTTCGCCTTGGTGCTAGATTCTTGCAACGAAGCATATATGCGTATTAGTTGGAATTCATGGAAAGATTGTTTGTGTACTAGCACATAGGCTAATTTCGAAACATAACTGTTTGTGCACGATGAGACATCCACTATTGCATTAATCATACATATAGTATCAACTCTTGGAAATGCATAGCAATTGTTTGAATTATACTTGACCCACACTTGAGAGGGTGAGACTCCCCTTGTCGTAGGTTAGTCGTTCCTTTCTTGGGGAAATTTATTGCTAAGAAGCATGGTATCTCCTGGATCTCATTGACAAAGAGAGGAGTCTTGTGCAAATGTGGTTTTATGTAAAAGCAACGCATCTAGGGTCCAATCCCCAAGATGTAGGAGAGTTGCATTGGGGTCACGGCAATCAGCCAGTGGGGTGCCTCCTTCGTATGTGATATGTGGCGCTTATTTCCAATATGTGTAGGATACCCCCTCTGAGGGGTCTTGGGGAAGGTACCATTGGACTCTTATCTAGCTACAAACGCAATATTAGAAGTATCTAGTGTGCATTTAGTTATTACAGACGCTCCAGCTGAACTGCGAGGCTGGATGGTGGTGGAGGTGTATGTTGCATGTATGAGGTCTGACTAGTTCTATAGCCAATGCCGGCCCATTTTTGGTCCCATCATATAGATTATTGATGCAAATGGTGTCAACTGTATCCACAATCTGGGATCTTACTACCACCTCATCGGAGTCCATAGAACACAAGCCCCATGGACACCAGTGACAATAACAAGGATCTCAACTAGCCAAACCGATTATACAAGCCCAAAAATGCCCACTCTCGGAACCATCTGTATGTCCAAAGTCAAAACCTTCCATACCCAATCAAACTCCACACAAGGAGAGTTGTCCTTCTACTTTGAACTCATTTGCAACATTGTAGTTCCACAATTAAACCGCACTCAGACCCCACAAGCCTCATATCAATGGCATAACAGATTCGAGGGGCAAAGCACAACAACACACTATAACCCAAATTGTAGCATTGCACCAAAGGATGGAGCCTCAAAAGGTGCATAGCTAATCCAAGGCAGATGCGTGGGAAGAGAATGAGAGGGTTGGGGCTGACCAAGAAGGTGATACACAAAGAACTTTTAACCATTTCCAACATAATAGGAAAAAAAAGGAAATTTCATATCAATTCACTAGTAAAAAATGCAAATAAGTAGGGAAAGTAAATCATGGGGAAGATGGAGCATTTCCAGGTTAGAGAAACTAGGGAATCACATAGGAAATTTCCTACATAGGAAAATTTTCTTACATAGGGAAAAGTGTGATTCTCCTAGATAAGAAAATTTCCCTACATAGGAAAAAATAATATTTCCTACATAAGGAAAAATGTGATTCCCTCATATCTCTAATTAGAAAATGTTCCATTTTTTCTATGATTTACTTTCTCTACTTATATGTATGTTTAACTAGGGAATTGATAGGGAATTGTCTTTTTTTTTCCTTCCTGTGTAGAAACATTTTCCTATGTGGTGATTTTCCAGCATATGAAATTTTTACTATGTTTCCCTACATAGGGAAATGTTCCTATATATGATAGTTTTCCTATATATAATTTTTTTATGTAATTCTAAATTTTCTCTAACTTGGAGATATTGCATTTTCCTAGTTTTCACATGCCTACTTATGTTTATTTCTAAGTTTAAAAAATATAGCAAATTATCAACTAGAAAATTATATAGAGATTGTTTAGTTAATTTCAAATAGGACATAATACACACCTAATTGATTAATATAAATTCAACAATAAAGATATCAATATATAGTTGTGATATTTTGACTTTTATTTTTTATTCTCCCAACTTCTCATAATTAAGATTTAAGATTTTAGACTATCAAAAAGCGGAGTCTCAATAAAAATAATCTATATTCTGTAATCTGACACCTTACAAGACTGATAAAACTGCAAACATCTTTACACAAAAATTGTCATACACACATTGGTCATGGCTCATAAGTTTGAAATTAACTAAACACATTTAAAACTTGAATAGTCATACGTACAGTGGTCATGGCTCATAAGTTTGAAATTAACTAAACACATTTAAAACTTGAATAGTCAAAACTTGACTACTACTAGGGGACTAAGGAGGAAGAATGGAAAAAAAAGCTTTAAGACTTAATAAAAAGCTTAAGAAGGAGAAGGAGTCAACGAACTGGCGCTCCCCCCTTTTCGTGAAAATGGCACATCTCTCTCTCTTCCTTCCCAAATTGGGAAAACTGGAAATAGGAAAAAAAAGCTTGAATTTTCCTCCTTAATCCTAGCGTAAGACTCCAATAATCTCCCCCTTTTCTTAGTTCGACAAGAGGCCCATATTGGAGCAAGATTATGCGAGAGCCAGGAAAATCAATCAAGGCATCTCTAGTGGCCTCTGTGGACCTCAAAGATCATATCGCCTGCATCAGATTGCATCTTGAAAGCTTTTAGATAGCTGGATTGGCAAGATGCCCTCTCCAAAGAACTCCTCTTCTCTTGGCCACAACCTATAAACCCTCCCCCCTTCAATTTAACTATAAATATGGGGCATGAGGAGCCATTGAGGATCAACCCAAACTAAGAGGAGAGACTCTTCTCGAACCAAGAGAGAAGAGCAAGAGGGAGAGACGTAAGAGGAGTGCGAGAAAGGACATTCTTGTCATAAAGACGAGGAAGATACTCTACCGACTATCAAAATCAAATTTGTACCATTTATAGAGTCCACTGGATCTTTTTCCAAATAGGAGAAGATTTGTGACTCGTGTAATGAAGATAAAGCATGAGGATTTGCCTCACTTTATCTTTATTTATATGTTAAAGTGTGTGTTTAAAGCTTGTTTCTATGAAAACTTATCACAAAATCTCCCTACAACTATGTAAGCAAGTAAAATATAAATGATAGGGGTGTGGGGCTGAAATGGAAAGATATTTGATTAAGTTTCTAATTTCTTTGCATATCGTTGTATATAGGCCATGTTTGTATAAGTTTTAAGGGGTTCAATATAGCATGGATTAGCTCAATGCTATTCCTTAGCAATTGAGCATGACATTAGTAGAAGGAAAGCATAAAAAGATTGTTTGTGTACTTCACATTGGATGGTTTTGAGTTAAGTTGTTTGAGCATAGAGTATTATACACTTTGTATATGCAATCTAAATATGATATTAGAATATAAATTCTTGGATGCATTGCAATTGTATGTCTAGGTAACGAATAACATTGAGAATGTAAAATTTTCTTGTGTTGTAGGGTGGTGTAATCTCTTGTGTCAATAATCGCGTGGTGGGGGGAGTTGCTCAAGATTTTGCGCCAAACACACACAGAATGCACAAGGAGAAGCTCACTCAAGAAACAAGAAGAGAGATGGAGGCCAAAACGTTTTCTTGCTGGTTTTCTTATTCTTCTTCCACACTCTTTACAATGTACACAAAGTATAGATAAGATGCAACATAAAGGAAAGTGGCCTACTAAGTCAAACAATGCATAACCGACTACACTAGTCGACTGGCGCTATAACTATGCCAGCTGTAAATAGGTGTAACAACCTGAATATAATAAGTAATGAGTCAGTGGCCATGTGTGAGTCATAATGACCATCAGTGTGCTAAGTGTAGACGTGTGGACCCATCTAACCAGGCGGTCCATCATCAATGTCCACATGTGTTGAGCTTGTCATCTCAACACTCCCCCTCATGCTCAACTGCATCTCTGCAACTCCAAGTAAGCTTTGAAACTTTTGAAGCTTCTCTGTACCCAATGCCTTCGTGAAGATGTCAGCTATCTGATCCTGTGTGCTGACATACACCAAGTCAATCTCACCTGCTAGTGCCATCTCTCTCACAAAGTGGTAGTGTACCTCAATATGTTTTGTCCTGGCATGGAACACAGGGTTTCTAGCCAACTGTATACTGCTCGTGTTGTCACAATGAATGACAACTAGACCTTCCACCTGCACATCCAAATCAGCCAATAACTTTTGCAGCCATACTACCTCACATGATGCAACAGCAGCACCTCTATACTCAGCCTCTGTACTCGACAAAGCAACTGTAGATTGCTTTTTGCTGCTCCAAGCAACTGCTGCACTACCAAGAGAGAACATGTATCCGCTGGTAGATCTTCTATCATACATACTACCAACCCAATCTACATCTGTGTATCCAAACACCTGTACATCTGTACCTGCCTCATAGAAAAGTCCATAATGTGATGTGGACTTCACATATCTCAATATGCGTCGGACTGCATCCAAATGTGGCTTTCTAGGTACTTGCATAAACTCCCCACTATCCTCCTAAACATAGTAGGGTCTTCTATCTCATCCCCAACATCAACACTCAACTTTACATTCTGCTCCAATGGGACTGAAAGTGGTTTGCATGCTGTCATACCATACTTGGACAACATATCCAAGCCATACTATCTTTTTCACATCTGATCACCTCAATGCCAAGGAAGTATCTTAGCTCACCTAAATCTTTCATCTCAAACTTCTTCTTCAAAGAATCCTTGACTTTAGCAATCCCACTATCACTATCACCTGTAATAATCAAGTCATCCACATAGATGACTATGATGACCAAACTTGCATCTCCCTTTCTCACATAAAGTGAGTGATCAGCATCAGAAACATAAAAGCCAATATTGACAAGATACTCTCCGATCTTGTCAGACCATGCTCTAGGTGCTTGCTTGAGCCCATAGAGTGCCTTCTTCAACCTGCACACATACGTGGGATACTCTAAATCTTCATAACCTACTGGCTTATCCATATACACTTCTTCCTGCAAATCACCATGCAAGAAGGCATTCTTCACATCCATTTGCTGCAACCTCCAACCTTTGGCTGCTGCCAAAGCAATCACACATCTGACAGTTGCCATCCTAGCAACTGGACTGAAGGTTTCATCATAATCTATGCCATATGTCTAGGCATAGCCTTTTGCAACCAGCCTAGCTTTGTACCTGCTAATACAACCATCTGCATTGTGCTTAATCTTATAAACCCATTTACATCCAATGGCTTTCTTGCCCTTCGGCAATGATACTAGATCCCAAGTCTTATTGGCCTCTAATGCAGCCATCTCCTCATTCATTGCTGCATCCCAATGAGCATGACCAACAGCCTCCTCAAAACATGTGGGCTCAACATCCTCAACTAGTTTCACCATATAAGCATAATGGTGAGCTGCATACCCTTCAAAACCAAATCTTTTAATAGGGTATCTGACCCTGCTAGATCTGTGTGTCACTAGATCACTCAATGGAGTCTTTGCATTAACGCATGCTCTCTGCACACCTGGAGTCCTCACTGAAGGAATGCCAAGCTCATCATCCAAGCTCTCTGAGCCACTGGAATCTCCATCAAGAACTGCATCAATGCCTTTTGACACTTTATTCTTTCCTTTGTCTTTACCTGTAGTGCTACTAGATGCACCCGAAGATATAGAGGTACTCCTTAGTCTCCCAGACCAAGGACTACTAGATGATGTCTCTGGTCCACTAAGAGTCCGTGATTCTTGCTTTTCAGCCTGCACATGAGTGTCATGATCATCATCATCATCCAATGCATCACCACTAGATGTATACCAACTGCTCATTTTATCAAAGATGATATCCCTGCTCACTCTGAACTTACATGTGGCAGGGTTATAACAGCGATACCCTTTCTTTTCTAAAGAGTATCAATAAAGACACACTTTTCAGCCTTTGGATCCAGTTTCTTTCGCAACTCATCTGGCACATGAACATACGCAATGCAGCCAAACACTTTCAAGTGTTAAACATCAGGCTTCTTACCTGTAAAACATTCTTCGGGGGTCATACCATGAACTGCAGCTGTGGGAGTTATGTTCATAATATAAACAGCAGTATGAACGGCCTCAGACCAAAAATGCTTAGGCATATTCTTTTCAGCCATCAAGTCATGTGCAACTTCTACAATATGCCTATTTTTCCTTTCTGCAACCCCATTTTGTTGTGGGGTATACCTGCATGTGAATTGTCTCTTTATCCCATGAGACCTCAGAAAATCACTGAACTCATTTGAGAGGTACTCTCCTCTCCCCCTCCATCTGACCTCAAGCACTTTACTTTCAAGCCTGTTTCTCTTTCAACTGCAGCCTTGAAGGTTCTAAAGTACTCAAACGCATCACTCTTTTCCTTCATAAAATATACCCACAGCTTTCTAGAACAATCATCAATGAATGTGACAAAGTATGAACTGCCTCCAAGAGATACATTTTGTGTAGGCCCCCAAATGTCCGTATGCACAACGTCAAGGATATTTCTACTTACATCTCTGTCATGTGAAAAGGGTTGTCTTGCCTGCTTACCAAATTGACATGCTTCGCATACCTTATGAAATTCTGCAACTTTAAATGTAGGCAAACCTGTAACCAACCCTTTAGACTGCATTAATTTCAGCCTTTGTACATTTGTATGTCCAATGCGTTTGTGCCAAATTTCAATGTCTGCAACAACACCTTTTCCTTTGGCATACATAGCAGCATTCATAGTAGGAATTCCAACATCCAGAGTAAACATACATCCAACTCTACTTCCCTTTGCTACCAACCTGCACTTGTCATTGAAGTCTTCTACAAAGCAGCCCTTTGCATTAAATCTGACTTGCAGCCCTTGCTCTACCATTTGACCGACTGACACCAAGTTCTTTGTAATAGATGGCACATGTAATACATCTGAAAGACTCTTTGTCTTACCATCATGCAAGGATAAGGAAACTTTTCCAATGTGTGAAATTGGGTGGCATGAGTCATCACCCATCTGCACATAACCTGCATTCTGCAAATCCTGCATCTCTCCAAACCATTCTGCATGGTTGGTCATATGATTGGATGCACCTGAATCAACATACCAAACATCTTCATGTGTTCCCTTTCCTGTAACAGCATTCAGTATATGTTGCATAACGAACAAACGTTCATTTTTGTCTTCATTCTCTCGTGAAGACGATGCATAGTTTCCTTGCTGCAACTTACCACTGCGGATATCATCTTTCTTAGCATAACATTGGGCTACAATATGACATGTTTTGCCACAGAAGTGGCACATAATACCAAAGTTGTTAGAACCTCTGTTCTGCCATCCACCTCTTCCTCTAAAGCTCCCCCTACCTCTAAAGTTACCATGACCTCCTGAAACTTGCATATCGCCAAATTGCTGATTCAATTTGTTTTGCTAGTTGTCACTACTACGTCCTGTACCACGGCCTCTTGAAGAGAACCTGCCACGTCCCCTTCCTGAACTGGAGTAGAAAGCCTAGACCTGTTCACCACTTCTTTCAGATGTCTCACTCTGCATGTTGATTTCTTCAGTGATCATTAGAGAGACCAACTCATCGAAATCTAGGAATGGCTTTCTAACATATACGGAAGTTACAAAAGACTTCCAAGCCTTTTCATTGTTAAGTCCACCCAAGGTTGACGACACCAAATCATCATCATCGGGCATTGCATCAATCGCTGCCAATGCATCTGCAATGCTCCTTACCTTCAATGCATACTCATTGATAGACATCTTCCCTTTCTTCAATGTATTCAACTCTTGCTTGAGTTGAATCTTTCGTGCCTTTGTATTTACAAAAAACGTACTTTCAAGTATGGTCCAAGCTGCATATGCATTCTCTACATTTCTAATGTGTCCCAGCATATTATTGTTAATTACTGCAGACAACCAATACATGACCTTCTTGTCTTTTGCATTCCATTCCTTTCGTTCCTTTGTCTCTTTTGCAGTTGGAGGATCACTCACCTTCGGCTCCTTTTCTTCACCTGAAACAAACTCGTAGAGGCCTTTTCCAATAAGGAAGTTCGTGACACGAAACTTCCATGATGGGTAGTTGTTCTTGTCGAGCTTTTCAATGATGGGCTTCCACTGTTCTCTGCCATTATCACAAAATTAATACCAACAGCAAGCAAATCTTCTACAACCCTCGACCTGTAGTGCACAGTAATACACCAGACAGCCTTTTTCACTATCTGCTCAACAATACATGCTATTTGCAACCTATTTGCAGATAAACCTTTTGTTTACTCACTGGTAAATACCTTTGAACTTACAGATCTGAAATCTGTAACCTGTGCACCCACGTTCGGTCAATACAGTCGAAGTCACAGTGTACCCTAAAACTGCTGTCCGCAACCTTGCGGCTCTAAAACGGGCCCTGAAACGGCCTCAGATGCCCAAAATAACTACGGGAAAGCCTTGAAGGGTTAATTCGTTGAATACACAGCGCTGTTTGCGCACACTAAATCTCACTGCAATTTGAGATTTTCGCTCTGCCCTGCTTCCAGTGCCTCCACAGGCACTATCCAAGAGAAGAAGTGGAAGAATGGGAGAAATTCTTACCCATGGCTTGCTTGCTCGAACCTTGCTTCTTCTCCTTCACTTCAGCCTTCGAAATCAGCCTCTCTCAATGGCAATACCATGTCAATAATCACGTGGTGGGGGGAGTTGCTCAAGATGCTGCGCCGAACACACACAGAATGCACAAGGAGAAGCTCACTCAAGAGATAAGAAGAGAGATGGAGGCCAAAACGTTTTCTTGCTGGTTTCTTCTTCTTCTTCCACACTCTTTACAATGTACACAAAGTATAGATAAGATACAACATAAAGGAAAGTGGCCTACTAAGTCAAACAATGCATAACCGACTACACTAGTCGACTAACGCTATAACTATGCCAGTTGTAAATAGGTGTAACAACCTGAATATAATAAGTAATGAGTCAGTGGCCATGTGTGAGTCATAATGACCACCGACGTGCTAAGTGTAGACGTGTGGACCCATCTAACCAGGCAGTCCATCATCAATGTCCGCATGTATTGAGCTTGTCATCTCAACATCTTGGGGAATGGATTAATTGAGGAACATATATAGTCTCCTGGATCATTAGGATTATATTATGAGAGGACTCTATTACACTTGTGTTTTGTATTGGAGATGGCGCATCTTGGGGCCAATCCCCAAGGTCTAGGAGAGCCATGGGAGCCACATCACTTTGTTGGAGGGGAGCTCTTTATATATGTGAAATGAGGTGCTATAATCACCTATATGTTTAGGTACTCCCTCTTTTGGAGTTGGGAGGAAGCAATATCGTTGGAGTGCAAATCATTACAAATGTGTGATTTATTTAAAGTAGTGTCCTTCAGATGCTCCTAGCGCAAGGTCATGAGGGTAGTTTGGTGAGCATAGGAGGTATGGCTAGAGCCTTAGAGCTAGTATTGAGCCCATTTTAGATCCTCACAAGTGGTACATTTACAAGAAGCTACTAATAAGTGGTGATTTTTGAAACTTAGTTAATTAGGAATCAGTTGTTGAGTGTATGCCAAAGAGCATTGAAATAGATTCGTTATTTCTTGATAGGCACTATCAAGCTGAGATTCAATAGCAAGATAGAAATGAAAGGGCTAGACGATGAGCTAAGATCATTAGGAGGTATTCTCCTAAGCACAGTAGTCCGAGATGTCTTGTTGACCCAACAAATATCCATGTCAGTCCATTGAGGGAAGGAAAAAGCTTTAGTATTCCCCTTTTCCCAAAAAATACTTTGAGTGGGAGTATAATCCCACCGATATAAGCTCTCTATTGAGCTCTATTTACATTGCTCTATCAATTGTGCATGTGCTTGGTCTCTTTTTTTACCCTAAGATTTGTTACACATGGATGACTTTTATATCTATGAGATGTATCTTGTCTAACACCCTACTTGGTTGATAGTTTGTACCCATTTCTCTTTTTTTTCACTCATTATTAGATGTATTTGCTTCTTATCAGCTACAGTTGGTCATGTATCAGTGATAGCTCGCTTTTGGCTTCTTTTACTTACTAGAGAATCAATCTGGGCATAGGCTGAAATGCCTAAGGATAGATAATGGGGGTGATTGTATCTCATGTGCCTTTGAATAGTTTTCTGTGAGTAGGGTATTAAGTGTTAGTTGACGACCCCTTATACCCCTCCCTAGAATGGTATGGCTAAGTGCATGAATATGACTATCCAGGAGAGGGCCTGCTGTATGCTTAGCCTAGCAGGCTTACCATAGCACTTTCGAGATAAGCTAGTCTCTTCTATCGTGCATTTCATTAATAGGTCACATTGTAGTGGTATTGACTTCTAGGTCGCAGCTTAGGTATGGACAAGAAAGCCTCCCTCATATGCTCATTTGCATGTCTTTGGATGTGAGGCCTTCTGCCATGTGCTCAAAGACCAACACAATAACCTAGATCCAAAAAGTGTGAAATGAATTTTCCTTGGCTATGAAGATGCAAGTGAGATGAGTTACCATCTTTGGGATTCACAAGCATGAAAATTCATTCGCAACCATGATGTAGTTTTCCATGAAGATAAGATGCATAGGTAGCCTGAGAAAGTGGTTGAGATACGCAATGTTATCTTTCAAGAGGAGTCCCCTACTCCTACACAACCAACTAGACAGCCTGCAATAGGAGTAGGGAGTTGATGCTCATGGCTAGGATGTTGGATAGGCAACACAACCCACCTTGAGGAGTTCTACTAGAGATAGACAACCTCAAGACCATTATACGCCCTCCATGGATTATGTCTTGGTTATAGATTCAGAAGAGCCTCTCACCTATGATGAGGCTCTACGCAAGGGTGACTGTCACTCCTAGGAGAGGGCTATGTAGTCTGAGATTGACTCATTGTATAAGAATCATACGTGGGACTTGGTTTCCTTACCTAGTGTCAAGAAGGCTTTTCCTTGCAAGTAGGTGTACAAGTTGAAAAGTACCCTTGGCCACCCCAAGCCAGCATACAAGGCCAGATTGGTTGCTAAGGGTTTTAAGCAAGAACATGGTGTTGACTTTGATGATGTCTTTTCTCCTATTTTCAAGATGAATACCCTACACTTAGTACTGGCTTTGGTTGCCTAGCTTGACTTGAATCTTTATCAGTTGGATGTTAAGACGGCTTTCTTACATGGGGACTTGCAAGATGAGATATACATGGAGCAGTCTAAGGGTTTTGTAGAGCGTGATAAGGAACACCTAATATACAAACTGAGGAAGAGTCTTTATGGTCTAAAGCAGGTACTTAGGGACTATAAGTTTGATACTTTTATGCAGTTAGAGGGCTACAGTCATAGTTTTATGGATCCATGCTTATACACAAAGAAAGCCCGTGATGGTTTATTATTGATTTTCGTACTCTATGTGGATGACATGCTTTTGGCAGGGAAAGTTCATGATGAGCTAGATGCTCTTAAGGCTCAGCTCAAAAAGAGATTTGAGATGAAAGATCTTGAACATGCCTCTCATATATTTGGTATGTGCATTACGCGTGGATAGGTCTCAGGGACTACTCTTTCTATCACAGAAGGAGTATATCCATAAAGTCCTTGAGCACTTTCGTATGTAGGATGTGAAACCTATTGTGTTAGACTTCAAGCTCGACTTCTCTATCTTTGGTTATATTGTACCCAACACTTAGCATGTCCAGATGTACACATGCTAACATTGAATAAGTCAGGTTTAGCTTAGCTATCTTTGGTGTGAATGGTCCTATTGTGACCTTAGGTTGTAAGTAATCTCTTTAGTTATGTGTTATGGATAATGAAGAAATGTGTGTGAGCTCTCTGCTCTACACTGTTGGCTCCAACCCTTCTCTCACTTTCATCATGGTATCAGAGCCATGAATGGGTTCTTTGGAGGATGGCATTGGTGGAGCAGACCTTGAAGCTTGAAGAAAAAGTATGTCTCTTGAAGAAGCAGACTGCCATTGATCTCATGTGAAAGGTATGCATTTCAATTTGAATCTCTGGAACTGTCATCAGAGCTTGTTGGGGGTTGCTCAAGGGATCAAGAACATATATTAGAGCCTATGTATGATGTCATCCATGCTCAATATGAGTAGTTGAATACAAACGTGGAGCTGAAATTTTTGTGCCTATTTTTTTATGGAAAGGATGGGATAGCTTAAGTCATCCAACGGTGCACTATATTGCTCATGAAGGAGGAGCAATGCTATGTAAAGCTTGGAGAAGCTTGTTTGACCATGGTAAAGTGGATGCTAATCTTCACAACCAACAAGTCTGAGGTAAAAATATATTCAGACAGATCATGTATTTGAGCCTGGCTGCTATCTACACTCTGCTGGTCAACCCAAGGCATAGGAAGGGTGGATAGTGCTCTACTACTTGATGAATCACTTGTTAAGGGGTATGCAAGAACCCATGGTATTGATGCTTTGTCTTGAGATCATTTTTGAGCTACATGGTTATGTTCAGATCTAAAACAGGGACAGACCTTTTGCTAAACTTTCAACGAAACATACTCTTGAAGTTTGGAAGCTATCTGACATGTACAATGAACTCTTTTGAAGCATAGGCATACTTGTCAAGGTACAAGTGTTATCTCTCATGCTTTTAAGCTTGGGTTTGGAGTGTCAAATGCTCAAATTTTGAAGGGAATAACATGTTGTTATCTATCTAGAAGTTTCCAGCACTACTACATGGCATTGTTTGGTCCACAAATGCCTTTGGAATTATGCATATGATCATCAAGAATGCTTGGTAAATGTCTATGCAACACCATGTACACCTCGACATGACCAAAAGGGATTAAAACTTAAGTTTTGGAATGCATTTATAGATCTGGAAATTACAAGCTGAATTTTGAAATTGAATGTATAACAGTTATCACTTGAAGGTTAAAGTGTTTTGACATTTGCTTGTACCCGTAAGGCTTGAGTCATGCCATTGGAGCTATAGGTGTGTTGTGGGATACTATGAGCATTAAATGACCAAAGTTTGGACTGATGTACTATTGGTTATAGTAGGGTATTGAATATTTTTATTAGTTGGAAGGATATTTAGCTTCCATACATGATGTACATGCACTGTAGTGTGCCCAGTTGGACATGTATGGATACCTACATGTAATAGCAACTGTCTAAGATGTCTTTGGGCTGTTTGAGGCACATACACTCTATTGTTTGGCTGAAAGAGAAGCTATTGTTCACCATCATTTGATGCTTATAGATTGCTTGTCTGTACATGAACAGTCTACTTGATTACATATTGGTTATGCAATGAATGCAGTCTATATATGTAGGGTGCAATACCTAAGTGATTGCCAACTGACAAGAGGTGAATGTACCATTGTTTTTGGACTAAAACACTACTTGTCTGAGCAGAGGGTGTGCTGAAAACTGACATAAAAAGTTGTAGGCTGAAACTGAACTGTCAAAAAGATTTGGTTTGGAAGTAGCCATGCAAGGTTTACACTATGGCAAATGCTGAGAGGACAAACAATGTTACCCATATTATGGGGAAAAAGCTCGACAACAACATATGGAAGTTCCACATGGAGAATTTCTTGATAGGGAAAGGCTACTGGGAGCTAGTGAGACTGGAGATGAGGCCGAGCCCAAGCTGCCTACATGTGACAAGCATCCGACACAAGACTACTTGCAATCTCATCGAGCATGGATGGAGAGAGCACACAGGGTTTTGCACTGGCTGTCCCTATTATATCAGATGCCATGGTAATGTAGATAATGAATTATAGCTCTCCTAAGGATGTGTGGGACATTTTGATCAGGTACTATGGCACCACTACAAGTGCCAGGAAGATACAGTTAAAGCAGAAATTTAACAACATGGAGAGAAAGGGCATGTCCACAGGACTACATGACAGAGATCAAGATCATTGCAGATTAGCTGGCATCTATTGGTACTCAGGTTGAAGATGAAGACATGGTTGCTGTGACTTTGAATGGCTTGGGTCCAGAGGATAAGTCTTTTGATACTTCTGTGTTTGTGCAGGCTGAAATGCCAGATTTCAATGAGCTGGTTGCATTGCTTATCCATGAGGAGGTTAAACTTGGCTTGGGTACAAGCTCTAGTAGTACAAAAAGCAAGGATGCAGTCTTTTATTCCAATCAACGTGCCCATGGCAGCTGTGGTAGAGGCTATGGTTCTGGCAGAAGAGGTCAGCAAAATGCATCCTATGGCATATAATAACCAGCAAGGATCAAATGCAAGAGGAGGTGGAAACTTCAGAGGCAGGGGAAGATCTAGCTCTCGTGGTAGAGGCTCTTGGCAGTAGTAGCGCCCATCTAACAATCCAAATAAGGATAAGGATTGTCATTACTGAGAAAAGTATGGTCATATTGCAAAGGACTGCTGAAAGAAGCAGGGCAATCAGAAGAGCAAACAACATAGACACTTTGCTTTGTCTAGTCAGACAGATGATGCTTCAGGAGATAGACTGTTTGCCATGCAGTATGTGAAAGACAGGGCTGCTAAAAATCCATTGATGATGCAATATGGTAAATTGATTTAGGGGCATCAAATCACATGACCCCTGATGATGATTGGTTCACTGACATGGTGGCTGAGAGAAATGTCTATGTATGCACAAGTGATGACACGCAACATAGCATTGAGCATAAAGGCAAAGTGCCTCTTGTGATTCATGATAGCAAGAAGAAGTACTTACATGATGTACTACATGTCCCATCGATTATGAAGAGCTTATTGTCTGTGGGCCAGATGACTGAGAAGAAAATTATGGTAGATGGATGTTAAAAATGCATTCTTGAATGGTGACTTGCTTGAAGAGGTGTATATAGAGTAGCCTAAGGGTTACGTACACCTTGATTATCCGATATATGTGTGTAAGGTGAAAAAGGCCTTGTATGGGCTAAAACAAGCACGAAGAGCATGAAATGCTGGCATAAGCACTTATTTGCAGTAGTTTGGTTTTTAGATAGGTCATGCAAATCACATCTTGTTTACAAAGAAGACAGAGCATGGTTATGTTTTTCTAGTGGTTTATGTCGATGATTTGATCATCAATGGAGATGATGATCATGGGATTGCTCAAATTAAAGCAATGTTACAGGTTGAATTCTAAGTTAAGGATCTTGGTGAGATGAAGTACTTTCTCAGGATTGAGGTTGTGTCTATGCCTCAAGGTATATGGCTATTACCAGATCCCCCTAGTATCCTCACCTCCTCTTGCAGACTAGAGCTCCCTACGACAAGACCTTTCATATCATGATTGGTCTAAACTCATTAACGTGAAATAAAAAAAGAAAAACCCCTTGGAGTAGGTTTTATTCATGGTGGCCTTGGGGAGGTCTAGTGCCATCAAGAACACTGCCTCAGCTCTGGTGTTCTGTGTACATCAGAATATTGCCTCAATCGCGGTGATCTGTACTTAGTCATTCATCTTTTAGCTTGACGATTTTGGGAAAGATTAGTACCTAGCTTACAATCACAAACATCTTATTTCGAATGCATTATACATAAACTTTTTAACAAGTTTATTTCCAAGACAAATATTTTATTTCCAAAAATAATAACATTGATGCAAATTAGCATAAGTGGCAAAATAACTTCGAGACAAATCAACATAAGTGGCAAGATAATTTCGAGACAATTCAACATAAGTGGCAAAATAACTTCGAGACAAATCAGCATAAGTGGCAATACCTTCCAATAGTCTTCATGGGCTTCCTCTTCCTTGGGGATTAGTTTGGACTGAATTTAAGCACGAGTTTCATACTTGAGGATAACTCCCTTAGAGTTCCATGGGTCTTTGCCTGCAATAAAAGAAAAACTTGGTTAGTTTATTATTCCCTAAACGTTGTCTATGATTAACAAATTGAAAGAGAGAGATTGATTATCCTTCTATTCCATAAGCATTGCCAACAAAGGAGCTAGAGAAGTTCGCCCAAGAGTTGCATCTGGAGAAAGAGCACAACCTTGGCGAGTTTCAAGTCGAGATATTGCATGATTGTGGCTCTTCATAAATATCTACTAGGGTATTGAAGATGCATCGCTGCTGTTTAGAGATGGAAGGCTCAGCAATATGACCTGCATTGGCAATGAGCATTAGTAATATCCTATACATCGAGCCATTCCTTCATGAGAGTCTTTGAGGAAGCCATATGGGTAGAAAACTTGCTTAAGGAGAGAGGCTCTCGAACGGTGCAGCAAGGTAGCAATGCAATTAGGAATACTGAGAGAGTTGCAGCAACTAGTGAACGAACCATCTTCAACGAATAGGAGAATGGGTAGAGTATCGACCAGACCCAAGCTATAGTCTACCTGAAGGCAGAGTTGGCTACACTGCAAGAGTCAATACAAAGACCTATGTGGCACCACGTGCAATGCTGCATCCACTGTGGAGGAAATCACCTACCATCTGAATGCCCGTGACCCTAAATCAAGGCCTTGTGCCAATCAAAGAAGATTCGGGCATGATGTCATGCATTTTTTATTGCCAAGAACGTTGCCTTACCAACAACCTTACACGCAACCATACTATCAAGGGGTTAGACAACCATATTTATGAAGGGGAGCCCCCTTGGCACTCCATACGCCCAACGATTCAAAGCCAACTACACCAAGGACAGATGTCAACTCTACAAATATCCCTAGACCTCTTGCACCTATTATTACCCATCCACTGAGTGAAGCTCCTGTGAACTTTGTGGAGGAATCCCTAGAGGAAGATTCTTATTTGAATCCTTATGTTTCTTATGATGAAGAATACAATCCAATATTGATGGACTATAGATCCGTTCTTATCATGGCGGCCTTAGGCAGAGGAAGAAGTAGAGGCCTAGGAGGACCGATAGCATGTTGAACATGTGGTCATCCAGGGCATATCTCATCTCATTGCCCTTAAAAGGAGCATGCAAATAGAGAGAAGGCTGATTTGAGGTGTCTCAAATGTGGAGTCACATATCTATTTGTTGATTGCCCTAGGTGGAAGCTCTCCATTAGCTTGACAATTGTACCATCTATGTCACTCAGACTATTTTGTGTTGAGTTGTGTGACACTGATGCCATACCTATACCCCTAAAAGTCATGATATGAGCTCAAAAAAAGTAGGCTAGTATCTCACTACCTAGGTCTAGCAACTTGGATGCATCCTCCATAGGGAAGAAGAATCAATGATGGTGGAAAAAGAGAATCAAGGCAAAAATTATGCTCAAAACGGAGAGTGGGACAACCTTAACCAAGGGTAAGCAAGTTATGAAGAGGTCGAAGCATAAACATCTGCTCGTAAGATGGGAGAGAAGGGAAGTGCTAAGGTTGGAGAGTGCCCTGAGCCCAACCAGTAGGTGAAGGTTGTAGATAAGGTCAAGGAGTGGATAAAAGAAGTGCATGTTGAAGATGCCAAAACCTATAGTTGAGGAAGAGATTGAGGAACTCTCAACCATGAGCCCACCAATCTCACCCACATATTTGAGGGCAGGAGAGACAATGCTACCACATGAGTAGCTACATGGACAGAGTGAGAGGACCAGGAATACACAAATAGTTCAAGAACATTGGCAAGGAATCCACGAAGTTGAGAAGGGAAAGAGGGATAGCGGCTTACTAGCAACACTCATAACAACTCCTGTGATAGTGTCATTGGGAGAACTGCTTAGACAAAACCTTGCACTTTGGCATGAGTTGAAGTGATGGGTAGAACACAATAATGACTATAAGCCACAAGACTTTCTATTCCAGGATGTCATGGCACACATACCCAGCCTAACACTAAATTCCATGTCTAAGTCCCCACAAATAAATGCCTTTTGGGAGGGCACTAAGATGCATGCAGTCTTACCTATCATTGCCTGAGGAGATACTACACGAAAGGGGATAGTGGACACAAGAGCAAGTGTTAGTGTACTTAGTCATGCAGTCTTGCAAACTTGAATAAAATCCACGAGTGAAAATTGCAAGGTTCAATGTCACCCTAGTGAATGGAATGAAGGTTAGACCATTTGGAGTCCTAAAGGATTGGCCACTAAATATAGCGAGAATCCAATTCTCAGTGAACTTCATGGTCATGAAGGGAAAGGATTATGATATCCTACTAAGGAAGCCATGGAGAAGAAATTCCAGAGAGTAATAGAGGACTAGGGTAATGGCCTAATATTCTTGGGCAATAGATCAAAAGAAGTTTGAGTAGAAATGGACACTTGGAAGACCTCATTCATGGATTCAGATGCCATTTCTAACCTGCTTAAGGGGGACTCAAAAGCAAGAAGCAATTATGGGCCTCTAACAAAGTACATCCCTTGCCTTGAGGATAAGCAAGATTGGATGCACGTGTTGGCAACTATTGACCTCCCATTCTCAGAGGAAGAGAATGAATACATGCAAACTGTAGACTCCACTAGCAACTCTAAGAGTGCCATCACTTCTAAGCTACCCATCGTACATGTGTGCATGATGGCCAGTAGTCCCATGGGCCAACCAATGTCAATTACCTATCATGTCCTAGCAAACAAACTTGAACTTCATGAAATCCTCAAGCACTTGTCAAGAAGGCTGGCCATGGCAACCCAGCCGCCAACTTGAAGCCCTTCAAGGATCTTATGGAAAGCAGGGAGTGGCAATGGACCAAGGTGCATGACCTAAATTTATCATATAATTGGGCTCTCATGACAAATGAGAGTGCAGGGAGTAGGAACCCTGTAAGCAACCTACAGACCCAATCTGAAAATTCTGACAAGATAAGTGTGAGGATTGTTGCTCCACCAAAGAGCAAGGAGGAAGTACAGACCATATAATATGATTCGGAAGGAAGAATAATTGAACAAATTAGGGCCGACTCTTGTTGAGAATCAAGCTCGTGATCAGTATCACCAACATGACCAAACTTATCTAGACAACCATCATCTTAGCTATCACTCTACATGTGTGTTGTATAGCTGAGTTGGTCAGACTCAACTACAGTTAGTGGTACAATCAGTTAGTGACCTAGTTTGTTTATCAGTTATGTGTGATTAGACTTTAGTAAGAATTATGGAAGAATGGGATGAAGAGAACAATGAGAGTTCACTACTCTCCGTTACAACTCCATGTCTTGTCTCTCTCTCTCTCTCCTTGTGAATCTTGAACAACTCTAAGCCCTGAGAGATGAACATGTTCCGAGTGAGCAAAGGAGTGGCCAAGGTAGACTACGATTGAGCTTCCCTAGAGTGTCTCGAGCTGGTTAATCGTGAGCAAGTAGGACTAGCTCATCCTTGCCCCCCTCCACCACTATTTGGAGTTGAGACAACTTCAGATTTGCGAGCACCATGGGTGACAACTTCTTCTAGTGAGGAGGGCAAGTACAATTTTGAGTCAAAGGCAAGCTCCATAGTGACCCCGAGATACCTCAACCACCTGGGATGACCCGGTGCACCAAGGGGGACCTTCTAGTCCGCCTAAGGTGTAGGAAGCTAAAGGAAGAAAAAATGGGACAATCACATAGTAGTCGACAAAAGCTGAACAGCAAAAGAAACCCTACAACTTGCCCAAGTGGTTCATGAGGTATAAAAAGGGTGATAGAATAGTGGTGTTGGTAGGAGCTAAATGAAATGGAAAAGCAATTGAACCCATTGAAGCACCAACCAAGGTTAAAGAGGCCAACTTGGCGAGAGGGAAGGACAAGCCTCGACTAGTGTACATAGTAGAGAGATGACCTAACCAAGAAGGAAGTGCATGACCTCATAAATCTCCTAAGGGAGTTCACTGATGTGTTTGCATGGTCTTTAGATGAAGGAAATAGATTCGAGTATTGTGACTCATAACATTCCCATGACCCCAACGCAGCACTAGTCAAGCAATGGCCATATGCAATGAATCCTAAGCATGCACACATCGTAACGGAGGAGATTGATAAGCTATTGAAGGCAAGATTCATTTGCGAGATAGAGCATACGAACTAGGTATCACCCATAGTCATAGACATGAAGAAGAATGGGAAGATTCAAGTGTGGGCAAACTATAAAAAGGTCAACGCAACCACCAACAAGCGAGATAATTACGTGCTACCATACACTGAACACATGCTAGAGAGAGTGGTAGGAAAGGAAGCCTACAACTTTCTAGATGGTTTCTGAGGCTATAACCAAGTGCAAGTCCATCCGAACGATAGACACAAGATGGCATTTGCCACCGAATGGGGGGTGTTTGCCTACATAGTCATGCCATTTGGATTAACTAATGCTCCTACTACTTTCCAACACCTCATGTGTGCCATTTTCAAGGGCATAATTAGGAAATGGTTGGAAGTCTTTGTCGATGACCTATGTATCCACACCAAATAGGAAGAGTACTTGGAAAAGTTGCAATTAGTCTTTGAATGGTGTATGCAATATGGTCTCTCATTGAACCCCTTGAAGTGCCAATTTTGGGTAAAGCATGGTTGCATCTTAGGGCATGTTGTGTCAAAGAGTGGAATAGCCACAGACTTTTCTAAAATCAATGTGATTGTAGATCTTCCCCCTCTAACCAACTTTAAGAGAGTTTAATGTTTCTTAGGCCACACAGGATACTATTGACGGTTTGTATTGAACTATATATTGATTGCTAGACCTTTGTACAAGCTACTAATATTATTCAAGTGGACCCAAGAATGTCAACAGGCCTATGAAAGGCTTAAAGAGGCTCTAACTTCCGCTCCTATCTTAAGAGCCCTAGATTGGTCCATCACATTTCACGTACACATTGATGCATTGAGATTTGTTGTGAGAATAGTGTTGTGCCAACCTGGTGAACATAAATTAGACTATCCAATGAGTTTGCTAGTAGACAACTCACAACAGAGACAGAAATGAACTACTCCAAAACAAAGAGAGAAGGGTTAACCATGATATTCAATGTAAAGAAGTTTGGATAGTATCTTCTAGCAACAACCTTCACCTTCTTTGTGGACCATCAGGCATTGCTTTATCTTGTGAATAAACCTTGTGCGATGGGACACATTGCTCGATGGTTACTTCTACTCTTGGAATTTAACTTCTCTATGGTCGTACACAAGGGCAAACAACATTATATGGTAGATCATGTCCCGTATACCCATAGAAGAGGCCGCTGGACAAGGAATCCCTGATAACGACCTACTAGACGCACACCTTTTTAAAATATTCGGTGAACGAGAACTATTCAGAGTAGACTTCATGCCATATTGGGTAGATAACATAGTCCACATACTCGAGAACAGACTACCAGAACAACCAATGGAGAAAGATAGATTAAAAAGACTCATCTTGAAGATCCAAAGTATCAATCAATTGCAAGCCAATTGTATCGGGTGGGATAGGATGGACTATTAAGAAGATTTGTCTACGAGCACGAAGTGTATGATGTACTCAAGGAAGTAGATATGATGGAATAGCTGGAGGGCACTTCAATGGCGGACACAACTGCACGCAAGGTGGTCCAATCCAATTGTGGTGACCAACATTATTCCACGATGCAGTTAAGCTTGTAAAGCATTGCAGTGAGCGCCAACAACGAACTAAAGTCCCTACTCATAAGACAAAATGGAGTTGACCCTAGTGATTGCATGCTAGCCATTGGAGAAATGGGGAATTAATTTCATTGGCCCTATCAACCCTATAGCTCAATACTCTCAAGCCAAATACATTGTTGTTGCCATGGCCTATCCCCCCAAGTGGGCAGAAGCTCGAGCAACTTGCAAAAATGATGCAAGGACCACAACCTAATTTCTTTGGGAGCAAGTAATCTCTCTGTTTGACTACCCCATACAATTGGTTAGTGACCAAGGCACGCACTTTATGAATGAAGTGATCGCTCACTTGTTAGAAAGGTTTCTTATCTATTAGTGATGACAAACTCCATTCAGGCTGACCTACAGAACTAAAGGTATTTTGCCAATGGAATTCTTTGTCCCTAGCTTGAGAATAGCAGCCCAAGAATAATGGGATGTCCAAGAAGTAGTGGAGCTAGAATGCCTCTCCGAAACCCATCTCATTGGCAACCCACACTCTATTTTGCGAAAAAGCACACCGCAAGAGTTGGTTTGACAAATATGTCAAGCAGCAAGACTTTGGGCAAGGAGATTTAGCCTTGCTATACTCTGTCAAAGGACATAAGCAAAAAATGAAGTTTAGAAAATTGGGAACCTTTAAGATCTGTACTGTCAGTAGAACGGGGAATGTGGAACTAGAAACCCTAGAGGGACATAGTATAGGTTTCTTCAATAGAAGCCGCATCAAAAAGTACTACCCCCCCATCACATCCACTTCATGAACCTCTGATAATGGACCCACCAATATATATGAGGGTTGTGACCATGATAGAGCTTAAGTATGTGGATGAGAAAGCAGTAGCACCAGCCTACCTATGGATCATTGTGACCTCCCAAAAGATCTGCACCCTTGATGCACTAATTGATGAGGAGGCTGATACCAATATCCCAATGCATGAACACTGGACCGCATTAGGTCAACCCCAATTGTAATCAACCAATGCGAAATTGAGTCCATTCAAGGGGTAATCCTACCCACTCTTAGGAAAATGCAATTTGACGATTTCTATCAAGACTAAGAGTCTACCCCTCATTTTCTATGTGCTACCCACCAACAAACAAAGTGTTGGCAACGAAACCCTACTAGGACGAGCATTGTAAAAACAAGCTCATCGTTGCAATGTAGATTATGACTTGCAGTGCATCCACCTTGTCATCGTGCATGTTAAAATTGTAACAGCTTTCAATAAGAGCAGTGCAGTTATCCCAAAACCTGTAATGCTACTGGTTGTGAGGACCTAAAACGGGCCCGTCACTGGCTCTAAGGCACTAGCCGAGCCTCACTACTTACCTAAAATCACCCCATATGGCCTCACACCCAAGAGCGTCTAAGACTTTGCATTTGTACATTTTTCGTAGTCCAACGAATAATTCTTTCCTTACTCCTCAAAAGAAGTCTCTAAACATGCTAGTGTTATACACAGGGAGAATCCCTTGGTTGATCACAGCAGCTCCACTACGGCTCTCCTACACCTCACGGATTGGTACCAAGATGCGCCGTGAACATAAACACTTTTGAAAAAAATTCCACTCTTTTGATAAATTTATCCAGTAGATGATAGATAAACCTCACCAAGTAAACCCCCAAGGAATCGAATATCTGGCCCTATGGCTTGGGATACCTCACACTCTCAATGTTCGGGTCATCACTCTACAAACAAGTATTATGCATCCAAGATACGATACCATGAGGTGCATCAATGCAAGTGTGAATATGACCATCATGCTCAAATAAATATTCATTGAAAATCAACAATGTGAAAGTGCAAATACGATTTTTTTCATGATTTCCTTTTCTACTACGCGAATGCTTCGTTGCTCTTAGGGCTAACACCAAGTTTCCTCATGCTACTAGTCCCTTTTATTTCAAACAACCGCAAACTCTATATGAAATGCACCATCAAACATCAGAATTTTATGTACTTCAACCCTCAAAAACCCCCTACTCCCTACCCTACCGTTTAAGATCTTGCTTGTATTGATAAGTGTAGATATGGTTTTTTATGTATTTTTCTTTATTGAAAGTGGTAAAAACACACTCTAATAAAGGAATGGGGCTGAACTAAGGCTAAACCTCATGCTTTAGCTCCATTGCAAATCCACACACATTAATCTTATTTTTTTATTTTTATGATGTGAAAAACTTATATTTTAATTTTTCTTTAATTTTCTCTATTTATTTATAGAAAATTATAAATAATTACTACTTTTCAGATGTAGACTGATGACTCTCATAGAAAATGATTTTTTAAAGCATATTTCATTCCATGGAAACGAAAAATGCACATCAAAAACCCAAAAACCACATATTTTTCCTAAAACCATCTAGTCTCGCCTTTTACACGTTTTACATACAATTATTATATGGTTGATTTTTTCATGATTCTTTCAATATGATTGATCAAACAGAGAATGACAATCAAATCCAAGTATTACTAACCATTTCAAACAAGAATCCATTGTAAAATGGTAAAATCTACATTTTTCTCATAAAACTGCTCACTATGACACGTGTTTTTTGACATTCAAATCCCATTGATGCTTTTCCATGGCCATTGACGATCCGCCCAACTCCAATTCACATCTCTTTCCACTCCCACATTATTGTTTGACCAAAAACGTCCATCTCAGCCCATCCCCCTCTCTTTTACATTGATCCATAAGAATAGTCCACAAGAGGAGAGAGCGGAGGGAGGAGAGAGAAAGACTAAAAATGGTTCAAATCTGGTGATTTTAGCGGCGATAAAGAGCGAAAAAATTGTGGTGATCACACGCAAGAGGGTTCCCCGTGAGGTTGCATGTCCAAAATTTGATTTTTTAATGATTGGAGAGGGTGCCCAAAAAATAGTCCCCCCCCTCAGGCGCCAAAAAAAACTTTTTTTTTTCCATGTCCCTTCATTCCCAAGAAGCTTAAACTTAAGTTTCAAAAAAACTAGATCACTTTAACATGTTCACACTTCCTACCAGGTGGATTTTTCACTTTTGAGGGGGCAAACGTGTTCGAAATTGAGATTCGTCTAGACGGCTAACTTAGTGACGTTGAAATCTATAAACTTGGCACATGGCACATACCACGCACTTTCCAGCTCTTGGATCATATAGATGTTTCATAACTCAAAACCTTGTGGGGATTAAATGGGGAGTCAAACGGCATCAAACTCCACTAGGAAAACTCTAGTTCATCAATCCACAATCATTTCATTTTGCATAAAATTTTGGTCTTTTATGGCCTCTCGGGCTCTTTTTCGCTTCAAAAATAGCCTTAAAAATCCACTCTCACTAGTAGCTAAACCTAGTGTTCATCCTAAGGAGGGGAGTGCTATATTCCAACATGCCTCTATGGTACCTACCCAGTCACATCAAGGAACCAAGGTTCAAACACTCAAGTAGCTTCCTAAGCATAAGCCACAATCTTAAAAACATCAAATATTGGGAATGCGTAGTTTCCATGCCTCATGCTCTAGGCCTAAATGGTGGAGTTGGAACTCCCATAGTGCACATGTGACTGAGCAGCGCTAGGTTCCAAAAGCCCTGCTCTACAAGCCCAAGGGTACTATAAGGGTAACACCTCACTATGGTTGCCCAAACTCGCGAACGCTAAGTCGAATCCTCAATCTTAGGCCCCACAAACCAAGCTTCTACAATGTCAATCGGAACAAGGGAAGAGGAGAACTAAAACGGAGGGTGCTCAATTCTTGAATGCTCAAATGGTCTATCAACCCAAAGTTCAACCAAGAGTCCATGAGAAACTGAACAAGGCCCTACCTAAAGGCCCTAAGACAATCACGAAGAACCTCGACACACGCACATTAATTGAGTTGCAAATGTCACAACTTAATCCTGCCACACTCGTTGAGAATCTTCTAGTGAAAGTGTCCCGAGTCAACTTCTATTGCTCAACCAAACCCAAGCCACTTGAACACCTTAAGCCATTGCTACCACAACGATCCATTCTTTAAGTGGCATCCAATATGGCCAAGGCCACGTGGGATGATTTGGCCACATGCATCCAACGGTTGGATTCAACTTTCATAGTGTTTGCTAAAAGCTATGAACGTTTAGACCTAGGTCTACTTGAGGAGCCTATAGCAAATGAGGTACGTTCCCTACCGTGTTCTTGGAAAGAGTACGAATTCATCTTTATTAAGGCTTTTGCTATTGCAAATGAGATGATTGGCGATGAAATATCATGAGGAAGGGCTGAAAGACAATGTTTGATTACATCTTATCAAAAAAGTAAAATTTCCATGCCAATCCAAGAACTCTCTGAACTCCAACGACCCATTGAATCGGAGTCCAATTTCATACATAAGTGGTATGATTTGCGCCTTTCATGGGCCCAAGAGGGACACCAAATCATGACCAATGTGGAGCAAAGATATGCCATCAAAACTTCTAAGTACAACCCAACCTATGTGGACCCCACCTCATTTAGAGTGTTGGCCATAACCAGGAATCAATCATTAGAAGACAATGTCATGCTTCACCCATGCTTGGATATGATACTAATGGAGGAAGAATTCCACACTGCAAGTTGGCTCAACTTAGGTGACCTCTTGACTGATGTATTGACTTACATCATGCAATTAAGTATTAGGCCCGGTTCTTGAAAAATTAAGGCACATCATAGACACAATGAATGCCCATACACCTTGCTTTCCACAATCAGAGGAAGGATTTTCATCCTTTCCAGAGGGGGAAGGAAAGGAATGAATGAAAACTCAAAGGGAGTAATGGATGAACTAAAAGAAAAGAATGAAGTTATGGATTGATTAGTATGCAAAATTTTAACTTCTGGATTTTATAGGTTATATTTCTCATTGTATGAGAGTTCTTATTTTCAAACATTGATCTTCCTAGTCATCTTACTTTTCGTGCAAGAGATACCCTTTAAAGAGAACTAATTGTGGGATGTTGTGTGGTGATAAGAACCTAAATGGCAAGACAACAACATAAAACCAACATGCTTTCCTTCTCAGAAGAGGGGCATAGAAGATATGGACTAGCCATGGAAATATGGGCTTTCAACCAATTGAAATATCATAGCATCCACAAATTGGAAGGAGTGGTGACCCTTGAAAAGGTGGGACAAGACATCAACCATAGTAAATGTACCAACTTCCTGGGACCTTTGATGTCCAAAGGAACATTGGAACTATGACTGTTAGGCAAGGCGACACCTCTAGAAGTGTGGTGGTTCCCCTTGTCAGTGTTAGATATTCCTTATGCCGAGGAACACACTTCCTCAATGGTCTCCATGAATAACTCCAACTCTACTTCAATTGTATTGGCTATCTCCTTTCCTTTATTCTTCATAGTGACGTTCTTTTTATCTTCCTTCTTGACATGGCAATCTGCAATTGCATGTCCTTTCTTCTTGTGGTAGAAGCACTCTCCTTGAAACTCTTTCTTACCACCCTTCTTCTTTTTGTCACCGTGGTAGAGGAACCACCTTTGCCTTTTGCATTAGCAAAGAATGTAGCATCTCTGCGATGCTACTACCTTCTTGAGCTTTAGGCCTCAACTCCTCCTCCATTACTAGTGCACAAAATTCCTCAAAAGTCAAATCTTGGGGTCTCACTTGAGTGTTAGGGTAGTTATCAATCCATTAGACTTGGGTGGACAAATCTAAAGTCACCTCCAAGCTAGCTCCTCACTAGTTTTATATCCCACTGCTAGCCATCCGGTCATGTAGATCCTCGATCCAAGTGATGAATGCTTTAGCTCTCACTTCTTCAACAAACTTCTCTATTGCTAGTTGATTCTCTAAATTCTGAATCCTTGTTTGATTTTGTGTCTCATATTGACTCATCAATACGTTCCAAGCCTTTGATGCCTTGGTTGTGTACCGAATCAAGGTCAAAACACATTGTATCTATGTTCCTTCATTTCCAAGCTCGTAGAAGATCTGCATTTGGAGGAATCATAACACTCAAATTTGATGGGTAGGGGTGGGTTGTGGTTCTGGTCAATCCCCACCACACTAGCATCTCTAGAAGCTCATAAGAATAAAGGATAGTTATGATTTTAAAATTCCACAAAGTATAGTTTGCACCATCTAACCTTCCTTCACTAAAGGTTGGTAGACGAATCCTCGGTGTTTGAATTGTCGGTACAGCACCACCACCACCTAATGTGCCAACACCGCTACTTGATGCAATAGATGACATTTCTCTTCTTCACTGTTGAAGCCCTTGCCTCTCGCATACTCTTCACTCCTCAAATCCCCTTGGGTTCTGATACCATGTAAAAATTACATGGCATAGTGTGGACATAATCTGAGCAAGGAGTAGAGAATACACAACAAATATGAGAAGAATAGAGACTGCTTTAATTTCAAATGAATTGACACAAAGATGGATTTTTCCACTTTTTTTGCTTCTACCGTGAAGCTTAGATGGTGATCTAGACAAATGGTAGACAAAGAACTTAGGGTAGCGAGAAGAGCTTTGATTGGGTGAAAGATAGATTTTCAATGGCTTGAGAGGGGTCTTTCTTTTATAGCCCAAGTAGGTAGTCTAGTCGGCATGTCCAATCATATTATGAACCTTTTCTAGTCGACCAGGGAATCTTCCCTTTACCTTAGGTTGGGGGTGCTGCCCTCGGACCCTCGTTAGGGGGACCACTAGTCCCCTAAGACCCCCTGGCCACATTAAGGGCCGCTTTTGCAGCCCCCGACCCTTGATAACTCCCACACCTCGCAACTCGATGCATTGCGCCTCGAGTTACTACTAGCATAACCACTCAATCTAACCCAATGGCTAGATCCATAAAAGTTACCTTTTTGCCATCCGATCACATAGACCTCATTTAACATACAAGTCAGGACCCACCCAATGTCCATGCTCACACATGGCTTCTCCTCATAATGGGAGCCTTACAACTTAGGGCACCATGGATCATTGGTGGCACCTTATGAGGGTGGGGCGTTAAGCATATCTAACACTATTGGTGGATTCTTGTGGGCTAGAATACAACAAATGGATTGGTTGATAAGCTCATTACATTACATTAGAGAGTGCACATTGGCCATGTGAGAGGTAGCCATAGCTTTATTTCTTGAAATGCTTGAATCAAAAAGAGGTTCGTAGGCTTGATGATGTTGCTCGCGAGAGTGCCAACAAATATCCACATAGCCTACATCCCACAGTACAGAAGCTTCGAGTGCAAACACATCCCAAACTAGTATAGTGAAGTTTCAATTGGGTTGAAGTTAGATAGCACTCCCTAATCTATATCTCAAATGGCCACATTATTGATTGTGCAAATTGGCCTTCCAATGACCGACTGCTCAATTAAACACAATGCTTCATAGATCCTATGCTTGCTCAATTAGACACAATGTTTGAAATGATTTTTAGAGCCTATAAGTTGATTAACTTACAAATTATTGAAGATTAGATGGTTGATCATCTCCCATTAGAAGACCAAGAGGGAAGATGACAAATAGCTTTTTTTTCTGTAAAAGCATGACTATTCAATCTAATAGATTGAAGACGCTTCTAGAAAAGAGCACAAAGGCAATGTGACTTATTTCTAATTGGGTCCTAGTCACAAAGGCTCATGATCTAGCCAAAGTGACAGAGATCTAGTAGAAATGTGATTCTCAATTTCTATTCCTATAATCTAGTGTGACCATTCCCTTGACATTGCCTACAATGGCATTTTATGCAATTCTAATCACTTGCAACTTGACCTACCCATCGAAATTGGAGCAACATCCCCTATTATACTAGATCCTTCTTGAAGAAGAACTGTATGTAACAAGACAATTTAAGGGCCCATCCCTATTAACTGATATTATTACCCATCTTTGCAAGCTATTTTGCTAGCCCTTCAACTTGGATACCCTTGTCAAGCTCCAATAGAATGCTAAGTTCTATGAACAAGGACTAGCCAATATGCCATGACACCATTCATAAATAAAAGCACCCAACTTGTCATGCATAATAAAACCTTATAATTGTAAAAACACACACACTTGAAGATCCAACACCATTAAAATCCAACTAGGGAGATATCCATTGTTGTTGAGAGGGGAAGGGGAATTGCCAGAACAAACCAAGAATTGAAGCAAACCAAGTGATGCAGAATGCTAGAAAATAAAAGCATTAGGTAATTAACACATTATATGAAAGTACTATCATTTCTCTTGCAAGGAGGAATAGACAAACTATTCAATTTTTTGTGTCAAATGAAAATAAAAGAATAGGGGCCATAACAAATTTCTCCTTCCAAGGGCATTGTTTCCTTGTTTCATTTAATTCTCATGTAAATATATTGTTGTAAATATGTAGATGGAAAAATACCTAGGCCCATCAATGCAAATCACAGATACTTAGTTGCCTTAACTAAATTAGTAACCCTAGAAACAAATATAAAATTGTATTTGCAATCAAAGAGTGTAGGGAGTATAACCTACAACCAATAATGGTGAGCATAGGTAACCTTAACTTTTGATTTTTTATTTTTTTTTGAGGAACTCATTAATAGAACCAATAAGGCCAAACAATGAGTAGAACAATGTGATCTTTAACTCTATGCTAATACACATAGTGACCCTACTCATTTGACCACATGTAGTGAACTGACTCATTTGACCACATGTATACATATCGGCCTTATGTACTTCAATATTTTATAGAGCTTGATTGTGTTCCAATAGTGCCAAGGCATTGTCGCTTTTAACCAAGGCACAAATTTATCAAGGCAATAAGAGACCATTTGCCAAATGACAAAGTTTTTTGCACCTCACATCCAATAGAAATTGTGGTTTCTTGTCCACTATCCAAATCAATGACCTATGACAATTGTTGAGGAAGAGAGAAAAACTCCCCATCTTTACTTCTTTGCTTGCAATTGTGTTGCACCCATATTTGTGAATATGTTCTCTACAAACAAGGCTATGTGAACTTGTCATTTAGGTGCTCACATAGAAAACCCCTAGCAAATGTTGTATGGAGGCTCTTAGTACATTAATCATTTTTATTATCACATATATAATTCATGTCAACACAATGTTCATGATATTGATCCATGAGTCTTAAAAGAAAATATTGAGGTACTTATTTTGAAAGCTTGTCCAAATGAGTTTGGCATAAACAAAAAATTTATATCCAATAAATATACCCTTACCCAAGGAAGTGGTCCAACCAAGAGAGAGAGAGAGAGAGAGAGAGAGAGAGAGAGAGAGAGAGAGAGAGAGAGAGAGAGAGAGAGAGAGAGAGAGAGAGAGAGAGAGAGAGAGAGAGAGAGAGAGAGAGAGAGAGAGAGAGAGAGAGAGAGAGAGAGAGAGAGAGAGAGAGAGAGAGAGAGAGAGTGTGTGTGTGTGTGTGTGTGTGTGAGCGAGTGAGTGTCCTTGTTCATGGCAGTTAGCTCCTCCATCAATACTATTGTTTGCACAAAGAAAACAATTCCATAAATTTTGTTCAAAAGTAGAAAGGATTTCAAACACATCAACATGCTCCTTTTAACATTCCCTAGTTCATTAATTGATAGTTTATCATAATATCTTACTTGGTAAGGTTGGCTAGATTACAAGACCTATAGATCACATTGCTAGCATATGAAATCATTGCATAAGCTCAAAAAACTCGAGGTACTTCCAACTCTAAGGTCTCAATTCACACTCTCATGTATCAAAAATGTGTAGGCCCCAAAGTTGTACGTTAATCACTTTACTCTCATTTATTAAAGATGTATAGGCCCCAAATATATACTTCAATTCACGTTCTCATCCATAAAAAGTGTGTAGGCCCTAAATGTGCACTTCAATGCATGCAAATAAAATAATGCCATTTGCATGCGTTATCCATAACTAAAATTAAAAAAATGCACACATGCATACACATACAACCACTCACGTGCATACACATTCGCATACCCATATGTAAGTACAAAGGCATGTGCGTATGATGTGCACGCACGCGTGCGCCGCGCACGCACATGCACACCTCTGCTCAAGGCATATGCATGAAGAAAAAGAGAGGTGAACCAATGACAAGGCACATTGATTCATTGAAGGTATAAAAAGCTGTATTGAACTTAGCTTTTCATATTGTTTCTATGAGATAGCCCAATGCTACTATACTACAAGAATGTTGTATTGTAAAAAGTGCTTGTTTGTGAAAGAAAGCCTTCTTATCTAGGAGAGATCAGGCTCATTGCTTTGCTATATTTTGAGATGTTTGACAACACGAATTTCGAAATTTCTCGAATCTCGACATATATAAACCAATTGTTTTGAACAAGTCATTGCTAATGTTGGGGAAGAATCATGAATCTTAGTAGATGTGAACTTTTTGTTTTGCAAAAATTATAGCGCTCAAGAATATTTGCAACTAATCATTTGAGGCAAAGTTTGTGTTTAATTATAGTGTAAAGAAAAGTGCATGCGGAACACATGTGGGTGGATGGCATTGAGTTTAAGAATACAAGTAAGGTTCTTCTTTTACCAAGGGAGATTGCTAGATAATAACACTCAATTATTGAGAATTATGTAGCTAGGATATGAGATCATTTACAAACAATGTCAACGTGAATGAGAGAGAGAGAGAGAGAGAGAGAGAGAGAGAGAGAGAGAGAGAGAGAGAGAGAGAGAGAGAGAGAGAGAGAGAGAGAGAGAGAGAGAGAGAGAGAGAGAGAGAGAGAGAGAGAGAGAGAGAGAGAAGAGAGAGAGAGAGAGAGAGAGAGAGAGAGAGAGAGAGAGAATTATGGTGACTATGAAGGTTTAGTCATACATATACACATGTGAGATGAGCTAAATGTGGGATGCTTCATGTTTGAAAGAGCCATTTTGCTTGCTACAAGAGGCTAATAAGTTGTCTTGCTATACATTCAATCTCTATATTGCATGTTTCTTTGGTAAAACTTCCAAAAGGGGAAATAAAACTCATTAACAACAATTTCTTGTCCCCAAACTAGATTCTCCTAACATCCCCCTTGTTTTTCAATGAATGCATCATGTGATGAGTGCAGTCTTTGAATCCTACATCATGTGTGAAAGCCACAGGAGTCGATTGAATTGGTGGGCCCATGTAATTGCCAGATGAAATCTTACTGATTATTTGAGGAAAGTGCAAGAATATGGCACATGACAAACTTTACAGCAAGTGGAGGTGCTAAACTAGTTTCTTGACTAAGGCATGTCACATCTTGATGATGTTGTAATGTCAATCTTTACACCAAGTGGAGGTGCTAAATTATATTCTTGACAAAGGCATGTAACATCTTGTTGTAGATACTTAAGATATAAAATCATTGTTGGATTACAAAAATTTGGAGGTGCAAACTATAAAAATGATGATCTAAGGGGGGATGCATGGTGTGTGATACATCTTCCCTCATTCCAACACAGGTTGGCAAGAGGACAGGCTGCCCCATCATGCAAAAGCACTAAACCCACTACCGTAGCACACAACCTCAAAAACTTATATACCATAATCTAATGCATAAGGCCCTCCGTGAACTAAGGGAAACACCAAAGGTTAAATCATGGTCCATAAACTAAGGGAAACCTTAAAATTTACATGATTAATCTAATGCACAAGGTTCTCCATAAAGTGAGGGAAACATGAAAAATTTAACTCATGGGCATGTGATCGACAAAGTCATAACTTCATTCACACATTGACAAGAAATGAGTTAACTAAATTGATTGATTAATACACATGTATGGAGCTGTGAGTAATATAAACATCCAAAAGATAAACGACACCAATAAATCAATGAGAAATACAGATATTCATAAGTTAACGGTGAGATTCAAGAAGGGGTAAATAAATGCTTAATATAAATAGAGAAATCAATTAGTATATGGTTAGTAAATGCTTTTAGCGGTCTGTAATTGGGTGCAGGCGAATAATGAATTCATGACAGGATAGATCGACGATTTAATATGCGGACAATTTAATTAGTGTTTAGCTAGTTCGTATCTGGAAGTAAATGCTGTTACGGGTCTGGGCTGTAATTGGGTGCAGGAGGATTCATGGCAGATTAATTGCTGGCGGCTTCCTTCTTTCTTGTATGCGCTGCTTCATCATAATTCATTCATCATCATCATCGTCGTCGTCATCATCATCACCATTTACGATCGTCAATCTTCTCCAGTTTCTCCCCTCCTTTCTCCTTTCTTCTTTTTCCTCTTCTTTCTTCCCTGCATTCTCCCCCTGTCCCCTTCTGAGCTGGGCATTCGGCTCTTGCAGCATATCTTTATATAGTGAACCCTCTGCCCTTCCACCCAGGACCTACGTATTCTTCATACTTGAGAGAAACGAGTTCCTTATCTGCCTCTCTTTTGCCCATCTCTTTGAGATTCGTCTTTGAGCTCTTGCAATCTCTGGACATGGTGAAACAACAAGCTGCAATCATGTCTCCTTTACACTTGAACCTAAGGCTTTACCCTCATTTACATTGATCACAGTACGGGTCTCGATTTGTGGGCTGGCCTCAACATTCGCAGCTCCAGCATCATCATCTGCAATTGGAGGAGAGTGAGTCAAGGACACATCAAGGGGAATGCCTTGGTGGGGTGCAGCAGCTTCTGCGGCGCAAACCAAGCAAGGGAAGACCAATGCGGTCGCAATGTACCACCATCATCAGCAGTACTTGCAGAATCAGAGGCAGATGGAAGGAAACCTGGAGGTCTCCAAGTTACCTTCGATAACTGCAGTCGCCAAGGCTCTTCTTGTAGCAAGGCGCCGGCTGCGGCTTGCGCCTGGCAGAAGGCTGTATTTCATGTGTAAGATAGTTGTCCTTAGCTCTGCATGCGAGAGCTGCTTTTAATCGATCATTGTCGTTTAGTAGTTTAGGGGCATTTGAAATGGTTTTTGAAGCTATAATATGAATGCTGCTGCAAGGGCTACCCCCTGAACGGGAAGAAGCATTTGAAACGGTTTGTGAAGTCATCATGATGCCGCATTCGATGCCTGAATGGGAAGCTTTTGAGAAGCTACCATAGTGTTCTTGGGAGCAGGGCTTCGCCCTGAATGGACAGCGTTTGGAAAGCTATTACAGTGTGGATGGGAGATGGTTTAACCCCCCTCTCAGTAGGGTTTGTCTTTCTCTTCTGCCACTTGCAGTTGCCTTGTGCATCTGGCATATTCTTTCCTTCACCTGTTCTGGAAAAAATCCACTATCTATCCCAGGTCTAATGACAACGTGAATTCTATCGTCAATCGACAGGGAAGTCAATAATCAGATCTTTTGGTAGAGTTTGTTGCAGCTACTGCATTGTTGGTGGTTCTGTTCATCTCCATAGAAGTCCGAGATTGCCCTTGTATCTGTTGTGATGATTAACCAATGCATGCTCACCCCGCCTATGCCGCCTGTTGCCATGTCCACTGGCATTTGCCTATGACCCATAAGTATTTTATAAGGCTTAAATTGCTGTTGTTTGACTAACTGATTTGGCTCTCGAGTTCGGTTTTGCTGAGAATATCTACTAGTAGCAAATCGGTATAGACCGCTTGTCTGAGCATCCCTACCAATGTGGAAAGGATTTGTTTGCTTTGGATGCTTCATGTGAAATTTGTCATGATTTGCAACTCTGATTCACTTTTGAAGCTGGTCTGCATTTAGTTCTTACCAGCATCTTGAACAGATGAACCTGGCAAGCAAGTTTCAAGCGCTATCCAAATCAAGAACACTAGCCGGTCTCCAGTTGCTTTTAAGGTTAGATGTCTTATTACCACTGAAGTTCTAGTCCATAGAAGTCTTGGTAAGTTTTGAGCCTGGTTACATATGATGAGGCCTTTCTGCAGTTTCAGACGAATGCACCTAAGAGCTGTTTCATGCGCCCTCCCAATGGGATTCTTGCACCTGGAGAGACTCTCATGGCAATTGGTGAGCATCTTTCAGTAGTATTAAAGGAAATATACATCCAGTCTTCAACTTTTGTCTTCTACGATTATATGCTGTCCTGATCAGTGCAGAGTTGAACCTGACTGACTTAGTGTTTAACTCTGGTGTGATATCTGAAGGAGCCCTGTTCTTTTGACCTTATTATTTGTTGGTTTTGGTTGAATGATGCGTTTTCTGATGTAACGGTTTACAGTGGTAAAATTCATTGAACCATCGGAGCCTGGTCAGGAGAAGAGTTGCAAGGACAAGTTCAAAATAGTCAGTCTGAAGGTCAAACCGGGAACAGAGTTCACTCCTGAACTGGTATATTCTTGGTGCTCTTGAGGTGTTCTTGCATATGCTGTTAGCAGCAAATTTCGGTTGTTGAAAGTAATTCTCCTGTTTCAGTTTGTGGAGCAGAAAGAGTATGTTGTAATAGAACGGGTCCTGCAAGTGGTTTATTTGAATCCACAAGGGCAATCTGCTGTAAGTTCCACCATGTGGATGGTCTAGATACTGTTTTAACTTTCTGTAATTATGTAGTTACAGCAACCTATGCCTCTGATTGTTATGACAGGAGGTAGAAAAGCTAAAGAGAAGGCTAGCTGATGCTGAAGTGGCCCATCAAGCCCGCTCGAAACCACTTGAAGAGAAGGCTCAGAGGACAATTACTGGTGGTGGAGTATTAGATGAATGGGTATGAAATGAAACTGCACTAGCAGTTGCTTGAGAGAGGGAGGGAGGGATAGAGACGGAGAGGGAGGGGTTTTGAATGAAATTTCTTGTCTTTGTGCCCTCAGAAGGAACAACAGAGGGAGAAAAGGCTGGCCAAACAGCAAATAGGTGATGGTGTTGACTCTCCATAAAGAAGGAATGCCATTCCATTGTGCAATTGTTTCTACCAACAAGGAATCAAGGTTTTAAGTAAAGTCATGGGCATTGAAGATCCTGCATTACATCTGAATCTGATTGCTCGCAAGAGAGCCCTTTCTCAGTTGTAGTGAAGGTCTTGTCTGCACAAGGAGGAGAGGGGTACTCTCAGTTTGCAAGTTTTGATGGCCATTGTTGTTCTCTGGGTCCTTGGTTTTTGAATAAGTTACAATGCACCTGCCACTACAAGTAGCAGGTGTGTCTGTAGGCCGTTCACACTCCAAACTAGTCGACTCAACTACCTGTCTGCTATCAAGAAGTCAACCGATGAGTGCCAACTCTAGCACTACAATTTTTTGCATACATCGGGTGTTAACGATCTGTAGAAGGGGAATTCCTCTCTGGAAGTAAGGTGCCGATGAAAAGTGTGCTCACCTAATGGTCCGACTTGTATTGTATTAGTAAAAATAATGCCAATAGTATCAACTGGTTTTTGGAGTTGTAGCTTCTTGTATTGACTAAAATGTCATCCATATAATTCTTGCTTTTGGGTTTGGGTTCCTATTATACCGTGCAACAGGGCCGGTTTCAAAATCACGTTCAAAGTTTATTTCTAATGAAATCATGTTGGTAGTATCAGCTCTGACTAGAGATAAAAGGTTGGACATAGCTTCATGTACCAGAGACTATTGTCCAACGATAACAGCGATGATCTTGGGAGTAGCTAGCACTTCACATTTACTCAATTTTATCCCATACTTTAATTATCCTAACCTTTCTTAGAGCAAACGCTAATTCCTTGAATTGGAGTTTTCGTAAATTGAAGCAGATTCCCAACTGACGACAGGGTTTTGCTCTCCTTCCATTAAAACATATCACTTACTACCAGTAGATGGACATCAATTAGCTTTGAAATCTTTCAGGATAAATCTAATTACTGTAGGTGCAAACCCGTCCTTTCTAGGTGATAAAAATCACTTACAGACAGTTCCATTTTGTTCATCTGCCAAATGAAATGCCATCCCGAGGCAAATTATATAATGGATTGATACGTTGTGGGGGTAATGTATTTTATCCACTAGCTCTCGACAGTGGTACGCATCCAAAGTTCTTAAAGCATATGCCCGGTAAGGTAAGGCGCTTATAGCAAGCTGCTGAACATGGAAATCAGCAAGATCTCACTTTATTGTGCCCATGTCTAAAAAAATTACATGTTTTCAACAAAGTGTTGTCTATTTGCCTCCTTAAGCTGGCAGTTCATTTCTTGCCAATCTCTTTATTGAAAACAGCTTGGAAATTCATTTGTGCCTCCTAATGGACATTTGAGAAGAAAACATCATGGCTTTACCAACTCGGATAGGTCTCGTTTGGTAATCGCCATGAAGGCAAACGAATTGACACATGTTGCCCTCACTTTATGGGAGGAGAAAAGAAACAGGGTAAAGCAAGTGAAGAAACATATTGACAGAAAGTAACACTTGCATAAAGATGTATGCAAACTGATAATCTCGACTAGAAACCGGGAAAAGTGCAAATTATTCTGCATGGAGATGAGAGTTTCGGTGCACATAAATGAAGAGCTATGTGAAACTTTGTAATTTTGTTATTGTTTTATTTCCAACGTTCTTCGTCCATCCGACCTTAGCTCAGTTGGTAGAGCGGAGGACTGTAGTTGGAAACTGTCATCCTTAGGTCGCTGGTTCGAATCCGGCAGGTCGGAGATTTTGCTATGCGCATTTTTCATAATTCGTTCGATAGAGCTCATGTTCTGCCAAAGTTTTTTGGGCGATCAAACCGTATAGGAATAGCAATTATTAAGCCTCATTCTAAAGTTCCCAGATCTCATGCTCGGCATATGGCGGGTACAGGGCCTTCGATTGTTGCTACATACAAGCAAAGACCCCATGAATTTCTGGCAGATGTCGATACCACCAATACCTGCTTCTTCGATGCACCAATGCCTGTTGAAGAAGCATGCTTGTGGAAAGGCCATTAACTGCAGAGGGAGATCAAAGGGCAGCCCTCTTCAAAGCATGCTTGTGGAAAGGCCATTAACTGCAGAGGGAGATCAAAGGGCAGCCCTCTTCAAGAACTGCCATAGCATCTATCAACATTTATGCCGTCATCTCTAATCCATTTACATCAAGATGATGCATTGGGCATAGCGATTTAGATTGATAAGAGGTTGTTGGACGAGACAATGGTTTAACCCCTCCCAGATTGATTCCAAATGTTCGTTCAATTTTTCATAGATGATAATGCCTCAATAGTAATTTTTTTATAATGCGTATGCTCTTGTCATTAGCAAGAGTAAAATATTTATATAGATGATAATGCCTCAATAGTAATTTTTTAATAATGCGTATGCTCGTGTCATTAGCAAGAGTAAAATATTTACATCATCATGAAAGGCGATGCAGAAGGCTTCAAGCCATGAAGACTATTAGGCCAAGCAACTTAGCTTCTTACACAATAAGCGAACAATCCAGTGAGCTGGAGCTAAGGACTGAAGTGCTAGGAGGCAAAATGCCCTAAACTGATCAGCAGACACAAGAAAAGCCGGTTGGTGACTCTTTTTTAGGAGAACATTGCTATTGGCATGCCAAATAAACCTAAGAGCTATGGAAGAGAGGATTACAATCACTTTGCCAGAGGCTTCATCAAGCTTGCCACGGTCACCAAAGTGGGCCGTGGAAAAATTAATCTCATTCTTCAAGTTGGCATCCTTTAGCCATTTCTTGATCGCGTTCCATACTGGTCTGACTGGAACACAGTCCTAGAACAGGTGCTTCTCTTGATCTTCATGTTGTTTGCACAGTGGGCAAAGCGGCGAAATGGGGAGTCTTTGAGCCAACTTTGCTCTAGTGGGTAGCTTCTTGAGTAGGAGTCCCATCTAAAGAAATTGAGTCTATGGGATGGGGTAGCAATCCCCCCACACTCTCTTGATCCTCCTTTGCCAACTAAGGGGACAGGCGTATGGAGCACATTTCTTCCATTTTTCCATCAGTGTGAGGGGAATTGCTAGTGAGGTAGCTTTAAACTCTTCTCTCTTTTTGCACTTAATCAGTTGTTTCCTAGCTGGGCTCTCTTGTGCAAGCAAAGGGGGGTTGGACCGGATTGTTGGTGAAGTAGGTCAATCAGGGCGTAAATAGATCATCATCCTTTGGAGCCAATTTGTCTTCTGCAACGAGAGATTGAATGACTCCCTTATTGTTGCTATTGATTACTAGTAGGAGGTTTATTTGATCTAGATTTGGGACCGGCATCTCAAGTCTTTCCTTGCAATGAACTTGGCTAATTTGGGGTTGTTGCATAGGGACATGGGCGGCTCAAATGCAAAAGGATTTAGCCAGATTGAGGAGTTGAGGGAGGTATCCCCATTTCTGTTGAAGGTGTGGGTCCACTTGGCTTGAGAGACTGTTTTTTGCCACTCTCAGCAAACCTTGAGCAATGTGTGATTGAGTCAACTTGATTGGGCTATGGTAGTTGCTAACTACATCTTGCCATGTCGGCCTAAAGCAGGGTGAGCTGAGGTGGTGATCCACGCTTCAAGAATCAATGCCCACGGTTGATTAGAGCCCATCCTCCCAGCAAGTGAGAAGATCAACCTGTTTGCCTTATTAGAAGCCAGAGGGTCCAGCCATGCACCTCCTTCAGTCTTCATAGCAGCCAGAGTGTCCCAATTGATCTGGACAAGGCTATATTTCTCTCCTTTTCTCCATAGGAAGCTTATGAAATCTTTCTCTATGTTGCCCCATGCCACATTATTGAAGGGGAAGAACGAGGCCATGAACACAATTAGCGAAGTGAAGATATTTTTGACTATAGTTACCTTGCCATCTAGAGTTAGCGGGGCAACATGCCACCTAACTATTTTAGCTTGCATTTTCTTATTAAACCAACTAAACCTTTGCTTGTTCCTGATGCCAATACCGAATGGGGACCCCAGATATCTTATGATTTCTCCAAGTTGAATGACCTTGAAGCCGTATGTGTGTAACTGCTCTTGTGGTCCTTAAGGAGGGAGGAAGGAATTTAGTCTTGGAGTGTTTGATTACTGATGAAGAGAGATCAATGAACTCGTTGAATGTTTCAAGAAGGGAATCTACTGATTGCTTCTCTGCAGCAACAATGGATGCACCGTCATCTGCAAAAAATTGTGAGGGGGTGGAGGTTCCATTAGGAAGGGACAATCCCTTGATCATCCCATCTTGAATATTTCTATCAATTCTGCGCAATAGAGAATCAATTATTAGAGCAAAGAGGAGAGGGGCTATGGAGCATCCTTGCTGATTGAATAGATATTTTGAGCGGGAAGGATTTGGTTACCCCCCCCATTGATGTTGATGGATGCCTGCGCGTTTGTGAACAGTGAGTCCGCCATGGATATAAAACACTGGCCCAAACTTAAAAGTGCTCCAATATCCTCTTGATGAAGACCCAATTAATACGATCATATGCCTTATCCAGATCAACATTGACTAGGACAAACTCAGAATTGTGGGTAAGTGCAAGATCAATTGACAAGAATAGGTCGAGGATGGCGTCTTGAATTTTTTTGCTTTTTATGAATCCAAATTGCCTTTCATGGACTATCCTCCCTAGGAGGAATTTGATCTGTTGAGCCAGAGCTTTTGAGTAGATCTTATTTGTGAAATTTAACATAGTCAAGGGGTGCCAGTTAGCTGGTTTGGTTCTCTGCGCCGACTTAGGGACAAGTTTGATGAGACCATGGTTGGCTTCCCTCAATAAACAACTAGACTACCTGATCGAATTCAGCATATCCACCATGCCTTGTCCACAAAAATCCCAGATAGTTTGAAATAGCTCGGTTGGCAGGCCATCAGGGCCTGGCGCCTTTCCTATTTTCATGAGTTGAACAATGTGTTTTACTTCCTCCATAGAAAACAGTCTGTCAAGTAGTAATGCTTGTGCACATGTGATGGTTGGGGATTCATCATTTAGAAAGTTCTCTAGATGGTGGTCAAAGTCATTGGAAAGATCCCAACAAGTGCATAAAGATGTCTTTCAAAGACAGCTGCAATAGAATACTCGTCAGTGTGGAGGATTCCTTGTTCATCTTCCACTCTTGTTATGGTCTCTTTGGCATGCTTGAGTTTTAGAGCTTTAAAAAAGAAAGAATTGGGGGCACATCCCTAGCTAATTCCCATGTACGAAATTAGGGAGAGAGATGGACAAAGACTCGGGCCACAAGGGTAGCAGCCATGCTCCCTTCTCAGTCCATTTCATCAACACACAATAAGTCAATTGTGTACAATACACATACCAAACCAAGTAACCTAGATCTAATCATAGTTAAATCAGTATGACTTAACCTTATTCAACTAAGGTAGAACACTGACCAAAGACAATGAGCTTGAATCTCAACACTCCCCCTCAAGCTCAAGTGGGGTACTTCACTCCAAGTAGCTCTTTGAAATGCATAAACTTATCTTTACCCAATGACATGGTAAAGATGTTTGCAACTTGGTCTTTTGTCCTCACATGGACCAAATAAATGTCACCTACAATCACTTTTTCTTTGATAAAGTGATAGTGTACCTCAATGTGCTTAGTCCTAGCATGATAAACATGATTACTGGCTCGGAGCACACTACTCATGTTGTCACAATAGAGTGTGACATGCATGACTTCTTGCATGCCCAAATCATCAAGAAGATTCATGAGCCATGCTGCCTCACATGCAGCTAGTGCAACACCTCTATACTCTGCCTCTGTACTAGAGAGTGTAACTGTAGGTTGCTTCTTACTGCTCCAGTTGACCATACTACTACAAAGGGAAAATGCATATCCACTAGTAGATCTCCTATCATAGGTACTTTTTGCCCAGTCAGCATCTGTATATCTTGTAAGCTCCAAAGGCTTACCATGCTCATAGAATAGACCATAATCTGATGTAGTCTTCACATATCTCAAAATCCTCCTCATTGTATCCAAGCGAGGCTTCATAGGCTTTTGCATGAATTGATTAAATAGTCCAACTAAATGGCTAAGGTCTAGTCTAGTAATGGCAAGGTAAATCAAGCTACCCACCATTTGTCTATACATAGTGACATTCTCAATCTCATGTCCAACATCTGCAAGTAGCTTAACATTTTGTTCCAATGGAGTGCTCAAAGACTTGCAATCCAACATACCATACTTGGTTAACATGTCTTGTGCATACTGCTTTTGCAACAACCAAGTACCATGAGTGTAGAGACAACCTCAATCCTAAGGAAATATTTTAGTTCACCCAAATCTTTGATCTGAATTCAGCATGTAACATTTACTTGATCTCTCCAATTCCCGTGACATCATCACCTGAAATGATCAAGTCATCCACATAAATGACTAATATCACATAACCAACCCTTGTCTTCTTTGTGAATAGGCCATGATCAGCCTTACCCATAGTGAAACCAAGTTTCTGTAAGCATGCACTTGTCTTAGCATTCCAAGCTCTAGGTGCTTGCTTCAGCCTATATAATGTTTTTTTTCAATCTACACGTGTAGGAAAATTTGGATGCACATAGCCCCCGGGCTGATCCATGTATACTTCCTCAACCAAATCACCATTGAGAAAAGCATTCTTCACATCCATCTGATACACACTCCATCCTCAAGATGCTGCCAAAGCAATCACTGTCCTCACGGTTGCCATTTTAGTAACGGGACTGAATGTCTCCTCGTAATCAAGACCATATTGTTGTGCATACCCTTTTTCCACAAGTCTTGCCTTGTATCTTTTCAATGTGCCATCTGATTTGCACTTCACTTTGTATACCCATTTGCAACCAATAGATATTTTTCCTTCATGCAAATCAACCAAATCCCAAGTATCATTTTCAGCCAATGCTAAATATTCATTATCCATTTCCTTACACCAATGATCATCCAAAATAACTTCAAAAAACTTTGTGGGTTCCTTGAAGCTAGTGACTTTTGCCATATATGCATAGTGCCTCACTGTATAACCACTATATGTAAGCCTATCCACAGGATTCCTGACTCTTTTTGATATTCTCAATTGAGGTACATTATGACTCCTCTCTCACGAGGTGGTATGTATCTATGTCTTACGCTAGGAATCACAACTGATGGAATACCAAACTGACTATCCAAGTTGTGAATCGTAACCACAAGTGAGTGTCTCTGTAACATCATTAAGTTTGCCTTTGCCTTTATCCACATTTCTCCCCCTCACTGACATACTCATGTCAGTGGATAAAGATGCTAAAGTCCTCAATATACGTGTCCAAGGACTAATTGATGTAGTAGCATCTTTAGAAGGCCCAGAAATTTTTGTACTCTCATGTGTACCTGCATGTACATAAGTCTCGTGACAAACATCATCATCATCATTCATCAAGGTGGTACTCTTCTCATGCCATGATTTCAGCTCATCAAATACCACATCTCTTCTGATCAATGTCTCATGAGTAGAAGGATTGTAGCATTTGTACGCTTTCCTATCTTATGCATACCCAATAAAGATGGCATTTTTTGCCTTTGGATCAAGCTTCTTCCTCTTTTCATCTGGAACATATACATATGCCAAGCATCCAAAGACCTTAAGATGGCTGATGTTCGGCTTTATCCCATAAAGCCTCTCATGAGGAGTCACCTCATGTATCCCTGTTGTTGGTGTACGATTCACGACATACACTGCAATCATTACAACCTTTGCTCAATATGTATTTGGTAGGCTCTTCTCATTCAACATGTCTCTTGCTGATTCCATGATTACCTTGTTTCTCCTTTCTGCCACACCATTTTGTTGTGGTGTGTACCTGCATGTCAATTGCCTTTTAATCCCATGAGTTGCCAAGAAGTGATCAAAGTCTTTAGAGACATATTCTCCACTACTATCAAATCTCAAGCATGAGATGTAGCAAGCCAACTCTTTCTCCACATGTCTCTTGAAGTCCTGAAAAACATCCATGACATCACTCTTGTACTTCAGCACATACAACCATGTGTATCTACTATAGTCATCTATGAATGACACATAGTAACGTGATCCCCCAAGAGATGTATTTTATGAAGGCTTCCATACATTAGAATGTAGAAGCTGTAATGGTCTAGTAGTGGTGCTTACATGCCTCATAAATGGAAGCCTTGATTGCTTCTCAAATTGACACGACTGACATACATGTCCCAATTCCACATGCTTGAACTTAGGGAGTCCAAGTACAACTTGCTTATGCCGCATATTCTTCAGCTTTTGAACATTTACATGACCATTTCTTTTATGCCATATCTCAATGTCCCTTATTGCAATATTGTCATGTAAGTACATAGCAACATTCAATGCTGGAATTTTCGTATCCAATGTAAACATCCTGCCATTTCTTTTGCCTTTAGCAATCGAGTTTGCATCCTTGATCATACTCTTCAATGTAGCATCCATCTCTATTGAATCTAACTTGTAGATTCTGTTCAACCTGTCCCACAGAAAGCAAGTTTTTGGTTATGGAGGGTACATATAACACATCATAGAGACTCTTTTTCCTATCACCATGCATCAAGGAAACAGTACATGTATGCATAATGTCATGCTGCGTATCATCCCCTGTGCAAATATATCCATGAGAACCTTGTACCAATGTGTCAAACCACTCTCCATGAGGAGTCATGTGGTTAGATTCCCCTGAGTCTATATACCATACATCATCTGCTTTGCCTTGTGTAGGCAACCCTTTCTTCACATGTTGCATAACAAACAACCTATCATCCTCCTGCATACCACTAGAAGAAGCATAATTACCATGTTGCCTCCCTCTTGCTCTCTGATCATTCTGCTTCTTGTAGCAATCCTTAGCTATATGCCCGTATTTGCCACAATAATGACAATCCTTATTTGCATTTGATTGTTGTCCATGACTCATTTGAGGCTGCTGCTGTCAAGTGCCTCTTCCTCGAGTTGAATAACCCCCTCTTCCACAAGCATTTGAGGCACCTCTATTTGCTTGAAGCTGCCTATTTTTCCACCCAATAGCTTGCTGTCCATGTGCTGTATATGCATTTCTAGTACCTCTTCCTCTAAAATTTGATCTTCCTCTTCCACCTCTACCCCTTTGATTTGAGTAGAAGATGCTGTCCCTGTTGTTTTTAGACCCACTGGAACTTGTATTGAGTCCAAGTTCCACTTCTTCATGCAATAGAAGTGCCACAAGTTCATCAAAGTCAGGCTGCTCTTGATGTACTGATATGGAAGTGTCAAACTGCTTATACTCTACTCAAAGACCATGGAGGGCAGTGGCCACCAAATCATCATTCTCAACTTCAGCTCCAATTCAGCCTAGTTGTTCTGCAATGGTTTTTATCTCATTGACACAGTCTTCAATAGACCTTCCATTCTTGGATATGTGGCTAAATTTTTGCTTTAGTTGTGTCTTTCTCGCATGAGTGACATGCCCATAATTCTTCATCAATAAGTCCCAAGCAGCTTTTAGGGAAGTATAGTTTGCAATTTGCATAGCTTTTGTGTCTGACACATAATGATAGCCAATGCAAGACTTTGCTAGCCTTTTCCAACCAAGTCCATTGATCTTGTGTTGTTGGAGGTCTATTCTTCGGTAGCTTGGGCTCATCTTCAAGACTTGTGACTAGGTCCCAATAGCCTCTTCCAATTAAGAAATTAGACATCCTGAATTTCCATAGAACAAAATTGTTGTAGTCCAGCTTCTCACCAACTATCTGAGTGATAGTGTCCTCTCTTATGTTTTCCATTTCAAGGTCTTCAACTTTGCAAAACCAGCAGATTTTAGTTCACAACAATATCATATATTTTCAAACATGTGGCAAAGTATTTAAATGTAATAGTATTCCAACCAAGTAGCATTGTCTAATTAGTAGACATGTAGGCATACACTGTTGAGATGACAAGCTCAACACATGCAGACATTAATGATGGACCGCCTGGTTAGATGGGTCCACATGTCTACACTTAGCACGTCGGTGGTCATTATGACTCTCACATGGCCACTGACTCATTACTTATTATATTCAGGTTGTTACACCTATTTACAGCTGGCATAGTTATAGCGCCAATCGACTAGTGTAGTCGGTTATGCATTGTTTGACTTAGTAGGCCACTTTCCTTTATGTTGTATCTTTATCTATACTTTGTGTACATTGTAAAGTGTGTGGAGGAAGAAGAAGAAACCAGCAAGAAAACGTTTTGGCCTCAAACTTTCTTCTTGTCTCTTGAGTGAGCTTCTCCTTGCGTATTTTGTATGTGTTAGACGCAACATCTTGAGCAAGTTCCTCCACCACGCGATTCGTGACATGGTATCAGAACTATACCACTGATTGAGGTTGGTTTTGAAGGCTAAAGCGAAGGAGAGGAGCCAAGGATTCGATCAAGCAAGCAATGGGTAAGAAGCTCTTTCATTCTTTACTTCTTCTCTTGGACAGTGCCTATGGAGGCACCGGAAGTAGGGTAGAGCAAAAATCTCAGATTGCAATAAGATTTGGTGTGCGCGAAGAGTGCTGTGTATTCTGCAGATAAGCCCTTTAGCCCGTTGCTATTTTGGCTATCCGAGGTCATTTTAGGCCCCGTTTTAGACTCGCAAGGTTGCGGACAACAGTTTGAGGTATGCTGCAATTTCAACTGTGTCTGCCGTATACAGGTGCACAGGTTACAGATTTCAGATCTGTAAGTTCAAAGGTGTTTACCAATGAATAAACACAAGGTTTATCTGCAAACTGGTTGCAGATTACATAAACTGTTGAGTAGACAGTGAAAAAGGCTGTCTGGTGTATTGTTGTGTACTACATGTTGAGGGTTGCAGAAGTTTTGCTTGCTATTTGGTATTAGTTTTATAATAATGACAGAGAACAGTGGAAACCCCATCATTGAGAAGCTCGACAAGAACAACTACCCTTCATGGAAGTTCCGTGTCACGAACTTCCTTATTGGAAAAGGTCTCTACGAGTTTGTTTCAGGTGAAGAAAAGGAGCCGAGGTTGAGTGATCCTCCAACTGCAGAAGAGACAAAGGCAGGGAAGGAATGGAATGCAAAAGACAAAAAGGTAATGTATTAGGCTGTCTGCAGTACAATAATATGCTGGGACATATTAGAAATGCAAAGAATTCATATGCAGCTTGGACCATACTTGAAAGTATGTTTTTCGTAAATACAAAGGCACGAAAGATTCAACTCAAGCAAGAGTTGAATACATTGAAGAAATGGAAGATGTCTATCAATGAGTATGCACTGAAGGTAAGGAGCATTGCAGATGCCTTGGCAGCGATTGATGCAATGCCCAATGATGATGATTTGGTGTCGTCTACCTTGGGTGGACTTAACAATGAAAAGGCTTGAAAGTTTTTTGTAACTTTCGTATATGTCAGAAAGCCATTTCCAGATTTTGATGAGTTGGTCTCCCTTATGATCACTGAAGAGATCAACATGTAGAGTGAGACATCTGAAAAAAGTGGTGAACAGGTCCAAGTTTTCTACTCCAGTTCATGAAGGGGACGTGGGAGGTCCTCTTTAAGAGGCCGTGGTATAGGACGTGGTAGTAACAACCAGTAAAACAGATTGAATCAACAATTTGGCGATATCCAGGTTGTAGGAGGTCGTGGTAACTATAGAGGCAGGGGAAGTTTTAGAGGAATAGGTGGACGACAGAACAAATGTTCTAATAACTCTGGTATTGCATGTCACTATTGTGGCAAAAGAGGTCATATTGCAGCCCAATGTTATGCTAAGAAATATGATATTCGCAGTGGTAAGTTGCAGCAAGGAAACTATGTATCGTCTTCAAGACAGAATGAAGACAAAAATGAACGTCTGTTTGTTATGCAATATATGTTGAATGATGTTACAGGAAAGGGAATACATGATGATGTTTGGTATGTTGATTCAGGTACATTCAATCATATGACTAGCCATGCAGAATAGTTTGGAGAGATGTAGGATTTGTAAAATACAGGTTATGTGCAGACATGTGATGATTCATGCCACCTAATTTCACACATTAGAAAAGTTCCATAGTCCTTGCATGATGGTAAGACAAAGAGTCTTTCAGATGTATTACATGTGTCATCTATTACAAAAAACTTGGTGTCAGTCGGTCAAATGGTAGAGCAAGGGTTGCAAGTCAGATTTAATGCAAATGACTGCTTTGTAGAAGACTTCAATGACAAGTGTAGGTTGGTTGCAAAGGGAAGTAGAGTTGGACATATGTTTACTTTGGATGCTGAAATTCCTACTATGAATGCTCCTATGTATGCTAAAGGAAAATGTGTTGCTGCAGATATCGAAATTTGGCACAAACGCATTGGACATGTAAATGTACAAAGGCTGAAATTAATGTAGTCTAAAGGGTTGATTACAGGTTTGCCTATATTTAGAATTGTAGAATTTCATAAGGTATACGAAGCATGTTAGTTTGGTAAGCAGGCAAGACAACCCTTTTCACATGATAGAGATGTAAGCAGAAATATCCTTGATGTTGTGCATACAGATATTTGGGGGTCTACACAAAATGTATCTCTTGGAGGCAGTTCATACTTTGTCACATTCGTTGATGATTTCTTTAGAAAGATGTGGGTATATTTTATGAAGGAAAAGAGTGAAGCATTTGAGCACTTTAGAACTTTCAAGGCTGCAGTTGAAAGAGAAATATGCTTGAAAGTAAAGTGCTTGAGGTCAGATGGAGGGGGAGAGTACCTCTCAAATGAGTTCAGTGATATTCTAAGGTCTCATGGGATAAAGAGACAGTTCACATGCAAGTATATCCCACAGCAAAATGGGGTTGCAAAAAGGAAAAATAGGCATATTGCAGAAGTTGCACACGCCTTGATGGGACTGAAAAGAATATGCCTAAGCATTTTTGGTCTGAGGCTATTCATACTGCTATTTATATTATGAATAGAACTCCCACAGCTGCAGTAAATAGTATGAACCCTGAAGAATGTTTTACAGGTAAGAAGTTCGATGTCTCACACTTGAAAGTGTTTGGCTCTATTGCATATGTTCATGTGCCAGATAAGTTGCGGAAGAAACTGCATCCAAAGGCTGAAAAGCGTGTCTTTCTTGGATACTCTTTAGAGCAAAAAGGATATTGTTGTTATAACCCTGTCACATGTAAGTTCAGAGTGAGCAGGGATGTCATCTTTGATGAAATGAGCAGTTGGTATGCATCTAGTGGTGATGCATTGGATGATGATGATGATCATGACACTCATGTGCATGTTGAAAAGTAAGAATCACGGACTCTTAGTGGACCATAGAGACATCATCTGACAGTCCTTGGTCTGGGAGACTAAGGAGTATCTCTACATCTTCCGGTGCATCTAGTAGCACTACACGTAAAGACAAAGGAAAGAATAAAGCGTCAGACGGCATTGATACAGTTCTTGATGGAGACTCCAGTGGCTCAGAGAGCTTGGATAATGAGCTTGGCATTCCTTTAGTGAGGACTCTAGGTGTGCAGAGAGTACGCGTCAATGCAAAGACTCCATTGAGTGATCCAGTGGTACGCAGGTCTAGCAGGGTGAGATACCCTGTTAACAGATTTGGTTTTGAAGGTTATGCAACTCACCATTATGCTTATATAGTGAAAGTGATTGAGGATGTTGAGCCCACATGTTTTGAGGAGGCTTTTGGTCATGCTCATTGGGATGCAGCAATGGATGAGGAGATGGCTGCATTAGAGGCCAATAAGACTTGGGATCAGTATCATTGCCCAAGGGCAAGAAAGCTATTGGCTGTAAGTGGGGGTTTATAAGATTATGCACAATGCAGATGGTTCTATTAGTAGGTATAAGGCTAGGCTGGTTGCAAAAGGCTATGCTAAAACATACGACATAGATTATGAAGAGACATTCAGTCTAGTTGCTAGGATTGCAACTATTAGGTGTGTGATTGCCTTGGCAGCAGCCAAAGGTTGGAGTTTGCAACAAATGGATGTTAAGAATGCCTTCTTGCATGGTGAATTGCAAGAAGAAGTGTATATGGAGCAGCCTCAGGTGATGAGGCTTTAGAGCATCCCATATATGTGTGCAGGTTAAAGAAGGCGCTCTATGGGCTGAAGCAAGCACCTAGAGTATGGTCTGACAAGATTGGAGAGTATCTTGTTAATATTGGCTTTCCGATGCTGATCACTCATTTTATGTAAGAAAGGGAGATGCAGGTTTGGTCATCATAGTCATCTATGAGGATGACTTGATTATTACAGGTGATAGTGATACTGGGATCGTTGAAGTCAAGGAATTTTTGAAGAAGAAGTTTGAGATGAAGGATTTAGGTGAGCTAAGGTACTTCCTTGGCATTGAGGTGATCAGATGTGATGATGGTATATAGTTGTTCCAAAGACAATATGGCTTGGATATGTTGTCCAAGTATGGTATGACAGCATGCAAACCACTTTCAGCCCCGTTGGAGCAAAATGTAAAGTTGAGTGTGTGCTGATGTTGGGAATGAGATAGAAGACTCTACTATGTTCAGAAGGATAGTGGGAAGTTTGATCTACATGACCATTACAAGGCCAGACTTGAGCTACATTGTTGGTCTTGTGAGTCAGTTTATGCAAGTACTTAGAAAGCCACATTTGGATGCAATAGACGCATATTGACATATGTAAAGTCCACAATACATTATGGACTTTTCTATGAGGCAGGTACAGATGTACATGTGTTTGGATACACAGATGCAGATTGGGCTGGTAGTATGTCTGATAGAAAATCTACCAGCGGATACATGTTCTCTCTTGGTAGTACAACAGTCACTTGGAGCAGCAAAAAGCAATCTACAATTGCTTTTTCGAGTATAGAGGCTGAGTATAGAGATGCTGCTATTGCAGTATGTGAGATAGTATGGTTGCAAAAGTTATTGGATGATTTAGATGTGCAGATGGAAGGTCCAGTTGTCATTTATTGTGACAACATGAGCAATATACAGTTGGCTAGGAAGCCCCTATGTTCCATGCCATGACAAAACATATTGAGATATACTACCACTTTGTGAGAGAGAAGGTAATAGCAGGTGAGATTGATTTGGTGTATGTCGGCACACAGGATCGGATAGCTGACATCTTCACGAAGGCATTGGATACATAGAAGCTTCAAAAGTTTCGAAGCTTACTTGGAGTTGCAGAGATGTAGTTGAGCTTGAGGCGGAGTGTTGATATGACAAGCTCAACACATGCAGACATTAATGATGGACCGCCTAGTTAGATGGATCCACACATCTACACTTAGCACATTGGTGGTCATTATGACTTTCACATGGCCACTGACTCATTACTTATTATATTTAGGTTGTTACACCTATTTATAGCTGGCATAGTTATAGCGCCAGTTGACTAGTGTAGTCGGTTATGCATTGTTTGACTTAGTAGGTCATTTTCCTTTATGTTGTATCTTATCTATACTTTGTGTACATTGTAAAGTGTGAAGAAGAAAAAGAAGTCTCTTGAGTGAGCTTCTCATTGTGCATTCTATGTGTGTTTGGCGCATCATCTTGAGCAAGTCCCCCCACCACGCGATTCATGACATACACAACATTCAGCGACTGACAGCAATCTGTAATCAGTAATCTTTAAGTAACCAGCTACATATTCTCTATCAAAATGAGGTTATTCTTAGTTGAAACCATCCATAAACCACAATAACCAGGTGTCACAACCTCTGGGAGTCAATACATAACTCAATATATACCAATGTTTGTCTAGCTCTTCAGGCAATAATGCCACAAATGCTTGCTGCAAACTGTTAATAGTCAACTCCACTGCAAAAACTATAGTAAATCAATTCAAAAAATAAGCATTTAATGCTCATAGCATTGCATAAGTCATTCGATACCCATGTGACCTCATCAGATTATTCTCTGTCTATTGTGAACTGTGTGTACATGAAGCTCAATAGCTTCCACAAGTGCTTAACCAACCAAAGTTATTAACATGATCACTTATCAGTCATTGTACCCTCTGTTGGTATGACATTCATTAATAATGGGCTGCCATTAATAATTGCTAGTGTATAAGAGAGCATCAAGTATAGATCTTCAAGCCTACTTGATACATTCACTGCTTCGGCAGAAAATGTCTCCAACAAAGCTTTTACATTCATAAAAAATGGATATGTAGCTAGTGCACCTGTAGATATTACCTACTAAGGCAGATTGGGCCATCTCCACTGACAAGCTTGGGATTGTGTGCAAGGGTTTGCAAGTATCTGTATTCGAAGTGTCAGAGTGTGCACTGTTCAGCCAAGCATACATGGACATGCACATTTTGGGTGTGTAGTAGCCACACTAAGAGCCATGAAAATATGCAATTATTTCTTGCATTGCATTGGCTTTAGCAAGGGCAATTGCACAAGAAGCTACTACAGAGGCTACAATTGTCACAAACTTAGGTATCTGGGATAGCACAAGTACTAATTTTCCTTCAAAAAATGATATTGTCAGGATAGAAAGGTTGAGGCTTAGAGAGATGGATCCAAATCTATTGCTTTGGTGACATCTGAAACAACATCTGTGTAGTTCTTGATCTTAATGTGAGCCTGCGCTTTTGATTCCTGAGCTGTGCTTCCTTCAATCGTTCAAAACTGTTTGTTTTCTCAAGCTTGGCATGCCACCGGAGCAAGAAACAGGCTACTTATATGCGATGGAGTGTTTGTAGTAGCATCATCGTCATCATTCTCCCAAGATGCAAGAGGAGGGCTGAGGATACTCATGAGAACATTTCATTTTACTACTACATTGTACAAACGTCATTGTATCATGGCTCGAAATAGAGCAGGCTAACAGTCAAAGAGAGTGCATTAACCACAAGGAAAGACTGGAAAGAAGAGCCGAAAGAACTTGCTTGTAACAATGAGAAAGCAGCCACTTTCAAGGTGTCTGCACACATGAAGGCTTCATTGACATTGCCATCATCATGAGAATGTGGTAGCTTGCAACATGGACTATGTTTTGACGGAGCCCGAGACCAAGCATGCTTTGATACCATGTACGAAATCAGGGAGAGAGATGGACAAAGACTCAGGCCACAAGGGTAGCAGCCATGCTCCCTTCTCAGTCCATTTCATCAACACACAGTAAGTAAAATGTGTACAACACACTCATACCAAACCAAGTAACCTAGATCTAATCATAGTTAAGTCAGTATGACCTAACCTTATTCAACTAAGATAGAACACTGACCAAAGACAACAAGATTGAATCTCAACATCCCTCTCACCTCTTAGCAAAGTCTTGGCCACTTGAACTGCATGTTCCTCTTGAAGCCTCATAAATTCTTCCACTCAACTTAGTAGAGTTTGAAGATGGATGTCATTAGGCATGATGGCCAATGCCTCCATGAGGTTCCCACTAATTTTGCTTGTTGCTTCACCATCTTTTCTCCTTTGCACTGCTACTTTCCTTCTGTGTGCTTTTGGTGTTGCAGTAACAACTTCAATACAAATTTTCCATCTCAAGGCAGCACTCTCCCAGGTCTTCACCAATTTGGTGACAAATACTTTGTTATTGAGGAAAGATGTGTTGAAGCAAAATAGGGGGGGGGCTCTGAGTTCTCCTTGTCACAACAACACGGAAGGACATTAGTATAGGCAGATGGTCTAAAGTTGAGATTGTTGAGAGAGTGCGGTAGGAAATGTTGCCACAGAGCCACCATGTACCCTGGGTGGAGTAAAAGCGATCAAGTCTACATGCCCTCCACGTGCTACCCACATGGTGGTTGTGCCAAGTATTGGGCACATTCTAAGAGCCTAGAGTTAGGACTGCAAGATCCTTGATATCGCATGCTCGTCCAGTGCTTGCCATGCTTCTATCTCCTCCTGGAGCATGTTGTGACTGCCATGTGAGCGATTAGAGGGGAGCGTAGTCATGTTCCAATCATCAACAAGGATGGCCGATTGATCTTGCAATCAATCTTTGAGAAATTTCCATTGACTATCCCAGTGCTTTGAGATGTTGGAAGCATAAATGGAGACTAGGAGAAAATTTTCTCCCCAAAGGTCTACATATGGAGCAACCGCCGAGCCACCACCAATGCTCCACGCAGGGACATGTTTGAAGCTGTTTTGAATCAAGAGGAGGGTGCCTCCCTTGCCCCTACCTCTTAGGTCATAGAAGAGTAAATAACCATCCACAAAAAGCTCTTTGCAGCCTCATCATTGAGGTTGTTCTCCTGCAGGGCTGCTACATGTGGTTTATATCTCCTAATAAGCTTATAGCAAACTTCCTTCTTCAAATCGGAACTCAAACCCCTAACATTCCATGACACAAAGTTGAATTTGGGGGTCCACTTGGGTTGTTCAGGCAAGAACATTAGGGATTTCATTGAATTCATGATTATGATGGGGGCATAATAATTCCCATCCATTAAAGGCTTGTGAGTGAGTATTTTAAGAGGGACTTTGCTATTCTCTTTATCACCACCATTCTTCTTGCCCTGATTCTTGGGAGGAGGGTTTTCTTTGTTTTGTGTAGGGTTAGGCAGATTGCCCTTAGTGAGAGAGCACTTGGAGTTTCCCGAGCTATCCTTCTCTACTTCTTTTGCTTTCGCTTGTCATGTAGAAGTGACCAACTTCACTTTGTTTATGTTTTTTAGTTTGCTTATTGGCCAGTGGCACAACTGCCTGGGAACTTTGACCAGGGGCATTGCTATCATTCTTTTTTTTTCTCATTTTACTTTTCAGGACTCTTTTCTACAACAGTCTTCTAGGGGACATGTCTTGGAGAAGTGTCCCTTGCATGGCAGAGATAACAAGTATCAAGGCATGAAGAAAATTTGATGCGAAGAATGATCTCCATGCTAGAGGAATCCTGGAGTTGGAGGTAGTCAGAGGGGGGGGGGGGGTGTTTGTTTCACCGGTCCCAAAGAACACACACATAGTGTTCACTTCAGTGAAGGCTCCGAACGTTCACAATAGTCGGGGGAGTACAATACTTTGCTAAGGGTCCCAACAATAGTAGTGAAAGGTGAGAAGGATCAAAGTTTGCTTGGAAGAGCTATGGCAGGAAAGCAAGAGCAAGAAAGAGAGAGAGACCAAATGGGAACTCCCAAGGGTCACAATGTGTAACCGGGCCTTCCTTTATTCAAACTATCACTAAAAGAATAAAGAATAAAGTGAGGTGTGACAGGCGTCCACCACTTGCAGTGTGTAGTTGTGGGTATTATCATTGTAGTAATACAGGTGGCTAGGTGGAGGTGCCTTTACCCCCAACAACCTCCCACTTAAAGGAAAATCTGCCCCAGTGAGGAGTGAAAAGAAAAAGAAAAGGCAGTACAATGTATACATGTACAATAGGATGATGAAAAATATCATCTCATCCAATGCCCAGAGGAAGGCAAAGCGCTCAATAGTGAGGCTTTTCGTGAGCAGATCTGTAGGATTTTTGTCAATGGAGATCTTGACAAGATCAACAAACTTGTCCTCCATGACCCCACATATGATGTGATATTGCACCTCAATGTGTTTCATCTTCACATGGAAGATTGGATTCTTGGCTAGTTGAATAGCACTCATAGAATCTACATGCAGTGTAGATATAGTATCAATCCCAAGGTCATCAACCAAACGGCCCACTAACCATATGGCCTACTTGCAAGCCTCACTGGCTGCAACATACTTGGCCTCATTAGTAGAGAGAGTTGTACACTTTTGAACCTTGGACATCCAAGAGACAGCACCTCCAACATAGATAAATACATAGGCAGAAGTGGACTTCCTACTATCAGCATGTCCTACATAATTGGAGTCTGTGTACCCCACAACTCCTGTATCATGCTGCCATAGAAAATACACATATTTACTGTGCCTTTCAAGTATCTCATGATACCCTTTGTGGCATCCCAATGTTTCTTGCTAGGTGTAGCCATATAGCGTGCCGTAACACCAACTGTAAAGGCAATATCTGGAGGAGTGGCTATCATGGCATACATCAAACTGTCCACAGCTAAGGCATAAGGGATCTTGGCCATCTCAACCTTCTGCTCATTTGTCTGTAGACAATTGGCCTGTGAAACCTTCACATAAGAAGGTAATGGACAATCAATAGGCTTGAAATCCTGCATACAGAAATGCTCAAGGACTTTATGAATGTACTCTCTCTGTGAGAGGTAGAGTAGTCATCCCTGATGCCTGTCATACTTAATGCACATACCAAGAATGTGAGAGGCTTGTCCCAAATCCTTCATCTAAAAGCTATTTTTCAGCTGAGATTTAAGAGCATCCAACTCATCATGAGATTTTCCTGCTATTAGCATACCATCCACATAAAGTACTAAAATAAGTAATGAGCCATCACGGGCTGTCTTTGTGTAAAGACACGGATCCATAGCACTCCTGCTGTAGCCCTATGACTGCATAAAGGCATCAAACTTATGATACCACTCCCTAGGTGCCTGCTTCAAGCCATAAATACTTTTCTTCAACTTGAACACTAGGTACTCTCTACCAGGTTCTGCAAAGCCCTTAGGCTACTCCATGTAAATCTCATCATGCAAACCCGTATGCAAGAATGTAGTCTTGATATCCATCTAATATATGTCCAAGTCAAGCTGCGTGACTAAGGCCAAAACCAAGCGTAGGGTTGTCATCTTGACCACAGGAGAAAAGACTTCATCAAAGTCAACTCCATGCTCCTGTTTAAAACCCTTAGCAACAAGTCTTGCCTTATAAGTTGGGTAGGGATGCCTAGGGGTACTTTTTAGCTTGTACACCCATTTGCATGGCAAAGACTTCTTGTTGTTAGGCAATGTAACAAAATCCCAAGTCATATTCTTATGTAGGGAGTCCATCTCAGAGTGCATAGCCCTCTCCCAGGAGTGACTGTCACCCCTATGCATAACCTCATAATAGGTGAGAGGCTCTCCTACATCCGTAACCAAGACATAATGCATCAAGGGCTCAAATCGATCAGGTGGATGCCTAGCTCTAGTAGACCGCCGTCTCATTGCAGGCTCTGCTACATGTCTAGCATTCTATCCAACATACTGGCAATGTGTACCAACTGCTACTACAGACTGACCATCTGGCTGTGCAGGCTGTACTGGAGTATGGGGCTCCTCTTGAAATATAACCCTGCGTATCTCAATCATTTTCTCAGGTTGCCTATGCATCTTGTCTTCATAGAAGACTACATCATGGCTTTGGATGACTTTCCACACCCGTGGATCCCAAAGGTGGTAACCCATTTCACTTGCATCTCCATAGCCAATGAAAATGCATTTGACACTCTTAGGATCCAACTTACTACGCTTGTCCTTGGGCACGTGGCACAATGCATAATATCCAAAGATACGTAGATGTTCATAAGACAGACGTTTCCTAGTCTATATCTCCTTTGTAACTTGGAAATCCAAAGCATTGGAAGGTGATCCATTGATGACATACATAGCTATACTATACCTCAATTCAAAAGCTTTGTGGTAGGCCTATATGGCTAAGCATATTGCATACATGCTCCTGGATGGTTCTATTAATCCGCTTAGCCAAACCATTCTGGGGTGGGGTATAGGGGGTAGTCAACCGACGCTTAATACCCCTCTTGTCACATAGCTGCTTAAAGGCATGTGACACATATTCTCTCCCATTGTCAGTCATAAGGCATTTCAGCTTATGCCCAATTTGCTTCTCAACCAATGCAAGCCATCTTTGAAAGGCAGCCAAGAAATATGACTTAAGCTTAATGGGATAAGCCTAAACTTTATGTGAAAAATCATCAATAAACGTCATAAAATACTTTTCACCATCCATAGAGTGACAGGGTATGGGCCCACATACATCCAAATGTACTAATGCCAAGGATTCACCCATGCGTGCCCAACTAGATTTCTTATGCGTATTCCTAGTTTGTTTACCATAAAGACAATGCTAACATGAATCAAAACATGAATAGTTAAGGGGCAGTAAGTATTGTAAAAACCAGAAAGCATTTTCATTCCCTTCAAAGACGACATATGGCCCAAATGAGCATGCCAAAGAGATACATGTGGGATGGAACCCATTGATAAAACATGGTCAACAAAGGACCCATTAACTACAAGAGGATAGAGGCTGCTAGCCTTGGTACCTCTAGCAAGCATAAGTTTCCCACGTGTGATCTTCTAGGCAGAATCTCCAAATGAAACATGAAACCCAGCATCATCAAGCTACCTTTGTAGACATAAGATTGCATGTAAGCGCATGTACATGATGTATATCATGTAACAAAAAAGTACTGCCAGTAGAGAACTATAGCCATACATCCCCAATGACAACAATAGCAAGTGACCTATAATTACCCAAGTCAACTGAACCATAGATAATGTGGTACGAATGGAACCACTCATGCCATGGTATAACATGAAATGAAGCACAAGAATCCAAAAGCCAGCACTGCACATACATAGAGTGAACCTTGGTCAACGGCGTAGCATCACAAGAACTAGTTGCAAGTATGTATGGCATTTATCTCTTCGATTTTCACACTGGATTTCGCAGGCATAATGCTATGATTAGAGGACTTTTCTTATACTTTGTCTTTCCCCTTCTCTTTGCACTTCTCATTGCGCAACTTGTGACACTGCGGGTGTATAAGCATAAAGTGTAATGACAGAGGGTTTCCCTGTTTTGGGCTACTTGTGGATTGTGTAAAACAGTCAATGACTAAGCCAATTCAGCCCCAAAAGCATCTCACATCATAGGCATACATTTCCCTAGCATTTGGAGCATATTCGTGAACCGAGCAACCAATGTCAATGCCAACCAAGCATAAACATAAAGTGTTGATGTAACACTGTTTGTGGCTTCTTATGGATTGTGGAAAATAGTCATGGACTAATGTAAATCAATTCACAAATCAATGGAAATGATAACCACCAATGTCAAGCATCAAGGGGTGTTTCCAAGTACCAAATGAAGTGTTTTCGTGCTGTCAATGAGTGCCAAGGGCGTCAAGAATTGCGTCATGGGGGGATTTGCTTGAGCTGTTGTGCCAAACACACACTATATACACAAGAGGAAGCTCACTCAAGAACACAAGAAGAGAGATGGAGGCCAAAACATTTTCTTGCTAATTTTTATTCTTCTTCCACACAATATACAATGTACACAAAGTATAGATAAGATACAACATAAAGGAAAGTGTCCTTCTAAGTCAAACAATGGATAAGCGACTATACTAATCGATTGACGCTATATCTTTGCCAGTTGTAGGTAGGTGTAACAAACTAAATATAATAAGTGATAAGTCAGTGACCATGTGAGTGCCATAATGACCACCAATATGCTAAGTGTAGATATGTGGACTCATCTAGCTAGGCGGTACATAATCAATGTCTGCACATGTTGAGCTTGCCATCTCAACACTCGCCCTCATGCTCAACTCTATCTCTGCAACTCTAAGTAAGCTTCAGAACTTTTGAAGCACCAAATGCCTTTGTGAAAATATCAGTTATCTGATCATGTATGCTGACATATAGCAAGTCAATCTCTCCTACAAATACCTTCTCTCTCACAAAGTGGTAGTGTACCTCAATGTGTTTTGTCCTAGCATGGAACACTGGATTTCTAGCTAGCTGTATGCTACTCATGTTATCATAATGAATGAAAACTGGACCATCTCCTTGCACGTCCAAATCACCTAATAACTTTTGCAGCCATACCACCTCACATGTTGCCATAACAACACCTCTATACTCAACCTCTATACTCAATAAAGCAACGGTAGGTTGCTTTTTGCTACTCCATGTAATTGCTGCACTACCAAGGGAAAACATGAATCCACTTGTAGATCTTCTGTCTGACATGCTAACAGTCCAATTTGCATCTGTGTATCCAAAGGCCTGTATGTCCTTACCTGCCTCATAAAAAAGTTCATAATGAAAAAGTGGACTCCACATATCTCAATATATGTCTAACTGCATCCAAATGAGGCTTTCTAAGCATATGCATAAATTAATTGACAAGGCCAACAGCATAGCTCAAGTCTCTAGCCTTGTGATAGTCATGTAAATCAAACTCCCTACTATCCTCTTGAACATAATAGGGTATTCTATCTCATCCCCAACGTCAGCACTTAACTTCACATTTTTCTCCAATGGTATTGAAAGAGGCTTACATGCTGTCATACCATACTTGGATAAAATATTTAAGCCATACTGTCTTTGGGATAGCCATATACCATCATCACATCGTATCATCTCAATACTAAGAAAGTATCTCAGCTCACCTAAATCTTTCATCTCAAACTTCTTTTTCAAGAAGTCCTTAACTTTAGCAATCCCATTGTCATTATCACCTATAATAATCAATCATCCACATAGATGACTATGATGACCAAATCTGCATCTCCCTTTCTCACATAAAGTGAGTGATTAGAATAAGAAAAATAGAGAATCCAATATTGACAAGATACTCTCCAATCTTGTTAGACCATGCTCTAGGTACTTGCTTCAGCCCATAGAGCGCATTCTTTAACACCTGCACACATATGTGGGATGCTCTAAATCCTCATAACCTACTGGCTGCTCCATATACACTTCTTCTTGCAATTCACCATGCAAGAAGGCATTCTTAACATCCATTTGCTGCAAACAACCTTTGGCTACTGCCAAGGCAATCACACATCTAACAGTTGCCATCCTAGCAATTGGACTAAATGTCTCTTCAAAATCTATGCCATATGTTTGAGCATAGCCTTTTGCACTCAGCCTAGCTTTATACCTGCTAACTGAACCATCTACATTATGCTTGACTTTGTAAACCCACTTACAGCCAATAGCTTTCTTACCCTTAGGTAAGGGTACCAAATCCCAAGTCTTATTGGCTTCTAATGCAACCATCTCCTCATCCATTGGTGTATGCCAATGAGCATGACCAACAACATCCTCAAAACAAGTGGGCTCAACATCCTTAACTAGTTTCACCATATTAGCATAATGGTGAGCTGCATAATCTTCAAAACTAAATATTTTAACAGGGTATCTGACCCTGCTAGATTTGCATACCACCGGATCACTCAATGGAGCCTTTACATTACTTTGAGCTCTTGTACACCTAGTGTCCTAACTGAAGGAATACCAAGCTCATCATCCAAACTCTCTAAACCACTGGAATCTCCGTCAAATCCCAAATAACTAGTAGATGCATCATTACCATCCAATACTTTCTTCTTTCCTTTGTCATTTCCTACAACACTTATAGATCCACCTGAAGATGTGGGGCTACTCCTTAGTCTCCTAGATTAAGGACTCACTGTAGGTATAGTACATATGATGTTTCTGGTCCACTAAGACTCCATGATTCTTGTTTTTCTTTCTACACATAACTGTCTTGATCATTATCATCATCTAATACATCACCAACATGTGCATACCAACTATCCATCTCATCAAAGATAACATTCCTGCTCACTTTGAACTCACCTGTGAGAGGGTTATAACAGCGATATCCTTTTTGCTCTAAAGATTAGCCAATAAAAATACATTTTTCAACCTTTGGATCAAGCTTCTTCCATAGCTCATCTAGCACATGAACGTATACAACACATCCAAATATCTTCAAGTGCGATATATCAGGCTTCTTGCCAGTAAATCACTCTTTAGGAGTCATTCTACGAAGAACTGCAGCTATGGGAGTTCTGTTCATAATGTAGACAGTAGTATGGATAGTCTCAGAAAAATGTTTGGGCATATTCTTTTCAGTCATTAATGCCCGTGCAACTTCTGCAATATGCCTATTTTTCTTTCGGCAACCCCATTTTGCTGTGGGGTATACCTGCAAGTAAATTGCCTATTTATCCCATGAGTCCTCAAGAAGCCAGTAAACTCATTAGAGAGGTACTCTCCCCCTCCATCTGATCTCAAGCACTTTACTTTTAATCCTATTTCAATTTCAACAGCTGCCTTAAAAGATTTGAAGTGTTCAAATACATAACTCTTTTCCTTCATGAAGTATATCCATATCTTCCTTGAAAAGTCATCAATAAATGTGACAAAGTATTTGCTCCCACCAAGAGATACATTCTGTGTGGGCTCCCAAATATCTGTATACACTACATCAAGTATTTTTCTACTCACTTCTCTATCATGCGAGAAGGGTTGTCTTGCCTGCTTACCAAACTGACATGCTTTACAGACTTTATGCAATTCTACAACTCTAAAAGAATGCAACCCTGTAACCAATCCTCTAGACTACATTAATTTTAGCCTTTGCACATTTGCATGTCCAGTATATTTATGCCATATTTCAATATCTGCAATTACTCCTTTTCCTTTAGCATACATAGTAGCATCCATTGCAAAAATTCCAGCATCTAAAGTGAACATTCGGACAACTCTACTTCCTTTTGCAACCAACCTGCACTTATCATTAAAGTCTTCTACAAAACAACCTTTTGCATTGAATCGGACCTGCAACCCCTGCTGTACCATTTGGCCAACAGACACTCGATTCTTTGTAATTGATGGCATGTATAATACATTTGTTAGACTCTTTGTCTAGCCATCATACAAGGACAAGGGAACCTTTCCAATGTGTAAAATTGGATAGCATGAATCATCACTCGTCTGCACATAACTTGGATTTTGTAAGTCCATCTCTCCAAACCATTCAACATGACTCGTCATATGATTAGATGCACCTAAGTCGATATACCATATATTATCATGTGTCCCCTTTCCTGTAATTGCATTCATCATATGTTGCATATAATAAACAGACGCTCATTTTTTTCTTCATTCTGTCGTGAAGACGATGCATAGTTTTCTTGTTGTAATTTACCATTGCAAATATCATCCTTCTTAGCATAGCAATGGGCTGCAATATGGCTTATTTTTCCATAATAATGGCAAACAATAGCAGAATTTCGAGAACCTCTATTTTTCCATCAACCTCTTCCTCTAGAGCTCCCCTTGCCTCTAAAGTTTCCTCGGCCTTCTGAAACCTGCATTTCACCAAATTGCTGATTAAACCTGTTTTGCTAGTTATTGCTAGCATGTCCCATACCATGGCCTCTCGAAGAGGATCTACCATGTCCCCTTCCTGAACTTGAGTAAAATTCTTGAACCTGTTCATAAATTTTTTAGATGAGTCACCCTGCATATTGATCTCTTCGGTAACCATGAGAGAGATCAACTCATCAAAATCTGAAAATGGCTTTCATACATATACTGAAGTAACAAATGATTTCCATGCCTTCGCATTGTTAAGGCCACATAAAGTGGATGAAACCAAATCATCATCATCAGGCATTGCATCAATTGCTGCTAAAGCATCTGCAATGATCCTCATCTTCAACACATACTCATTGACATACATTTTTCCTTTCTTCAAGGCATTCAACTCTTGCTTGAGTTGAATCTTTCGTGCCTTTGTATTTATTGAAAACATGCTCTCAAAAATTGTCCAAGCTGCATGTGAAGTTTCTACATTCCTGATATGTCCCAGCATAGTATTATCAATGACTCCAGATAGCCAGTACATCACCTTTTTGTCTTTCACATTTCACTCTTTCCATGCTTTTAACTCATCTGCAGTCAGAGGGATACCCAGCTCTGGCTCCTTTTCTTCACTTGAGACAAACTCATATAGGCCCTTTCCAATGAGGAAGTTTGTCACACAAAACTTCCATGAAGGGTAGTTGTTTTTGTTGAGCTTCTCAATCATGGGATTTCCACTGTTCTTTGCCATTATTACAAACAAGGATACAACACAACAAGCTAGTCTTCTGCAATCTTTCACAACACGTGCATAGCACTATGCCAAGCAACCTTTTTCACTGACTGCTCAATAGTACATGTAATCTGCAACCTGTTTGCAGATAAACCTTATGTTTGCTTTCTGCAAACACCTCAAAAATTAAAGATTTGCAATCTGTAACATGTGCACCCACTTTCGGTCAATACAACCGAAATCACAGTGTACCCTCCTGAAACTGATGTCTGCAACCTTGCTGCTCTAAAACAGGGCATGAAATGGCCTCAGATGTCCAAAATAACTGCAAAAAGGTCCTACAGACTTATTTATAGAATATATAGTGCTTTGCTCGCACACCAAATATCACAACAATCTGAGATTTTCGCTTTACCTTGCTTCCGATGCCTCCACAAGCACTATTCGAGAGAGAGAGTGGAAGAATGGGAGAGCTTCTTACCCGTTGCTTGCTTGATCAAACCTTGCTTCTTCTCCTTTACTTTAGCCTTCAAAATCAACCTCTCTCAGTGGCACGACTCTCATACCATGTCAAGAATCGCGTGATGGGGGGATTTGCTTGAGCTGTTGCGCCAAACACACATTGTATACACAAGAGGAAGCTCACTCAAGAACACAAGAAGAGAGATGGAGGCCAAAAATTTTTCTTGCTAATTTTTATTCTTCTTCCACACTATACAATGTACACAAAGTATAGATAAGATACAACATAAAGTAAAGTGGCCTTCTAAGTCAAACAATGCATAACCGACTACACTAATCGACTGGCGCTATATGTTTGCTAGCTGTAGGTAGGTGTAACAAACTAAATATAATAAGTGATAAGTTAGTGGCCATGTGAGTGTCATAATGACCACCAACATGCTAAGTGTAGATGTGCGGACCCATCTAGCCAGGCGGTCCATCATCAACCATAGGAAAGATACCCAATGAGTGTAGGTAATCAATAAGAAGCTGAAGGAGTCACAAACCAAGTTGAAATGCTCGAGCAACCATGCTTTGATACTAGTTGAAAGGTGAGAAGGATCGGAGCTTGCTTTGAAGGAGCTATGGCAAGAGAGCAAGAGCAAGAAAGAGAGAGACAGCAATGGTCACAATGTGTGACCGGGACTTCCTTATTCAAACTGTAACTAAAAGAATAAAGAATAAAGTGGCAGTGATGCGCACCCACTACCTCAAATGTGCAGTGGCGGGTATTGTCAGTGTAGTAATACACGGGCGATTAGGTGGAGGCACCTTTATCCCCAACAAATAGCAAGCTCTCCTTCCAACCATAACGTGAGGTTTTGGATTGTAACCCATATTGGGCATTCATGCTAAAGTACGCCTTAGATGAAAAGGTTAAAGACCAGGGGAGCGAATACACAAGATTACCTTGATAGCCCACTGCAGAGGCCAATAACCAGTCATGTTCAGATTTGGAGGTGAGGATAACAAGAAAAAACCCCTTACCAAAACGAAGCGAAACTCCTGTAGGGTCTCTTGGCCCTGGTATGTTCCTTTGAACCAATTGGAAAACTTGTCCTCTATTGGAGGTCTTTCTAGGAAGTACAAGTAGACCGCCGTGGTGAGGAGGTTTTCATATCTTCTTTTGATTCTATCAAGCAGGAGAGAGATTGATGCCTTATGCACTTTGGCCCCCTCAACAGCTTGCGCTTTGCACTCAGTACTTCGCCTTGTCTGGTCATGTCACAGAAGCTTCTCAACTTTGGTCATGTCAATGCCATTCGTCTTTAGCATAGGCATGTAGTCAGGACACTCATTACCTTACTCATCGATCATCTCCTCTGATATTCACTACTTGGACGAACCCTCTTACATGCATGTCAGGTCTGCATGAGCATCATTAATGTCACATGATGCATGTGCCACTGACACATCAGAGAAGGAGTTGATGTGCATAAATGCCAACTGTTGTAGTGGTGAAGCTTCTGGACGCTCAATAGTAGTTGAAAAGAAATAATTGGAAACTCTTGTACACATGTACTTAAGTGTGACCATCCAACCCTTGGAATCCCTCTGGGGGGGGGGGGGGGGAGGGCATATGCTTGTGACCCTTTGGAGGCATCTCACAAGATCGCGACACATCACATCTCAACACCATTTCCCAACTCAACACGCATTGGTCACGCACTCAACATGTACACCTCAACACGACATGGCACCAAAATTTGTAGAATGGCACATCTTGAGGGCAGAACTCATATTCATACCAAGATCTCATTTACAAGGTAGTCGGAGGCACAGTAAGGGACCATGTCAGAGGTGAGGGTGGAGCTATCAATGCACTTCCAACTTGACTCGACGTCATGGGATGAGGGAGCTAAGAGTTTTGAGAGTTGTTAGCTTCAAAGGTGAATTGGACAAAAATAGAGTGTTTCTTCCTTTAATGGAAGGACTTAGAGGAGTGACTATTGAGCTATGGTTTTAGATTGGTCAAACTAGGTGAAATTGCTAGATATCTAGGAGCCCCCATAGGAGTTAGTATCTCCATCAATTAGTGCTTTTAATGGTTTCTCAATATGTTGAGATTAAGACATGTAAATGGGTATCTATGCCTCTCACTTTTACAAGTAAACTCGCTGGTCTTAAGAGTGTACTTGCATTAGTTGTGGTTTATGTTGGATCCTTAAGGTGCTTTAGTAAGCGCTCTTGGGTGTTGGCCAAGAAGTTAATCAAGTACTCATGGTCATGGAAAGACAGAAGGTTTCTCCCTCAAGTCACTTGGGACATTTAACAACATACAAGAATGATGGAGTAGAGCGGCTCTGAAAGCACTGGAACATAAAAATCCTATAGGATGAACATTGGCCTCCTCAAGATGATGCAAGAACCTACTAGCCTTGGACTTTTCTTATTAAGCATTGAATTGATTCAATGTCTGTAAAGGTCCCTAGGTGGTCTAATGTGGAATGGCAAGACGTTATATGTTGTCCTCGTCTTGTGATTAGAATTCCCCAATCATATTTGGGCGAGATGTTAGTGAGAACTTGGACAACTATCTTATTAGACTCCAGCTCGAAGATGTGGGATAGTAGAAAAGGTGATGCATCTTTAAACATGAGCCCTTTGTTGAATTCCCATGCTTACGACCCTCTAGGTGCCCTAGTGGATAAAGATTTCAAGTGGATATGTGAATTGCAAAACCATGGGCTAAACAAATCAGAGGTTCTACGAGACCTTGATAGCTCTCAATGGCACACCACTAATTGGCTCATAAGTTGTTTTAATCTCTCTAATAGAGAAAGAAAATAGATTGAGGTTGTAATGTCACATAGAAGGGAAGGAATGGCCCATGTCCTTGGTCTCCTCAAATTGATCTTAGTGTTGAGGACACTAGAAATTCCGGGTGGAAAGTCGCTTTGGAGATGTAACCAAGGGAGAGATTTTAAAGGGTGATCCCCAATCATACCCATTACCATTATTCAGAGGGGGGAGCTAGGGATCATTGATCTAGAGTATCAGAGTCTAGCCCTGCTAGGCAAGTTGGTAGTTTGAGTGTTCACCTCAGGTGGAGAGACATGGGACATCCTCCAGGAGGGCTTTCAACAATGAAGACCTTGGCTAGGTGGGTTGGGTGTGGAGATCATCACTCAGGTGGATCTGTACTACAATATTGATCAAACCACCTTGATTCTCTTTCCTTCACAGCCTAATATGTGTTTGGCAGAGCTTGCACATAAGGCCCTCGTATAGAGGCCCCCAGTTTGTTAGGAGAAGTTTAATTGACAACATGTGATTTGGAACCCTCAAGTTCAAGACCGTGATAGGATACAATGAAGATAATATTATACCCATTTATGGTTTTTGAATACATCTCCTAAATTACAAAGATGACTACAAAGCTTAATTGTGGGTATTGCAACATTGTTGAAATGAGTTTGGAGTTTCTCATTGAATGTTGAATTTCAATCCTTTGCCATTGTTTAGAAGAAGAAAGAAAACAACATCTATCAGCAAACCTTGAAGTTCGAGCAACAAAGTTTTCAGGGAGAAGAAAATAGGACGCCGATTATCATATTGCATAATTCCAGACAAGATGGGTATCAAGTTGATATGAGACCATATATGTTGATGATCTGAAGAAACAATGGTAACATTCAATGGTAAGGCAATGGATTGATTCAGTGGGGTATGGATTAGATCACTTGATTGATTATCATGATTTCAAGCAATTTTTTTTAGAAAGGTTTTGGTTGGATAAGACAGTGGATGGTATCTTAGGCAAGGTTAAAAGAATTAAGTATAACAACATATTGGTGCAAGACAATGCTAAAAATTTCATGAATATAATGAAATGATTAACAAAGTCAAATAAACCTTCTTTGGAAGATAAAAATTTCATGAATATGATGAAAAGGTTAACATTGCTAGATAAGTCTTCTTTGAAAATGACTATATTCTATTTTATCAAAGAGATGAATTGAAAGCTTCGAGATGTGAGAGTGGATTTTTAGAACCCATTTTTGAAGCGAAAAAATGCCCAGGAGATGTAAAATACCAAAATTTCATAGAAAATTAAATGGTTGTAGATCAATGAGTTGGATTTTTTCTAGATAGAGTTTGACGCCAGGAATGTAATACAAGTCTCAGCTCATTGATCGGGGTTTGTTTTGTCAAGAATCACGTGGTGGGGGGACTTGCTTGAGTTGTTGTGCCAAAAACACACTATATACACAAGAGGAAGTTCACTCAAGAACACAAGAAGAGAGATGGAGGGCCAAATGTTTTCTTGCTGATTTCTTCTTCTTTTTCCACACACTATACAATGTACACAAAGTATAGATAAGATACAACATAAAGAAAAGTGGCCTACTAAGTCAAATAGTGCGTAATAGACTATATTAATCGACTGGTGCTATATCTTTGTGAGCTGTAGGTAGGTGTAACAAGCTAAATATAATGAGTGATAAGTCAGTGGCCATGTGAGTATCATAATGACCACCAACGTGCTAAGTGTAGACGTGTAGACCCATCTAGCCAGGCAGTCCATCATCAATGTCCGCATGTGTTGAGCTTGCCATCTCAACACTCCCCTCAAACTCAACTCTATCTTTACAACTCCAAGTAAGCTTTCGAACTTTTGAAGCTTCTCTGCACCCAATGCCTTTGTGAAAATGTCAGCTATCTGATCCTGTGTGTTGACATATACCAAGTCAATCTCTCCTGCAAGTAAATGTGCAAAGACTAAAATTAATGCAGTCCAAAGGATTGGTTTCAAGGTTTCCTTCTTTTAGAGTTGCAGAATTTCATAAAGTGTGTGAAGCATGCCAGTTTGGTAAGCATGTGAGACAACCCTTTTTGCATGACAGAGAAGTGAGCAGAAATATACTTGATGTAGTGCATACAAATGTTTGGGGGCCTACACAGAATGTATCTCTTAGTGTGGCAGCAAATACTTTGTTATATTTATTGATGAATGTTCAAGGAAGTTATGGGTATATTTCATGAAGGAAAAGAGTGATGTATTTGAGCACTTTAAATCTTTCAAGGCAGTTTTTGAAATATAAACAGGCTTGAAAGTTAAGTGCTTGATATCATATGGAGGGAGAGAGTACTCTCTAGTGAGTTTAGTGGCTTCTTGACGACTCATGGGGTAAAGAGGCAATTTACTTGCAGGTATACTCCATAGCAAAATGGAGTTGCAGAAAGAAAAAATAAGCATATTGTAGAAGTTACACGGGCATTGATGGTTGAGAAGAATATGCCAAAACATTTTTGGTCTGAAGCTCTTCATACTACTGTCTATATTATGAACAGAACTCCCACAGATGCAGGTCATGGGATGACCCCTGAAGAATGCTTTACAGGCAAGAAACTTGATATATCACACTTAAAGACATTTGGCTGTGTTGTATATGTTCATGTGTCAGATGAGTTGCGAAAGAATCTTGATCCAAAGGATGAAAAATTTATTTTAATTGGATGCTCTTTAGAGTAGAAAGGGTATCATTGTTATAACCTTGTGACAAGTGAGTTCAGAGTGAGTATGGATGTCATAGTTTATGAGATGAGCAGTTGGTATGCACCTGCCTGGTGATGTATTAGATTATGATATTAGATGATGACAATGATCATGATAGCTATGTGCAAAAAGAAAAGTAAAAATCATGGAGTCTTAGTGGACTAGAAACATCATCTAGTACTACATCTACAGTGAGCCCTTGGTCTGGGAGACTAAGGAGTAGCCCCACATCTTCAAGTGGATCTATGAGTGTTGCAAGCAAAGATAAAGGAAATAAGAAAGTGTTGGATGGAAATGATGCATCTACTAGTCATTTGAGACTTGATGGATATTTTAGTGGTTTAGAGAGTTTGCATGATGAGCTCGGTATTCCTTCAGTCAGGACACCAGGTGTACAGAGAGCACATAGTAATGTAAAGGCTCCACTGAGTGATCCAATGGTACGTAGGTCTAGTAGGGTCAGATACCCTATTAAAATATTTGGTTTTGAAGGTTATACAGCTCACCATTGTGCTTATATGATGAAGGTAGTTGAGGAAATTGATCCCTCTTGTTTTGAGGATACTATTGGTCATGCTCATTGGAATGCAGCAATGGATGAGGAGATGGCTGCATTAGAAGCGAATAAGACTTGGGATTTGGTACTCCTGCCTAAGGATAAGAAAGCTATTGGTTGTAAGTGGGTTTACAAAGTCAAGAATAATGCAGATGGTTCCATTAGCAAGTATAAGGCTAGGCTGGTTGCAAAAGGCTATGCTCAAACATATGGCATAGATTATGAAGAGACATTCAATCTAGCAACTGCTAGATGCGTGATTGCCTTGGCAGTAGCCAAAGGTTGGAGTTTGTAGCAAATGGATGATAAGAATGCCTTCTTGCATGGTGAATTTCAAGAAGAAGTGTATATGGAGCAGCGAGTAGGTTATGAGGATTTAGAGCATCCCACATATGTGTGCAGGTTAAAGAAGGCGCTCTATGGGCTGGAGTAAGCACCCAGAGCATGGTCTGACAAGATCGGAGAGTATCTTGTCACAATATTGGATTTTGGATTTCTGATGCTGATCACTCACTTTATGTGAGAAGGGGAGATGCATGTTTGGTCATCATAGTCATCTATGTGGATGACTTGATTATTACAGGTGACAATGACAATGGGATTGTTGAAGTTAAGGACTCTTTGAAGAAGAAGTTTGAGATGAAGGATTTGGGTGAGCTAAAATACTTTCTTGATATTGAGGTGATCAGACGTGATGATGGTATATGGCTATCCCAAAGGCAGTATGGCTTGGATATGTTATCTAAGTATGGTATGACAGCACATAAGTCTCTTTCAATACCATTGGAGAAAAATGTGAAGTTGAGTGCTAATGTTGGGGATGAGATAGAAGACCCTACTTTATATTGTGGACTTTTTTATGAGGCAGGTAAGGATGTACATGTCTTTGGATACATAGATGCACATTGGGATGGTAGCATGTCAGACATAAGATCTACTAGTGGATTCATGTTTTCCCTTGGTAGTGCAGTAGTTACATGGAGCAGCAAAGAGAAACATACAATTGCTTATTGAGTGTAGAGGCTGAGTATAGAGATGCTGCTATGGCAACATGTGAGGTGGTATGGCTGCAAAAGTTATTAGGTGATTTGGATGTGTAGGGAGATGGTCCAATTGTCATTCATTGTGACAACATGAGCATCATAAAACTAGCTAGGAATCTAGTGTAGCAAAATTTCCAGAACCTTTGTTCTACCATCCACCTCTTCCTCTAGAGCTCCCCTTGCCTCTAAAGTTTCCTTGGCCTCTTGAAAGCTGCACTTTACCAAATTGCTGATTGAATCTATTTTGCTAATTAGTGCTAGCACGTCCCATATGAAGGTCTCTCGAAGAGGATCTACCACGTCCCCTTCCTCAACTTGAGTAAAATGCTTGGACCTATTCAGCATTTCTTTTAGAGGAGTCACCTTGCATATTGATCTCTTCGGTAATCATGAGAGAGACCAGCTCATCAAAATCTAGAAATGGCTTTCGTATGTATACATAAGTGAAAAATGATTTCCATGCCTTCTCATTATTAAGGCCACTCAAAGTGGATGAAACCAAATCATCATCATCAGGCATTGTATCAATCGCTACTAAAGCATCTGCAATGCTCCTCACATTTAAAATATACTCATTGATAGACATTTTTCCTTTCTTCAAGGTATTCAACTCTTGCTTGAGTTAAATCTTTCACTAAAGACATGTTTTCAAAAATTATCCAAGCAGCATGTGAAGTTTCTGCATCCTTGATATGTCCAAGCATAGTATTATCAATGACTCTGCAGATAGCCAATACGTCACCTTTTTGTCTTTTGCATTTTGTTCTTTCCATGCCTTTAATTCATCTGCAGTTGGAGGGATACTCAGCTCTAGCTCCTTTTCTTCACCTGAAACAAATTCATAAAGGCTCTTTTCAATGAGGAAGTTCATCACATGGAACTTTCATGAAGGGTAGTTGTTCTTGTCGAGCTTCTCAATAATGGGATTTTCACTTTTCTGTGCCATTATCACAAAAAATGATACAACACAGCAAGCTAGTCTTCTGCAACCTTTCACAACAAGTGCACAACAATACATCAAGCAATCTTTTTCACCGATTGCTCAATAGTACATGTAATCTACAACCTGTTTGTAGATAAACCTTATGTTTTCTTCTTGTGGAAAACACCTCAAAAATTATAGATTCGAAATCTGTAACCTGTGCACCCACTTTCGGTCAATATAGCCAAAATCACAGTATACCTTGAAATTGTTGTCCACAACCTTGTGGCTCTAAAATGGGGCCTAAAACAGCCTCAGATGCAGGAAAAAAATTGCGATAAAAGCCCTAAATGGCATATCTATAGAATATACAATGCTATGCTCACACACCACATCTCACAGCAATATGAGATTTTCACTCTACCATGCTTCTCGTGCCTCCACAAGTACTATCCAAGAGAAAGAGTAGAAGAATGGGAGAGATTCTTACCCATTGCTTGCTTGCTCGAATCTTTCTTATTTTCCTTTACTTCAACCTTCAAAATCAACCTCTCTCAGTGATGCTGCTCTGATACCATGCCAAGAATCGCTTGGTGGGGAGACTTGCTTGAGCTGTTGCACCAAACACACACTGTATACACAAGAGGAAGCTCACTCAAGACAAAAGAAGGAATGGGCCCAAGGGTTGAGGTCTAATGTATTGTAGCATGATGAAGACGCACATGATGATACATCAAGAGAGGAAAAGGTCAACATATGGCAGCCATGAATGCAGAAAGCCAATGAATCTTAGCTTCAGCCAAATCCTCATTGCATTTAACTTTGGAATGGATATTGGACCTAATTATAAGATTTAAGGAGAAAATTTTGACAAAGACTTGGGTGCAACAATAGAAGGCAATAAATGAAGTGATAGAGCATCATATATCATTGGACTGTCAAGTAGTACTTGTAGCTTAAGATGAGGTGGTTGATTATCAAGTTACCACCATAAGTCGAATATATAGGGAAAGCCCTAAATGATACAATTTTAGATAGAGGATCACGACTCAACATTGTTTTGGAAAAAATGAATTTGATAATTAGATGACTTGGTCACTAGCCCCTTTTCACGTGAAAACCACAAACCTTACCAACCTTGAATAACCAACATATCAGAGTAGAAAATGTTACCGTCAAAGTGAGTTTTGTAGTTTTGAGGATGAACAAGATTGAAGAATCCTATAAGTTGATGTTGGGAAGACCACAGTGGTTTAATTATTAAGAGTAGGCTTCATTAAGTGGGTGAATGAGTTGACATGGTTATCACATCGATTGTGGTGGTACCCAAAAAGAATGGCAATATTACATTCGTGTGGATTATAGGAGACAATGCAACTACCATCAAGGATCCATTTCCAATCCTATTTACAAATTCACTACTAAATGATGTGGTTGGACATTAATGTGTATCTTTTTGGACATAATTTTAGGTTACAATCAAATAAGGGTGCCCTTGAAAAACCTTGATAAAGTAGCATCCATACCTAAATGCAAAGCATTTGCTAGACATTTATGAGCTTTGGATTGAAGAATGGACCACCAAAATTTGAAGAAGTAGCCAAAAAACATTCGATCTATACTTAATAAGCTTTATGAGAGTATTCCTAGATGACCTTTGTATATTTTAGAGGATGGATGATCATTTGTGGATTTAAGATTTTTTTTGAGAGATACAAGAAGTCTAACATACCCTTGAATCCCTTCAAGTTAGTGTTTGCTCTGCTAAAAGAGGATTGGGATATACATGATCAAAATAAGAAATGTCAATATATTAGAGAAATACTATTGATATCCGAAAGGTTAGAATATTTAGGAATGTGCATGAAGTAATAAAATTTGTGGAAAAAATTAAGCGACATGGTCATTATCTCAGGTATCTATCTTAGACTCATGCACCTTTAACTATAGCTTTGAAGGTATTGAAGAAGATGTTAATAATAGGTGTGATATTACAATCCTTCCAATGAGATTTGTCTTTCCATGTGTTTGTAGATGCTTCAAATTTTGTTATGGGGGTAGCACTAATGCAAAATAATGGTTCAAACTAGTGTATTATGGCAATAAGAGATTATCTCCAATGAAAAAAATTTACACTGTAATGGAAAGATGAGCTTTGGGTGGTATGGTATATGCTTTGCAAAAGTTGAGGCATCATTTGTTGGGGTTCAAGTGGTGGTGTTTTATGCAAAACATTAGGCTCTATTGTATTTGGTTAAGAAGCCACATCTTATAGGAAGACTTTCTTGATGGAAGCTATTTTTGCAAGAATTTGATCACAAGGTGATTCATGCACTTGGAAGGGAGCATGCCAACAGATCTTTTGAGTAGGTTGGAAGGAGAAGTTTCCAAATAATCAATTAATGACCACATATATGATCTTGAGAATTATTTGAGGCTTAAGTGATTGTGGCGTATCCATGTTATGATCGGGTTTTGCAAACCGAGATCATGCCTAATGATCTTACTCAAGAGGCAAATGCAAGAATTTAGCTTTACATTGTAGGTTCTTTTAGGTAATACATGGTGTGCTATATAAGAAAGGCCATAGATCAAGTTCTTAGGGCATGCATGCTTGAATTCCAAAAGTTAGCAGTTTTTTAGGAAGCGCATGCATGAATTTCAGGAGGCCATTTTTTCTGGAGAGATTATAAGTAGAAAAATACTTCAAGCTGGGTTATGGTGGCCAACAATGTTTAGGATGCACATGAGTATGCATGGTAGTGTGTGACGTGTTTAGATATAGAATGCATGATCATCTATTTTTATAGGACCAATCAAGCTACTTGCTAAACACACTTAGCATAAGTATATTTTGGTTTGCATTGGCTATTGCACGAAGTTGGTGATAGGCACTATAGGATAATATAGCTAGGAGTGTGGCCAAATTCTTACACTCAAATGTCATGGACAAGTTTGGGTGCCCAATTAAGCTTGCAAGTGATGAGGGAAATTTTCTAAATTATGTGATAGAGAAGTTAACTAATACACATATAATTTTGCATAAGAAATCAATACCATACTATGTGCAAACAAATGGCCATGTTAAGAACTCTAATAAGATCTTACGAAAAGAATCTTCAAGAGGAGAAGGAAAATAGGGAGGATGGGGATGTTAAATTGGATTCAACATTGTGCACATTCAAGATGGCATATGATGTGACTATAATATTAACTCCTTTTAGGTTGGTGTATGGGTTGGAAGCAGTTGTCCCAATGGAATTTGTGATTTTGAGTTTACAACCATCATATATATATATATATATATATATATATATATATATATATATCTCTCTCTCTCTCTCTCTCTCTCTCTTTACATACATACATATATGTTGAGAAATAGACAAATGATGTATGCTCCAGGAAGAGCTGTCCTGAATCCCATATGCATAGTGAGGATAGTGGTGAAGATGGAAAGCTATAAAAGCATGTACTTGGTTCACTCTTTGAATGAATGCCATTGTAATTTGTACTTAGATTCTATAACTCTATCCACTCAAGATTGTGTTTATGAGTCCAAGCTAATCTATCTTGGAACCTAATTCACTTGAGTAAAAGTCTGTGTCTAGTCATTACTCTTCTTCATGTCTCTTGCTTACGAGTTCAAGCCTCCATAGCTAAACTGTGTTCAAGATCCATGTTTGCTAACATGGTATCAGAGCCAAGGCGAGCTCAGCTTAGCTTTTCCTCCTACTTCTCCAGCTTATCATAGCTCAACTCTAGCTTAGGACAAGTGGTTGAGTTCATCTCCTACTTTATTTTCACACACCTCTTATTGGCCACCACCATAGTCAAATTGCACTTACCTTCAGTGGAGCTCTTAGATCTCATCATACATACAAATTCAGCTTAAGGTGTCTTCTGAGAAGCTCTTCCTCTGCTCCTAGCGCAGCTCCCTATCACTTTAGAGTGTGACATTATCCATCGTGGAGCCTAGCATTACGAAAATCGAACATTGTTGTCTCTGTTGCGCCCTGTGATGACAAGCGTACAGTCTGCGATGAGGTGTGGAGGCTGCGATTCATCCTGCCCATATGCGGCATTCAAAGCCTATAATATAGGCTATTCCCCATCCAATCCTTGGACCAAATGGCTATGCCTAGCTCTTGCTGCAACAAAAAAATCAGGGCCAGGGCTGTTTGAAACCCTAAACAGTGGAAGCCATAGACAAGAACTTAAAAAGCTTGGCAACCTTGTATTTTCTCATTGGCATCATCAATAGTGACCTTGATCACTCTGAAATTATCTTTTAAGCCTACTGCAGATCTAGAAGCATCCAAGTAAGTTCAAAGATTACCTAGCAACATAGATCCAAATATCAAGATCTTCAAGACATAGTATCTATTGATACTCAAATAGTGCTTCTTGGCACTTGAGTCTTTCAGCTTAAAAGTAACTCACCTTTTGATTCTAGTTTCAAAGAACATTCTCAGGTTATGTAATGATTTAAAGTCACAATTATCAAATCCCTTGTAAATCTCAATCTTCTTGTAAAAGGATGAACACTGCTCGAGAGTTCTCACGGTAAGGCCTCCTACTAAGGTGACTGAAGTGGAATAGATAGCAAAGTTTAATGGTGAAGGCTTTCATGCTTGGAAGGAGAAGACCATGTACCATCTTATGCGGAAAGACTTGTGGGACTTGTTTGAAGATGATGCAGATAACAAGAAGGAAGATAATGAAGACATGTTCGTTGAAGAAGACTAGTTCAAAACCAAAGAATGGAAGAAGATGAATAACAAGCCACTAGGCATCATTGCTTGGGGACTAAGTGATGATGTGCTACATCATACACCAGGCATTAGAAATGCTAGAACCACTTGGGAGGAACTTGATAGAAGGGAGGAACTTGATAGAATGTTTGGTACCCAAGCAAAGAACTCAAAGGTAAAATTACTCATGCAGTTTTATAAACTAGATATCAAAGACAATGCTTCTATGACCACACACATTAACAAGTTCAAGAGCCTAAAAACCCAGCTTGCAACTCTTAAGAAGAATATTGATGAAGATGAAGCAATAGCAGTTCTGCTTGCAAGTGTAAACAAGGATCCATATGAGAGCCTTGTGTCCACTCTAAGTAATGTTCCGAGTCTCTCCCTCAAAGATATTGAGCAATCACTGCTTGATAGAGAAATCAAATTTAAAAGCAAAGATGTAAAAGAGACCAGCTCAAGGGAAAACCTCTTATACACTAGAGGAGCTACTTGACCCAATGGAAGAGGTCGAGGATTCAACACCGACAACAAGAGTTGAATGACATGTTTCAAAGTTGGATGCTCTTCCATTGGGTTTTACAAATCAAATCCACTTTGGGAAGCTCTTCAACACTAGAGGAGTTTCAACACTAGAGGAGCTTCCACAAGAAAAGAGCACAACAAATGCAGAATGACCACCACTAAAGTCAATTCATGAATGAAGAAGAAGAAAAAGATACTTCTGCTACCATTAACAACTCTAACATGTTGTTTTAAGGAATTTGTTTCCATAGTGGATCTCCATGTTTCCCTTAGTGGATTTGATTTGTAAAACCCTTCCCAGATATGTAAAGTCTCAAGCTTTAACTTGACTAGGCTGCCTAAGAGCTAGTCTTCCGGGCCATGCTCTCATGTAGAGGGGGAAAAAGCTAGCAAGTGTAGGGACTCATCATTTGAGGGGGGTGTTGAGAAATAGACAAATGATGTATGCTCCAGGAAGAGCTCTTTCGAATCCCATATGCAGAGCGAGGATAGTGGAGAAGCTGGAAAGCTATAAAGCCATGTACTTGGTTCACTTTTTGAATGAATGCTATTGTACTTTGTACTTAGAGTCTGTGACTCTATCCACTCAAGATTTTGTTTATGAGTCCAAGAAAATCTATATTGGAACCTAATTCACTTGAGTAAAAGTCTGTGTTTGTCATCACTCTTCTTCATGTCTTTTTCTTACGAGTTCAAGCCTCCATAGCTAAACTGTGTTCAAGATCCATGTTTGCTACACACACACACACACACACACACACACACACACACACACACACACACACACACACACACACACACACACACACACACACACACACACACACACACACACACACACACACACACACACACACACACACACACACACACACACACACACATGCACGCGCATGCACACGCACACACACAGTGTGCGCATGTGTGTGTGCGTGCATGCGTGCGCGCGCACGTGTGTGTGTGTGTGTGTGTGTAGTTAGTATCAAGAACTCTTCAATACAATATCAATTGTGAATCCATAGTGAATCTCTCATGATTTTGTGCTTTGTGGTATTTTTCTTAGAAGTCATAGTTTAGGTTAATGGTGCTCAATGTATCGCACTAAAATAGTTGCTAGACTTTATCCTCACATCTCTAATTAATTATTTTGTGCTTATTTTACTTTTGTTGCACATTAATGCTATACTGCAAGTGATGGAAGATATTAGCTTCAATTCATAAAAAGAGCAAAGAGCAGATACATGATTGATAAGGAGTTATACATTTAGAATCGATTAACTATTGTAATCCTATTTTTATAATTGTGTCATTTTATTTCTTGAATGTAACATTTTTATTTTTTGCAAAAAGTGTGAGTTATTGGAGGACGTCTTTTGACAAAGTCCAATTAGTCTACATTTATGTTGTAAGAATAAATTGCATGTTCATCTCACCATGATAAGTATTGATTTCGTCGTGCTCTTTGAAGTGTGTATTTCTTCACAATTTCAAGTGTAAATATCTAAAATGTTAAGGAATAGTGACATGGGTGGTCTTTTTGAGTCACAAAATCAAGCTTGAATTGTTGTGCATTACACATTGCAATCATGGAAGTTAGTGCATTTTCTATACATGGACATTTAAGGTTATACATGCTCTTCTTTAATGTGTTCTCCTCAATCCATTTCCTCTTGTGTTGGTTTGTGATCCCTGCTTTGCTTCTTATGGATGTCTTGGTATACTCAAGATCGTCACAATCATTTGTCATATACCTCATTGTTGTCCTCATTTGTGTTCCTCAACCTATTGTTTATATTCTTTGTCTTCAACACCCTTTGTTGGATGCTTTAGGGAAAACTCATTATTTTTCATACATTTATCTTTTCAATCATGAATATCTTGTGAAGGGTTATAGAAGTTTTACTTGTTGTCTGGTACTTCTATTATGATGACTGAGAACAGTGAAAATCCAAATTTTTGAGAAGTTAGACAAGAACAACTACCCATCATGGAAGTGCCATGCAACAAAATTCCTTATTGGAAAGGGCATGTGCAAGTTTATTTCAAGTAAAGAAAAGGAACTAGAGCTAAGTGATTTTGTGACTTTAGAAGAATTGAAGATATGGAATGTAAAAGACAAAAGTATAATGTATTGGTTATCTGAAATCATTGATAACACTATGCTAGGGCATATCAAAATGTAAAAAATTCACATGCAACTTGGATGACCTTTGAGAATATGTTTTCAGTAAATACAATGGTAGAGATGATTCAACTCAAACAAGATTTGAATACTTTGAAGAAAGGAAAGATATTTGTAAATGAGTATGTTTTGAAGGTGATGATCATTGTAGATACCTTTGGAACTATTGGTATAATGCCTAATGATGATGATTTGGATTCATTTACTTTGAGCATTCTTAATAATGAGAAGACCTAGAAATATCTTTTTACTTCTATGTATGTGTAGAAGTCGTTTCCAGATTTTGATGAGTTGGTCTTTCTCATGATCATTGAACAGATTACCATACAAGGTGAATCATTTGAAAGAAGAAGTGTTTTAGGTCCAAGAATTTTACTTAAGTTTAGGAAGGGAACACAATAGATCCTCTTTAAGAGGTTGTGGTATGGGTTGTGTTGGTGGTAACTAGCAAAATAGGTTAAATCAATAGTTTGGTGGCATGCAACTTTCGGGAGAACATGGTAATTTTAGAGGTAGGGGGAGGTTTAGAGGAAGAGGTGGATGGTAGAATACAGATTCTAGCAATTCTGGTATTGTTTGTTATCATTATGGAAGAATAAGTCATATTTGAGCCCACGGTTTTGATAAGAAGAATGACATTCAGAGTGACAAATTATTATGCATTGTCTTCAAGACAAATTGATGACAAAAACTAGTGTTTGTTTATCATGCAGTATATATTAAATGTTGTTACAGGAAAGGGAATTTGTGATGATATATGGTATGTTGATTTAGGTGCATCTATTCATATGACGAGCCATGTTGAATGGTTTGGAGAGATGCATGATTTACAAAGTCGAGGTTAGCTAGAGATAGGTGATGAATTTTGTCATTCGATTTTACGTATTGGAAAAGCTACTTTGTCTTTGCATGATGGTCAGACAAAGTATTTGTTGTTAGATGCTTTACTTGTGCCATCCACAATAAATATTTTGATATCTATTTTGGTCAAATGGTAGAGCAAGGGCTACAAGTTAGATTTAATGAAAAGGGATGTTTTCTTGAAGACTTCAAAAATAGTGCAAATTGGTTGCAAAAGGAAGTAGAGTTGGTCACGTGTTTCACTTTGGATGCTAAAATTCCTACTACAAATTTTGTTATGTATGCTAAAGATAAAGGTGTAGTATCAAACATTGAAATATGACACAAACACATTGAACATGCAAATCTGCAAATGTTTAAATTAATGCAATTGAAGGGTTGGTTATAGCATTTCCTACATTTAAAGTTATAGAATGACATAAAGTTTATGAATCATGTTAGTTTGGGAAGTAGGCAAGGCAATTGTTTTTGGATGAAATATGTAAGAAAGACTATAATTGTTGTTATGCATACACATGTTTGGGCTCTACTCGGAATGTATCTCTTGGTGGCAATAAGTATTTTATTACATTAATTGATGATTTATTTAGGAAACTTTGGGTACATTTCATGAAAAATTGAGGGCTGCAAAACTTTCAAGGTTGTTGTTGAAAACCAAAACATGCTTGAAGGTTAAGTGCTTGAGGTGAAATAGAGGGGGAGAATATCTCTCCAATGAGTTCATTGTTTTTTAAAGGCTCCATGGGATAAAGGGACAATTTACATATAGGTAATCCACAACGAAATGGGGTTGGCGAAAGAAAAAATAGATATATTGTAGAAGTTGCACGAGCATTGATGGTTAAAAAGAATATACCCAAGCATTTTTGGTTTGGGGTTGTTCATACTCTGTCTATATTATGAATAGGTCTTCCACAACCACAATTCATGGTATGAGTCTTGAAGAATGTTTTATGGGTAAGAAACTTGATGTATCATGATTGAAAGTGTTTGGTTGTATTGCACATGCTCATGTGCCTGATGAGTTAATGAAAAAATTGGACCCAAAGATTGAAAAATGTATTTTCATTGGATACTCTACTAAGCAGAAAGGGTATCATTGTTATAATCCTGTTAGTAAGGTGAGTTTCAAGTGAGAAAACATATTTTTTTGATGAGATGAGCAGTTGGTATGCATCTAGGGGAGGTGCATTGGATGATGTTGATGATCATGATAGTCATATGCAGATAGAAAATTAGGAATCGTGGGCTCATAGTGGACAAGAGACATCATTTGGTAGGATCTATAGTCAATAGTCATTGGTCTAGGAGACTAAGGAGCAATCCTACATCTTTAGGTACATCTATTATCATTTGGTAGGATCTACAGTCAATAGTCATTGGTCTAGGAGACTAAGGAGCAATCCTACATCTTTAGGTACATCTACTATTGTTACAAGTAATGACAAAGGGAAGAAGAAAGTGTCGGATGGTTAATAATGCATCTACTAGGCATAGAGTTCTTGATGGAGACTCTAGTGGCTCTGAGAGTTTGGATGATGAGCTTGGTATTTCTTCACCCACGATACCAAGTATATTGAGAGAATATGGTAATGCAAAGGTTCCATTGAGTGACTCAATGGTATGCAATTCTAGTAGGGTGAGATACCCTATTAGAAGATTTAGTTTTGAGGGTCATACAACTCACCATAGTGCTTATATGGAAAAGGTAGTTGAGACAGCTGAGCTCGCTTCTTTCAAGGAGATTATTTGTCATGGTCATTGGGATGCATCAATGGACGAGGAGATGGTTGCACTAAAGGCAAAAAATTACCTCATCGTACTAATAGGGCAAGAAAGCTATTGGTTGTAAGTGGGTCTATAAAAAAGCACAATGTAGATGGTTCTATTAATAGGTATAAAGCTAGACTAGTTGCAAAAGGCTATGCATAGACATATGGCATATATTATGGATTGTCAAAAATAAACCTTACCATGTATGGACCAAACTACCGCTTTGCCATCTTTTGATAGCACTATGATGATTTTCCAAGCTATTGTCATAAACCGGCACCCAATCCCCTTCCTGTATAGCTCGTGGTCGATGTTTGTGTCACTTGTCAAACCTCTTCTTGTTCTTGATCCTTGCAGTCTTTAGTTTTTTCATGGTTGTCTCAATGTCTTCAAGCCTTCTTTCTAACTGTCAAATGCATAGGACTAGCAACCCTTCTCTATTCAAACCCTCTTCCCATGGTAGCATACTCCAAGTAGCAATAATCTCCTCAATAGGCATGATTGGCTATTGTCCATACATTAATTTAGCAGGCATATACCCTCATGTAACTACACTATGAGTGGTCCTATCAGCCCATAAATCAAAGAGTAACATTCTTGGCCACCCTTTCATCCTGCCCTTGCATGACTTTGCTAATGCCTTGCCATTAGAGATGAGATATCATTCGGCATTAAGTACATCTACTCTCTCCTAGGCTTCTTTGAGCTAGACTCCCCATGGTCAGAGCTATTCTTGATCATAGGTAGCAACACATTTTGCCCTAGTAGTTCCTGCCTAATGACATTGGGGACTTCAACACCAACAACCATACCACAGGCTCCATGAAAAAAAGTGGCCCAGACCTAGTACTAGAGAATAAGTAGAGGACCTTCAAACATCGAAGAAACACTACTTTCTCCAAGCTAGATTTCATTGGGATGGTCTTAAAGGGTCCAACCCTCATTAGTGCCCTCAACTTCAAGAAGTTCTCGGCAAAAGTCGGAGAGCATGTCTTATGGAATATAATAATGTCGCTCATAAGCTGGTCGATATACTCCTTCAATGCCAAGTCCTACACCCTTCCTTGGCTACCAAATCGGCCACCTTGTCTAGATGAAAATTCATCTATATAGATAATGTCCTACATCACACAACTCCAGTGTCATCAGATTCACTATGTCAGACTCACTATGCATGGAGTGTGCTAAATATATATACATCGGATTTACGTAAAAATTTACTAGTATAGCCTCTAGGGCATCGGGAGTGTGCACATAAAATTTTGCCAGGATCGGGTCCCCAGAGTTGCTCTAGCCGAAGGCTTGTGTCTGGGGGCCTCAAGGGCATCGAGAGTGCGCACATAAATTTTATGTGCACACTCCCAATGCTCTAGCAGCCCTATTCCTAAATTTTTACACGAATCTGATAACATTAATCCGATAACATTACCTTCTCTACATCATCTATCTACTATTGTAATGGAGCATCCAAGTTTGCTCTTGCAACTGGGCCACCCTTGTCTCTATCTTGGGGAGGTACTATGTAGTCAAGTCAAGGTCCAAAAATACTTTCTTGCAACCACTTGAACTCCTCATCTGAGATCTCATACTGCGGCGTTGCATTCTCAATCTGCTCTTGGATGCTCACAATGGTAGAGATGTCATCAACACTCGTGCCATCATATCAAGTCACCTCATCAACATGTGCTGGCGCATCTTATATATCAAAATCTATAAAATCATCAGGTGCACCACACACCATGATAGAATATAGCTCTTCTTTCCTTAGCTCCAAAATTTCAAGTACATCTTGCATAAGTAAATATTCCACCCCCTCGATGATGATAGCATGGAGAGAAGCGAGGGGTGGCTCATCGCTTGTCGGAGTCTCAACAAGGCAAGGAGATGGGTGCACAATGGCTAAGCTTTGTGCAGCCTCTACTCTTGAATTGAGTGTGATCTCCTCAGGCTCCCTCTCAAAATACTCTAGTTGTGACCGAGAGGGTGTGTCAATGTTTTCCTCACTGTCCTCTTGCACCTTAGTGCACAAAACATATATGGCAAATGCTACATCACGCTTGATGTGATCCATCGTGGTGTGGTCCTGGGATGAGGTGGGCACTGCTCTGGCACGGAGATGCTGCCCCACATGCACGAGGGCTCGATTTATTACCTTTGCATGGCTTGATCTAGCACGTAAACTATATAAAAAATCTATGGAGACCCATCTAAGAGTAGAGTTTGGAATAGAGTAGGTAAGAGGGTTTGCCACATCACATAATGATGCCAGTATACTAGAGCTAGGGTGGTCTACAGCGAAAAGCGAGCTCTCTAGACTCAAGGTCATGCAAAACCTATGGTATATCTGGTATCCTATGTGTGTGTAGCGTGTGGAGCTAATCCATGCGGTGAAGGCGGGAGCCATGGCACACAAAGAGAGAAGGAAGGAGAGCACAAGTGTAGGGAAGTAGAGAATGAAAGTGAAAATGAGTTTGGAGTTATAGCTTTTATGTATCTAGGGTTTTAAATAAAGGTTCTTTTTTAACACTAAAATTTCAAATTAAAACTCTTATCTTAGTTTCTTTATTTCAATACTTTAAAGTAACCGTTAAATTTACTTATACAAACAAATACTTTGTTCTACATTAGTATATCCTCGAATATACTTGGATCGTTGAGTATATTCAAGTCCAATTACATAAAATATAGAAACTTTTTAAGAAAATAAATCTAAAAGACCTTCAAAATTCCTTGGATCTAATTTAATATTTAATGTTAGAAAATAAGTAGAAGAGATGAGCTACAATACATCATTATGCAAAGACAATATTGCATAGATAATAGAACTCTAGCCTACAATTTAATTATGATTTTAACCAGCACGATTGACTAATAACAGTATGTATTATCACATGCTTGGATCATAGTAAACTAAGATTATCTAAATTGAAAGTACTTAGAATTTTAAAGAAAAATTATATTCATTCTTTATAAATTTTTTTTACAAGAATTCCACTATCTCAAGGATATGTGGAGAAGCACATTGTTTACATTGTTAAGAATCGTGTGGTGGGGGGACTTGCTTGAGTTGCGGTGCCAAACACACACTGTATACACAAGAGGCAGCTCACTCAAGAACACAAGAAGAGAGATGGAAGCCAAAACGTTTTCTTGCTGGTTTTTTCTTCTTCTTCCACACACTATACAATGTATACAAAGTATAGATAAGATACAACATAAAGAAAAGTGGCCTATTAAGTCCAACAGTGTATAATCGACTACACTAATCAACTGGCGCTATGTCTTTGCTAGCTGTAGGCAGGTGTAACAAACTAAATATAATAAGTGATAAGTTGGTGGCCATGTGAGTATCATAATGACCACCAACATGCTAAGTGTAGACATGTGGACCCATCTAGCTAGGTGGTCCATCAATCAATGTCTGCACGTGTTGAGCTTGACATCTCAACATTCCCCCTCAAGCTCAACTCTATCTCTGCAACTCCAAGTAAGCTTTGAAACTTTCAAAGCTTCTCTACACCCAATGCCTTTGTGAAAATGTTAGCTATCTAATCCTGTGTGCTGACATATATCAAGTCAATCTCTCTTGCAAGTACCTTCTGTCTCACAAAGTGGTAGTGCATCTCAATTTGTTTTGTCCTAGCATGGGACACTGGATTCCTAGCTAGCTGTATGCTGCTCATGTTGTCATAATGAATGACAACTGGACCACCTCCCTGCACGTCCAAATCACCTAATAACTTTTGCAACCATACCACCTCACATGCTGCCATAGTAGCACCTCCATACTCAGCCTCTGTACTCGATAAAGCAACGATAGGTTGCTTTTTGCTACTCCATGTAATTGCTGCACTACCAAGGGAAAACATGAATCCACTTGTAGATCTTCTGTCCGATATGCTACCAGCCCAATATGCATCTGTGTATCCAAAGACCTGTACGTCCTTACTTGCCTCATAAAAAAGTCCATAATGTAAAGTGGACTTCACATACCTCAATATATGTCTAACTGCATCCAAATGAGTCTTTCTAGGCATCTACATAAACTGACTGACAAGGCCAACAACATAGCTCAAGTTTGGCCTTGTGATAGTCATGTTAATCAAACTCCCTACTATCCTCCTGAACATAGTAGGGTCTTCTATCTCATCTCCAACATCAGCACTCAACTTCACATTTTGCTCCAATGGTACTAAAAAAGACTTACATGTTGTCGTACCATACTTGGATAACATATCCAAGTTATACTGCCTTGGGGATAGCCATATACCATCATCACATCTGATCACTTCAATACCAAGAAAGTATCTCAGCTCACCCAAATCTTTCATCTCAAACTTCTTCTTCAAGAAGTCCTTAACTTTAGCAATCCCATTGTCACTGTCACCTGTAATAATCAAGTCATCCACATAGATAACTATGATGACCAAACCTGCATCTCCCTTTCTCACATAAAGTGAGTGATTAGAATAAGAAAAATACAGAATCCAATATTGACAAGATACTCTCCAATCTTGTTAGACCATGCTCTAGGTACTTGCTTCAGCCCATAGAGCGCGTTCTTTAACACCTGCACACATATGTGGGATGCTCTAAATCCTCATAACCTGCTGGCTGCTCCATATACACTTCTTCTTGCAATTCACCATGCAAGAAGGCATTCTTAACATCCATTTGCTGCAAACAACCTTTGGCTACTGCCAAGGCAATCACACATCTAACAGTTGCCATCCTAGCAATTGGACTAAATGTCTCTTCAAAATCTATGCCATATGTTTGAGCATAGCCTTTTGCACTCAGCCTAGCTTTATACCTGCTAACTGAACCATCTGCATTATGCTTGACTTTGTAAACCCACTTACAGCCAATAGCTTTCTTACCATTAGGTAAGGGTACCAAATCCCAAGTCTTATTGGCTTCTAATGTAGCCATCTCCTCATCCATTGCTGCATCCCAATGAGAATGACTAATAGCATCCTCAAAACAAGTGGGCTCAACATCCTCAACTAGTTTCACCATATAAGCATAATGGTGAGTTACATAACCTTCAAAACCAAATCTTTTAATAGGGTATTTGACTCTACTAGATCTACGTACCACTGGATCACTCAATGGAGCCTTTACATTACTATGAGCTCTCTATGCACCTGGCGTCCTGACTGAAGGAATGCCAAGCTCATCATCCAAACTCTCCGAACCACTAGAATCTCCATCAAATCCCAAATTTCTGGTAGATGCATCATTACCATCCAACACTTTCTCCTTTCCTTTGTCCGTCCCTGCAACACTTATAGATCCACCTGAAGATGTGGGGTTACGCCTTAGTCTCCCAGACCAAGGGCTCACTATAGGTGTAGTACTAGATGATGTTTCTCGTCCACTAAGACTCCGTGATTCTTGTTTATCTTTCTGCACATAGCTATTCTGATCATTATCATCATCCAAAACATCACCAGTAGGTGTATACCAACTTCCCATCTCATCAAATATAACATCCATGATCACTCTGAACTCACATGTGAGAGGGTTATAACAGCGATACCCTTTCTGCTCTAAAGAGTATCCAATAAAAACACATTTTTCTTCCTTTGGATCAAGCTTCTTCTGTAGCTCATCTGGCACATGAACGTATGAAACATAGCCAAATACCTTCAAGTGTGATACATCAGGCTTCTTGCTAGTAAAGCATTCTTCAGGAGTCATCCCATGAACTGCAGCTATGGGAGTTCTGTTCATAATGTAAACAACAATATGGACAGTCTCAGACAAAAAATGTTTGGGCATATTCTTTTCAGCCATTAATGCCCGTGCAACTTCTGCAATATGCCTGTTTTTTCTTTTTGCAACACCATTTTGCTGTGGGGTATACCTGCAAGTAAATTGCCTCTTTATCTCATGAGTCCTCAAGAAGCCACTGAACTCATTAGAGAGGTACTCTCCCCCTCCATCTGATCTCAAGCACTTTACTTTTAAGCCTATTTCTATTTCAACAGCTGCCTTGAAAGATTTGAAGTGCTCAAACACATGACTTTTTTCCTTCATAAAGTATACCCATAACTTCCTTGAACAGTCATCAATAAATGTGACAAAGTATTTGCTACCACCAAGAGATACATTCTGTGTAGGCTCCCAAATATCACTATGCACTACATCAAGTATTTTTCTACTCACTTCTCTGTCATATGAGAAGGGTTGTCTTGCCTGCTTACCAAACTAGCATGCTTCACAGACTTTATGCAATTCTGCAACTCTAAAAGAAGGCAATTCTGTAACCAATCCTCTGGACTGCATTAATGTTAGAATTCAAAGAGGCAGATAGATGATGGACCTAAAAACGGGCCGGCACTGGCTCATGCACTAGCCGGACCTCGTCACTATGCACAAGACAACCCCTCGGCCTCGCGGCCAGGAGCGTCTATCAAAATCTCTGCCTTCCTAAACATTGCGTTTGTAATACGTTGTAGTCCAACTGATCCTAACCCAATATTGCTCCTCAAAGGGAGTCCCTTTCACATAGCCAAAAGGCTCGAATCACATACACATGGGGTTCCTCCTACGGCTGAATGCCGTCAACCCTCTGCGACTCTCCTACACCTTGGGGATTGGCCCCTCGATGCGTCGCTCAACATTTAGACATTTCGCACAAACGTCGCTCAAGGTACCAAATAAACGTATCCAGGAATGTACCATTGTCCTTACTTGACTTCCCCTTTATGATCCCACGACTAGCCTACGACATAGGAACCTCACTGCCTCTCAACGTAGGTCATATCCCAAAAACAATTGCAATGCATATCCAGGAGCTAACTCTGATACTTTTAATTTCCTCTAAATGATCATGCAAAGAGGTGGATGCCTAGTGCTCAAACATCTTAAAAATCAGCAGCGTGCAAGTGCAAATCATCTCTTTCATGCTTTTCTTTCTAACCGCTTTGTGCTTCGTTGCAACACCTAGCACCGAAGTGATCTTCGTGCTACTAGGTTTTAATTCTTATCATTATTATTCCGTCCTAGATGCAATGCATATAAAATCAGCAAATTATTCCTCATGCTCAGCGTCATTTAACCATTTTTCCACAACTCTACCCTTCCCCGTTGATAGTGCATCATTATATTCATTTCTTTTAGGGTTTCCTTGTCATTTTATGTGGAGAAAGGAATGAAACACGCACCAAAACATATAAACAAGGCTGAACTGAAGCATAACTTCATGCCCCAACCTTGCTATACATCAACAAACATAAATCCTATTTTTCTATATTTTTCGTAGCCCCAAATGTATTTTTCCCCTATTTTTCATGGTGTTTTTATCATTTTTCCCCATTTTCTTCATTTTCTTGTATTTTTTAAATTGCTGAAAATGAAAACCAGTTTGTGGGCTGTGGCCCTTAGTTCATTTGCAACAAAATTGAAAGATTAGTTGATGTGTATCGACGGTTTTCCCCATTTATATGCCCAAAACCCTTGTTTTTCCCCATTTTTCATGGTGTTTCGTGTCTCGGTTCCCTATTTTCTGCTATCCCACACATGTTTTCCAGATTTTTAAATGATGAACAGCTAGAAACCAACTCAAAGCACGACATACTCAAAACTCAATCCATATGAACACATTTTTATCAACCAAATTTGCATCAAAAGACCATTTTCCTTGAAAAAACAATTATTACCGTGTCTTGCGGGTTTTTCCATTAAATTTGGCACGTCCCACGATTGATTTCCAGCCATGAATTCTGCTTGGAATCAGCAATCTACAATGGTTTTGCATTGCTCTTTCATCCCGTCAAGAATCGGCATCCATCCGGCCGTCCATCTTCATCCTATTCCTTCAAGCACGAACGGGGGCTAAGAGGAGAGAGAGAGAGGAGAGAGAAAGACTGGTTTTCTCTCTCTTCAACCAGTCCACCATTGCGGGAGCGGAGACCGGCGAATTGATCGGCACATCATCTTCATCAGGCCTGGAGGTCCATAACCATGGCTTCTTTGTGAGCCAGCAATCGATTGTGGGGGGGGGGGTCGCGTTTTTTCGGCGGCTGTTTTCAGCCGCCGCCCCCCCTCCATATCCACGATTTTTTGAGGGGGGGGTGCCAAAGGTCACCCCCCCTCCTTCACACCTTTTCAAATTTCCATTTTGGACCCCCTCTTGGGCACCCCGGCCGGTTTCGGGCCATCTTCCGCACCCGGACTCGGAACTTCGATCTGAAAATTCCTATGAGCTCGTCTCAACATCCCGGACAGGCCTGCAGCTTCACTGACTGGCACAGGCGCACGGAAAAATTATGAAAATTCACGGAGTGTCGCACGGGCGCCCGTCAAGCACTTAATGCTTAAAATCGTCCTAGGTCGAGCTGCCGCCTTCGTGGTTGAGCATTTTCCCCCGCATTTCCATATTTTTCCCCTATTTTTAGGCATGTTCCGGGGCCTAAAATCCATCCTTCATTGGCGACCACGGGATAGGACGACTCAGTCCGTCGAACCCACGAACATATCTGCACATAAACAACCAAAGAAGCATCAAACTGATACAAAACAATTATCACCATAAAACTCAGCACAATGCTCCCCCTACCCCTGACAGAACCAAGGCATAACATCCACAAGGAGTAGGCCTAGCATCATCTAATAGAAGATCCGAAGTGAGTCACGAACCAGCTGCTCCAACACAGCCAAACTAAAAAGAACTGTCAAAGAGGTTGCCCTAAATGGTAGTCTGAACTACTTACCAACTAAAGACAACGCAACTAGGAGCTCCTACAAGGCGAGGACTCCTATAGCCTGAGCAAAGGATATTTTCTTTCAGTATATCTCTTCTTTGAGGGTTTTGATTGGATGAACATACTTGGCATGTAAAAAGGAGGGAGCTGAGCGTAGTGACCCAAGGAGAACAGGGCATCGGTCTCAGGACCTGTCTCGGCACCCAAGAACCTACCAAGCCCTCGCAAGGCGACACTTAATCCTTTTCTAACGCTCACTTTTATTTTCGCTCCAACCTTCCTTGTTTTGATATTATTTTTCCAGCAAGAAGCCACCCCTAGGAAGACAAGGTATCGGCCCCGGGTCTGACTCGTCCCCAGGAACCTACCAGGCCTTCGCAAGGCGATGATCAACTGCTTATATATTTTTATTTCTTTGCTTTTCTGTGATAGGGGTTAGAACCCCTTTTTACACACCTTCGTATTGATATTCATCTTTTGGGATGTTCAGGATTTCTTGGCATCATTATTATTATCTTCTAGCAGGCTTCTCTAACTGCCTCACTACTAACAAGAACGCCTAGAACGGCTGCCTAGCAGGCTGGCAGAACAGGGTCACTAGGACTTCCTTCTCAAACAGGTCTTTTAATGTCTAACAATGTCTTTACAGGAGGTAATGACTACTCCAACCTCCCTCAAACATACTTAGCCTAAACTTGGGACTTTATGCCTTGGTCGCCGGTCCCCAACAAAAAGTATCCCCTCAACAAGTACAAATACACATATAACAGGAAAGAAAGGTACTTGTAAAGGAGAAATATCACCTGGAGTGGCCACAAGAAGCTTCCATCGCAGCAAAGGCTCCTCCAGGCTCCACCAAATTCCACGAACCACGAAACCTGTCCAGCACAACACTCAACAAAAACCCAATTAAACGCACCCGCACTAGACAGGAAAATGGCCCTCTTGGCCTAATGAAATCATACATGACTTTGCTACAAAACTGAATCGGCCCTCTTGGCCTAATGAAATAAACCAATATTATGCAGAACATCCACCTGGAAACAACCATGATAGACATCAAAGCATACCATTCCCAGGGAAACAAAGGCTCGTAGCCCTAAACTAGGTGCATTAAATTATGACCTATCCCCCCTGCGTATATCGCAAGAGGTGTTCGCATCACATGGCGTCGAATCAGTCTATGGGTCCCCGATAATAAAGGTAGATGAGTCTCGCTTACCCTCTGCATCACCCAAATCAACCATCGTCTGCCAAAGAGGGCATGTTCAGAAAGCATACCCCACAAACGACCAGGTCCTGTCTCACCATCAATAGATATATCGGGACAAGGGCCACAATTAAAGAAGAGGTCCTCTTCATACGCAAGATTAGCCAATGAATCGGCAAACTGATTCCAATTCCGTGGAATCAGCTGAAAAGACACTCTATCGAATTCGTCTAGCAGGGCTATGGCAGTATGATGGTACATACAAAGGATGGGGTTCCGTACCATGTACGTCCCATTGAGTTGATTTAAAACCAACTGAGAGTCCCCTTTCACCAACAACTGGCGGATACCACCCTTCTTTGCAATATTCAAACCCATAATCAGGGCTTTGTATTCTGCCATATTATTGGTAAAATTCGCCCCGAGATAAGCAGCTAACTTCATGACAATGCGTCGTCGGGGGTCTCGGATGACAACTCCTACACTTCCTTTTTTGCATGCACCCCTGGACGCCCCATCAAAGTACAAGGTGTACGTCCATAAAGGGTTTACATATCCTGCCATCCTGAACTCTACTCGTAATTATGGTAATCGAAATTCAGCATATTCAACGGGTGGACTGTAGGCTCCATCCCTCCATCATCATTGAATTCAACAGGGATGCTCGTCAAAAGTTGTAGGCAGTGATGGCAGAAGACCTTGATTTCCCAAATGAATGTCCCGCCTTCTTGCTCAATCACCTTGTATCCTTTGCTCCACCAAATGAGCTTTCCCTGATGATATCTTTGTTCCAAATATGGGTGTTCTAAATAAGGGATCAGACGACCCATCAACCTCTATCACGATTTCCTTGCAGATGTTTGATCGATCTTGCCTAGACCTGCAAGGCAGTCATAGCATTAGTGTAATCAGAAGTAATAAGGTTTAATCTTATTAAGATTAACCTTATTTTTAAATTCTATCCCCTCAAGGTCAGCTAACAATACTGTAGATTTATTCTTTCCTATCCTAACGATCCTATAGGGCCCATCCCATTTGGGCTCTAACTTGCCTGGAAATAATTCACGTCGTGCGTCATAATACAGAACAAGCTGTCCTTTCTTGAAGGTGTATTTCTTGGCTTTAAGGTCGTGTAGCTTCTTCATTCGGCGCTTCGCCACTTCTTGGTGCAATAAGCTCTGCAACTTAAGCTCATCTAAATGGGCCAATGTCGTCAAGCGCTCAAAAAGAGCGTCTTCATCGCTCAAAGAATGATTGATGGCAAACCGAATAGTCGGCAGCTCAATTTCTAAAGGCAAGACACACTCCTCCCCATATACTAACTTGAACGGGGTATGGCCAGTGGCTCGTTTGAAGGTCGTATTATAGGCCCACACTGCCACGTATAACTTTTTATCCCAATCCTGTTTCTTTTCCGACACAATTTTGGACAGGATGCCTACAAGCTGCTTGTTGGTGCTTTCGACTTGCCCATTGGCTTGCGGATTATATGGGGTTGTCTTGTTATGCTTGATGTTCCACAACTCTGTCAAACCTTTGATCACCTTATTCAGGAAATGGGTTCCGCGGTCCGACACTAATTCTTTCGGCGGACCAAACCGGCATATTATCTGCTCTAAAAGGAAACTAGCAGTTTCTTTAGCATCATCTTTCCTTGTTGCACGTGCTTCTGACCACTTTGTGAAGTAGTCAGTTGCTACAATGATGTACCGCTTTTGCGTAGTCGATGACGGAGTAATAGGACCCACAAAGTCTATTCCCCACTTCTCAAATGGAAGTATCGCCATAATAGGGGTGAGTGGTCGTTTCCTATTCTCTCGACTATCATGTCGTTGGCAAATATCGCATCGCTTAACATACGCAAACGAATCCTGGAAGATGGCAGGCCACCAATAACCTGCTCTTAAAGCCTTTTGTGCTGTAAGCCGTCCAGCAAAATGGCCACCGCAAGCAGAATCATGGCACTCCTCCAAAATGAATGGCACCTCGTCAGGCATCACACATCGGCGATAGATATCATCAACCCCTTGCCGATATAATGTACCTGCGATCAAAGCAAACTTTAACGCTTGCTGCTTAATTTTCCTTTTCTCAGCCTTAGATAATTCGGATCCCGCCTCTCCTGTTGATAAATAATGCGTTATTGCAGCATACCAGGAGGGAATAGATGCCGTATCTATTTTAAATATCATCTCCATGTCACTACCTTCAGCCACAGATTCTTTCGGCGCCCCAAAGTCCACTAGACATTCCACGATGCCTTGCAACCTTGGTGGCTTACTCTTGATTTCATAATCAAATTCCTGCAAAGTGATCAACCACTTCGCTAAACGATCAGGCGGCTGTAACTTATTCATCAATAGTCGAAGTCCCTCCGCCTTCGTATAAAGTACAACTTTCTCATAGAGAATGTAATGCCAAACAATGCCACTTACAATTTTTATTGTCCTTGTTCGTTTGTATGGGGCTACCTTGTAGACATTTGAGGATGTGAACACAGAGCTACAAGTAGTGCCCGTTTTAACACTAAGAGAGGTGAGGTGTTCTATATATTCTCAGCAGCTGATACTATACATGGTGGCTGCTGAGAGATAATACACCTCACCTCTCTTAGGTGCTTTTAAAACGGGCGCTCTTGCTAGCTCTTGTTTCACATCCTCGAATGCTACCTTACAAGGGTCACCCCATACAAACGAACAGCTAAAGGACAATAAATTTGTAAGTGGCAACGTTCTTTCTGCTAAGGCGTTAATGAATCTACGGTAGTAACCAACCGAAGACAGAAAGCTATGAACTTCTTTCGGAGTGCGTGGTGGACCCATGGCAATTATAACTTTGACCTTTTCGGGGTCTGTCGCAATTCCTACCGAACTAACCACATGACCCAACAATAGCCCATAAGGTACTCCAAAAACGCACTTCCGTGGGTTTAGGGCGATGCAAAATTGTCTACAGCGCTCAAAGCATTTTCTCAAAATGATCAACTGCCTTTCTCTCACGGTGGCGGCCCCTAAGTCATCAATAAACACCCTCAACTCTTCAGGGGATATGTCACCGAATGTCTTATCGGCTGTTCGTTGCCACGAACCAGGCGCATTGCATAAACCAAAAGCCATCACGTGGTAAGCAAAAGTGCCAAATACAGTGATGAAAGTTGTTTTCAACTTGTCCTCTTCTGCAATTGCCATTTGGTTGTATCCTGCAAAGCAATCCATAAACGAATATATCTCCCTACCCGCTAATTGATCCAAAATCTGGTCAATAAATGGCAATGGGTAGTAGTCCTTAACTGTCTGCTTATTCAGCTCTCTAAAGTCTACACATAAACGGATCTGATTATTCTTCTTCTTTCTAATCACAACTGGCGAACACCATTCCGTGTGTTGTACAGGGAAAATCAAACCCGCTTTTCGAAGCTTCTGTAACTCTTCAAACAACCCGTCCCTTAATTCGAAAGGCATACGCCTGACTTTCTGCCGTACAGGACGACTGCCCTCTTTCAACGGAATTGTATGAACAGCAAGACTGGGAGGGATGCCTCTCAACTCATCATAACTCCAGGCAAAGATATCACGGAATTCCTGGATCAAGGCCACATAGTCCTCCCTTTCTGCTGAGCTGAGCATAGAGCCTAATTTGATTGGCCGCGAATCATCAAGCGTACCAAGGTCTAGCTCGATAACATCTGCATCTCTTATACGATCTTGGGCCTCTATCGGCTCGTTCAAAGTGATCTGATAGATGTCCTCCGTGGTGGATCCCTCTTTGGACTCATCACTCGATGATGTCTCACTAGCAGATAAATCTTCTAATGTCTCCAATTCTGTAGAAGATAGAGGAGCTCTCTCACTCTGCGGGGACTCAGGATAAGCATCAACCACCACACGCTGGGCACCTCTGCCGAATAACAATCGACCGGCGGGTATATCCACTTGGCAATCCGCTTGCAAGATCCAAGGTCGTCCAAGTAATACTTGGTAACTTGGCCGCCCTGCAAAACGAATCACCCTAAAGTCCAACAGGCATTCTACATTTGCAACAGTGACATGGACCTTAGTAATGCAGCCTTCCGGCTGTCTCAAACTGTCATCTGCCATTCTGAGAATTGTGGAAGTATCTTTCTGAATCGCAAGACCCAACCTTTCCATCAGTTCAGAACTCATAATGTTAACAGATGATCCCGTGTCGACAATGGCATAATCTACTAATATCCCATCGACATAGGCTGCAACCCTTGGGCAATGCTTCTCAGCATGCTCGAACCAGTCATCACCAACTCGCGCAATACCCAAAGGTTCTACAATATACCCGGTACGTAGGATCTTTCTAAATTCCTTACGTACTCCTGGGGAAAGCTTAATAAGCTGCAAAAGGTTCACATCCGGCTTGACTTCGCAAAGAGAGCCCGCCAAATCGAATTCATGATAGTTCGATAGGGCTCGCTTTTCACGCCAAACCATCCGCTCTTTAGGTCGCTGAACTGGCTTCATTGCCTCTTTCTTAACTTTCACCTTCTTCTTTGGTGCTTCCTTATCGGCTTTACTCTCTACGGGCTTCAAAGGTCCCCCTTCTAGGGCAGGATCCAAAACTTGCGTTCCTTTGTCGCCTTGTTTAGGGTTTCCGTCGACAGGCTTATCCATGTCGGCTTCTCTACCCTTTTTACCTCTTGTAAGGACAGCTCGTAGATTAGAGGTTTCAGTATCATTAACGCGTACAGCCTCAATCAAACTAACCCCACTTCCACTTGGTAGCTCTTCCACTGTAGTCTTTGGTCGTTGAAGTATTTGTTTAGGCCCATCCTCTCGCTGGGAATCATTTCCTTGGGCACGATGATTAACAGGCCCTGGTTGCCGACTACCCCGCTGGAGGGAACTGATCTTACTCCAGCAAGTAGCTGCTAGATGGCCGGATTTTCCACAAATGTCGCACTTAACATTTGGGCAATTTCTTGGATAGTGCTGCCCGCCACACCATTTGCAACTAAACCTCGACGGTGCACCCTCCTCCGGGTATCTACTTCCTATCAAATTTTGTTGTTTTTTAAGGAAGTTGACATCAACAGCTATTTGTCGATACTGCTCCGTAATCATGTCGGTATAATGCTTCATCATGTCCTTAACCTCGCCAAGAACATTGGAAGAACTCGACTCATAGCCTTGGTCATTTCCATGTCGTTCAATCGGCCTAACAATTCGATTAGGCACTGGTTGTTGAACCACAGGCATGGGATTAGAATTGACCGCCTGGCCTCCACTACTTGGAGCCATTTGACTGCCCGTAGGCATCGACATGCTAGGGGGAGCTGGTAATAAAGGGACATTCTGTATCATGTTCCCTCTCCCATTAGGGTTAGCCATCGCTATCCCTTGGCCACTACTGCCATTGGCTATTGCCATATTGTTTCCCAATACTAAACCCATGTTCGAATTGCCGCGAGAAGCATAGGCTGCTTGTAGTCGGGATTCCACCTCTTGTGCTCGTGTAATGGCAGTATCTATATCCCCCAAGGGAACACTACTCAACTGCAATTGGATATTAAAGTCCAAACCATGTAGGAAATATTGCAATTGGGCAGCTGCGGGGATAGGGATAGAGGTGTCCAACTTACGGAAGACCTCTTTTATCTTCTTCGCATAAGCACGAATATCCTCGTGTGGATCTTGGCGGGTCACGTTGAGTACACGCAACCAATATTGCCCACCCCTTTCAGGGGCAAACTCCCTTCGAAAAGCTCCATAAAATGCATCAATGTTCAATATGGTTCCGGCTTCTAAACCATGATACCATATAGCGGCTCTTCCTTTGAGAGTCATGTTGAAGAACATCATTAAATGTCCTTCTTCTTGAATGCGACAGTTAAACATCAACTTTTGAAACTCCCTAATGTGGAGTTCCGCATCTTCCTCAACTAGCCCATTAAAAATGGGTAGCGGGTAACCTAGAGCCGGCAAATCCGTCGTTCCTGCTGGAATTGCAATAGGCTGCGCCATGACGGGGATTGGATTTGCACTAGGAATAGGGAACGGTGGGGTTACACCTCCCGCAATTGACGTGGATTGGCTTATGGCAGGAAGGGGAGCACTAGAGCTTCCACCTTCTCCTAACTTATTGCTTGGGGTCCTAAGACCACTATATCCACTCCCTCGTAAGGGTTCAGCACCGCTACGCTTAGGGGAATATCTCCTAAAGATTTCAGCACGTCGCCTAGCTCTCTCGTCTCTTTCCTGCTTTTGGATTTCTGCTAGACGATGCTTATCAATAAATAACGGATCGATCTCAGTATCCTTTGGCATAAACTGCTAGTTGGTCCCTAGAAAACTAGGATTCGAGAACCGCCACTTTTAAGCAGCTCCCGGCAGACGCACCACTGATGGACCTAAAAACGGGCCGGCACTGGCTCATGCACTAGCCGGACCTCGTCACTATGCACAAGACAACCCCTCGGCCTCGCGGCCAGGAGCGTCTATCAAAATCTCTGCCTTCCTAAACATTGCGTTTGTAATACGTTGTAGTCCAACTGATCCTAACCCAATATTGCTCCTCAAAGGGAGTCCCTTTCACATAGCCAAAAGGCTCGAATCACATACACATGGGGTTCCTCCTACGGCTGAATGCCGTCAACCCTCTGCGACTCTCCTACACCTTGGGGATTGGCCCCTCGATGCGTCGCTCAACATTTAGACATTTCGCACAAACGTCGCTCAAGGTACCAAATAAACGTATCCAGGAATGTACCATTGTCCTTACTTGACTTCCCCTTTATGATCCCACGACTAGCCTACGACATAGGAACCTCACTGCCTCTCAACGTAGGTCATATCCCAAAAACAATTGCAATGCATATCCAGGAGCTAACTCTGATACTTTTAATTTCCTCTAAATGATCATGCAAAGAGGTGGATGCCTAGTGCTCAAACATCTTAAAAATCAGCAGCGTGCAAGTGCAAATCATCTCTTTCATGCTTTTCTTTCTAACCGCTTTGTGCTTCGTTGCAACACCTAGCACCGAAGTGATCTTCGTGCTACTAGGTTTTAATTCTTATCATTATTATTCCGTCCTAGATGCAATGCATATAAAATCAGCAAATTATTCCTCATGCTCAGCGTCATTTAACCATTTTTCCACAACTCTACCCTTCCCCGTTGATAGTGCATCATTATATTCATTTCTTTTAGGGTTTCCTTGTCATTTTATGTGGAGAAAGGAATGAAACACGCACCAAAACATATAAACAAGGCTGAACTGAAGCATAACTTCATGCCCCAACCTTGCTATACATCAACAAACATAAATCCTATTTTTCTATATTTTTCGTAGCCCCAAATGTATTTTTCCCCTATTTTTCATGGTGTTTTTATCATTTTTCCCCATTTTCTTCATTTTCTTGTATTTTTTAAATTGCTGAAAATGAAAACCAGTTTGTGGGCTGTGGCCCTTAGTTCATTTGCAACAAAATTGAAAGATTAGTTGATGTGTATCGACGGTTTTCCCCATTTATATGCCCAAAACCCTTGTTTTTCCCCATTTTTCATGGTGTTTCGTGTCTCGGTTCCCTATTTTCTGCTATCCCACACATGTTTTCCAGATTTTTAAATGATGAACAGCTAGAAACCAACTCAAAGCACGACATACTCAAAACTCAATCCATATGAACACATTTTTATCAACCAAATTTGCATCAAAAGACCATTTTCCTTGAAAAAACAATTATTACCGTGTCTTGCGGGTTTTTCCATTAAATTTGGCACGTCCCACGATTGATTTCCAGCCATGAATTCTGCTTGGAATCAGCAATCTACAATGGTTTTGCATTGCTCTTTCATCCCGTCAAGAATCGGCATCCATCCGGCCGTCCATCTTCATCCTATTCCTTCAAGCACGAACGGGGGCTAAGAGGAGAGAGAGAGAGGAGAGAGAAAGACTGGTTTTCTCTCTCTTCAACCAGTCCACCATTGCGGGAGCGGAGACCGGCGAATTGATCGGCACATCATCTTCATCAGGCCTGGAGGTCCATAACCATGGCTTCTTTGTGAGCCAGCAATCGATTGTGGGGGGGGGGGTCGCGTTTTTTTCGGCGGCTGTTTTCAGCCGCCGCCCCCCCTCCATATCCACGATTTTTTGAGGGGGGGGTGCCAAAGGTCACCCCCCCTCCTTCACACCTTTTCAAATTTCCATTTTGGACCCCCTCTTGGGCACCCCGGCCGGTTTCGGGCCATCTTCCGCACCCGGACTCGGAACTTCGATCTGAAAATTCCTATGAGCTCGTCTCAACATCCCGGACAGGCCTGCAGCTTCACTGACTGGCACAGGCGCACGGAAAAATTATGAAAATTCACGGAGTGTCGCACGGGCGCCCGTCAAGCACTTAATGCTTAAAATCGTCCTAGGTCGAGCTGCCGCCTTCGTGGTTGAGCATTTTCCCCCGCATTTCCATATTTTTCCCCTATTTTTAGGCATGTTCCGGGGCCTAAAATCCATCCTTCAATAGATGTCAGACAAAGTGAAGCAGCATGCTTCCTCTCTCACACTTCATTATTCATTCCACACTCTATAGTGAAAGTACAACCTAAGGTCATAAGACCATTCACACCAGTAGTGGCACCGAATTATTTAATGTACCTAACTACTATGGCTAGACTAGCTATGTCCAGCTCATGTCGGTCAACACACATAAATGAGCTTGATATTCTAACACTCCCCCTCAAGCTCAAGACAACATCTGAACTCCAAGCAGCTGTCTAAAACCACAGAACTTATCTTTACCCAAGGACTTGGTAAAGATATCCGCCACCTGTTCATCTGTCTTTACATGCATAAGATCAACGCGTCCTGCGAGAACCATCTCTCTGATGAAATGGTAGTGTACCTCTATGTGTTTCGTCCTGGCATAATAAACTGGATTCATAGCCAGGTGTACACTACTCAGATTATCACATAGTAGCTTCACTGGAGCATCTACCTGTATGTCCAAATCAGCCATAAGCTTGAGCAGCCATGAAATCTCGCATGCTGCCAATGCAACACCCCTGTACTCTGCCTCAGTACTCGATAAAGCAATCGTAGGTTGCTTCTTGCTGCTCCAGCTAATCATGCCGCTACCAAATCCAAATGCATATCCACTCATAGATCTACGATCATATGAGCAACCTGCCCAATCTGCATCCGTGTATCTAGTCAATATCAAGGGCTTATCTCTGACATAGAACAACCGATACTCTACAGTGGACTTAACATATCTCATAATGCGTCTAACTGCATCCAAGTGCGGCTTTCTAGGCTTCTGCATAAACTGGCTTACGAGCCCTACAGCATAGCTCAAGTCAGGCCTAGTGATGGTCAAGTAAATCAAGCTGCCAACCATCTGCCTGTACATAGTCACATCCTCTACTTCAGCCCCAGTGTTCATGTCTAGCTTGACATTCTGATCAAGAGGTGCATCCAGCGGTTTGCATTCAGCCATGCCATACTTCTTCAGCATCTCTATGGCATAGTGCTTCTGCATCAACCATAACCCATTGTCAGCTGGAATTACCTCAATGGCTAAGAAATACTTCAGTTCTCCCAGGTCTTTCATGTCAAATTCAGATTTCAGCATCTTCATTGCATGCTATATGCCCAAGTCATCATCACTAGTGATTATCAAATCATCAACATATATGACCAGCACTACTAAACCACTGTCCGTCTTCTTTGTAAATAGGCTATGATCAGCCCTACCAACAGAAAAACCCAATCTCTGCAAGTAGTTACTGATCCTAGCATGCCAAGCTCTCGGAGCGTGTTTCAGCCCGTATAATGCCTTTTTCAGCCTGCATACATAATGCTGAAAATCAGGGTGCACATACCCTTCCGGCTGAACCATATAGACATCCTCTGCTAGGTCACCGTTAAGAAATGCATTCTTAACATCCATTTGCTGTAATTTCCAGCCTTTAGCAGCAGCCAAGGCAATCACAGTGCGTATAGTTGCCATCTTGGCAACATGGCTGAATGTTTCCTCATAATCAAGTCCATACTGTTGGGCATACCCCCTTGCAACCAGCCTGTCTTTGTATCTCTCCACACTGCCATCTGACTTGCATTTGATTTTGTAGACCCATTTGCAGCCAATGGTCCTTTTTCCTTCAAGCAGTGGTACTAAATCCCATGTTTTATTTTCAGCCAAGGCATTCATTTCTTCATCCATGGCTACACACCAGTTCTCATCTTTCACTGCTTCAGCATATGTACTTGGTTCTTTAACCTCCATCACTTTTGTCATGTATACATAATGCTTTGCAGAGTAGCCACTGTATGTTAACCTGTCAATAGGGTATCTGACCCTCTGTGAGCGTCTAAGCTGTGGTGCACTACTCGATTCACCTCTCTCATGAGGCAGAATGTACCTGTTCTGCCTCATGCCAAGCGTATAGACAGTCGGAATACCAAGTTCGCTGTCTAAAGTATTACTAGACTCATAGCCCGAAGTCATTCTGCCAGGTGTCATCATACCATCCTCAATAACTTTCTCTTTTCCTTTGCTGTCCAAGACATCATGTCTCCCCCTCACTGACATACCTGTGTCAGTGGACGGTGAGCTCCGCAATCTCCCTGTCCATGGGGATACTGTCTGACTAATAGGTCCTGTCATAGCAGTGCTTTGCTGCAAATCAACTATAGAGACATGAGTGGAAGGCATATCGGATGGCACTGCAACTGGTGATACATACCAAGAACCCATCTCATCAAAGATAACATCCCTGCTTACCAAAGTCTCCCTGGTAGATGGATCATAGCATTTGTATGCCTTCTTCTCCTGCGAATATCCAATGAAAACACACTTATATGCTTTGGGATCCAACTTCTTCCTTTTCTCATCTGGAATATGCACATAAGCAAGACAGCCAAAGACTTTCATGTGACTTACATCTGGCTTATAGCCATACAACTTCTCAACCTGTGTCATCTCATGAATACGTAGTGGGAGTCCTGTTCAAAATGTATACGACTGTCATAACAGCCTCTGCCCAATAGTAAAGTGGCATATGCTTTTCATTCATCATAGCCCTAGCAGCTTCCATCAGAATTCTATTCTTCCTTTCAGCTACTCCATTTTGCTGTGGAGTGTAGCGGCAGGTGAGCTGCTTACGAATGCCATTTTCAGCCAAGAAATCATCAAATTCATTTGATACATACTCCCCACCACTATCAGATCTCAAGCAAGAGATGTAGCATTCAAACTCCTTCTCAAGCTGTGCTTTAAATTGTTGAAAAACAGCAAAGACCTTATCTTTTGTTTTCAATATGTAAAGCCAGGTATATCAACTGTAGTCGTCAATGAAGGATACATAATATCTAGAACCTCCCATAGATACATTATGAGTTGGCCCCCGAACATCAGAATGCACTAACTGCAATGGATGTGTACTTTGTCGTACATTCCTGATAAATGGCAATCGTGACTGCTTACCAAATTGGCAAGCCTCACATACATGACCAATATTTGAATATTGGAACTTCGGTAACCTTGTAACCAGCTGTTTCTTTTGCATAATTTGCAGCCTTTGCAAATTTACATGCCCCACTCTCTTGTGCCATATTTCCAAATCCCTAACAGTGCCAGAACCATGAGCAAACATAGCTGAATTTAGCTCTGGCAAAGAAGCATCAAGAGTAAACATTCTGCCGTTCCTGTGACCACGAGCTATCAACTTGCAGCCATTGCCAAATTCTTCAATAAAGCAGCCATGCTTATTGAATCTAACCTGCAAGTTTTGCTCCGTCATCTGACCAACAGATAACAAGTTCTTCGTAATTGAAGGGACATGCAAAACATCATGCAAATTTTTCTTTCTGCCATTATGGACCACAAGGGGCACTTTGCCTTTATGCTCAATGCTATGCTGAGTGTCATCACCTGTGCATACATAACCATGCTTTTCAGCCACCATATCCGTGAACCAATCACCATGAGGGGTCATGTGATTCGAAGCCCCCGAGTCAATGTACCACACTGCATCATCAGATGATTTTTCAGCAGCCTTATCTTTGACATACTGCATGGCAAACAGTCTATCACCAGAGTCATCTGCCTGACTGGACGTAGCATAATGTCCATGCTGCTTACCCTTCTGATTTCCCTGCTTCTTCCAGCAATCCTTTGCAATATGCCCATACTTTTCGCAGTAGTGACAATCCTTATCTTTATTTGGATTGTCTGACTAACGCTACTACTGCCATGAGCATCTGCCACGGGAGTTAGATCTCCCCTTGCCTCGAAAGTTTCAACTACCTCTTGCATTTGATGACTGCTGATTGCTATTACTATAGGATGCATTCTGCTGGCCTCCTCTGCCAGATCCATAGCCTCTACCATGGCTACCACGACCACGCTGATTCGAATAAAAAACTGCATCCTTATTCTTTGAGCTGCTTGACCCTGCAAGCTTCACCTCTTCATGAATCAATAACGCAACCAACTCATTAAAATCAGGCATCTCAGCTCGCACAGATACTGAAGTGTCAAAAGACTTGTACTCCAGACCCAAGCCATTTAAGGTCACTGCGACCATATCCTCATCTTCTACCTGTGAGCCAACAGATGCCAGCTGGTCTGCTATGGTCTTAACCTCTGTGACATGATCTTGTATGGATCTATTCTTCCTCTCCATGTTATTGAATTTCTGCTTCAGTTATATCTTCCTTGCACTTGTAGTTGTGCCATAGTATTTGACCAATACATTCCATGCATCTGCTGGGGATTTACAGTTCATGATCTGCATCACGATAGCATCCGAGATACATAATGACAACCAATGTAAAACTCTGCAAGCTCTTTCCGTCCAAGCTCGATGCGCTTGTCTTTGATCAGCTGTAGGATTCCTATCTGGAACTTCAGGTTCAGCCTCAACACCTGTCACTAAGTCCCAGTATCCTTTGCCTATCAGAAAGTTCTCCATGCGGAACTTCCATATTGCATAATTGTTGCTATCAAGATTTTCTCCCACAATCTGGGTTACATTATCGGTTCTATCAACATTTGCCATGTTGTAGACCTTGCCTGACTACCTGCAAACCAAGATCTTCTTAATAGTTCAACTTCAGCTCGGAACTGTTTATGATAGTTTTATGCAATTAATTGCAGTAAAAAACCAGGGTATTTCAGCCCACTAACAGTCCAAAATAGCTCACACCAAGTGGCTTAACCTGTGAGTAAAGCAGTCAATGCAAATACTCTATATTCACTTCGGTTTGAACTCTTGCAACCTCACTGCCAGGGTACATATATGCAGTCTGAAAACTGTAAACTGTAAATAATCAGCAGCACTTTCAAGTCCAAAACTGAGTGGTAATCATGTCACACATGTCCCAAAAACTCCTAGATAGCTGCTAGTACACTTGGCAGTCATGACAAGAGCATAGAGTCACGGAACAGTGCATAACCAGCACATACAAGTGTTAACAAATTCAGTTCAGGTTGCAATCAACCAAAGTTCAGCATATCAAGTTCCAATTAGCCCCAAACTGTCTTCCAATCATGTCATACATTTACTTCGTAATGACAAGGTCAATACATGAGCATCTGGGTATACATAGGCAACCTGTTTTCACTGACCGAAGCATCAACCTTCATGAACCATTTGTACTTGACCAAGACAATATGTCTGCATTTACTTCAGCTCCAGACTTCAGTTTTCAATGATTCTCATTGCATGTTTCAAGCCTTCATACATCTAGCATGTATATGTCAGCTCTCATAGGTGATAGAGCTCTAAAAATGACATGTATTGCATCAGTAGTATCCAATGCTTGTCATTGACAGTATATGACAGTTTTCAGCAGTGAAACAGTTCTCAGATCTGAATATTTTAATGAGAAAATCCAGCTCAAGTACTTCACATCAAGTACATATGACTTCTTGACTTGTGTTGTCTGCAATGCAATCTTCCCAGCATATTAGGGAGCTTCAAGTGCTCTTCAGGATCAAAACAGTGATGTAAATCACTGTATTCAACAGTGTACATTCAGTTTCAGACCTGTATACATGCATAACAGTCCATGCCTCATCACCCAAGCTTCCATTGACTTGTCAGACCTTCAAGGTCACACCCTAGGGTCAGCATACACTTCATAGAGCATGTACAAGATGCTTAATGCCTCGTTTTGAAGCTAGAGGACATGAATATAGATCTGGCGCAACAACGCAGACTGGTAGGGGGGGCAGCACAGCTCACGATTTTATTGACCATGACAATGAGGCACTTCCAGGTGCTCAATACATCCCTCTCAAGGCTACAAACAAGCCTTTGATAATGCCTTTGATCATTGAGCAAACAACAATACACTCCATACCTTACATTGTTCAATGGCTTCAGCCTGTTTGAAGAAGAATGACCTTTTCTCTGACTTCAGCTCCTGCAAGTCCAATGCCACACTCCTAGGCACCCAGTCTTTGCCGATTCATGGCTCTGATACCATGTTAGAATTCAAAGAGGCAGATAGATGTCAGACAGAGTGAAGCAGCATGCTTTCTCTCTCACACTTCATTATTCATTCCACACTCTATAGTGAAAGTACAACCTAAGGTCATAAGACCATTCACACCAGTAGTGGCACCGACTTATTTAATGTACCTAACTACTATGGCTAGACTAGCTGTGTCCAGCTCATGTCGGTCAACACACATAAATGAGCTTGATATTCTAACAATTAATTTTAGCCTTTGCACATTTGCATGTCCAATACATTTATGCCATATTTCAATATCTACAACTACTCCTTTTCCTTTAGCATACATAGCAACATCCATTGCAGGAATTCCAGCATCCAAAGTGAACATTCGGCCAACTCTACTTCCTTTTGCGACCAACCTGCACTTATCATTAAAGTCTTTTACAAAACAACCTTTTGCATTGAATTGGACCTGGAACCCCTGCTCTACCATTTGGCCAACAGATACTAGATTCTTTGTAATTGATGGCACATGTAATACATCTGTCAGAGTCTTTGTCTGGCCATCATATAAGGACAAGAGAACCTTTCCAATGTGTGAAATTGGGTGGCATGAATCATCATCCGTTTGCACATAACCTGGGTTTTGTAAGTCCTGTATCTCTCCAAACCATTCAACATGACTGGTCATATGATTAGATGCACCTGAATCGACATACCATACATCATCATGTGTCCCCTTTCCTGTAACTGCATTCATCATATGCTGCATAATAAACAGATGCTTAGCTTTGTCTTCATTCTGTCGTGAAGACGATGCATAGTTTCCTTGCTGCAATTTACCACTGTGGATATCATCCTTCTTTGCATAGCAATGGGCTGCAATATAGCCTGTTTTGCCACAATAATGGCAAACAATAGAAGAATTTTCACAACCTCTATTCTGCCATCCACCTCTTCCTCTAGAGCTCCCCCTGACTCTAAAGTTTCCTCTGCCTCCAGAAACCTGCATTTCACCAAACTGTTGATTGAACCTATTTTGCTGGTTATCGCCATCACGTCCCATACCACGGCCTCTCAAAGAGGATCTACCATGTCTCCTTCTTGAACTTGAGTAAAATGCTTGGACTTGTCCACCATTTCTTTCAGACGAATCACCCTACATATTGATCTCTTCAATAATCATGAGAGAGATCAGCTCATCAAAATTTGGAAATGGCTTCCATACATATACTGAAGTAACAAATGATTTCCATGCCTTCTCATTGTTAAGGCCACTCAGAGTGGATGAAACCAAATCATGATCATTCGACATTGCATCAATCACTGCTAAAGCATTTGCAATGACCCTCATCTTCAACACATACTCATTGATAGACATTTTCCCTTTCTTCAAGGCATTCAACTCTTGCTTGAGTTGAATCTTTCGTGCCTTTGTATTTACTGAAAACATGCTCTCAAAAATTGTCCAAGCTGTATGTGAAGTTTCTGTATTCCTTATATGTCCCATCATAGTATTATCAATAACTACACATAGCGACTACATCACCTTTTTGTCTTTCGCATTCCACTCTTTCCATGCTTTTAGCTCATCTGCAGTCGGAGGGATACCCAGCTCTGGCTCCTTTTCTTCACCTGAGACAAACTCATAAAGGCCCTTTCCAATGAGGAAGTTTGTCACACGAAACTTCCATGAAGGGTAGTTGTTCTTGTTGAGCTTCTCAATAATGGGATTTCCACTGTTCTCTGTCATTATCACAAACAAGGATACAACACAGCAAGCTAGCAATCTTTCACAACACGTGCACAACACTACACCAAGCAACCTTTTTCACTGATTGCTCAATAGTATATATAATCTGCAACCTGCTTGCAGATAAACCTTATGTTTTCTTCCTGCAAACACCTCAAAAATTACAGATTCGCAATCTGTAACCTATGCATCCACTTTTGGTCAATGCAGCCGAAATCACAGTGTACCCTGAAACTACTGTCCGCAACCTTGTGGCTCTAAAATGGGGCCTGAAACGGCCTCAGAGATTTGGTGTGCAAGCAGATCACTGTATTACACACCAAATCTCTTAGCAATCTGAGATTTTTGCTCGACCCTGCCTTCGGTGTCTCCACAAGCACTATCTAAGAGAGAGAGTGGAAGAATGGGAGATCTTCTTTCCCATTGCTTGCTTGCTCGAACCTTGCTTCTTCTCCTTCACTTCAGCCTTCGAAATCAGCCTCTCTTAGTGGCGTGGCTCTGATACCATGTTAAGAATCGCGTGGTGGGGGAAGTTGCTTGAGCTGTGGCGCCAAACACACACTGTATACACAAGAGGAAGCTTACTCAAGAACACAAGAAGAGAGATGGAAGCCAAAAAGTTTTCTTGCTGGTTTTTTCTTCTTATTCCACACACTATACAATGTACACAAAGTATAGATAAGATACAACATAAAGGAAACTGGCCTACTAAGTCAAACGATGCATAATCGACTACACTAATTGACTGGTGCTATATCTTTGCTAGCTGTAGGTAGGTGTAACAAACTAAATATAATAAGTGATAAGTTAGTGGCCATGTGAGTATCATAATGACCACCAACGTGCTAAGTGTAGACGTACGGACCCATCTAGCCAAGTAGTCCATCATCAATGTCCGCATTTGTTGAGCTTGCCATCTCAACATACATATTATGGATTGCTCACTACGAATCTTGACTTTTCTATTATCTAACTTGAAATAGAAGTTGTAGAGGGGCTCATTGGTGGATTTCTTGTCTCAGAAAAGAAATGGGCAAATGGCTCTCTATGTTGACCATAAAAGAATTATGACCATTCCATAAGATAACCATATCTATGAGAGTTGTATGTGTCTCATCTCGAGTATCTTGATCCAAGCTAATCCAGTCCCCTCGCAAAAGTCGCCATCTTCTATATCGAAAGCGAATGCACAGAGTTTGTTTAGCGATGAAGTACCTGTAATAAAAACAAAAATAACAGTAAGTAAATGTGGATAACACAACAATTCATCTAAGCAAGACTTATGTCAATTAAATCAAGGCATGCAAAGTAGTAAAAAAGATTTATCTGAATGTGAAATCAAATTGATTGACCGTGCACTTAATCGTCTCATCAAAATGTGTTCTTTTGACTTGCCAAGACTCACCCAATAGCTGATTGATCCATTCCTCGGATAGACACTTGCATTGATAAGTAATCTTTGTTTTCTTCAGAACATCACACGAACCAAATAAATATGCAAACAATGAGAATGGAATAAACCAACTAAGATGCACATCTTTGGAGCATGTGGTGGGTTTCATAGCACTATTGATGTTAGATTTTATCTTGGGCTTACATGCTCCTGATAACTCCAAGCTACCAATCAACCATTCACCACTAGATAGTGGCGACAATGGGACATGTTGCAATCTCTGGTTTTCTACTACATACAATGAATTATAAAAAAAGATGTTTTGAGTTGCAAGTTGACTTACAGAGTTATTATCATAGATCAAAGAACCTATGTCTTCATACCAAACATGGATCTTGCTGCTCAAACATTCCACATGCTGTCATTCATGCAAAGTTAATGGATATAGAACTATCAGTAAAACAAGGTTGAATTAGAACACTACAAAGATTTTTAAAATCAACTCTGATGCAAAAGAATAAACAATGATAAAATTTAAAAACTTATTGCTTTATTTATAATTTGTAATGTAGTTCTTGTCGTGTACAAAGCTTTGTTTGTGCATATAAACATGTTGGATCAACACTTCTGTTACTGTACTTGTTCCATTAAACACTTTTCTGAACTTTAAAATTCTACATTTACAATGTTTACTAGGGTTTGCAACATCCTTATGCCTGACCTTGAAACTCCATCGAGTACTTGGATGCATCAAAATCCAATCCAACTTATAAAACTTATCACAAATCCAATTATCGCCACTATCTTTCCTATTGAAGATCTCCACTACAAGCATGTTACTGATGTTTTTCCTTTGTGAAGACATCTATGATAACCAAATAGAAAAGTTATCTATCAGCATGTGTATAATTTGCAAATGTTCCCTCCAAATGAAATGAAATTTAAATGGAGCAATTTAAAAAAAACATTGTACTTGTAATTCTTTTCACAAAGAAGCCCAAAGATGTTGAACAAGAAGTTGACTTATAACAAGACCATTGTTCCTTCACTGACAAATTCCTAGAGTACAAAAATAAAAGAAATATCGAGTCAAAGCATACATATAACTTACATAGGCTTTGTCCAAATGAGTTGAAAATTAACCATGGAGCAATAGAAAAAAGTGGCAATATACTTATGGCTCTCTTTGCAAGAAGCCCAAAGATGTTGAAGAAGTTGAGTTGAAGACTCCTAGAGTAAAAAAACAAAGAAAAACTTAGTATGCATATAGCTTGCATACATTTTGTCCAAAAGAGATAAAATTTAACTATGGAGCATAAAAAAACAAGACACCATACCTGTAACTTTGTTTACAAAGAAACCGTAAGATGTTGAAGAAAAAGTTGAGTGCTCAAAAGATCATTGTTCTTGACTATAAGAGACTCCTAGAGTACCAAAACAAAAGAAATTACATGTCAGAGAATGGACATAACTTTCAAAGGTTTTGTCAAAACGAGATAAAACTTTACCATAGAACATCCATGGAAGAGAACAATATACCTATAAAGTTTTATGAAGAAAATCTTAGGGCTTTGGTAGAGCAAGCTCTGCTCTCATAAAACGTGTGGAACTCACTTTGTGTTTGTGTAGATGAAATGAAATTTCACAGGGTTACAGATAGGGCAAGCAACAATGAGGCTATAAGATTTTGTTAGGAAAGAAGAAGTCGGAAAAGAGATATGATAAATTTGAGTTCTACCTAAGAAAGAGGGGGAAACTAAAAAGGGGAGAAATGAAAATTCAAACATAAAAAAAAAGAAAATGAATGTTCGAGTCACAAACTTCCAGGAAGTGTCAGCATTGTATTCCCCACATTTTTCCTTATTTTATTGCTGAGGAAACATTCGGGCCAAGATATGGCTAGAAGATTCATGTTACATGAATCTGGAATCCCAACTCTCTCAATGGTTAGGCGTATATTTGTTTATTCACTCTTTAAGGGGCAAAAAAGAGAGTCCATATTTCTCCTAATGTTCTTCTTCTTCTTCTTCTTCTTCTTCTCTCTCTCTCTCTCTCTCTCTCTCTCTCTCTCTGGGTGTGAGACACACACATTTTATTTCTTTTTGCCTCTTCTTTGTTTTCCTATGCTCTATGTGTGTGTGCGCACGTGCATGCGTGCATATATATATATATATATATATGTGTGTGTGTATACATGTGTGTATGTGTGTACATAGATACATGTGTGTTTAATGTGTGTGTCTACTTGTGTATCCTCTCTTTCTCTAATCACTTATATTTCCTCTCCTTGCTTTTTCTTCCTAATGTCTTGTATATTTCTTCATCCCGTGTGTACATATATACATGTGTATATATGTGTGTGTGTACATTACATGCATATGTATGGGCATATATATTTGGGTGTGGATGTGTGCGTCTACATTTGTGCATGTGTGCATATATGTAAGTGGTATCCATTCTCTCCCTCTCTCTCTCTCTCTCTCTCACTCATATATTTATGTATTTAGTATAAGGATGTGCATATATATGCATACATGTACATATGTGTTTGCACATGTGTGCACACACATACATGTATATGCGTGCATGTATTATTCATGTGTTTTATAATCTATGTGCATTAGTGTGTGGTTTATAAGCATGTGTACATTGCATGAATATGTTCAACCATTGAAATTATTCTCTCATCACATACCTTCAATAAAAAGGAAATTCAACCCTTTTTTAATATTATATGTGCATTCATGCATGTTTTTAGAGTGTGTACACATTGCATACACATGTTTAACAATTAAAATATCATATCATTCCATATGTTTAATTAAAAAAGAAACACATATATATATCTTTGAGAGAGAGAGAGAGAGAGAGAGAGAGAGAGAGAGAGAGAGAGAGAGAGAGAGAGAGTGTGTGTGTGTGTGTGTGTGTGTGTCCAATAAAAGGAGTATGTACATGTGTTCAATTTATATATATATATATATATATATATATATATATATATATATATATATATATATATATATATATAAAATCCCCACTCACCCTTCAAAAAAATACCATATTTATTTATTTAATACCAAACTTCTCCTCCTTGTGCCATAGATGCTTGGGAGCCTTGTGATTAGATAATTGATTTATAAGATTAAATTTATCTTAGAGTAGATATACATGACCAAGGGAAAAAATGTCCTAACGAGAGAAAAACATGCCCTCGTGATCCTAACTGTGTTCTCATGCATAATTGCCAAAATGTAGAAACATTCATAACGTCGACAATAATAATACTCGATGATAATATAGATTCACCACATTCTTATCATAAAGAAAAATTTTGAAGTTATAAAAAGAAAAATGATAGAGTTACAAAGGTCAATTAGTCAAAGAGGAGCTTATTGCAAGTGAATGAGAGCACTAAGTTACACACAAGGAAACCAAGAAGAATGATAGTACTTAGACTAAAGAGTCTAAACAAAGGGCTTCATATTAGCCTAGGAGAAAGGAGTTGCTTGTAGCCAATGTTTAAACTCAAGAAGTCAAAGAAGAAACATAATGAGTTTTAGATACTTCCACAAATATGATTCCCTATTTCTTGAATCTCCTTGCTCAAGATTAATTTTAGAAGTCGTAAAATGGATTTTTCTAAAAATCCTTTTGAATTATGAGAAAGTGTGAGATAATGAGCAAAAGAAGCTAATTCAGATTTCTCTTAGTAGGCACCACAAATCTGTTTGTTTTGTCCCTCCTCATGCTCCTCTATCTTTCTTTATTCACTAACCTTTTTAGTAACTGCCAACTATGGTTACTACATTAGTTCCCTCCTCTCTCTCTCTCTCTCTCTCTCTCTCTCTCTCTCTCTCTCTCTCTCTCTCTCTCTCTCTCTCTCTCTCTCTCTCTCTCTCTCTCTCTCTCTCTCTCTCTCTCTCTCTCTCTCTCTCTCTCTCCCCCCACATGTGGAACTTGTGTCCAATGGTGGCTACTTTTGCATGCTTTGAACACGTGGGCCTTGTCCTTGAGTGTTGGTGTTTTCATGGCCACATTTTTAAGTCACATTTTCATCTCCATGCCTAGTAGCTTTTGGTTCTTCTTTTTGGTGTGCTCCCATGCAATGCTTTGCTATTGCTCATTGACTTCTCCACTAGATCAACTATTGCATTGTGGTATTGCTCTATGGTGAGTTATTTTTTTGGTAGTTCCCATGCATTTTCCATTTTTTTTTCAATGCTTTGTGATGACAACTGATTATTTTTGTTATGATGTAGATTAGAGGTGCATTTCTTGTTTGTGGTCTGCTGGCTATCATCAATTGTGTATCTAGTCCTCTCAATTATTTGAGTTGTTCATTTACATTTCATTGTTTTTTAAATTTTTTCTTTGCCTTTTGCCCTCAATTTTTTGTTAATATTGGTCTTCTTTCTATTGTTCTAATATCACAAGTTGCTAACATTGTTCTTCCTAGATGTTTCGTTGATGCTCATTGTGTTGATGTTTAAGATGGATTTTTAATTGAAATATTCATGGATTAACTCCATGATATTGTGTAATCATGCAAACATGGGCAACGTCTTTGTTCCTCTCTTCTCATATTGCAACATCTATGTGGTATTTCTAATTTTCTTTATGATTGTGTAGAGACATACCCACTGATGCATCCAAGAGTCACTTAAGGCTTTCTTCATGATTGAGTAGTATACATTGACCTAAACTCCTTTGTTGTGTGCTGGCTATGTTCTGCATTCATCAAATTTCTTTTTTGTCTCATTTGGGCTATTTTCAAGTTCTTTTTTATGCTTGTTATCATGAGTGGCCTACTGGTCTCATGATCAAATGTACTAGTCCTCCGTAATCATATTCATTAAAATTTTCCTTAATATTTTTGTAAGTCCATTTTTTAAGGGATGCAAACAGTTGATGTATGCCCATTGGCTTGCATGCTTTCATAAGTGAAATGCTTGCCATAATTTGATAATATCTTTTATGGCAAGAACATCTTGTCGTTACAACTTCAATCAAGAACTTGGCTATTTGGTCAGCCATTGCCTTTGGTATCACCTTCAGTTAAATATTCTATAAATAGAATTATACACTTATTTCCATTTATGCTTTCTAGAAAGAGTCCTATTAAGACTCATGCTACTAGTTGAAATGGATGTTGTGCTCAAATAGATTGTAACAAACGATCTACCTTATATGTGAGCATCTTGAATCCTTGACATTGTGCACATTATTTGAGATATGTTGTGCTTGCATGAAACATACGTGGTCAATAGAATTCTAGATCTTAGCATGTGTAACATTTTCTTCTCTCAAACATGACCAAATAATGGATGCCCATAATGGTAATCCAAATATATTTGCTACAAATTCTGAGGGATGTAAATACAAGGTTGCTAAGTCTTTATTGTATGTAACACCACAGGACCTTATTTTCTACCATATATTTTTTCTAATATGTATGTAAATTTGGTGATTGAAGGTTATCTATGATTCATATGATTGTTTAATCTATCATTTGTGCCATTGCAATCTATTTTGCTACTGTTGGAAGTTCATTATGAAAAATGGCTTCCACTTGGGTGTTGCTTATCTTTGATATGCTATTGCTTAAATACATATGCAGTTGTGCTTGTTGTGTCCGTGCAATGTTTGAGTTTGAAGTCATACTCTTGTAATGCTAATATCCATCTCAACAATTTTCCAGGTGGTTGTTGTTTGTGAAGTTATGTAAATTGGTAAGCATCTCTTTTGTTCTCACTGCACATTTTATACATCAATCTCCATAGGCGTTGAACCATCCAAAGTTAATTTTTTTTTCACCCTATTTTTGCCATCGTTGCAAGTTCCATTTCTCCTTCAATTATTTGCAAAATTTTTATTATGTCATTATAAAGGGTTTGGGGTCCTTGATCTTGCACTCACATGAATGAAATTGTGGCCATAGAAAATAGAGTTTCACTGAATGACATTATTGATCAGCCCTAGTAATTATTTGATTAAATTTTATGAAAAAGTGAGCTATTGTTTTTCCCAATTGATCCTCAAAATTTCTTGATCATTTAAGGGTTGATTGCCTAATATTTTAGTTAGCAAAGTGTTTTATAAAGTAGCACTTGACTTGTTGCCAATTTATTGTGATATGGTTGTTGTACATACCATGTAGTAGTAATTCCTTCTAAAAGTGTGTAAATTTCATTTCTCTTTTGATCATTGGTCCATACATGATAACTAAGTGACATTATTGAAGTGATCTAACCATAATAAGAAATCCTCAATTAGTAATGCTACAAATGAGGAACCCTTGGATTGGATGTGCAAGTAAGGCACTATTGTTGATGGTCTAGAAATGCTCATAGAGTGTGGTTTTTTGCATTCATTTGATGTAGCATTGAACTTAATGCATTCATCATTTGATCCACATAAGATGGTTGTGGATACATGTGTTTATCATGATATATAGTCTTGGCATTGTTGGGATTGAGAGGAGACCGTGGTATCATCATCTCCACCAAATGTGAGAAACATAGAGAAGTGCAAGATAATGAGTAGAATAAGCTAATTTAGATTTCTCTTTACAAGCACGACAAATTTATTTGTCTTGTCTTTCCTTACGCTCCGCTATCTTTCTTTATTCAATTACCTTTTTAGTAACTACCAACTATGGTTACTACATTAATTTACCCTTAGTTAGCTAGTGTTCCCAAGTATCTGAAAATGCTTTAACAATAATATGGATGCATGGAGTGTTTACTCATGGATCTAATTTAGAAATGTCCCATAAGAGGGGTTTCCTCTTAGCTCCCTACCTTTTTCAAGCACTTTATAAGCCTCTTCTCAAGATATTGATAGAATGATTGCTTCAAGCTAGTAAGGCTTCCTTGTAAATCTCTTATTGAGATGTACAATTGATTCTCCTATCTAAATTGTTTTTGTAGTCAATACTAAGAAAAACAAGTATATAATCTTCATTGTGAATTGTGATGAGGAACAAGATGGATGTTGATTGAATTGGAGTATATAATTGGTAAGCATAAAGCACAATGTTTAGATATCATGCTTTACCCTTTGGAAGTACATAGTTGGTAAGCATAAAAGCACAATGGTTAGATATCATGCTTTACCCTTTGGGAGTAGGAATAACCATAAATTTATTTTAAAATTAATTTTTGGAATATTTTAAATAAATTTAAAAAATGAAATAAATGGCTTTAAGCATGCATTATAAGATAGCTATATTGAAGATGATTTCCCCCCCAATATGCCTTTGGTGTTGAATTTTCTCTTATTGTGAATGTGCTTAGATTACTATAGAGAAATACTTTAAGTACTTCCTATGGAGTTATAGAACTTGGCCACTTCTAATATGGAGGCTTAAGATTTGAAAGTCTAAAGGATAAAGTGACATCAACAAGTTCAAAAGGATTTGCAAAGATTAGCCATTGGCTATTACAATGTGGCATACATTGCTACTGCTAAGTTACCTAATGGGATGTGAAAAGGAGTTGAATAAGGTGGTAGCTTTATAAAACACAAAGTCTACGAGATCCACAAGGGTCTCCTAGGAATATTAACTACTAAAACATTGATGATATGGGAGTTGACTCCTCCTGTTCCATAGATGATTTAGATGTTTGATGTCATGTTTGATAATTCATTTTTTTTCATATAGGAACGAACCCATCTTATCAAGTATAAACTACATTAATGGGTGAGATAGTAGAAATATGAGATAAGCCTTTATTGTAGTGTAAGAAGGAAGAATACCATGGTAGAGTTAGTGAGCAATCCACTTTTTATAGAATACTTGGAATCACAAGTTTCCTCATGGCAATTGGAAGACTTGGAAGATTAGATCTCTTAGAGCATGGAGGGAACCTCTTCCAATTTTGGTGGAGGATAACTATGAAAAGCTTCCCACGAGGATAGACCCTACAATATTCTCGATTCCCTTATTTTGTTTTCCAATGCACATAGCTCTAAGGAGCAAACCTCCTAAGCCCACTTCAATAAGATAGATTCAAGGTAGTGGTCAAAGGATAGGTATTAAGATACCTCAATGCCCCAATTGTGTAGAGATTTAAATAGTTCATGGCAAGAACTAGAAGAGAAGATAGAGAAGAGAAGTCAATGGGGACTTGGTCTAGTGGTAGATTCATAGTGATTAAAATCATCCTTACTCTTGCAATTGCCTTCAATGTTGCTACGATGCCTTTTTCAAAGTCTAGATGGAATAAAGCTAAGATTGTTTTCGATAGATACTTTTGGTCCTGTAAAGGAGAGAGCGGTTGGGCATCAATTTCATGGGACCAATTGACTAGGTCCAAAGGCAAGGGTGATGTGGACTAGAGTCATTTAGGGAGAAGTTAGAAAGCATGCTATTCCAACTACTAAAGTTATTAGGATCAACCTAGCCATGGGCAATAGTAGTAAGAACATGGATTATTGGAGCTAAAGTAATAGGAGATAAATTGCTAGATTGCAATGCTAGGATGTTGTATTTTGCAAAGAAGTGAAGATTAAGCTTAAACAATCAGAAATAGCATAGAAAAGTATTTGAAAACTAGAAGGAAGTGTCGACCTACTTGCATTGGAGTGGAGATAGAAAAGGTAAAAGAGTGGCAGCGTGCTTGTAATGGAATGGAGTGGAGATAGAAAAGGTAGAAGAGATGGTTCACTGAGTCAATAAATTTGGTGGAAAAATGCAACCTATCAACAAAAATGGTGCCCAACCATGTCAAAACCTATGCTTCCCAGACATGGTATGACCTATGGGACTCGGTACATTGGAGTTCTACCACATGGGATCAATCATTACAAGATTTGGGCTAATCAAAGCAAAAGCAAAGTGGCTACATGAAGTGTTTTCCAAGATAAAAGGCAGTCAACCAATTGCAATTTAGTTAGAGGTAGGAGAACTTTTAAGATGGTGGATAACACATCAAGGTAAAATAATGCTTCATTTAAATAAAAAGAAATATTTAATCTAGTATAATACGAAGGCTCAAAAATGGCAAAGGGATGATCCTAGGGGCACATTGAAGACATGGAAGTAGAGGATGAAGAGAGTATGGAGAGGGATTGACACCATCCTTCAAGCTCAATTTGATGATGTGGGTAATTCTAGCAAACAAGTTGCCCACCAAGGATATGATTAAGTAGAGTAACCCTTTGCCCATGTGTCCATTGTGTAGAAATAAATAAGAATAGTCAAAACACCTTTTTTGGAGCTATGAGGAGACCCACAAATGTTGGAAAAATAGGAAATGGGTTAGTTAGGCTCCATTTTTGAGAATTTTTTAAAGAGAGTTCTATAGTCTTTTGCCTTGAAATCAAGCTCGTTTAGAGTTGTAAGAACATTGATTATGAAGTTACTAGCATGTCTATGAGGATGATGTAAACATTACACTTTACTATTGAATACAATCAAGGACACATTACTAAAAAAATAAATGGATAGACCTTAGAATTTTGGACTATCTTTCATTATTGTCGACTATAAATAGAGTGACAAATTCAATTTCTCCTCTATTTTAGGAATGTTGGAAAGCTAATTACAAAATGCAATGATGCATACTAGTTTCAAGAATTCATATAAATATGTGCTTGGATTAGGAAGCCTTTAAAGTACGAAACACAATTGGAACTTTTGGTTTGAGGTACATATGGGAGTAAATTACTTTGAAAGGGGCATTAGGTGCTCTAGGCCTAGGTTTGCACTTCGTGGAGCGTTATAAAAACTGTAGTGCACGTGTACACTAAGCAATGTCTTGTGCAACAAGAGTGTCATTGGCCAAGCATTCTCCACAAATAGGCATCATTGCTTTTTGTTTTGTGGCCCATGCATTAAAAGACACTTCATACATTGGTGTTTCAAAGTAAATTTACCATTAAGGTATAATATATGAACAGTAGTTGATAATATTAAATTTATTATAAATAATAAAATATATTAACTAAAACATTAAGTGTAATAATATTACTATACCTATAATAATATTTAATCATTAATATACATTCTATTTATGTGTTATTATTGCATGTTAATGCCTTCTGGGAGGGCACCGAGATGCATGCAGTTTTACCGGTCCTAGCCCTAGGCGACACAACGAGAAATTGTAGACACGGGAGCTGGGGTTAGTGTGCTTAGCCACGCAGTGCTTCAGACTTGGGGAAACCCAGCTATTGAGACTGCTAAGTTCAATGTCACACAAGCAAATGGTATGAGAGTGAAACCATTTGGGGTGCTAAAAAATTGGCTAGTGAAAATCGTAGGTGTCCAGTTCTCGGTTGACTATAAAATACACATATTAATCTACATAGTATTATATTAATCATGTAATAATTATATGCTAGTGTACTACTATATCATCAATAATGTAATAATAACGTGAGAAAGACACACACACACACACACACACACACACACACACACACACACACACACACACACACACACACACACACACACACACACACACACACACACACACACACACACACACACACACACACAATGTGTGTGTGTGGGTGGGGGGGGGGCGGCTATTTGCTCAATTAGAAGAGAAAGAGTGATGGTTCAATGATATGTCATGCAACATGGAGGCTTTCGCAAGTTCTATATGTGACTAACAAGTTTGAAGTCCTCAAAAGCTTTCATTAATGTATAGTACAGATATAGATGAAGTAAGTATCTAGCTGAGATAGCATTGAAGGCTAAGATGGAGATCATATTGAGCTTTTTATTAGCAATCAAACAAAGGTTGACACACTGATAAAGCCAAGAAATTTTCAATGCTCAAGAAAGTTAGTTGATGTAACAACATATCTATTTTGTACATTATTCAAAGATTTACCAAATTTCTCTTTCTAAAGCATCAAAAAGTCTCCCAAAGCTAAGGAAGCTCTCACAATTTCTAGTGCATTTTCTTTTATTAAAATGAATAAATTTATTAAAAAGAGACTCCTCTCTCTCTCATGTTGATGCTATGGTGCAACTATTATGTTTGATGTTGCTATGGAGCAACCATTGTGTTTGGTTGTAGGGACCTCGCACATAGCCTATCATGCTATTTCTCAATAGCTTAGCAAGCTACTTGGCCTTGAAACACCTCAACCTAGATGTTTAGTGGCCTTCTAGGCCTACATGCACTATATCTCTTGAACTGCATGCTCATTGAGTTGAGAACATCTGCCACACGAAGGTGCACACAAACGTGGGAGAGTCATTCTACACCTTAAAGGTTCATGTTGCTAGACACATGGTGGAGGTGGACACTATGATCGGCCTAAATTCTTTGTACACTCACCATATCAAAGAATCCACCTTCATCCTTCCCCTCTACCAACTCTACCATGGATGATCAGTACCCTTCATTATTTCATCGGCCTATTATCACTCTTCCCCCCTCCATGTTTCTCTCTCATGACATTCAAAGTTGCTCTCTTTCTACTCAAGTTCAACAATGTGAAGGGCTTGATGGGACCATACCAACCCAATTTGATAATCTAGATGTCTATCATTCTATAAAGCTTGGCAAGGTAGGATTGTGCATAGAGCCATTGATCAACAGTGTCGATTTACCTTGGTATTGATTATGAATTCGGATGTTGGTTATGACTATGATGCTCATGTTGACTTCAGTGTTGACGTGTGCTTTTATAAAAGACACAATAGGGTAGGGTAGGCCTAGATTCTAGTGCAAATAGGAAACATGAATACATTGAGGTGCAGAAGGTAATGCATTGGAATGTAGACTATACGACGATTAAGGTAGTATACTTACACTCAATGTGGTCATGAATACACATAATAATGAGGAGTGCAATGTATTTACAATCAATGCGGTCATGAATGTATGCAATAATGTTGAGTTACATGCAATCTTGAATTCCATTTCTCTAAAGTAAACTAGGCCTAATGCTACATTGAACACATGCTTAAATACCTAAGCCAATGTCTTTTGATAGCACTTAGCCTCCTAGGTAAAGTAGTATAGAACAAACATTGCCTCTATTCTCAGTTTTTAAAACTTTGGGAGTGTTAAAAATGCCCAAACAGTCCTTATAATTTTAATAAATGTTCTACACTAAAATATTATTACTATTTCTTGGTTTTTTATAACTTATATTATGTAATAGTGGTAAATAGCATTAATAAGGTGTAGCTTAAAACTACATGCACATTGGGTGGAGAGAATTTGTGCTCTCTCTCTCTCTCTCTCTCAATATATTAGTCCTTTAAACCTTATTATCCTTCTCTATCGAATTTGTAGGATCACATGCTTTCAGGTTTTCCATTAGGCTGCAAATTGGGAACCCTTACAAGCTAGCAAGGAAAGCATTGTTTGAAAAGGTTCTCTCCAAGGAACCATAGCCCTACCACATGAAGCATCAAGAAAAGAAAACGTGTGTGTGTGTGTGAACATATGTAATGATATTAATCTTGTATTACACATATATATAATATATGGATATCATACAATACGAAATGATAATATAAATAATGCAATGCACATATATTTCATTTTTTATCTTTGTATACATCATGTGGATCCTTTAGGGAGGAGGGGGCGTAAAAGGTTTCCCACTCTACACAATTAGTTCCCTCCCTCGCGCCCCCGGCAATGGGGTATGTGGTCACAAAAACAAAATACACGTGTAGATTTCTTATGGCCAACAACACTCTTGTTGTGGGAAGCGTGGCTTAGGGGGATGAACTACACTCCATTTTTGTGACCTAATTTGTATGGCCTAGGTGCATAGTTCTTAAATACATAAATACTTATGTATAACACAAAAGTTTTGGGGTCTCTAAGAGTTGGTTTCTTTGTGCCTCAACCACTTGCTAACCCTCTTGCCTTATGAAACGTGCACTAGGATGCGAAGCACTGTACTTGTTTTTTATTCGGATACTTCAAACCCTAGTGTGAAGCACTAAAAGAACAATAGTGTAAAAATGGGAAGTTACATTGAGCATTTTGTAAGCAATCAAAGAAAGGCTAATGTATATATAGAGGCTAAGGGTGTTGGGAGCCAAAGAATGTTAGTTGACGGAATTCAATTGCTCTACCCAAGCCTATGCGTCAATAAGTATCATAGCGCATGTGTAGTGCTTATCGTCTTACAAAAGATAATAAATCCAAATGTCCATTTGCAAAACAACGACGACAATGTGGGGAGGACGGTAATATCGTGTAAAAGACCGCCCTGTGATAAAAAACGACCAGATTTCTTTGTCTCTTGCGGTGAGCGTGGATCGAACACGCGACCTTCAGATCTTCAGTCTGACGCTCTCCCAACTGAGCTATCCCCGCTTGATAAGGTTCCTTGTTACATTTAGTATATATAAACATTATTAATCTAAGCACCTTAAATATAGACATTTAGCTATATTGTCGACCTTTAATAGGTAATTCGTGACTCTTTTGGGCGGTTACCAGCCTTCTTTGCTCTCTCCATTTATTTGTTAATGTTATTTCCAATTATTACATTAAGCAGACGGGGTCCTAAGCTTAGGTCGTTTGGGTTTCAAGGATATGTTAGTTCAAATTTTGGATCTTACTTCTATGCTAGTATAATAATCTATAAGCCTCTAAAATATTTGATTAACAAGGTCACATATGGTGAACATTCTAATTTGGATGCTTTGAAGCTTTCTGGTGTTGGTGTCATGGAGATGTCTTAGCAAGGCATGACAACAATAACACATTTTCATAAGTATACAAAAATACTTTAGCTTTAACCATCAATATTTTAAAATGCACACACACACACACACACACACACACACACATGCATGCACATATAACCCCCCCCCCCCCCCCCCCCCCCCCCCCCCACACACACACACACACATGCACACAAACAACTTTAAGATTTAGTCTTTATTTTTAAACTTTAATCTTTAATATTCTACTTCTATTACGCATAGCTTTTGGGAGAGCTGCCAAGTGTCATGCATATATCCCCCTAATAAAATTACTTTGTGCGTCGCATCCTCGGCCCCCGCCCACCCACACACAACAACATGCCCACTCACCCATGTGCATTGATCTTGGTGCAAAGCACCTAGTATATATTATCAAAAGCATTTGGAAACTAGCCACATGGCAACCATACAAGGTGCGCTACATAGCAACCCCTTAAAGCTTTGAGATTTATTTTTTTAAATTTAGAAAAGCTTTGAGCCGTTCAACCAAGTGGGGGAGAAGAATGGAGGATACAAGCTTGCATTTGCATTGAATTTGTTGATGCTAACACATAAGGAGAAACTACTTCGGTCTAGGCTCTCTCTCTCTCTCTCTCTCTCTCTCTCTCTCTCTCTCTCTCTCTCTCTCTCTCTCTCTCTCTCTCTCTCTTTGAACTCCCCCCAATGTAAAGCACCCCAAGGTAGTTCTAGTTGACATGGTTTAAAGTAGCAATAACCTAAATTAAACTCATGTGTGCAATAAGTTGAATTTGACTCCCAACTTAGAGGAAGAGATGGTGGAATGCATAGTCAATGGAAGAGAGAGAGAGAGAGAGAGAGAGAGAGAGAGAGAGAGAGAGAGAGAGAGAGAGAGAGAGAGAGAGAGAGAAGCATATAAGAAGTTATAGTGCATATTCTTCATTGTCTTAACTTATATATGATGGTACTACATGTACATGTACAAGGGGTACCCGCCTAGCTTTTGGCCATTACCCTTTATCCCAATGACCTCCCAATTAAAGGCCAATGTACCTTTAAGGGAGAATAAACACTAAAGATGCTATACAATGCCCATCAATAATCTAGAGAGTGGAAAGAACTTAGAAGATAAACTCTTCATGAGAATATTTGCAAGGTTCTCATCCATATGAATCTTGACAAGCTCAATTCACTTGTCCTCAAGTACATCCTTAATGAAGTGATGGCACTTTGACCATCTCTATGCAAAGTAGGAATATCTCCTTTAATACCCAAATGCCCCGCTAGATGAATATGCTATATAGCTTCTTTGCATGCCTCAAAAGGTATCCCAAACAATGAGTAAGAAAAAGAACGAGCAACATCACAACAGTAGCAAAAAATATTTTGAAGGATAAGTATTCTCATCTGTAATGTCCCCGTGCCCCATAGGAAACCCCCCCCCCCCTCATTTTCTTATTTTTTTCAAAATTTTTTTCCCTCTCTGTCCCTTCCCAATAGTATGTCGGGGGGAGAGAGAGGGAGTGAAGTGGGAGAAGGGGGGGGGGCATGCAGCCCAGGTGGCGGCGGATAGCTGCGCCTCCCCTTATAAGACCACCCCTCCTCCTCGTCATCCATAGGCCCCCCCTGTTTGCTGCAGGTGCCACCCCTGGCATTGTCCTGTCTGGCAGCCCCCCTGGCCCCTTTGACTGACGCTGCAGCCCCCTGCTGACGTAAAGGCAGCCCCATTGGCCCCTCCAACTGACTTGATGACTGTGGGCCCCCGTGGATAGTGTGAGAAGAAGAAGAGAAGAAGAAGAAGGAGTGGGAGAGAGAAGGGAGGAAGTGGGAGAGAAGAAGGAGGAGTGGGAGAGAGAAGAGAAGAAGAGGGAGAGAGAAGAGAAGAAGAGAGAGAGAAGGTGAAGAAGGAGAAGAATGTCAAGATTGTGGGAGAGAAGGAAGGAGTCTCACTTGTAGCTTTCTCACTTGCACAATGGGGGAATACACACAAAGGTGGAGGCTGAAAACAGTTTTCCTCTTCTTAGTTGTGTAAGCCAAAAAGAACACAAGTACATAGAAATAGAAGAACCCTATATATGTGTCTCAAACCAAACTCAACTAACTAAGGTGGCATACTAACTGAGCCACAAACTAGAGTAGATAAGGATAGCTGTCATCTAGCTATTATTCATGGGCGGTGTACTAACCGCATCTGCAGCTAACAAGTTAGTGACATAAATGCACAACGGTCACCCTGGCATATCACGAGTGGAGCTCGATATCTCAACACTCCCCCTTGAGCTCAATCCCAATTCTTGCACACCAAGTAGGTCTCTGAACTTGTGCAGCTTCTCCGCGCCCAATGCCTTCGTGAATATGTCAGCTACCTGATCCTCTGTGCTGACATAAACTAGATCAATAAGACCTAGTAAAACCCTCTCCCGTACATAGTGATAATGCACCTCAATGTGCTTTGTTCTAGCATGATAGACTGGGTTATTTGCCAAGTGTATAGTGCTCATGTTGTCACAATAAATGACAACTGGCCCATCTGTAGGTTGATGCATATCATAAAGTAGCTTATGCAACCAAGCTACCTCACATCCAGCCATTGCTGCACCCCTGTACTCAGCCTCTGTGCTCAACAAGGAAACTGTAGGCTGTTTCTTGCTGCTCCAAGTGACTGTAGCACTCCCAAAAGAGAACACATATCCACTGGTAGATCGTCTATCAGAAATACTACCAGCCCAATCAGCATTAGTGTATCCATGCAATTGTATCCGAACCCTAGTCTCATAAAATAGTCCATATTGCAATGTGGACTTTACATACCTGAGTATGCGTCTAGCCACATCCAAATGCGGTTTCCTTGGAGCCTGCATAAATTGACTTAGCAATCCAACAACATAGCTCAAATCTGGCCTGGTAATAGTCATATAAATCAAACTTCCTACTATGCGTCTATACATAGTAGGGTCTTCCAGAAGCTCACCTGCATCTGTGCTCAGCTTCATATTCTGCTCCAGAGGAACTGAAATAGGCTTACAACCTATCATCCCATATTTGGATAGCATGTCCAATCCATACTGCCTCTGCAAGAGTCGTATTCCACTTGGTGATTTAATCACCTTAATGCCCAAGAAATAACGCTGCTCTCCCAAATCCTTTATCTCTAACTTCTGCTTCAATAGCATTTTCACATGAAGGATATCTTCATCACTATCACCTATCATAATCAAATCATCAACATAAATGACAAGTAGCATAATACCTTTCTCTGTTTTTCTCACATAAAGTGAAAAATCTGCCTCGGAAACCTGAAAGCCAATAGTGATAAGATACTGTCCTATCTTGTCAGCAGACCATGCTCTAGGTGCTTGCTTCAAGCCATACAATGCTTTCTTCAACCTACAAACAAACTCAGGATGAATAGCATGTACATAACCTGGTGGCTGCTCCATATAGACCTCTTCTTGCAAATCACCATGCAAGAAGGCATTCTTTATATCCATTTGATGTAAAGACCATTCCTTTGATGAAGCCATAGCAATGACTGCTCTTACGGTTGCCATCCCTGCAACCAGACTGAATGTTTTTTCATAATCAATGCCATATGTTTGTGCATACCCCTTGACTACTAATCTTGCCTTGTATCTATTCATAGAACCATCTGCATTGTGCTTCACCTTATAAACCCACTTACAACCAATTGCATTCTTATCTTTAGGCAAAGGTACCAATTCCCATGTAGCATTTGCTTCCAAGGCATCCATTTCTTCATCCATGGCTTTCTCCCATTTTCTTTTCCCATGGCTTGCTCAAAAGAAGTGGGTTCTGGTTCCTGTATCACTTTGACCATATAGACATAGTGAATGGCTGTAAATCCATCATATTTCAGCCTATCCACAGGATACCTAGCTCTGGTAGACCTGCGGTTTACTCCCAGGTGCTCTCAAAACATCCCTGGTCTTCCTTATTCCAGGTGTAACAATAGAAAGAATACCCAACTCATCATCAATGCTCTGTTTTGAGCCACTGGATTCACCATCCACATAAGAGTGACCTGCATTCACATCAAACATGGGCTGATCTACCTTCTCTTTTCCTTTTCGTGAAACCTGCATACCACTATCTGCATTGTTTTGAGGAGATTCTCCTGATCTCAATCTGCCTATCAATGGCGAAGAATGTGAACCACTGCTAGAGGACACTCCAGGTCCACTAATATTTTGTGACTGCTGCTGTGAATTCTGTGCAATATTACCATTTTGCGCATCTACATCATCAATCACATTTACTGGTTTATACCAGCTACTCATCTCATCAAAAACAACATCTCTGTTCACTGTAAACTTACGAGTAGAAGGGTTATAGCATCTATACCCTTTCTGCCTACAGAGAGTAACCAATAAAGATGCACTTCTCAGCTTTTGGATCCAACTTGGATCTCAACTCATCTGGCACATGAACATAGGCAATGCAACAAAAAATTTTCAAATGAGAAATGTCTGGTTTCCTACCAGTATACCTCTCCTCTGGATTCATCCCATGTATTACTGCAGTGGGAGTCCTGTTCATTATGTAGACTGCTGTAGCAACTGCTTCAGCCTAATAAAAATCTGGCAAGTCTTTTTCGTTGAGCATGGCACGAGATACCTCTCCAATATGCTTGCTTTTCCTTTCTGCAATTCCATTTTGTTGTGGGGTATGATTGCATGAATATTGCCGCTTTATGCCATTCTCCTATAGGAACCTTGCAAACTCATTTGAGAGGTACTCTCCCCCTCCATCTGACCTTAGACATTTTATTTGCAGGCATGTTTTTTTTTCAACCATAGCTTTAAGAGTTTTGAAATGCCCAAACACTTCACTTTTCTTTTTCATAAAATACACCCAAACTTTTCTGCTATAGTCATCAATAAAAGTGACAAAATCATGACAGCCTCCAATAGATGCAGCTTTAGTAGTCCACACATCAGAGTGGATTAATTCCAATGGCTTCTTACTCTCTTGAACATGTCTAGGAAATGGTTTCCTTGCATGTTTTCCAAATTGACAGGCTTCACATACCTTATGCATTTCTACAACCTTGAATTTAGGCAATCTTGCAACAATATTTTGGGCATGCATTGATTTAAGTTGCTGTACATTAACATGACCAATGCGTTTATGCCAGATATCAATATCTGCTACCACACCGGTCCCATGTGCAAACATTGCTGCACTCAATTCATGCATGTCTGCATCCAATGTAAACATTCTGTCCTTCTTATTTCCTTTCGCTATCAAGCGACCTTTATTTTTCATATCCTCAACAAAGCATCCATGAGTATTAAATATGACCTGCAAGCCCTGCTCAACCATTTGACCAACAGAAACCAGATTCTTGGTGATATTCTGGACATGAAATACGTCTGACAGGTATTTCTTTTTCCCATCCTGCATAGACAAAGGAAAATTTCCAATCTGCACAATAGGATGTGCAGTATCATCACCAGTCTCCACAAATCCTAATTTTTCCATTTTCCTTGCATCCTGCATCCATTCTGCATGACCTGTCATGTGGTTTGACGCACTTGAGTCAACATACCACACTTCGTTGCTTTCTTCTACACTTGTCACATAATTATTCATGTGTTGCACCATAAACAAATGCTCATTTCTGTCATCATCCTGTCTACTAGAAGATGCATAATTCCCTTGTTGCAATTTTCCATTCATGATGTCATTCTGCTGTTTATAGCAGTCTTTAGCCATACGACCCATTTTACCACAGTAGTAGCATTCAACATTGTTGTTTGCATTTTGGCCTCTTTGCCATCCACCACGACCTCTTTGGCTCCCCCTGCCTCTACAGTTACCACGCCCTCCTCCATAGGACTGGTTTTCTTGAGTTTGCTGCATATTCTAATTTCTAACACGGCCTCCAGATTGGCCTCCTCTACCTCTGCCTCTACCTCTTCCAGCATTTGAGTAGAAGACAGTTTCTTTTGGAGTTCCTCCCGAAGAAGATGCACCACCATTTCTCAGCTCCTCATAAATTAGAAGAGCAATCAACTCCTCAAAATCAAAAAATTTTTCACGGACGGAAATGGATGTTCGGAACTGTGCATAATCCTTTTGCAGACCATTCAAGGTCACAGAAACTAAATCATCATCTTCCACTGGCGACCCAATGGAAGCAAGTGCATCTGCAATCTTCTTTACCTTCATGTGGTAGTAATTGATGCTCATACTTTCTCTTTGCACATTGTGCAACTCTTGCTTGAGTTGCATTTTCTTGGCTTGCGTATTTGTGCTATACATTTTTGACAAAGTATCCCATGCCTCCTTTGGCGTACTTGCATCCTAAATATACACAATCATAGAGTCTGAAATACTGATAGATAGCTAGTACATAACTTTTCTGGCTCTCTCATGCCATCCTTTAAATGCTTGCATTTGCTGTTGATTGGGAACATCAAGAAGAATTGGTTCTTCTTCATTTCCTGCAACGAATTCCCAATATCCTTTTCCCATAAGGAAATTTGTCATTCTAAACTTCCATGCTTGAAAGTTGTTCTTGTCAAGCTTTTCAGTGAAAATCTGTGAAAGAGAATCAGACGCCATTACAGAACATTGCAAAAAATTCTGTCACTGCAAAAAACACAGCTTCAGCCTCACAAGGGCAAATCTGCAAAACTGACGAAAGTGGTATTTGACCACATAGTCACTTCCTAGTGATGATTTTGCATCAACAGGCAACAAGGATTATTCTGTAACTCCCAATGTCTCTGCGCACAGGCATACGATGCAATTTCTATGGTAACTTTTCACCGATCTGTAGAACTGTGGTCACACGACAAAAACAGGGCCTTTTCCTGAGTGCGTGCATAAAACTTTTGCCTCCAAAACAGGCCCCGAAATAGCCTCAAATAAAAAAAAACAAGGCAATCGAGGGCTAAAGCCCTCGCCCGTAGCATATACTGCCCTCTTGCTACACATCAAAGGGTGTCTCAATCTGAGATAATGCACTCTTGCACTTTCCGGCTGTGCTACCTGCAAAAACTTGCTCCCAAACTCGAAAAATGAAAGCAACACTGGTCCTCTTACCAGAACACCGCGAACTTGGTTTGCTTTCTTGAGCTCCTTACCACGAACCATGCTCTGATACCATGCCAAGATTGTGGAAGAGAAGGAATGAGTCTCACTTGTAGCTTTCTCACTTGCACAATGGGGGAATACACACAAAGGTGGAGGTTGAAAACAGTTTTCCTCTTCTTAGTTTTGTAAGCCAAAAAGAACACAAGTACAAAGAAATAGAAGAACCCTATATATGGGTCTCAAACCAAACTCAACTAAATAAGGTGGCATACTTGTGAGAAATGCAGGATCTAGAGCATGGCAAAACCGGAAGCTATGGAGGATGAAATGAGAAGTGTGGACTCATGATTGAGAAGACAAAGACGCTGTTTGTTACACAAGTGAATTAGGTTCCAAGATTGAGACTTGGTCTCATAAACACAATCTTGTGTATGTGGACAATGACATTGACACTTCACTGAAAAGAAAAGAGTATTATCATTGCATTAAGAAAGGAAGCAAGTACAATGCTTTATAGGAAAGTAGGAAACTGCAATAGGCACCATTGTGCATATGGGATAAGTTAGCCTGCATATCCTTGACCCTGAAGCTCCATACAAAGAGGCTGTTTAGTGAGTGTGATTGCTGATTCTCAACACGCCTCCTCAATCACAACTAGAAAGGCACAAAGTGTGTAGAGGCTGTAATGAGAACCACCTGCAAAGTGTGGGCACACCACAAACATGGCAAAACACCAGAGGCTGTCGCAGAAAAAGGCTAAGTGTGGGTACCAAAACATGATGGACATCCAGAGGCTGTAACAGGGGCCTCACAAAGTGTACAGAGGCTGTAGTACAAGGCTACATGAGAAGTTTACAAAGCTTATGAAAGGAACATTAAGGCAGGTACAATGCTTTTAAAACAGAAAATGAGAGACAAGGACCGATAGGCCCTTGTGGTCTTTTTCAGCATATGATTTCTCTTTGTCAGCATGGAAAAACTTCTTGTCTTTCATCTTTGGTTCTTCAGCTTTGAATGATGTGTTCTTTTGGTCTTCATGGCTGATCTTCTTATTGTCCTTCTTCCTTTGCTCTTTGATTTTATGGTCTTCTTGGTCTAGTTCTTCTTTGACTTTGCTTGCAGCTTTCGTCTTCATGTCCATGTCTTTGTCCCCCTCAAGCAAAGACATCTCATTCTTCATGATGGCCAAGGTAACTGAAGTGTCTTCAAAAACTTTAGATGGAATCATTGATTGCACTTTAGTATGAACAACTCCATGTCTCTCTGCAAGTAGATCACAAAAATCTTCTATGTAGTGTAGATAAGCAACACAGGTCATGTTACTTTTCATGAAGTGCATAGAAATCTTCTTGGTTATCATAGATATGACCAAGAATTTGCTTCAAATCTGTGAGTAAGTGGCAACCAAATTGATCTTCAATGTGTCAAAAAACACAAGTGAAGATAGTGTTAAATCAACACTCTTAAGTATCAAGGGATACTAGAGTTGAAGATGGTGATTCTTGATGCCGATCCTTTGCTTGATGAACCCGTTGTTTGAGTCCCCTCCTTGCTAGTAAGATCTTGCTGAACACTAAGTAAATACTCAGATCAGATTAGCAAAACCTTCAGTTGAGTGAAAAGAGTAAGAAAATGAAGCTTTGGAGCTCAAGTCTATGAGAGGTCTTCAAATCTTCAATGGTCTTTAAGTGCTTCAGAGATCTCCCCTCCTTGATTTGATGGACAAATGTTGTTGGAGACTAATCAAATCAGTGAATCAAAGTGGCAGGGTTTAGCTTGACTCAAGCCAATGAGGAAAATCAAGTGAAATGAAAGCTTGAGACAAAATAGCTATGGAGTTCCATAGTTAGGGTTTTTAGCCTGACTAGTTTTTCTGCTACATCAGCCCATAAACACGATCATCTGGCGTCAAACTCGAGCTGAAGGTAGCTTAGGTCATGGGCTTACAAAGCCCTATGGTTGCAGAGTGAATCGCAGCTTGTGCGTGGAGATCCAGTAGTACGACTGAAACAGGCGCAGATTTGAATAGCGAGCTCGAATTTCCGCAATGCTGGGCTCGATGATGAGCAATGTTGGTGTTTGTCGTGATGAGGAGCAGCGCCCTGACCTAGGGGAGATATTCATAGAAGAAATAGACTTATGATATGGCTTGTGGAAGGAGATCAGGAAGCTCCAAGAGCTGTAGGTTCTGTCTGGCTATGGCTGCCAAACAGTGGCTATGGGGTTCAAGTGAGAGATTGGAGTCATACACTCACACTGAGTTGGATGTGAGCTGGATAGAGATTGAGAGGAATCAAGAGAGGCTGGAGAAGCAATGCCATGCCCAACTGGGCTCTGATACCATGTGAGAAATGTGGGATCTAGAGCATGGCAAAACCGGAAGCTATGGAGGATGAAATGAGAAGTGTGGACTCATGATTGAGAAGATAAAGACATTGTTTGTTACACAAGTGAATTAGGGTCCAAGATTGAGACTTGGACTCATAAACACAATCTTGTGTATGTGGACAATGACATTGACACTTCACTGAAAAGAAAAGAGTATTATCATTGCATTAAGAAAGGAAACAAGTACAATGCTTTATAGGAAAGTAGGAAACTGCAGTAGGCACCATTGTGCATATGGGATAAGTTAGCCTGCATATCCTTGACCCTGAAGCTCCATACAAAGAGGCTGTTTAGTGAGTGTGATTGCTGATTCTCAACAATACTAACTGAGCCACAAACTAGGATAGATAAGGATAACTGTTATCTAGCTATTATTCATGGGCGGTGTACCAACCGCATCTGCAGCTAACAAGTCGGTGACATAAATGCACAACGGTCACCCTGGCATATCACGAGTGGAGCTCAATATATCAACAAAGAAGAGGGAGAGAGAGAAGGAGAAGAAGAAGAAGAAGAAGAATAGGAAGAGAGAAAGAGGAGAGGGAGAGAAGGAGGGAAGGGAAAGAAGAAGAAGAGAAAGAAGGAGAGAGAGAAGAGAGAGAAGAGAGAGAAGAGAGAAGGAGAAGGAGAGAAGAGAGAAGGAGAAGAAGTGAAGGAGAGGAAGAAGAGAAGGAGAGGGAGAAGAAGAGAAGGAGAAGGAGAGAAGAGAGAAGGAGAGGGAGAGAAGAGAGAAGTGAAGGGGAGAAAAGAAGAGGAGAGGGAGAAGAAGAGGAGAGAGAAGAGAGAAGAGAGTAGGAGAAGGAGAGAAGAGAGAAGGAGAAGGAGAAAAGAGAGAAGAAGAGAAGGAGAGGGAGAAGAAGAGAAGAAGAGAGAGAAGAGACAAGGAGAAGGAGAAAAGAAGAAAAGGAGAGAGAGAAGAGAAGTAGAGGAAGGGAGAGAAAGGAGGAGGAGAAGAGAAGAAGAAGAGGAAGAGAGAGAGAGAGATTAGTATGGTAGGGGAAGGGAGATAGAATCAGACTGTCATGCTGAGAGAGAGAGAGAGAGAGAGAGAGAGAGAGAGAGAGAGAGAGAGAGAGAGAGAGAGAGAGAGAGAGAGAGAGAGAGAGAGAGAGAGAGAGAGAGAGAGAGAGAGAGGTGAAAGTTAGAAATTATCTCCAGCCAAGGTGATTTTCAAAGTCACGAACACTATCAGACTTTCATCTCCCTCATTGGTTTGGTGACCACTTGCGAGCCGCTCTTGAACAAAGCCACCTCATCAAGGACCCAGGGAAAAGGATCGTGTGTGCAAGATGGCTCAAAAGGGAAAGCTTACTAAGAGTACTAGCGCGGAAGCCATGGTCGAAGATAGAAATGCCAATGGAGTTGCAACCAACCGTAACATCTCGTCACCCTCTCTCCACATCCAGGTGACCCGTAAAACTCAAAGGGAACTTCTGTCCTCCATTGTACGCATGATTAAATGTATAAGCATGATTTATCACATGAAATGAAAGGAATTTCTAATCTATTTCCTCATGAGATGCAAACTTATTAAGGCTTAGTACAAGTCATATAATGTTCAGTTGAGGTTATGACATAGTTTGCATCCTAAATAAGTTTATAATCAAGATCAAAATTGCTCTCTTAAACATCTAAGTTGTCCTACACTATGATGTATCCATTTAGGAATCTAATACATACTTAATAAATTTCCTACGACTCAATAATTGTTGCAATATATGTTACCTTTGCAAACACCCGCACAAGGTGGATACACTAGGGTCTAGAGGTTATCAATGCATGAACTTCTCATTGCATATCACTTTAATGGGGCTAATAGAGTGGAAAGGTGATAGGAGTGGCTTTTGCATGAGGAGTGAATGTGACTAGAAAAATTCTGCATAGTATCACACTTAAAGATGGAAGGTTAGAGGTTGTGCATTCAACTATTTGTTGATGTGGTTTTGGATGCTAATCCAAGTTGTTGTGATTGATGATTGCATGGTCGGGTCTGAGATGATTGATTGCCATGGAAATAAAAGGGATGTTTTCCTCAGTAATTGTTATTAAGCTAGTTGCTTCAGATGTGGTTGATTTCCTAAAGGGATAATTAAGGAAGGATGGCGCTAGCTACCCCTCGCGAACTGCCAAACCCTAACCAAGGGCGTTGTGAATCTGCGCTGGGAATGTGGATGAAACCCACTGCAAGAGGTCTCTCCATGGAAATTACTTGGCATAGGAGGATGCTTGGGTGCCAGTGGGGAACTCTGGCCATAAATCCCAATGCCTCTGGGCCCTATACAAGTGTTCTATGTGACTCGGGATGGGATCTCAAGGCCTTGATACTAGTTACAAGGCGAAATCTTGGGAGGATAAACCTTCGGGTTTTGTTTTCGGGAGACGGTAGGATTTTTCTGTGGAGGTAGGAAGGAACACTTAATTCTCCTGTATGGGTAGGGGACACACACATTAATCCGAAGATAAGTTAAGGAAGTATTTGATCTTGTCTTCGTGTCTGTGGCCTAAATTACTTAAAGGAACCTGTGATTAATGGGTTAATTAAGGAAGTTGCCTTTATATGCCAAACATAATGTGGTAGGTAATTAGATAACTAAAACAATCCTCGAGGGAAGCGTGGTGGATGTGACCGTTGGGTCTATCCTTCGGAAGGGTGGTCTCGGTTAGCCGAGAGCTTTCCTCAAAGGAAATGTTAGGAAAAAGTCAGTTTATGACCTTAGACAATGTTGGCTAGGAACCCGGACTTTAGGTTGGTCCTAGTGGGAACAGTCGGATAAGTTCAGTATTGCGGGGCAGACTCGAGGGACCCTAGTTGGCAAAAACCCGTGTCATTCCATGGGAGTGTCGGGTGGCATCTTCTAGATATATCTCTCGATGGACTGCTAAGACGTGTCTCGCGATTTGAGGAGCGGGCACGTTACATCATCATATTAGCACAAAGTGAAACACCTGAATTGAGACCAAATAGCTCTAATTCATAATTCCTTCCATCTAGAACTTTCAAAGAGACCTAAATAGTATATAAAAACCCCAAGAATGTTCCATTGCTATCTAATTGAGACTTGAATGATACCAAAAAACATTTGTTAGTTTCAACTAAATCTTATACTCCTAAAATGATACCTCTACCAATAGTAGCCAAAATAAGTATAGCAATATGATCTTGCAATGTAACAAAATATTCGAATGTTACTACATGTCAAAATGGACTAGATGCTCACTGGTCATTGTGTGGAGAGAGGCTTGCCAAAACATCTATTGCATCTTTACCTACTTGTTGTTTGTCGAGTACTCCTCCATCTATCTCTTCTTTCCATGAAAAAGGGGTAAAATTAACCCAATAAGAGGGTTTTATACATAGGCTTGCAAAGAAGCAAAAGCCAAAAAATGTAATGTTATAAAAATATAGTATATGTTCTTTCGTCTCCCCCCCCCCCCCCCCCCCCCCAATCTTTAACACTAGTCTAAATATTATCGTTTCTTTCTATGCTCTCGTCATCCAAGAAAATGTATATTTTTTCAATGAAGTTCCTGAGTTCTTTGGTTGTAACATGAATCTAGTTTCTGCATAATTTGGAAAAACACTATAGAAAAATATAGATCAAAAGTGTTCACACCATACCAACATAATGCTAAATAGACAATCTACCAGTAAACAATGTTAGACAAACGGGCCAAAGGGTGTTTTGTTGATATGTGAATGAGACTTGAGTGATATAGAAGCGAAATACTTAGTTTCAACCATTTCAACATTGCAACTCTAAAATGATAGCAATTCCAAAACAAGCCAAAACATGTATACATGCTAAATAACAAAAATATCCCAAACCATATCAAAATATCTCTATGAACAATACCACAAATCAAAATAGGCTAGATGCTCACTAGTCATCGTAAGGAGAGGTGCTTATCAAAATGTCTATTGCATCATCATCTACTACCAAGTTGAAAGCCACCTTCCCAATTTGTCTCTTCTTTGGATGAAGAAGAGGCAAAACATGTGATGAGATTAATGTTTTGTCATCATCCACCTAAACACATAGGTGTATTGTTTGGAGGGAGCCAATGTTGACAAGATACTCTTCGATCTTGTCAGACCATGCTCTAGGTGCTTGCTTCACTCCATAGAGTACCTTCTTTAATTTACATACATATGTAGGATGTTTTAAATCCTTATAACTTGCGAGCTGCTCCATATACACCTCTTCTTACAATTCACCATGTAAGAAGGCATTCTTGACATCCATTTGTTGCTGCAAAATCCCACCTTTGGCTGATGCCAAAGCAATCACACATCTAACAATTGGACTAAATATCTCTTCATAATCTATGCCATATGTTTAAGCATAGCCTTTTGCAACTAGCCTAGTATTACACCTACTAACATAACCATCTACATTATGCTTGCTTTTGTAAACCCACTTATAGCCAATAGCATTCTTGCCCTTAGGAAATGGTCCTAGATCCCAAGCCATTAGTTTCTAATGTAGACATCTCCTCATCCATTCCCAATGAGCATGGCCATTAGCATTCTCAAAGTAAGTGGGCTCAACATCCTCAACTATCTTTACCATATAAGCATAATGGTGAGTTGAATAACCTTCAAAACCAAATCTTTTAAGAGGATACTTGACCCATGCCATACTCTAACTCAAGGGCAATGCCCCCATGACATCAAAGAAGCTCCAAGTAGCATGCCACAAAAGTGTGGCTTCTCTACATCACTTCCCTCAGATCCTCTCCACTACTATCTCATGCTTTGCAATCGAGAGGCAAGCGGTAGTAGATAACAAAGTCTAAGGGTTTGAATCAAAGTGCCTTAAACAAAGAATGACTAGTATAATCAAAATACAAGGGGGACTTTCATCCACACCTTTGAACCAAAAGCAACATGGAAGTAGAACACTATATTGCAATAAGAAAATAAACAACTCATTGCTACATGCTAGGAAAACGTGAAAAAACTAATATACTTCACATACTTACCAAATTGTCACAAATCACATGTTGGGGACTTGCTTGAGCTATTATGCCAAACACATATAGTACACACAAGAGAAAGCTCACTCAAGAATATAAGATGAGAGATAGAGGCCAAAACATTTTCTTGCTGGTTTTTCTTCCTTCTTCCTCACACAATGCAATGTACACAAAGTGCATATAAGATACAACATAAAGGAAAGTTGTCTATTATATCAAGCAATACATAATTGTCTATACTCATTAACTCACGCTATAACTATGCCAACTATAGATAGGTCTAACTAACTAAATATAATAAGTGATATGTCAGTGACCATGTGAAGATCATAATGACCACCAACATGCTACGTGTAGATATGCAGACCTATCTAACCAAATATGGCCCACCATCAATGTATACATGTATTGAGCTTGTCATCTCAACACTCCCCCTCAAGCTTAAGTGCATCTCTATAACTCCAAGTGAGCTTAAATTTTTTTGAAGCTTCTCTACACCCAATGCCTTTGTGAAAATACCAATTATATGATCTTGTTGTGCTAACATATACCAGGTCAATCTCTCTTGCAATTACCTTCTTTCTCATTAAATTAAATTGCACTTCAATGTACTTTTTCCTAATGTGGAACATTGGGTTCCTATAGCTAACTATACACTGCTTATGTTATCATAGGGAATGACAACTAGACCATCTTCTTGCACATCTAAATCACCCAATAACTTTTGCAACCATACCATCTCACCTACTACCATAGCAGTACCTCTATACTCAATCTTTGTACTCAATAAAGCAACAATTGGTTACTTTTTGCTACTCCAAGTACGTGCTACACTACCAAGGAAAAGCATGAATCCATTGGTAGATCTTCTATCAAACTTACTACTAGCCCAATCTGCATCTATATACCCAAACACTTGTATATCCTTCTTTGCCTCATTAAAAAAGTCCATTATGCAAGGTGGATTTCACATATCTCAATATGCATCTGATTGCATCCAAATGAGGCTTTGTAGGCACCTACATAAACTAACTCACAAGTCCCACATCATATCTCAAGTCTACCTTCATGATGGTTATATAGATCAAACTCCCTATTATCTTGTTAAACACAGTAGAGTCTTCTCCAACATTAGTACTCAACTTTACATTTTACTCCAACAATACTGAAAGAGGCTTACATGTCATCATACCATACTTTGATAATATATCCAAGCCATACTACCTTTGGGAAAGCCATATACCATTAACATATCTAATCACCTTAATATCAAGAAATTACCTTACCTCACCCAAATCCTTCATCTCAAACTTTTTCTTCAAAAGGCTCTTAGCGCTTGCGTCTAGGGCCATGAATCCCTAGATTCAGAGCCCCAGATGCGAGCCTTCGGACAGGTGTCCCAGAGACTTATGATGGGGTCAATTTTTTAATATCCATGAGTTTTTATGATGCCCAGTGTGTGAGTGAATTTTCAACATATTTCGATTCATAAAATTGATGGTTCAATAATTTTTTGAAAATGCATTAACTAGATTATACTTCATTGATAACAAAAAAATTCACCACCACATCGATCATGGTGGCCATCAGTAGGCGGATGGCTGGATGCCGGCACGTTTGGGTCATTAAAGGGTGTCGTGGGTGATCCTCTTCCGCCGGTAGCCATTCCTTGAGAGTCGAACATAACCTGCAAGAAAAGTTGTGCACTCCCTAAGGGGTGTGTCTACTTGCCGTGTAGTGTGTAGTGCTCGTGGCAATGAAACTGGTGGATGGGTCTAACCTTGGGCAAGCCCTTGGTAATGTCCCACACTTGAGGACCTAGTTCGTGCTTTGTTGGAGGTGTGGTGCAAGTCTTCGGGTGACAAGTCTGAAAGTCCTGCCCTTGATGTGCCCTAAGTGTGAAGTGGGGAGGGGACTAGGGAGAGCCCTAGGTGCAGTGAGACTGTGGTGCTTTCTTTCTTGCTTTTCTTTTCTTTTCTTTTCTTTTCTTGTCTTTTTTTTTTTGATTGATTGAAATGATATAGAGGCCTAATTGTCTTGATCGGAATGAGGAGGAGAAGGGGGTCGGAGAGACTTGCTCTAAAGTTGGCGACTTTGCATGTAATCTTTTAGATTCATGCGGACATGAAGGGAGGTGGTGGAGAGAAAGGGGTGGTTGCATCTAGTGAATTGGCTATCGTTCATGTCCTCTAGGAGGGCTAGGCAAAAAAAGGGAAGGAGGCTAGCCCTCATCATGAGACAAGCCATGGCGCAGTTATCTATAGCGTTAGGGTTAAAGAATAGGGGAGGCAGGCCGCGCTCTTGTGGAGCCGGGTCCTGCTTAAGAAGTAGCCTAAGTAACCTAAGATAATTACAAGTGGTTATAAAAGCGGGTTCAAGACATGAGGAAAAGTTCACAAGGAAGCGCATCATAGACTCGTCTAGGCTTTCTGCGGTAAAAAGAAGGGCGTTCTCAAAGGATACTGCAGTGGAGTTATAAATAACGAGAAAGTCATACCGCCCATGGAGGGTGGCATCAAAATCTACCCCTACCCTTTGAGGGTATGCCATGTAGGTAGGGTCATTCCACTCGAATGGCAGGGTATTACAAAAAGCCATCCAGGCGAGCATGCTTATGTCACATACTCGCCTCCTCCACAGGGGTTGGCTCTTGTAGTTTTGTACAGTGTGGGGGATTTCAAAAATTTTATCTTGCCAATAGTCGGCCGCTTCGATGCCCCAAGAGGTTGGGGTCTTTTCCCGCTCTTCCAGCCATTTGTTCCCCAACCGGCCACCGACCACGATCACCTCGTCCATCACTTTGAGAGACAGGATCCTCCGCAGACTGTTGGGTAGGAGGAAACTAAAGGAGAATGGATCCTTTCCTAGTTCCTGTACCTCCCACACCACCAGTTCTGTGTGGAATCTTGCGGGAAGATCAATTGGGCATGGAGGGAGAGGCGCGGATGGTAGCACGGCTGGCTTGGCTCTTAGTTTTTTATCTGGCCTCCTCCACCAGCTTTTTGCGTCTCTCTTTAGAGACGACTTTTCTTTCTCTAGCAGTGGGATCTTCTTATGGTGGGTCTTGGGCCTACGGCGAGGGGGGTTGTGGGACTACGTCTTCCCTGAATCGATTCACATCGATCTCTAGCTTTGCTTCTTCCCCCTGCCATTCTGCATGTGCTGCTTCTTCCTCGAATCCTAGGGCGTCTATCTCCTCGGGGGTTAGGCCGGCCAACATTAGGTATTTTCGCTGTTCATCCAAACTCAGCCTAACCTTCGCAGGTAATGGTGGCATCTGTAGTCCAGCGTGTAGGGCCCTTCTTGCCATGTCGAGCTTTCTCCTCCAGTGGCTCTCCTTACGCTACGTGCATGGCATCTAAGATAGTGTCGAGGAAGACCTTTTGTTGAGTGCTGAAGGCCACTTGGGCTACCTCCACCTTGCTCTCCGCGACGATTTTTTCCTTTTCTGTCAGAGGCAGGCGACGCGTCAGTGTCTTCACCCTCTTCTCGTTGTGTGCAACCCACTCCTCTTCCCTTTTGTTCATTACTTCCAAGCCCTCTCCCTGTCTTAAGGTCAACATCATGATTTTCTTCTCATAATCCTCTAGTACCCTGACTAGCCTCTTTTGTTCTCCTCTTTTAGAGGTCAGCTAATCTGTTAGGCCCTTGAGTTCCTCCTGCTGCTCCTCCATGCCTCGTTTTCTTTCTTTATCCCTGGCATTCAGCTCCGTTCACGAGTGTATCAATCTGAGCAGATTGCGCAGCAAGCTCCTGGTACTGCACTATTAAGAGCTTGTGCTCTCTTTGCATGTTTACTAACTCTTGAGTCTCATTTTCGAGTAGCTGCCTCCAGTGTTCCTCCCTCTCATCCCTAGCCTTCAGTTCTTGTTTCAGATATGCAATATCACGCTGCTACAAGGCTATCATTCTTGTCTTGTCCAACTGGAAGGCGGCCACTGTTTCCTTCTCGGATGCCAACTCAGCTACAGCTATCTTGCGCTCCTCCTTCTCTTTCTTCAATTGGGAGAGCACCTCGGTGACGTATTCGGTGTAATTAGCCGGTGGTGTCATCGTTGTGTGAATGGGCAAGGTTGAGGCTTCGACTTTTTGCTTTTTGGGCTCTTGCTTGGACTCTGCATCCATGGCTGGCCTCTTTTGACCTGTGGACGTAGTCTCCGTGCTCTGCCCCTGGCCCATCTCCTTGTTGATGAAATACTGCATCCACGCCACGAAGTTTGACACATTTGTGCTAGTGGGGATGCTGGGGGTGATGGTGGTGAGTTCCGTGAAAGGCACCAGGAGGGTAGGGATTGGATGGAGCGAGTCCTTGCCTTTGCCTTCGGGAACTGGAGGTGGCACGAACTTTGGCACCTATGTGCTAGACCCTGGCCCCTCTTCTCTGCACGGGCTCAGGTTCCTTAGTTCGTTTGCTCGACACTGTTGTTCGATGGACCGGCAGGTGGCCTCCGCCAGGTCCTCTTCCTCCTTTCTTCGTAGCTCCTCCTCTTCCTCCTCCGCTTTTCTCTTCCTTTCCTCCTCCCTTTTCTTCTGCTCCTCCTTCTTTTTTCCTTTCTATTCTTTTTCCCTCCTTTTCTTCGCTTTAGCTTCTTATTTTGATGCCTCCTTTGCTTTTTGTAACTCCTCTTTTCCCCTCTCCTCCTGCTGTCTCTTTGTTCTCTCTCTCTCCTTTGCTTCTCTCAAGGATTCCTTCTTCGCCCTTTCCAAGCCTTCCTTTTCCTTCTTCCTGCCTTCTTCATTCTTCTTCTTCCTCTGCGCCGCCTTCTTCTTCGTTGTCTTGATTGTCTTCTTGCTAGTCTGCCCCTCCCCTTCTTCTTCTGTTTCCATTCTGTCAGGAGACCTGTCTTTGTCCTATTGAGGAGGCGACCTCTCCGGCGTTTCTCCTTCTCCCTCCTATGCCTCCTGTGCTTCCTTTACTGCCTCTTGAATGAGTGCAGTCAAGACTCCTCCGTATCCGATGAAAGAGGCCTTGGAGGAGGCTTTCTTCGTTTCTGTTACCTTAGAAGCCAGAGATTCTCCTCCTGTTGGTGCACTTCCCAGGGATATCTCATTGGCCGCTTGATCAATTGTCTTCCGCACATAGCCATTCCAATCCACCTCGTCTAGGGTGTGGGCTGCTACATTCTCCAGTATTGGCATGCTAATTCGATGCATTAAGGAATTGTAACGTTGGCTGGAGAAGAGCACGTGCACCAACTTGGCCTACAACCTGGCTTTTGTGTCAGGGATGTCCTGGATGCTTATGCCATCGTTCGTGAGCACCTCTTCCTTCTTCATTTTCAACAAGGCATAAACATCCCTTTTTTATCTCCTTTCTGTCCTTGGTACCAATCCCAAAGCCTTTTCCACCAAGGCTGGATCCAATCGGACTTGCACCTGCTTTGCACCCTCTCCTCGGCCCATTGTTACAATGCCACCTTCCTGGTTCGAATTGTATGTTCTGAGGAATTCTACGCATTTTAAGTGATCCAGCTCCTGTGAGAATTTTTCAATATACTTTGTAAGGTTGCATTGTTCCACTACCCTCCTGGCTGCCTCCTCCTTGGCCACCACGACTTCAATGTTGTGGATGGTTCGGAACTTGAGCTGGCCGAAGGCGCAATTCTCTAAATGGATGTGATATTGCTCCCTTTCCTCGTATGTGAATGGGAGTCGATGGGCACGATCTTGCTGTGACATTTTCTGCTCCTTCCATAATTCGTAACTTTCTTTAGCATTTTCCACATATCACTTTGCTATTTATGCGAGAATAAAAACTCTTGACTGAATTTTTTTAGAAGCCATTTTTCTCATACTATATGCTTATGCTTTTCACTACCTTTACTTTAATGTACCGCCTTTTTATTCATTTCCTATCTGATTCTTTTCACCTTCACCACATACCCCCTCCTCTTCCGGCTTAGAAAAGAATCCTTCCTAGGATTGGGGGTTAAAAGGTGAAGGGCTTTGGGCTTGTTGGGGTAGGAGTTTACGTGTGAAGAATCCACGTATAGAATTTTGGATTGTATTCCAGTTGAGCATGACAATCAAGAGCCGATGGTTGGATGGAGACTTGGGAGATGTAGGTCAAGACATCATGAAAGAGATCTCCAGGCTGGCAACATGTAATTTCTCTTCTGTGAGGAATTGGTCAAGGTAAGGGTGAGCGATCACATGGTCGTCCAAATGCTGATTGTGGGTGATGGCCAAAACCCTAAACAAGATAGGTGCCACATAAGTAGGGTCATATTCAATGGTTTTAACTGCCTTGCGCTGCTCAAAATTGGTCATTATCCGGCAACCTTTTTTCTCCCATTGGATTCTCAGAGCAAACCACTGCTGCAAGAATGTGGAAGGCGAGCTTGCTATCTATGTGAGCTTTTGCAACTCGTGTTCAGGAAAGAACAGAATGAGGAGGCTTACGATATGAAGTGATTAGCCTTCTAAGGGCAGCTTGCTCCTTTGAGATTTTGTCGTTTGCTATCAGCTCGGTAGCAATTTTGGGGAATTTAGTGGTCATAAGTTCGTACTCTTCCCAAATGCATGGTAATGCATGCACATCCGAAGCAAGTGTTTTGTCAAGAAGGCCTAGTCTAGCCTCTCAAAACTTCTAGCGAATGTAGTGAAAGTTTCGTCCAACATCTTGATGCAGGTTATTAAGTCATCCCCAGAAGTCACGGCAAGGTCCTTAGCCAAGGAGAGGAAAGGTCGTATCTCATAGGAAGGTTTAAGACCTGCTGGTGGGGATGGTGCAACTGGACTGGATAGTGGTGACTCCATCATCGGTGTCACAAGTTGGGCTTTGCACTCCGAAGCACTTTGAGGTGCTGTAGGAAGCTCTGGGGGCATGGGAGTTGTGCTGGGTTTTGAGTGAGTAGTCATAGGGGTTTTTAAGTTCTTCGGATTAGGTAAGTTTAAGGCTTGTGGCATTTGCTTTGGTCGATAGATGAGCTGGGGCTTACTAGCCACCGGCTGGAGATGGTGTGCTGACTATGTTCTGGGCACCACATGTGCAAGCCTCCCTCACTGGTGTGAGATTGATTGTAGATGAGCTTTTTACCTGGCCATTTTTAGGCACCCAAATCCAGGGGTTGCCCTCGTAGTATCCTTGGGCTCGCAAGATATCTTTGGGGATCCATCGCGGCGTGGTTGTGTGTCTATGTCGATAGCGTCTAGGCTGCCTCTTAGGCCGTGACTGCTGATGATTTTGGCGTTTAGGATCACGTTTGAGTGGTCTACCCAGATGTGGTTTTTTCTGTTTTGACACCCATATAAGCTTGGAATCCTTGGCCTTGTGAGCACTCTTGGTGGGTTTGGGCCTGGGGTTGAGAGCCTGGCACGAGGCCGTAGTTTTCTTCTGCTTAGACTTGGGCTGGAGCGTGGTCGTAAGGGTTTCTACCGGTGGCTTTGTAATGGTGGAGGAATCATGACAGCCCTTGCTAAAAGTTGTCACTATACACACATTGCCGATAGCAAGATGAATGTGGTTTAGGTTGTAATCCACATTACAGTTCATTTGCTTCTTGAAAGTGCGACCCAATAGTGACACATTACCGACTCCTTTACTGTCAGGCAACATATGGAAGAAAGCTGGTAAACTTTCAGACTCGATGAAACGACTACCTTGCACTTCCCTAGGAGTGAATAAGAAGTGCCCCCAAATGGGGTGAGTTTGGCATTAGTGGGCTGTAGTTTTGGTTGACCAATGCGTGTCCAAAGGTCATGCGTCAAGATGTTGTAGTCGGCCCCTTCATCAATCAAGGCATCGAAAGAATACATCGCTCTTGCCGCAACTGTGATTCGTAGATACATCGGTGCCACTACTTCTTCGTCCTGATATGTAAGGTCGGTTATAGTAGCCATGCAGACGTTCATTGGGGGTTCTAGCATGGGTGGCTCATGTAATGGATGGGAAGGAGGATAGTACTTCTTTATGCGGCTGCCGTTAAAAAAGCCTATTCCTTCACCTTCAAGTGTCTCTAACTCAACATTCCCTGTTCTACCAATCATGCGTACTTTGAAAGGCCCTAGCCCCTGAAACTTCATCTTCTGTTTATGTCCTTTTACAAAGTATAGCAGAACAAGGTCCCCTTATTCGAAGTTTCGCTGTTTGACATGCTTGTCAAACCACATTTTTCGTCGAGCCTTCTCACAAATCAGAGAGTGAGTGGCGAGGAGTTAGGTCTCCGTTAGGCGCTCTAGCTCCACTAAGCGATTGGTCCAAGCCTCTCTTCCCTCCCAACGCTCCTGGACTACTAGCCTTAAGCTAGGGATGAAGAATTCTAAGGGCAAAATGGCTTCAGTTCCGTACGTCAGCCTAAAAGGCATCTATCCTACAGCCGTTTTATAAGCTGTGCGATAGGCCCACAAGGCCGCCATTAGCTTGTTGTCCCAGTCACTTCTTGAAGTAGACACGACCTTTGTAAGCATGTTGACTCATATTTTATTTGTGGATTTGGCTTGGCCATTAGCCTGAGGGTAATAGGGAGAGGACTTTCGACGAATTATTAGGAAGGTAGAGAGCAGGTGGGCAATCACCTCATTAACGAAGTGTGTGCCTTGGTCGCTTACAAGTTCGATTGGATAGCCAAACCGTGAAATGACTTGCTTCCACAAGAACTTGGCAGTGTTCCTAGCATCATTCTTCCTCGTGGCTCATGCCTCTTCCCACTTTGTTAGATAATCGGTTGCCACTATGATGTAGCGAGCTTGGGAATATTGTGCCGCAGGACTGATAGGTCCAATAAAATCGATGCCCCATTTTTCAAAGGGTTGTCAGGCTATGATAGGGGTCAACTCCATCTTGTCTTTCCACACCGGCACTTTGGTCCTTTGGCACTCATCACAATGCTTTATGAATTTAGCTGCATCGCAGAAAATGGTGGGCCACCATAGTTGGGATTGTAGCACCTTTCGGGCTGTTGTCTCCTCGCTAAAGTGTCCTCCAACGATTCTGCCATGTGATTCTTTCAATGCATCGTGCATCTCGTGCTCACATACGCATCTGTGCAATAAACCATCTTGTCCCAACCTATAGAGTTGGCCGGCTATCAGTTGGTATGGTTGAATTTTCAGGATAAGTCTTCTCAGCCTGGCCTTCTCAATGGGTCGCTCAGGTAGGCCGTTCTCTAGTACTCGCACTATGTCTTCGGCTCAATACGGTGTCATATCAGCTTTGAACAATTCTCTCTCACTCGACAGGTTAAAGAGATGAGCATCCGGTAAATCGTCCGGTATGCCTTGTCCAACGGCTTCCCCTGTGGGTATGCGGGACATATGGTCAGCCATGTAATGCTGCTTTCCCTTGCGTACAACCGCAGAGAAGTCAAACTCCAGTAGAAGGAGTAACCATCTAGCTATGCATCTCGTAGCGCAAGGCTTGTTTACAAGATATAGCAAGGCTTGATGGTCAACAAAGAAGACAAATGGAGTGGCCAATAGGTAATGCCTTAATTTCTTCCCACTGGGTAGTCTAAGTTATGTTCACCAGGCTGGCATAGCATGGCTCCAATAGCGAACTTAGAGGCGTCTATGTGTACATGAAACGTTATGTTCTAGTTTGGGGCTCGTAAGATTGGTGCAGTAGTGAGAGCCTTTTTCAACTCCTCATATGCGCGTTGGCATTCCTTAGTCCAATCGAACACTATCAACAGCTTGTACAATGGTCTAGCAATTAGTGCATAATTTAGTACAAAGCGTCGATAATATCCAGTGTGTCCTATGAAGCACTGAACTCCCTTGTAGTTATGGGGTGGTGATAAGTCAACAATGACTCTGACTTTAGAAAAGTCAATGGCAATGCCGTTCTTTGACACTACGTGCCCTAAGATGCATCCATGTTTCACCCAGAAGTGGCACTTTAAGGGGTTCAAGGAGAGACGATATAAGTGGGACCGTTCAAAGACTGCTTGGAGTTTGTCTAAGTGTTCAATCCAGGTCGAATGGACACACAGATCGTCGACAAAGACCTCTAACTCCCTACGAAGCATGTCTTTAAAGATGGTGCACATGAGGCATTGGAAAGTGGTAGGGGCATTGGTCAACCTGAAGGTCATGACTATGTATGCAAAGACACCCCACTCAGTGGCAAAGGCGGTCTTATGCCTGCTGTCTGCAGGATGCACTTGCACGTGATTGTACCCTGAGAAGCCATCCAGAAAACTGTAGGCTTCCTTGCCTGCCACCCTCTCATCGATGTGCTCGGTGTATGGCAAGGGATAGTTGTCTCTCTTTGTAGCAGCATTTACCTTCTTGTAATTGATGCACACTCGAATTTTACCGTTCTTCTTCATTACAATGACTATGGGTGATACCTAGTCTGTGTGCTCAATTTTGTAAATGAATCCAGCTCTCATCAGCTTGTCAATTTCCTCTTTGACAACATGAGAGTGTTTTGGATTCATGGGGTACGGTCGCTGCTTGACCGGCGTTGCATTCGAAGTCATGGGTATGTTGTGAGTCACAACACTCGGATCTACCCCCTGTAGCTCTTCTAAGGACCAGGCAAATACTTCTATGTACTCCCGCAAGAGAGAGACAAGACTCAACTCTTCTTCACCAGTCAAGTCATCGGCGATGAACACTGGTAGGGGTATCTCCCCTTCCAGGGCTAGGTTTACCTCCTTGACCTTGGCTGGTCCTTCAATTGGTCTTGTCTGCCCTTGATGCTTGGCACCTAGCAGAACCACTACCCTATCCCCTTTTTTGAATTTAGTGAAGCATTTACGGAGGTCCTGCGGCTTTCGCCGTTCTTCTGATCGTGCATCCCTAGGGTGCTTTGCCCCATCTTGCCTTGACCGTCTGCGCCTCAGGTGGACGGGTAAGTCCCCCTTGGTGCGTCTTGTCATGGGCGGCCTAGGGATCTATGGGTCGCTATCCGAAGTAACTTTCGATTCAGAGTCATACCCTCCGTCTTCGCTAGAAGAGGTGGTCTCCCTTGGTGGCCGCAATTTGGATGGTGATTCGGTTCTAAGTATTGATATCGTTCCTGATTGTGCTAGGCCTGCTTGCTCAAGGCCTATGGCTCCTATACATTCTAATCACGCACGATCACATCTCATGCACATAACTCCTTGCTCTAGTCTAAGGGCCTGCCTTTTCTACGGTTTGGCGTTTGCTCATATCTGCTCAATTTCTCGTCCTTCAGTGTCGTACTCTATGGTATCCACTTTACACTCACTCTCATCACTAAAGGATTGGCAGTCTTTGTATTCATCACAGGAATCTTTGTCATTCGACTACTCATCATCTCTTAGGGCTTGGTATGCCTCGTGTCGTTGGTCAGAAACTAGGGCCCAATTATACATGAGGTTCAGCTCGTGCACTCTGGTCCATTGCCACTTGGAATCCTCTAAGAGGTCCTGGAGTGGTTTGAAGTTGGCGGCTAGGTTGCCAACTAGCTGGTCCGTTAGGTATTCCAGTACCCCTTGGAGTTCCCTTTTGTTGGATGGCACTTGGAAGATAATAGGCTTAGGCCTTCCATGGAGGCTTGCTGCCATCATGCAAACTGGTGTAGAGAGTGCTTCGTTTGTCTTGCCGATCGTTTTGATGGCCTGCTTATACGCCTCATGGTATGAGAATGGCAGGTCAATTGTAGCGAGAACGTGCATTCAATCCCGCTCATACTCTGGGCATGGAATATACTTAGTCAAGGATCCATAGGGCTTCCTGACCTGAGTGTTCCCTTTGAGCATAGCAGAGATGGCGTCTAGGTCGACCGGTGAGGCCTTCCAAGTGTCCATCTCTATTCTTATGGCATCAGTTCTATTGCCAAGGAAGATCAAGCCGTTACCCCAATCTTCGATGACTCTAGCGTTGCGCATCCAGGGTCGGCCTAATAGGACATCGTAGTCCACTCCCTTTATGACTATAAAGTCGACAGAGAACTGGACACCTGCGATCTTCACTGGCCAATTCTTCAGGACCCTGAATAGCTTCACTCTCATACCGTTTGCTAGCGTGACATTAAATTGAGCAGCTTCGACAGGCGGGTTTCACCAAGTCTGCAACAGTGCGTGGTTCAACACACTAACCTTGGCTCCCGTGTCTACGATTCCCTTCCTTGTTGTGTCACCCAGGGCTAGGACCACCGGCAAGACTGCGTGCATCTCAGAGCTTTTCCAAAAGGTGTTGATGTGCAAAGATTTAGGCGCACGGAGTGCAGCGTCAGGCTTGGCAATTGTGTTTCTACATCCTGGTCCTGAGGGTCTGCTGTGACCTGCTCTGGTGATCCCTCGATCCACTGCTTAAGGTCTTGCCATAGGGCAGGGTGCTGCTTAAGCAGATCCTGTTGAGATATCGAGCTCCACTCGTGATATGCCAGGGTGACCGTTGTGTGTTTATGTCACTGACTTGTCAGTTTTGCAGACGCGGTTGGTACACCGCCCATGAATAATAGCTACATGACAGCTATCCTTATCTACTCTAGTTCGTGGCTCAGTTAGTATGCCACCTTAGTTAGTTGAGTTTGGTTTAAGACCCATATATAGGGTTCTTCTATTTCTTTATATGAGAGTTCTTTTGGCTTACACAACTAAGAAGAGGAAAACTATTTTCAGCCTCGACCTCTGTGTGTATTCCCCCATTGTGCAAGCAAGAAAGCTACAAGCGAGACTCCTTCCTTCTCTCCCACAATCTTGACATGGTATCAGAGCCTTGTTCGTGGTAAGGAGCTCAAGAAAGCAAGCCAAGCTTGCGGTGTTCTGGTAAGAGGAGCAGTGTTGCTTTCATTTTCTGTTTTGGGAGCAGATCTCTGCAGGTAGCACAGCTGAAAAGTGCAGGAGTGCATTGTCTCAGGTTGAGACACCCTTCGCGGTGAAGCAAGAGGGCAGTATATGCTACGGGTAAGGGCTTTGACCCTTGGCGACCTTGTTTTTTTGATTTGAGGCCATTTCGGGGCCTGTTTTGGAGGCGGAAGTTTTCTGCACGCACTTAGGAAAAGGCCCAATTTTATGCTGTGCAGCCACTGTTCTACAGGTCGGTGAAAAGTTACTGTAGAAATTGCATTGTATGCTTGTGCGCAGAGACATTGGGAGTTACAGAATCATCCCTGTTGCCTGTTGATGCAAAATCGTCACTAGGAAGTGACTGTGTGGTCAAATACCACTTTCGCCAGTTTTGCAGATTTTCCCTTGTGAGGGTGAAGCTGTGTTTTTTGCAGTGACAGAATTTTTTGCAGTGTTCTGTAATGGCATCTGATTCTCTTTCACAAATTGTCACTGAAAAGCTTGACAAGAATAACTTCCAAGCATGGAAGTTTATAATGATGAATTTCCTTATGGGAAAATGATATTGGGAATTTGTTGCAGGAAATGAAGAAGAACCAGTTCTTCCTGATGTTCCCAATCAACAGCAAATGCAGGCATTTAAAGCATGGCATGAGAGAGCCAGGAAAGTTATGTACTGGCTATCTATCAGCATTTCAGACTCTATGATTGTGCATATTCAAGATGCAAGTACGCCAAAGGACGCATGGGATACTTTGTCAAAAATGTATAGCACAAATACGCAAGCCAGGAAAATGCAGCTCAAGCAAGAGCTGCACAATGTGCAAAGAGAGTATGAGCATCAATGACTACCACATGAAGGTGAAGAAGATTGCAGATGCACTTGCTTCCATTGGGTCGCCAGTGGAAGATGATGATTTAGTCTCAGTGACCTTGAATGGTCTAGGAAAGCATTATGCACAGTTTCGAACGTCCATTTCCGTCCGTGAAAGATTTCCTGATTTTGAGGAGTTGATTGCTCTTCTAATTTCTGAGGAGCAGAGAAATGGTGGTGCATCTCCTTCAGGAGGAACTTCAAAAGAAGTTGTCTTCTACTCAAATGCTGGAAGAGGTAGAGGCAGAGGTAGAGGAGGCCGATTTGGAGGCCGTGGTAGAAATCAGAATATGCAGCAAACTCAAGAAAACCGGTCCTATGGAGGAGGACGTGGTAACTCTAGAGGGAGGGGAGCCAAAGAGGTCGTGGTGGATGGCAAAGAGGCCAAAATGCAAACAGTAATGTTGAATGCTACTACTGTGGTAAAATGGGTCATATGGCTAAAGACTGCTATAAAAAGCAGAATGACATCATGAATGGAAAACTGCAACAAGGAAATTATGCATCTTCTAGTAGACAGGGTGATGATAGAAATGAACATGTGTTTATGGTACAGCACATGAATAATTCTGTGACAAGTGCAGAAGAAAGCAACGATGTATGGTATGTTGAGTCAGGTGCGTCAAACCACATGACAGGTCATGCAGAATGGATGGAGGATGCAAGGAAAATGGAAAAACCAGGATTTGTGGAGACTGGTGATGATACTGCACATCCTATTGTGCAGATTGGAAAAATTCCTTTGTCTATGCAGGATGGGAAAAAAAAATACATGTTAGATGTATTTCAGGTCCTGAATATCACCAAGAATCTGGTTTCTGTTGGTCAAATGGTTGAGCAGGGCTTGCAGGTCAGATTTAATCCTCATGGATGCTTTGTTGAGGATATGAAAAATAAAGGTCGCTTGATAGCAAAAGGACAGAAGAAGGGCAGAATGTTTACGTTGGATGCAGACATCCCTGAATTGAGTGCAGCAATGTTTGCACATGGGACCGGTGTAGTTGCAGATATTGATATCTGGCATAAACGCATTGGTCATGTTAATGTACAGTGACTTAAATCAATGCAAGCCCAAAATATTGTTGTAGGATTGCCAAAATTCAAGGTTGCAAAAATGCATAAGGTATGTGAAGCCTGTCAGTTTGGAAAACAGGCAAGGAAACCATTTCCTAGACATGTTCAAGAGAGTAAGAAGCCATTGGAATTAATCCACTTTGATGTGTGGACTACTAAAGCTCCATCTCTTGGAGGCTGTCATTATTTTGTCAGTTTTATTGATGACTATAGTATAAAAGTTTGGGTGTATTTTATGAAAAAGAAAAGTGAAGTTTTTGGGCATTTCAAAACTCTTAAAGCTATGGTTGAAAAAGAAACCGGCCTGCAGATAAAATGCCTAAGGTCAGATGGAGGGGGAGAGTACCTCTCAAATGAGTTTGCAACGTTCTTGCAGGAGCATGGCATAAAGCAGCAATATTCATGCAGTCATACCCCACAACAAAATGGAATTGCAGAAAGAAAAAATAGGCATATTGGAGAGGTATCTCGTGCCATGCTCAACGAAAAAGACTTGCCAGATTTTTATTGGGCTGAGGCAGTTGCTACAGCAGTCTACATAATGAACAGGACTCCCACTGCAGCAATACATGGGATGAATCCAGAGGAGAGGTATACTAGTAGGAAACCAGATATTTCTCATTTGAAAATTTTTGGTTGCATTGCCTATGTACATGTGCCAGATGAGTTGAGATCCAAGTTGGATCCAAAAGCTGAGAAGTGCATCTTTATTGGTTACTCTCTGCAGCAGTAGAAAGGGTATAGATGCTATAGCCCTTCTACTCGTAAGTTTACAGTGAGCAGAGATGTTGTTTTTGATGAGATGAGTAGCTGGTATAAACCAGTAAATGTGATTGATAATGTAGATGCACAAAATGGTAATGCTGCACAGAATTCACAGCAGCAGTCACAAAATATTAGTGGACCTGGAGCATCCTCTAGCAGTGGTTCACATTCTTTGCCATGGACAGGCAAATTGAGATTAGGAGAATCTTCTCAAAGCAATGCAGATAGTGGTATACAGGTATCACGAAAAGGAAAAGAGAAGGTAGATTAGCCCATGTTTGATGTGAATGCAGGTCACTCTTATGTGGATGGTGAATCCAGTGGGTCAGAACAGAGCATTGATGATGAGTTGGGTATTCCTTCTATTGTTACACCTGGTGTAAGGAAGACTAGGGATGTTTTGAGAGCACCTGGGAGTGAACCTACTTTGCGTAGGTCTACGAGAGCTAGTTATCCTTTGGATAGGCTGAAATATGATGGATTTACAGCCATTCACTATGCATATATGGTCAAAGTGATACAGGAACCAGAACCCACTTCTTTTGAGCAAGCCATGGGAAAAGAAAAATGGGAGAAAGCCATGGATGAAGAAATGGATGCCTTGGAAGCAAATGCTACATGGGAATTGGTACCTTTGCCTAAAGGTAAAAATGCAATTGGCTGTAAGTGGGTTTATAAGGTGAAGCACAATGCAGATGGTTCTCTGAACAGATACAAGGCAAGATTAGTAGTCAAGGGGTATGCACAAACATATGGCATTGACTATGAAGAAACATTCAGTCCGGTTGCAAGGATGGCAACCGTAAGAGTAGTCATTGCTATGGTTGCATCAAAGGGATGGTCTTTACATCAGATGGATGTAAAGAATGCCTTCTTGCATGGTGATTTGCAAGAAGAGGTCTATATGGAGCAGCCACCAGGTTATGTGCATGATGTTCATCCTGAGTTTGTTTGCAGGTTGAAGAAAGCCTTGTATGGCTTGAAGCAAGCACCTAGAGCATGGTCTGACAAGATAGGACAGTATCTTGTCACTATTGGCTTTCAGATTTCCAAGGTAGATTTCTCACTTTATGTGAGAAAAATAGAGAAAGGTATTATGCTACTTGTCATTTATGTTGATGATTTGATTATGACAGGTGACAGTGATGAAGATATCATTCATGTGAAAATGCTATTGAAGCAGAAGTTTGAGATGAAGGATTTGGGAGAGCTGCATTATTTCTTGGGCATTGAGGTGATTAGATCACCAAGTGGGATACAGCTCTTGCAGAGGCAGTATGGATTGGACATGCTGTCCAAATATGGGATGACAGGCTGTAAGCCTATTTCAGTTCCTTTGGAGCAGAATGTGAAGCTGAGCACAGATGCAGGTGGGCTTCTAGAAGACCCTACTATGTACAGACACATAGTAGGAAGTTTGATTTATATGACTATTACCAGGCCAGATTTGAGCTATGCTGTTGGATTGGTAAGTCAGTTTATGCAGGCTCCAAGGAAACCACATTTGGATGCGGCTAGACGCATACTCAGGTATGTGAAGTCCACATTGCAGTATGAACTATTTTATGAGACTAGGGTTCATATACAGTTGCATGGATACACTGATGCTGATTGGGCTGGTAGTATTTCTGATAGACGATCTACCAGTGGATATGTGTTCTCTTTTGGGAGTGTTGCAGTCACTTGGAGCAGCAAGAAATAGCCTACAGTTGCCTTGTCGAGCACAAAGGCTGAGTACAGGGGTGCAGCAATGGCTGCATGTGAGGTAGCTTGGTTGCATAAGCTACTTTATGATATGCATCAGTCTACAGATGGGCCAGTTGTCATTTATTATGACAACATGAGTAGTATATATACACTTGGCAAATAACCCAGTCTATCATGCTAGAACAAAGCACATTGAGGTGCATTATCACTATGTGCGAGAGAGGGTTTTACTAGGTCTTATTGATCTAGTTTATGTCAGCACAGAGGATTAGGTAGCTGACATATTCACGAAGGCATTGGGCGCAGAGAAGCTGCGTAAGTTCAGAGACCTGCTTGGTGTGCAGGAATTGGGATTGAGCTTGAGGGGGAGTGTTGAGATATCGAGCTCCACTCGTGATACGCCAGGGTGACCGTTGTGTATTTATGTCACCGACTTGTCAGTTTTGCAGACGCGGTTGGTACACCGCCCATGAATAATAGCTACATGACAGCTATCCTTATCTACTCTAGTTCGTGGCTCAGTTAGTATGCCACCTTAGTTAGTTGAGTTTGGTTTAAGACCCATATATAGGGTTCTTCTATTTCTTTGTATGAGAGTTCTTTTGGCTGACACAACTAAGAAGAGGAAAACTGTTTTCAGCCTCCACCTCTGTGTGTATTCCCCCATTGTGCAAGCAAGAAAGCTGCAAGTGAGACTCCTTCCTTCTCTCCCACAATCTTGACAGATCCCCCAAGCTAAGTGTTACAAGGGTGGTCACTAGCGTGGTCAAGAGATCGTTAGATACTCGTCCTTGTTTTAGCCTAGACTAGCCGGGCCAATGGCCGCGGCTGATCTGTGGTTCTGCTGCATTTAGGCTTGGTCTCAGCGGCACTGCTTGTGGCACAGTGGCTTCAGCCGACTTAGGTTGAGGCGGTGACATTGGCGTGCTTATGCTGGAGATATCGTCGATCTCGTTCTCTATGATGGGTTCAGCATCTTTGAGATGCTGTTGAGCCTCCCTCACCCATTCCTTCACCTTTTCTATGGCCTCTAATTGTTGCTTTGGATGCGGGTATTCCCCTATCTTAGTGCTTTCCTTTTTGGTTGTCTCAGGGGCTGAAGTCTCTGCCTCTGCGTCTGAGACTTTCTTCCCAGTAGGTAAAGATGTAGCACTCTCGGTCTTTAATTCGACCTTAGCTTCTGATCTCTTCTTTTTCTGCATGCGGCTTTTCTTTCCTATTGAGGTTGTGTTAAAATTGCTAGGTCCTGGCAGAGAGATGCCGGCCTGCTTCGTTTGGGCTCGGGTCATAACTCGCAAGGAAATAGGTGTGGCCTCCCCATCGGGGTTTTCGACACCAAACAGCCCCAATGGGACGGATGGCAAATTAGCTGAGCTAGAGGACGGCTTCCGCTTTGGGCAGTCAATGAAAAGATGGGTGATTCCGTACTCTGTGCACCTTTGGTCAGCCTTGTCCCTGTTTTACTGCTCTCTTTCAGGGCACCGTGATGAGACATGACCGAGGTGTCTGCAAGTCCAACAAGTGACTGGATCCTGTGGCTGCCCTCCTAGGCCTCTATCCTGTCCTCGTCCTAACACCATCACCAGCACAGGTCGATAATCCATGAGGATTGTGCTGCCCTCTTCGTCATGCGAGACGTAAGGGTATATGTGGGTCTCTTCATCATTCAGCTCCTCCACGTAGTGTACTGGAGCATCGCTTGGTGGGTGGGTCACATAAGGACCAGGCAGTTTAGGAATGCCTGTAGGAATTATGTCCATTCTAGGGACAACTGGTTTCATATCGTTAGGCGCGGGTAGAGCCAATGGGGCTCCCCTTTCGAAGAATGGCTGCGGCATGTTAGCTAGATAAGGTTGGCCGTAGGGTTGAGAGTACGGAAGTCTTCGTGGTAGTCTGCAATGTGCGATATCGTGACCGAACCTACTGCAGTTAGTGCAAGGTCTTGACCTAGGGTCTTGACACTCGGCCAGCAAGTGGTTTCTGTCATAGTACATGCACTGGATGTGCGGGCACGTTGGTCGTCTCAACATGTCTTGTATCTTGGCTAATTCCATCTTGATCTTAGCCAAGCCTTGGTCTGTTTCGGTGACCTTCCCCTTAAGGATGATAGGTTTGACCGCTCACTAGAGGCTGACGTTCTCTCTAAGCTTCGCGGGTTGGTCTCTTCTATATTTGAGCTCCTAGAGCTCCGCTCTTTCAGTTGGTCATCGACTCTAATGGCTTCCTCAAAAACTCTAGCCACCACGTCCCGCTGCAAGCTTGAATTGCCTGCCAATGCCTTGTATAACTCCTCGTCTCTAATTCTGCTGATGAATACAGTTGAAACTGCTCTGTCAGTCGGTCGCTCACCTAGAGGGATTCTCTTAAAGAGACTTCTCACATGGGTCACGTAGTCGCGGATGCCATCCTTTTCTTTCTGCTTGACATTCATCAAGTGTACTAGCAGTTTATCGGAGTATCCGGGCTTGACGAACCTCTTGACGAAAAGATCCTTGAGATTATTGAAGTTGGCTTGTTCCACGGCATCTAGGCTTGTATACTACGTCCTACCCTTGTCGCCTAAGCAAAGCCCGAATGCTTGCAAACGTTGAGTCTGGTCATTGAGGCCGTTGGCTTCGCAGACTTGCTCAAACTGCTCAACAAAGCTATACGAATCGTCATGCGGTTGGTACTTGCCGAGTTGCTTGGCAACAATTGGTATTTTGGCTTGGCTCTTTGAGCCCTGGTTTGCCCCTAATCCTGCAAGCAAAGACGTCACTAGTGCGGTGGCACTTTGCTCTACTGCGGTGTTATCAAGCAGCCGTTTCATGAGGAGCTCACTTAGTGTCAGGTCTCCCTCTAGCGCTCTCTCATGGTCTGTTCGATTTCGGCTAGCCAAGTTCAACACTCGCTGCACCTCATGCAGCTCCATGCTTTGCCTTTGGCTCCTAGCTTGTTGATCCCTATTATAATCAGCTATGCCTTGCAATGCCTTGGGGGCTAACATTCTCTCCTCCTCTAGGTCTGCAATGATTGCATCTGCTGTCCTACCGTGGTGCTCATACCGGGCGTGCACGTCGTAACTACTCACCATCTGCTATATAGTATCTGGAAATACACTCAAATAGAGCTCCTCATTAGACCAATGGTCTGAGCTTTCTTCCATCATGGTCGAATTCTTGTGCCCCACTATGCTGTCGATTAGGTTGAATGTAAAATATTACACGGCGCAGCGAACAGAATCTGAGAAAGAGATAGAGAGTACACAACAGATAAGAGGAGAATCAGTAAATTCTTTAACTCCAAACAACTAATACAAAGATGGATCTGTCCACCCGTGCGCTTCCACTGTGTGAAGCTTAGATGGCGATCTAGACAGAAGATAGGTGAAGAGCTTAAGGCTAGCTAGAACAACAACTCTGACTGGGTGAAAGATGAGTGAGAGATGGCTGCGAAGAGGTTTAGCGTTAGGTCGGCGTGCTGACCGACCTACCATATGAGCCTCCACTAGTCGGCTAGGGAATATTCCAGGGAATATTCCCTTTACCATCGGGCCGGGGGAGCTGCCCCTGGACCCCCGCCAGGGGGGCCGCTGGCCCCCTGGGACCCCCCAGCCAGGGGCCGCTTCTGCGGCCCCCGGACCCCACAATAGGGGCTCCTTTTAACTCCCTTACACCACAACTCGATGCAATGCGCCTCGAGTTGCTACCAGCTTAACCACTCTGTCTAACCCAAAGATTAGACCCACAACAGTCACCTTTTTGCCATCCGGTCACATAGACCTCATTTGATATACAAGTCAGGACTCAACCAATGTCCGGGCTCACATTTGGCTTCTCCTCATAATTGGGGGCCTTACAACTTTGAGCACCATGGATCATTGGTAGCACCTAATGAGGGTGGGGCATTGATAATATCTAACACCCCCCCTCAATGTCCACCCATAGGTGAACTATCTCCTCGGCCCAATGCCGAGTCTCAAAAGATGAACTTGAAGCTGATCCTTCGTAAGTGCTTTGGTGAAGATGTCTGCTCCATTCTCCTTTGTTGGACAGTAGACCAGTTCCACTATCCCATCCTCCATCAAATCACGCACATAGTGATACTGGATCTCTATATGTTTGGTGCGTGCATGAAACACTGGATTTTTGGCAATGGCGATGCAACTTTGATTGTCACATCTCAGCACAGTTGGTTCTTCATCCTGCACTCCCATATGCCATAGAATCCTTCTCAACCATACGGCCTCACATGCAGCAAAACAAGCTGCCTTGTACTCTGCTTCGGTAGAAGACAATGCCACTGTTGGTTGCTTCTTACTAATCCAAGAGAAAATTCCTGAACCCAAAGAGAAACAATAACTAGAAACTGACTTCCTGGAATCAATGTCTCCTGCCCAATCTGAGTCACAGTTTCCCACAAGAGAAGTTCCGAAACTGTATGTGATACCATAGTCAAGAGTTTTCTTCAAGTATCTGAGCACCTGCATCCTAGCCTTCCAATGACTCTCATGAGGTTTGTTTGAGAACCTGCTCAAAACACCAACAGCAAAACTGATATCTGGTCTGGTGTTACACAAGTAGATCAGACTGCCGACCAACTCCTATACCTCCCAATGTCTGCTAATGTTGATGTATCCTCGACGTATAACTTTGCATTCACCTCCATAGGTGTAGCTATCTCCTTGCACTCGGTCATGCCAAATGCCTTCAAGATCTCCCATGCATACTTCTTCTGAGAGATGAAGATCTTTCCTGGCTCTTGCCAGACTTCAATCCCTAAACAATAGTGCAGCAAGCCTAAGTCTGTCATTTCAAACTCAAAGCTCAAAGCCTTTCGAGTTTGGTTGATCATATCTTCATAGTCACATGTAATAAGAAGGTCGTCCACATATAGGACAATCACTACAGACTTTTTACCATCCCTGTAAACATACAAGTTAGCATCTGAGGGACATCTTTTGAAGTTTAGGTTTAAAAAGAACCTATCTATCTGCTGGTACCATGCTCTGGGGGACTTGTTTAAGCCCATACAATGCCTTCTTCAGTTTACACACTTTGTTCTCAGAATGGGGGGCCTCAAACCCTGGTGGCTGAGCCACGTACACCTCCTCCTTGAGGTCACCATTTAAGAACGCTGACTTAACATCCATTTGGTACACTGGCCACTTCTTGTGGGCAGCCACTGCAAGTGCTGTGCGAATAGTGGTCATTCTGGCAGTTGGGGCAAATGACTCTTGAAAATCAAACCCTTCAACTTGTGAAAATCCTTGGGCAACCAGTCTAGCTTTGTACTTTTCTAAGGTACCATCAGCCTTGTACTTTACCTTCCAGATCCACTTGGTGCCAATAACCTTCCGCTTTGTTGGTCGATCCACTAGCTCCCAAGTGTCATTCTTCATTATGCTGTCATACTCCGCCTGCATAGCATCCTTCCATGATGGATCTGCAAGTGCTTCTTCTAAGTCAGTTGGCTCCTTTACTTCTCTCATAATCTCAACCATCAAGGCCATATTGACTATGTGAGCAGAAGCCCTCCTTTGCTCCTCTATTCTCTGAGACCTCCTTGGTCCATCTGCCTTCTCCTCAACAGATGCAGGCATAGGATTATTGTGGTCATAGAGCTGCTTCACCCAGCGCAGCAATGGCTTTTCCGATGGGGTGATGTCATGTTGGTGATCTTTTTCCTCATCATCTGAAGATGATGCTTCCTCCTCCTTAAGGATAGGGATAGCTCTCGGGACAGGTTCATAATGGACTACTTCTTCGCTTGATGATAAAATGGAAGAACTTTCTTTCTTCTCCTCCACTGTATGCAGCTCCTCCTTGAACACCACATCACGACTCGCGATGATCTTCTTTGCCTCTTGGTCATATAACTTGTAAGCCTTCTGCTCATCACTATAACCCAAGAAGATACATTTTCTGCTTTTTGGTTGTAACTTGTTTCTCTTCTCATCTGGAACATGTGCATAACATTCACATCCAAAAATTCTGAAATGTGAAACAGATGGTTTCTTACCAGTGTAAGCCTCATGAGGTGTTTTTTCCTTGAGAGCCTTTGTGTAGCTCCGATTTAGAATGTAGACTGCAGTATTAACAGCTTCAGCCCAAAAATGGTTAGGCAATCCCTTGCCCTTTAGCATGCATCTTGCCATCTCCACAATGGTACGATTCCTGTGTTCCACAACACCATTCTGCTGAGGTGTGTGAGGCGTCGTCAATTGACGCTTGATCCCTTTGCTCTTGCAAAAGCCTTCAAACTCCTTTGAGTTGAACTCACCACCACCATCTGTTCTAAATTTCTTCACACTTTTCCCTGTTTCATTCTCAACAAGTATTAGCCATTCTTTAAACTTACCAAAAGCTTGAGCCTTATCATGAAGGAAGTACACCCACATCTTCCTACTGTAGCCGTCGACAATCAACATAAAATAAGAAGATCCCCCCAAGGCCTGTGTAGGCATCTTACTGTCAAGATTGTGGGAGAGAAGGAAGGAGTCTCGCTTGAAGCTTTCTTGCTTGCACAATGGGGGAAGACACACAAGGGTGGAGGCTGAAAACAGTTTTCCTCTTCTTAGTTGTGTAAGCCAAAAGAACTCAAGTACAAAGAAATAGAAGAACCCTATATATGGGTCTCAAACCAAACTCAACTAACTAAGGTGGCATACTAACTGAGCCACGAACTAGAGTAGATAAGGATAGCTATCATGTAGCTATTATTCATGGGCGGTGTACCAACCACGTCTGCAACTAACAAGTCGGTGACATAAATACACAACGGTCACCCTGGCGTATCACGAGTGGAGCTCGATATCTCAACACTCCCCCTTGAGCTCAATCCCAATTCCTGCACACCAAGCAAGTCTCTGAACTTGCGCAGCTTCTCTGCGCCCAATGCCTTCGTGAATATGTCAGCTACCTGATCCTCTGTGCTGACATAAACTAGATCAATAAGACCTAGTAAAACCCTCTCTCGCACATAGTGATAATGCACCTCAATGTGCTTTGTTCTAGCATGATAGACTGGGTTATTTGCCAAGTGTACACTACTCATGTTGTCACAATAAATGACAACTGGTCCATCTGTAGACTGATGCATATCATAAAGTAGCTTATGCAACCAAGCTACCTCACATGCAGCCATTGCTGCACCCCTGTACTCAGCCTCTGTGCTTGACAAGGCAACTGTAGGCTGTTTCTTGCTGCTCCAAGTGACTGCAGCACTCCCAAAAGAGAACACATATCCACTGGTAGATCATCTATCAGAAATACTACCAGCCCAATCAGCATCAGTGTATCCATGCAACTATATCTGAACCCCAGTCTCATAAAATAGTCCATACTGCAATGTGGACTTCACATACCTGAGTATGCGTCTAGCCGCATCCAAATGTGGTTTCCTTGGAGCCTGCATAAACTGACTTACCAATCCAACAGCATAGCTCAAATCTGGCCTGGTAATAGTCATATAAATCAAACTTCCTACTATGCGTCTGTACATAGTAGGGTCTTCTAGAAGCTCACCTGCATCTGTGCTCAGCTTCACATTCTGCTCCAAAGGAACTGAAATAGGCTTACAGCCTGTCATCCCATATTTGGACAGCATGTCCAATCCATACTGCCTCTGCAAGAGTTGTATCCCACTTGGTGATCTAATTACCTCAATGCCCAAGAAATAACGCAGCTCTCCCAAATCCTTCATCTCAAACTTCTGCTTCAATAACATTTTCACACGAAGGATATCTTCATCACTGTTACCTGTCATAATCAAATCATCAACATAAATGACAAGTAGCATAATACCTTTCTCTGTTTTTCTCACATAAAGTGAGAAATCTACCTTGGAAATATGAAAGCCAATAGTGACAAGATACTGTCCTATCTTGTCAGACCATGCTCTAGGTGCTTGCTTCAAGCCATACAAGGCTTTCTTCAACCTGCAAACAAACTCAGGATGAACATCATGCACATAACCTGGTGGCTGCTCCATATAGACCTCTTCTTGCAAATCACCATGCAAGAAGGCATTCTTTACATCCATCTGATGTAAAGACCATCCTTTTGATGCAGCCATAGCAATGATTGCTCTTACGGTTGCCATCCTTGCAACTGGACTGAATGTTTCTTCATAGTCAATGCCATATGTTTGTGCATACCCCTTGAGTACTAATCTTGCCTTGTATCTATTCACAGAACCATCTGCATTGTGCTTCACCTTATAAACCCACTTACAGCCAATTGCACTTTTACCTTTAGGCAAAAGTACCAATTCCCATGTAGCATTTGCTTCCAAGGCATCCATTTCTTCATCCATGGCTTTCTCCCATTTTTCTTTTCCCATGGCTTCCTCAAAAGAAGTGGGTTCTGCTTCCTGTATCACTTTAACCATATATGCATAGTGAATGGCTGTAAATCCATCATATTTCAGCCTATCCACAGGATACCTAGCTCTCGTAGACCTGCGCAAAGTAGGTTCACTCCCACGTGCTCTCAAATCATCCATGGTCTTCCTTACTCCAGGTGTAACAATAGAAGGAATACCCAACTCATCATCAATGCTCTGTTCTGAGCCAGTGGATTCACCATCCACATAAGAGTGACCTGCATTCACATCAAACATGGGTTGATCAACCTTCTCTTTTCCTTTTCGTGATACCTGCATATCACTATCTGCATTACTTTGAGAAGATTCTCCTGATCTCAATCTGCCTGTCCATGGCGAAGAATGTGAACCACTACTAGAGGACGCTCCAGGTCCACTAATATTTTGTGACTGCTGTTGTGAATTTTGTGCAACATTACCATTTTGTGCATCTACATCATCAATCACATTTACTGGTTTATACCAGCTACTCATCTCATAAAAAAAAACATCTCTGCTCACTATAAACTTACGAGTAGAAGGGTTATAGCATCTATACCCTTTTTGCTGCAGAGAGTAACCAATAAAGATGCACTTCTCAGCTTTTGGATCCAACTTGGATCTCAACTCATCTGGCACATGTACATAGGTAATGCAACCAAAAATTTTCAAATGAGAAATATCTGGTTTCCTACCAGTATACCTCTCCTCTGGAGTCATTCCATGTATTGCTGCAGTGGGAGTCCTGTTCATTATGTAGACTGCTGTAGCAACTGCTTCAGTCCAATAAAAATCTGGCAAGTCTTTTTCATTGAGCATGGCACGAGATACCTCTCCAATATGCCTGTTTTTTCTTTTTGCAATTCCATTTTGTTGTGGGGTATGACTGCATGAATATTGCTGCTTTATGCCATGCTCCTGCAGGAACCTTGCAAACTCATTTGAGAGGTACTCTCCCCCTCCATCTGACCTTAGGCATTTTATCTGCAAGCCTGTTTCTTTTTCAACCATAGCTTTAAGAGTTTTGAAATGCCCAAAAACTTCACTTTTCTTTTTCGTAAAATACACCCAAACTTTTCTGCTATAGTCATCAATAAAACTGACAAAATAATGACAACCTCCAAGAGATGCAGCTTTAGTTGTCCACACATCAGAGTGGATTAATTCCAATGGCTTCTTACTCTCTTGAACATGTCTAGGAAATGGTTTCCTTGTCTGTGTTCCAAACTGACAGGCTTCACATACCTTATGCATTTCTGCAACCTTGAATTTCGGCAAACCTGCAACAATATTTTGGGCCTGCATTGATTTAAGTCGCTGTACATTAACATGACCAATGCGTTTATGCCAGATATCAATATTTGCAACTACACCGGTCCCATGTGCAAACATTGCTGCACTCAATTCAGACATGTCTGCATCCAATGTAAACATTCTGCCCTTCTTCTTTCCTTTTGCTATCAAGCGACCTTTATTTTTCATATCCTCAACAAAGCATCCATGAGGATTAAATCTGACCTACAGGCCCTGCTCAACCATTTGACCAACAGAAACCAGATTCTTGGTGATATTCGGGACATGAAATACATCTAACAGGTATTTCTTTTTCCCATCCTGCATAGACAAATGAATTTTTCCAATCTGCACAATAGGATGTGCAGTATCATCACCAGTCTCCACAAATCCTGGTTTTTCCATTTTCCTTGCATCCTCCATCCATTCTGCATGACCTGTCATATGGTTTGATGCACCTGAGTCAACATACCATACATCGTTGCTTTCTTCTACACTTGTCACATAATTGTTCATGTGCTTCACCATAAAGAGATGCTCATTTCTGTCATCACCCTGTCTACTAGAGGATGCATAATTTCCTTGTTGCAGTTTTCCATTCATGATGTCATTCTGCTTTTTATAGTAGTCTTTAGCCATATGACCCATTTTACCACAATAGTAGCATTCAACATTACTGTTTGCATTTTGGCCATTTTGCCATCCACCACGATCTCTTTGGCTCCCCCTGCCTCTAGAGTTACCACGTCCTCCTCCATAGGACTGGTTTTCTTGAGTTTGCTGTATATTCTGATTTCTACCACGGCCTCCATATCGGCCTCCTCTACCTTTGCCTCTACCTCTTCCAGCATTTGAGTAGAAGACAACTTCTTTTGAAGTTCCTCCTGAAGAAGATGCACCACCATTTCTTTGCTCCTCAGAAATTAGAAGAGCAATCAGCTCCTCAAAATCAGGAAATCTTTCACGAATTGAAATGGATGTCTGAAACTGTGCATAATCCTTTCCTAGACCATTCAAGGTCACAGAAACTAAATCATCATCTTCCACTGGTGACCCAATGGAAGCAAGTGCATCTGCAATCTTCTTCACCTTCATGTGGTAGTCGTTGATGCTCATATTTTCTCTTTGCACATTGTGCAACTCTTGCTTGAGCTGCATTTTCCTGGCTTGCGTATTTGTGCTATACATTTTTGACAAAGTATCCCATGCCTCCTTTGGCGTACTTGCATCCTGAATATGCACAGTCATAGAGTCTGAAATGCTGATAGACAGCCAATACATAACTTTCCTGGCTCTCTCATGCCATGCTTTAAATGCCTGCATTTGCTGTTGATTGGGAACATCAGGAAGAACTGGTTCTTCTTCATTTCCTGCAACAAATTCCCAATATCCTTTTCCCATAAGGAAATTCGTCATTCTAAACTTCCATGCTTGGAAGTTATTCTTGTCAAGCTTTTCAATGACAATATGTGAAAGAGAATCAGATGCCATTACAGAAGACTGCAAAAAATTCTGTCACTGCAAAAACCACAGCTTCACCCTCACAAGGGAAAATCTGCAAAACACGATTTTGCATCAATAGGCAACAGGGATGATTCTGTAACTCCCAATGTCTCTGCGCACAAGCATACAATGCAATTTTTATAGTAACTATTCACCGACCTGTAGAACAGTGGGGCTGCACAACATAAAATTGGGCCTTTTCCTAAGTGCGTGCAAAAAACTTCCGCCTCCAAAACAGGCCCCGAAATGGCCTCAAATAAAAAAAACAAGGTCGCCAAGGGCTAAAGCCATCTCCCGCAGCATATACTGCCCTCTTGCTTCACCACGAAGGGCGTCTCAACCTGAGACAATGCACTCCTGCACTTTCCGACTGTGCTACCTGCAGAGATCTGCTCCCAAAATAGAAAATGAAAGCAACACTGCTCCTCTTACCAGAACACCGCGAGCTTGGCTTGCTTTCTTGAGCTCCTTACCACGAACAAGGCTCTGATACCATGTCAAGATTGTGGGAGAGAAGGAAGGAGTCTCGCTTGAAGCTTTCTTGCTTGCACAATGGGGGAAGACACACAAGGGTGGAGGCTGAAAACAGTTTTCCTCTTCTTAGTTGTGTAAGCCAAAAGAACTCAAGTACAAAGAAATAGAAGAACCCTATATATGGGTCTCAAACCAAACTCAACTAACTAAGGTGGCATACTAATTGAGCCACGAACTAGAGTAGATAAGGATAGCTATCATGTAGCTATTATTCATGGGTGGTGTACCAACCGCGTCTGCAACTGACAAGTCGGTGACATAAATACACAACGGTCACCGTGGCGTATCACGAGTGGAGCTCGATATCTCAATACTTACCGCACAAGTCAGCATGCACCAACTCTAGAGGAGCCTGTGCTCTATTCTTGCTTTCTTGTGGAAATGCCTTTCTCTGTTGCTTGCCCATCATACAAGCTTCACATGGTTCCTTCAATTCAGTTATTGTAGCTAGGTGAGCAACCATACCTTGCTTTTGCATCTCCTTTAATACTGCAAATCCGATGTGTCCAAACCTTTCATGCCAAAGCTTACTTGTACCCACTCCAGCGGTGGCTGTAAGAGCACTTAGCTCATACAGGTTGTTCCTTCTTTCTCCTTTGCCAACAATTGTGCCAACACTATGAATAATTTCTGCACCTGTCTTCTTGAACCTCACTTCATGACCAAGATCAGTTATGGCAGCAACTGATAAGAGATTTCTCCTGATTTTGGGAACATACAACACATTTGAAAGCTTTTTGACTTCACCATTTACAGCAACAAAAGAAATAGTACCTGTGCCTGCAGCAGGGCATTTAACATCATTTCCAACCGTCACAGTGATGGATTCTTGTAGAGGCTGCATAGAATTGTATAGACCTTTCTTGTTGGTCATGTGATGGGAGGCCCCACTATCCAACACCCATGAGTCAGTGGTAGATTCTTCTTGCACCGAGGAGCACACTTCCTCAATGGTCGCCATGAATAATTCCAACTCTGCTTCAGCTGTATTGGCTGTCTCTTTCCCTTTACTTTTAAGGGTACCATTCTTTTTATCTGCCTTCTTGACACGACAATCTGCAATTGCATGTCCTTTCTTCTTGCAGTAGAAGCACTCTCCTTGAAACTTCTTCTTCTGGCCCTTCTTCTTTTTGTCACCATCATTTTTGGTGGAGGAGACACCTTTGCCTTTTGCATTGGCAGAGAATGTAGCATCTCCATTGTTGCTTCCTTCTCGAGCTTTCAACCTCAATTCCTCCTCCATTAATAATACACAAAACTCCTCAAAAGTCAAAGCTTGAGGTCTCACCTGAGTATTAAGGGCAGTTACTAGTCCATCAAACTTTTGTGGACAAATTCGAAGACACCTCCGAGCTAGCTCTTCGCTAGTCTTTTGTATCCCAGCGCCAGCCATCTGGTCATGCAGATTCTTAATCCGAGTGATGAATGGTTCAACCGTCTCTCCTTCAGCAAACTTCTCCGCTGCTAGTTGATTCTCCAAGTTTTGAATCCTTGTTTGGTTTCGTGTTTCATACTGACTCCTTAGCACATTCCAAGCCTCTGACGCTTTGGTTGTATGCTGAATCAAAGTCAAAACACTGCTAGAACAGCTTGTAACTAAGGCACACAATGCATTTGCATTCCTTCGTTTCCAAGCTCGTAGAAGATCTGCATTCGGAGGAATCATCACACTAGGATTTGATGGGTCGGGGGTAGGCTGTGGTTCTGCGTCAGTCCCCAGCACAGTCTCCAGAAGCTCATAAGAATCAAGGATAGTTGTAATTTTGAACTTCCACAAGGTGTAGTTTGTACCATCTAACTTGCCTTCGCTGAAGGTTGGTGGACGAATCCTCAGTGTTTGAATAGCCGGTACAGCAACACCACCTCCTGCACAGCTTCCGGAAGTCGACATAGTTTCTCTTTTCTGTTGAAGCCTTTTCCTCTTGCACGCTCTTTGATCTCTAGAGCCCCCTGGGCTCTGATACCATGTAAAATATTACACGGCGCAGCGAACAGAATCTGAGAAAGAGATAGAGAGTACACAACAGATAAGAGGAGAATCAGTAAATTCTTTAACTCCAAACAACTGATACAAAGATGGCTCTGTCCACCCGTGCGCTTCCACTGTGTGAAGCTTAGATGGTGATCTAGACAGAAGATAGGTGAAGAGCTTAAGGCTAGTTGGAACAACAACTTTGACTGGGTGAAAGATGAGTGAGAGATGGCTGCGAAGAGGTTTAGCGTTAGGTCGGCGTGCTGACCGACCTACCATATGAGCCTCCACTAGTCGGCCAGAGAATATTCCAAGGAATATTCCCTTTACCATCGGGCCAGGGGCGCTGCCCCCGGACCCCCGCCAGGGGGGCCGCTGGCCCCCCTGGGACCCCCCAGCTAGGGGCCAGTTCCGCGGCCCCCGGACCCCACAATAGGGGCCCCTTTTAACTCCCTTACACCACAACTCGATGCAATGCGCCTCGAGTTGCTACCAGCTTAACCACTCTATCTAACCCAAAGATTAGACCCACAACAGTCACCTTTTGGCCATCCGGTCACATAGACCTCATTTGATATACAAGTCAGGACTCAACCAATGTCCAGGCTCACATTTGGCTTCTCCTCATAATGGGGGCCTTACAACTTTGAGCACCATGGATCTTTGGTAGCACCTAATGAGGGTGGGGCATTGATCATATCTAACATTGAATAGTCATGACATATCCTCGCCGTTGGCGCTCCTTGCTTGGTTCTACCCTGTGCTTCACGTGTTTGTCTATGTCTTGGGTCCTCTCCTATTGGTGGGTTCCTTGAGCAATTTATCTGAGTGAGTTCCTTTGATTATTGAATACAAACCTCAATTTATGGTCACTCAGTGAGTGTGTTGTTCCTCATGCACTTGTGCCCAATCAGGCTTTCAGCTTTCTTAAGTGTACTTCAAGTGCAGAAATTCAATGTGAGTGCCGCAAGCAATTCCCCGGCGTCTTACTCACTCTCACTCATTTTGGGCCTGATAGGTTTGTAGGTCCATTTTTTGGCTGTTTAGTCAGGGTTTAGAGTGTCCTTGCACATTGCCTCGTTCGCTTTCGGTCGATCAGGTTTTACGGTTCAGCGGCTCGCATCCGAGTCCTTGGGTCCCTCAACTGTCTACTGCTACCGCTAAGCGGCTGTGTACTACAATTTCTCTTATCACATGTGCCAGAATCAAGTTCTGAGCGCCCGAAGGGTTTCGACAAGTTGCACTAATGCGTATTTGCCGGGTCGGGTTGAATTTCTGACAGATTTGACAAAAAGTTGCACTCGGACCAATTGGTCCAAATTGCAGGGTCCGAGTGGGTCACTCGGACGGGCCGAATGGCACAGGGTCAAGGGTCGAATCTCCGGATTCGACTCGGATGATTTTTATTCGGACGGGCCGAATGGCAGGTTCAGACATGGTTATTCGGACGGGCCGAACAGCGCTTGGCCAAGGGTCGAATCCCGGGTGTGGCTGAGTTCCGAATTTGGGACTCGGACGGGTCGTTCAGACGGGCCGAATGGCGGATGTGCCACATGGCAAGAGCTTTGACTTGGATGGCCGACTAGGTTGACTCGGACCGTTGCCTCGGATGGTTTGAGGGGGGCTGACTAGGGTTTCGGGCCGAGTGGCCGAATGGTAAGAGACCGAGGGCCGATTCTGGGACTCGGCCCTGAAGCGACTGCTCGGTCGGGCCAAACGCGGCGTGATGGAAACAACGCGATGTCGATCTCGCTCGATTCTTAGGATTTACACAATTATACCAAGCACAACTCTCCAGATCCTATCTAGGGGGATAGAGAAAGGGATTCATATACCTGAACGGGTCGGTAAGTGCATCGGTGATGTGATCGAATCACACGGGCTGGGGCTCTCTCTCTCTCTCTCTCTCTCTCACTGAAATGGCACAAATGAGCTCTCTTTTGGCCTCCTGGCTCTTATATGCCTTCCCAAATGTGGTGTTGATGCCCAAATCACTCTCTTGTCAATCTTAGACCTCATTAGCAAGCATTTTGCGCATTTTGCACGATTTTTTTCCCATTTTGCCCTGTTTTGAAACAGTAAACCCTATCCTTTTCCTGTTCGATTTCCTAACTCTAACCTACGCTAAATGCAACGAAAATCAAAGGCAAAAAACTGAAATAGATCCTCCATGCTTTCCAATCATCAACCAATCAAAATATCCCAAAATACTTACTTGTTTTGAAGATTAAAAACACCCAACTTCCTACCTACCTCAAGCTCCGTTTTGGGGATGAATGCCCTACTTCGATGCTCGATATGAGGTGCGCAAGTGCACAAGCTTGAATCCGTTGGTCCCGGCAACAGAACCAAAATGTGGAAGCTTTCGCTCGACCGCCAAGACCCACGGACCACTTATTGTTTCAAGCGTTCCAAGGAGTTCTAATGGCTATCTCTCACCTAGCCGATGCGCCGTCGATCCTACGAGTGTAGTGAGCTTACCTTGATGCCCGATCGAGTACCCTTCTCTCTCTTGCACTCCGGTAGCTCCATAATTCCTGATGCTAGCTCAAGCATCCTCAAGCCTCCTCCATCTCCAAGCTCCATCCTCCATAGCCGCACGCGCAAGAGAAGAAAAGAGAAGAGAAGAGAAGAAGAGAAGAGGAGATGGTGAAGAGCTTCACCCTCTTGATCCCTCACTCTCACACACACTCATTCCCTCACACTCTCACACTCCCTCTCTCAAGAGCACACACAAGCAAGAAGGAGAGAAGAAGAGAGGAAGAAGAAGACTCTTTTTGCCACACCAAAGAATGAGATTCTCATTCACTTTTCAAATTTATATACAAAGCCCTAAATCCTTTTTGGGCAGTCATCCCCTTTTCCCTCTTTTACATGGCCGGCCGTAGCCTAGGCCCTTTTTCCCATTTCCTACCATTCTAATTTATCCTATTCCCAACTAATGCATACACTTTGCACAAGAGCGAGCGTGGCACTCTTTTACACAGATTCGGGGGTGCTTTCACATTTTAATGGTGCGCCTTTTTCTCTTTCGTCGCCTTGGCCCGAAATTGAAGCTTTTTGAGGGTCATGCTCGAACATTTGAATTTTTCAGGGATTGGCTACCGGTCAAGGCACCTTTTTTTGCTTTTATCCTGCGCCTTTTTTGCTATTTCCCTTTTTTCCATTTCCCGCTCCTTTGTGCTGCGAAAACACGGTAACACCTCTCTCTTCTTCCCCTTCTCCCTCTTTGCCTCTCTCTCTCTCTCTCTATGAATTGACACTTAAGGATTAAACAAAAATTATGAAGAATAATAACATCACAGAGATTAAAAAAATAAAGATACCTCCATTATCACTTGATTGCTTATAGTATAGAGTGTTGAAGAGGAAGATATCTTATAGCATAGTATTGAAGAGGGAGATTGCTTGTAGCAGGGTAAAGAGTGTTGTAGATAGAGATTATTTGATTTCAACAAATGCTATCAAAACCATCCTGAGATTGCTTGTAGCACGGTAGAGAATATTATAGATAGTATTGAGTGTTTCTTTAGAATAATTCATATGCAAGAAACCATATTTTGAAGGGAAGGAGAAGAGTACACAAAATTTTGGACAAAACTTGAGCTTTGAGAGGGAATGAAAAATGCCCAAAAATAGGCATATACTTGTCCAAAAATAATAAAAAATTACAAGGAAACTCTTAGGTCAACAAGGTGTCTCTGGGTAAAAAATAATCTTAAAATATGATGTGCACATCATTTTATATCATTTTTTAACTTCCGCTCTTTTAAGAAGCAAAAATAGAATGATTCTAATATATTTTCATGTTGAAAAGTCATGAGGGCATTAAAGAGTCATCATATATTAATGATTGGCTCTATTTTTATAGAAAATAGAATTGTATTTTTTTTAGTTATAAGGATTTTGAGAAAAAGCAACCTTATCCTACAGTTTGAGAATAAAATAATGGGTGAAATATATTGAAAATACAAATATGAGATTTGCTTGATTGTAGAATATCTCTTATTATAATATTATTTCGGAATCTCTTTTTAGAGAGAGAGAGAGGTGAGAGAAACCCCTTAAAGGGCAAAAAAGAGAGTCCATATTTCTCCTAATGGATAACGGGAAGGCTTTGCTCATAGGATACTGGTGGCCTATACAACATAAGGATGTATATGACTACTACAAACATTGTGATGCTTGTCAACATGATGGGAAAGCCTACCAAATTGAGTGTTATGCCACTATAGCCCCTCCTTCCCCTAAAGCCGTTTGAGAAGTGGGGCATTGATCTCGTGGTCCCAATCGACCCTCCAACTAGAAGGAATAAAAATTAGTATATCTTGGTATATACAGACTATGTGATGAACATCATCATTTGCTTTGGTAGTCCCTTAGAGTTGGTAAGTGATAGAGGCACTCACTTTTTGAACAAGATCATGGAAGAGCTGACCAAGCTTTACAAGATACGCCATCACAAGTCCACACTCTACTATCCTAGAGACAATGGCCAAGTCAAAGTTATCAATTGCATCCTTTGCTCGATCCTGACGAGGATAATTGTTGCACATCGCCTTGATTGGGATGATCGACTTGCAGAGGCCCTTTGGGAGTACAAAACTTCCCATAAGACTACTACAAGTCAGACACCTTTCCAACTAGTGTATGGCATAGAAGCTATCTTTTCTGTCAAGTTAGAGCTCCCCTCTTTGTGATTCCTATCACTCAGCACTTGGGAAATGATAAGTCACTACAGTGCCATCTTCTACACTTGGAATATTGGATGAAATACGATGGATGGCTTTACAGTGTATGGAAGCCACACAAGCTCAATGCAAGGCTTACCATGAAAATTTCATCAAGAACAAGAAATTCAAGGAAAGTGATCTAGTCCTTGCCTATATTCGCACTTTGGTAAGTTTCTAAGAAAGCTCCAACAACATTGGATGGGCCCTTACAAGGTACTTGCTGTCAACCCTAATGGATTTGTGCAAGTGCAAGCTATGGATGCCTATAATGATCCCTTCCTCATCAATGGCTATCACCTAAAGAAGTATTTCCCTCCCTAGGATCCTAACAATCATAATTGACACTCACTCTCCCACTACAACTTACTCACTCTTGCCTTCGATGTTGTTACTGATAGTCTTCATTCTAATAATCTGAGGTGGATGGCGCCTTCTGTTCCCTCAGTTCCACCTCCCGCCCCTACTCTACTACCTTCTCATCTAATCCCACAAACATGGCATGGATGGTTTTGATAAGTAATGTTCTAGCCCTGTGAAAAAAGAAGAAAAAAGACAAATTGGTTATAAGAGAAAAGGACTTTGGTCTCCTTGCCATGCCGACCCACTCTTTGAGAAAAGGTGGAAACACCCTCGAGAGTAGGGACAAAGGAAAAAGAAAAGAAAAGAAAAAACAAACAAAACTGTTATGGGAGAAACATAAGAAATTCCCTGTCTCATAACATGCCTCACTCTAAGAAAAAGTGGCAAATACCTTTGGGTTGGAAATTGGCTATGGAAAAGGTGGTAACACCCCATAGTCTAGATCAGCTAATTCCTTAGTCAAACTTCCAAGATCCAGTTTTGAAGCTACCTCCCTTGGTGCATTGTGTCCTATGACTCTCTATGAGCATCTCATTCCTCCAGTAAACGTAACCTCCTATCACCCCAACAAGTTCTTGATTTGTCAGCTGCCTCCTTTGGTATGCCTCTTTCTCAACAACCAATATTTTTTGACATCGTCAACAAGTCCTTGCTCTTTAAATCCAAATGAGAGGTGATATATATGAATGGAGTATTGCATACATGGGTTGGGCCTCTCAATGCACAAAGCATGATCTATTCCCGTGTGCACGATACTATAAGGCTCCCTAGCCTTTCTTCTTGCACTATATGCTAGCATAGGGCAGGATGCACTGCTGCACCATCAATTGCGTACAAGGCATAAAACCTTCGCACAAGTGGTATCGAGGCTTACCTAAATGGGTGTCATGAATTGAGTTGCCCTCTTGTCTTCATCAATAGAGCCAAGATAGAGGGTGTGCTGATCGTGATTGATTTTTCCTTTCATCAATTGAGTGGTGAGATTTAAGAGATGTTTGAACCCTAGCACTGGGTACATTTCCATTTTCTCATGCATACATGGGATGGACCTTTGCCATCACCATCGAACACATCACTTTGTTCTGTGCACTACAGTACAAGGCTCCATGGCGGCCTGCTGCCTTCTTGCACCTATGCCAAGTGGGTTGGGGCTCATAGATGCACCATCAATTGCGCATGCTGGCATACTCCCTTTACCTCATTCCCCTTGTTGGTTTCTCCTTTCTCCCCCTCTGAGTGATGTAAGCTGTGGGGTGAGCGACTAATTTATCATTTTTATATGTGCAGATGTTGACATGTGTGCTATATTCTTTGGAAACAACTTAACCAATTCTTCATCAACATTGCTACCTCCATGGGTATTGCTACATGGTCCTTGCCATGCTAGAAATGTGATGTGGTGCACCGTGGTACCTTCTCTGGATGACTTCGACTCCCTGTGCTGCATTGACAACGATCACATCGACCAACTGAATGGGCCAAGTGTTTCTAATCCTACCTCGTACATTTCTTTATGTGTATAACATGTTTTAAGTGTGGGGATGCAAGGGTGCGGGTGATAGTCGAGTACTAGATCCCTTGCTGAGTAGACAAATCAATCTATTCACATTTTAAGTGTGGAAATGAGTATCATTTTTGGATATGTTCATGAATGATATCATATTTCATTTATGTCCTATTGAGGTTCCTTCCTCCCCCATCTGTCCTATTCTACTTGGTTCACATGGTCTTTTCTTACCTTTTCGTTTGTTTTATCATTTTGCTGGTCTTCCATGTGAATGTATCCTACATTCACCAAAATTGGACTCTGACCTTACAACCCTATTTTTCACTTTGAATTAACCACTTTTCCTTTTTATTTCCCTCTATTTTGAGCAATGGTTCATGAGTTACTATTTTTTGAAGAATTTTCTGTGAATTGAACATGTTTTCATGTGAATGCATCTTTCTTGTGCCGAAACTGTAGTTTGACATGATAGCCCTAATCTTTCCCTTATCTTGGATACTTTTTCTTTTTACAACCCATTTTTTCAATGCACGGATTGGATGTTATTTATTTTTGCATGTTTGAGAATTTGTTTTTATATGATTTTTGTTATTTTTTCATGTGAACACACCCTTTTCTTGTCAGTATGGCATCTTGCTTGGATAAACTTGAGCTGCTAGTCATAACAAACATTTTTTCTTTTTTCTCCCCCTCGTTCAAGCCCACAATTGTATTATTATTAATTTTTAAATATGTTTTCTATGTATTTTTTGATCGTTTTTCATGCAAACACTCCTTTCTTCCACCGAAATCACATTCTAGCTTGACAACCCTGACCAACACTGATCTCTGATATTTTTCCTTTTTGTTGCCCCTTGTTTCACCTAATGAATTGCCTCAAATTAATTTTGTTTCGATTTTTGTGTGTGTTTTTATTGTTTTTCACACGCCTACACCCCTTTTTCTCATCAAATCCACGTTTTGACTTGATGGCCCTGTTTGTCTTCTCAATGTGACCATTTTTTCTTTTTGGCGCATTTTGTTCTAGCTAATAGATTTTCCATTATTAATTTTTGATCCCAATTTTGAGACACTTTTGTTTGTTTTTCCATGCAAACGCATGTTTCTTTTGTTGGGCATCACGTTCATGTCATTTAGGCTGTTTCTTATGTCACCCTACCCATTTTTCCTTTTTGTTGCATGTTCTTCATAGGCCCGAATCTATGCAAAATAAATTTTTCATGAATTTTGGTATTATTACATCTGTGCGTCTGCGTGCATGCTTGGTTTTCGTCTTGCATCTCATGTCATCTAATTGCCATGTCTTCGATGACTCGCCCATTCTCCTGCCGTCACCACCTATGTCCGTCATAGCAAATTTTTTATCCCTGCCCTGCATTGGTGTGCGAGATGGGGCGCGATTATTATTCTTATGATATTTATAAAAAAAATCCCTCCCCTCACCCCTCTCTTGGTGGTTATCACTCCTCTCTCCCTCCTCCCTCCCTCCCTCTCTCTCCTTGTTTTTTCTCTCTTTCTTCTCTCTCCTTCCCCCTCACTCTCTCTCCTTGCCATCCTTGCTCTCCCTCCCTTCTTCTTTCTCCTTCCCCTCTCTCCTCTATTCTCTTCTCCCTCTCCTCTCCTCCCCTTCCACCTCGATGGCACCTTCTCCTCCCCTTCCACCATGTCGCATCGCTAGCCTCCTCGCTAACCGGCCACCCCCTTAGCCCTCCTTGCTAGCCCGTAGTGTTCTAGTCCTCCTCACCCCCACCCCGCAGTGCCCTAGGCCTTTTCAGACTGCCTCCTCCTAGACATGCCCTCGACCGTCCTCACTGGTCGCCACCCCCTCGGCCCTCTTCACTTGCTGCCACATCCTCAACCGTCTGCTACCCCTTTGCACATTTGCCCCTTCCCATGTGCCCATTTACCCATACCCCCCTGCCCTCGACCTCCCTCTACCCATTTGGTCCTACCCCCCACCCCATTTGACCCACCTTGTTCCATTTGACGCACCCCCCTCCACTTGACCCCCACCACCAACCTCCTTAGCCCCCTTTCCCCTCACCCCCTCCTAAGCACACCCTGCCCCCTCACAGCCCCTGTTCACACCCCCTGCAACTTGTTTCCCCCACAAATAACCAACCACCATACACCACCAACCCGCTCCCCCACCTTGCCTTCAAACCCTCACCCTACATGCCCGTGTATGTGCCGGGTGTGGATTCCAGGTAGCTGCCTATGTGTCGGCCGGGTCTTGTTGCACATTTCCAGCATGTTTTTCTTAGTGGTTATTCTCATGATGTTGTGCCTTTGTAGTTTGTTGCATTTGTGTGCATGTGCCATCTATGCCCTAGTTTTCATGTGAGGACATGTGTGTAGTCTTCTCCGTGTGGTGAACTTACTGTTGTTTATAGCTACTCAACACGTACCAACCTCGGGTTCACACATCGCCAATAAGCTTGGTACATGTGAGGATCAGTTACAATACTCTTAAGAAATTTTAGAGTCATAGAATAAGCTTATTGGACAACTTCACAATAAAGTAACTACCCTTTTTGTTTCTCCTCCAACTCCTATGTTATCTTCTATGCTATCTTCTAAAGAGAAGCTTGAACAGTTGTGGAAAAATGCTAAATTATGTGATGGTTTTTTTGCTAAGGTAGAATGCTTTCAATAGCATATGACTTATGTCCAAGAAGATTTTATTTGCTATATTGAATTGGTGTCTCCTCCACCCTCTTTATGGATTATGTATAAATAGCAGCGCTTTGCCTTGTATATTTCCTTGAGTAATGTGGATTTAGAACCTCAAGAGTGGATGAACCAATGGTTTGTAGATTTGTTGAAAGCCATATTTGATAGATTTGTGGGTTAGTTGATTTCTCATGAGGCCGAGTTACTTTCTTTCATGTATCTCAAAAGAGATTTGTAGATTCTTGATGAATAGGACATGAATCTCTATATGGGTGATGTGATCTTACTACAGGCTGTCATGTATATACAATCAGTTGAGATGCTTTTGGTAGATGGCCTTAAAAATTATCATCAATAGACTTCTTGGTGTAGAGAACATGCTTGGCATCCTCCTTTGGAGGATAGTGTCATGGATCCATGCCCTCAATGGAGTGTTTTTTATAAGTCTGATATCCAATCATTACTTTCTTCTCGGTCTTAATCCATATGGCAGATGATCCCTTATTTAGAGATAAATTCTTCAAAAATTTCAAATTTCATTGTTTTATTTATCCATATGATCCCAATGACCTTCTTTCCAATTCCTTGATTTCTTATCGCCTACCTTTGTACATTTCTATTCTCACTTCTATCAAAGACACCATTCCCATCTTATCCTTCACTCATTCTAACTCTCCTCAAATTCCTATTTTTACAAGTTGGCCAATCATCCTACATCTCTCGCTCCTTATGAGTCTTACCTTGTTGTTCCTCATGTTCCATTTGTCTTTTCAATAGAGTCAATTCATTTGTTTTTGTTATCTTTTCCTCCATTTCCATCCTCATTATCTCTTTAGTTATCATATTTTTATGATTTGTCCTACCTACCTCTTCATTGTTTCCTTATCATTCAAGTACCCCTACCCATAAACTATATCAACCTTCCTCCCCAATCTATTTTAGATACTCTTGGATATGATGGTGATATCCTTTGTTGATGGTAATGGACGTTGTATAGTTCTTTGACAAGACATGTATTTAATTGGCCTCTCATTCTTGGGTCCTAGGAGACTTTCTTAGCATGTTCGAACTCCTGTCTTCAATTTGCTCACATTCATGCTCAGTATCAGAATACTTTTGTACATCTTCTTGCACATTTTTGTTGGTATCTTGCCTTTATGAATCAACAATCCAATCTGAACACTTAAAAGACCATTCTAAATTTGATAATAAATCCTAACGAGGACGTGATTGTTGCTTAGATGGATGTGTTGTACTACCTTGCATAAGCTTTTCCTACTAGATTCATTATCTTGTTGGAAAGAATGTGTTGTTTGAAGTTTCTCTGGAACATGCCCATAGACATTATAGATGAGAGTAAAACCTTAGAACATCTCAAGCTTAGCATGAATTCTAAGAATAAATATCTTCATGCTACATAGTAGTGGCATAGTTTTTGGATGTATCATTTCTTTAAAGGAAACCTCTCCTTATTTTTAGCTCTACATTTTTAGGGACCGATTTCATTTAGAATACATTTTTTTGTGTATTTGTGAGTTATGTGTTCTATGTTCTATGATGTGTATGGTGTGTGTGTTATCTTTGTCATGTGGAGATGATAAAGTTGCTATTCAAGAAGATTGAAGCTGAAGTTGATCAAAGATGGTTCGATGTTGAAGTTAAAGATTGTCAGGATGAATCTATGCTGCAATGCAAAATAATCTTATATCCTTTGCTAATTTGTTTGGTTTGAGTTTGACAACTAAGGATTGATCTATACTTTAAGGTGTTTCCCTTTCATCAATATTTTTGACAGATCCAATTCTTTCAAAGATTGATGGGGTTGAGGTTGGTTCATGGATGCTAATTGATCAATGTTTGAGAAAGCTGTGTTGATATGGTTTTTGGGCTTAGTATTCTTCCTTATCTCAAGGTCGTGAGATGACTCTCCCTATTTAAGTCTGGGGATATGTTGAGGGGCTGAATTGACTTGTTTTCTTGGTTGATTTTTGTTATTTTGTGAGTTGAATGGTTGATTTTAAGGATTTATTGATTGAATTTTTTAATGTTGTAAGTATTTTGGAATGTATTGGGAATGATTGAGTATGTTTGAGAAGCTCATGATGGTTTTTGGTTGAGATATGATGTTCTAATAGGTTCTATAATGTGTCTATTTGGTTCTGATAAGGTCTGCTTTGCCTCTGTTTTGATTTGATTTCTTTTTGTTTGTGAGGTTGAGATTGTGAATAAGTTTTTTGAGGAAACATTAAGAGTGTGTTTAATATTTGATGGTTTGAAGTGGTTTTGGTTTAAGTTGTATGGTTTTTATACCTTCTATTGACCCTCTGTAGTGTACCGTAGAGTCTTTGTCTTTGTTTTGTAAGCTTCTCTATTTGTTCTAATGGATGGATGTTTAGGTTGGGTAATGATTTAGAATCTTCAAAGAGGAAGAATACAAGCTCAAAATAGCTTGAAGAAGCAGCTGAAGAAGACTTGAAATGAAGAATACAATGATAGTGATAGTAGTGAGCTCTTAAGGGACATTGTAGTGGTTCTTGTGACTCTTCATATCAGGCATACCTCTTGGGAGGGTTATCCATGACCAAGAGAGAGTTATTGAGGTTTATCCAATGTAATTCCAATATATTATTGAGTGAGAGTATGTGTGTGAGAGAGATAGAGTATGAGAGATAGTCATTTCTATCTCTCATACTCTATCCATTGTAATTCCAATATATTATTGAGTGAGAGTATGTGTGTGAGAGAGATAGAGTATGAGAGATAGTCATTTCTATGTTGAAAAAATATTATATCTACATGAGAGATTGAGAGGAGGACTATGAAGACATTGAAGATGAATCTTATGTGATGAAATTCCATTCAAAGTGGAGCATTCTTTTGTGTTTTTGTAGTTCCTTGATAGATTCTAAGAAGAATATGAAGAATGTGATAAATTTTGTTAAAGATAAGCCCATGGGAGATTCTTTCTATGATGTTGTGTGAAGATTTGTTGTACTTGGTGTTCTTTTTTCTATTATGGTTACCATTAGGAGAAATATGGACTCTCTTTTTTGCCCCTTAAGGGGTTTCTCTCACCTCTCTCTCTCTCTAAAAAGAGATTGCAAAATAATATTAGAATAAGAGATCTTTTACAATCAAGAAAATCTCGTATTTGTATTTTCAAAAGATTTCATCTATTATTTTATTCTCAAACTGTAGGATAAGGTCACTTTTTCTCAAAATCCTCATAACTAAAAAAATACAATTCTATTTTTTGTAAAAACAGAGCCAATAATTAATATATGACTCTTTAATGCCCTCATGATTTTTCAACATGAAAATATATTATAATCATTCTCATTCTTGCTTCTTAAAAGGGCAGAAGTTAAAAAATGATATAAAATGACGTACACATCATATTTAAGATTATTTTTTACCCAGAGACACCTTTTTGACTCGAGAGTTTCCTTGTAAATTTTTATTATTTTTGGACAAGTATATGCCCCCATTTCTGGGCATTTCTTCATTCCCTCTCAAAGCTCTAGTTTTGTCCAAAATTTTGTGTACTCTTCTCCTTCCCTCTAGAATATGGTTTCTTGCATACAAATTTTTCTGAAGCAATACTCAGTACTATCTAAAACACTCTCTACCCTGCTATAAGCAATCTCCGGAGTGGTTTTGATAGCATTTACTGAAATCAAACAATCTCTATCTACAACACTCTTTACCCTGCTACAAGCAATCTCCCTCCTCAATACTGTGCTATGAGATATCTTCCTCTTCAACACTCTATACTACAAGCAATCAAGTGATAATGGAGGTATCTTTATTTTTTTAATCTCCGTGATGTTATTATTCTTCATAGTTTACAAGCAGATTAGGGGTTGATTAGGGTCTATCATGACTGAAATCAAGAGAAAGAGACAAGATCGAACTGGGTAAAAAAGAACACAAATATAGTGAATCAAAGAGGTGTAATTGTGTGATTTGAGCCAATCCAGAATTAGTTGCATGCTGCTGGATTGATGCTGACCTGCTGCTCCCAGATATTTAGATGTTCTTGCTATTGATAAGAAAATTGGCATTGACTCCTTAGCTTACTATTAATCAAAGGGGTATAATTGTATAATGTTAAAATTTGCATATATTTTCCTTTACATGATGTAGGTGCAGGACGTACCAAGAGAAAGAGAGATATTCACTTTCAATTGGAGGATGAATATGCACCAATGTTCAAAAGAACTGCAGAAAGGGATGATGCAATAAGATGCATAATGCAATAAGAAAGAAATGCACGGAAAAAAAATGTGGGCCTTTGGGTTGATAGGTGCATTTATCCACTCGATCCAATCACTCAAAGGCCACCACAATTTGAAGGGCTTAAATCGTTTGTAAAGTTCGTTTGTGAAGGCAATGAAGGATTGTATGGATACACATGCAGACTTGTCACACAAGGATTAGCAAGAGTTCATCAAGCCTTGACAAATAGGTCAAGATTACAAGGGAATATGCAATCTTTGATGGAAAATGATAGATTATTGGGCTGAGAAGGATAGGGAGAACCATAGCCTACAACAAGCAATGTCTCTCATTGAAGATGCTATGCAAGCTACACATGTGCAAAATATGGAGCTACAGTCTAAAGTTATGGACTTGGAGAAGGAGAATCGGAACATAAAGAGGAAGCTCAAAAAAAACTTTGGAGATTGGGTCCACTTTAAAAACCAGAGAAGCACATCGGCGCATATGATTAGTCAAACTAATTCACCAATTAACCAAAGGAAGTGGACAATATCATAGATGGATATATGCTCAATCTGCTACAATGAGAAATATGTTCCCTCATGTAGAGAATGATACTATTGCCAAAGTCCTAAGCAAGGATATGGCCAAAAATGCATTGGAAAATCGTAAATTCAGGGACATTGTAGATGGTGTCACAAGTGAACATCTTAGGGATGTGAGCAACTTGTTTACTGCTACAAATGCTCAGGGGTTATGTAATAAGGTGGGAATGAGTTTTGAGTCATATAGTATGCTCTATCAATAATTGGATACAGGATTCAAGCAATTATTCAAAACTAAGCGAGTAATGCCTCTGCCAAAACCATTTCACGTGAAGAAGGCTCGAAAACAAATAAATGAGAAAATTTTAGACCTAATTGGTGAGCCAACGCATCTGAAAAATACACACATATTGAATTATGGTTCCAAAGAAGTTGCATTTGTATTGAATGAATCCAACAACTTTGTATTGGATATATGTAGGGTTCAGATTACTATGGTCAAGTTCTACAAAATGTTTGTGGAAGAATGTAGAGGCAAGCTTAAGTTTGTCCTCAAATTTGATGAGAGTGAGATTATTAAGGGGCAAATACTTGAACATGTGAGTATAACACTTATGAATTGAGCATTGGATCCTAACATCGACGAAAACCATCGTTTATACTTCAGTGTACAGTCAAAGAATGAAATATGGTGGCTTGCAGCATTTGAAGTACCAAAGGAGGACCATGAAGTACTTAAAGTTTTTTTAAACCTCACTAATATACATAGTGTTATTCAATAGCAAAATAATGGAGCAATTTTACACATCGAGGGGTTTGGGGACTATCAAGTTGAATGGCATCTTTCAGAACATTTAAAAACATTGAAGGGTATATTTGGTTTATCAAATGCAACAAATGAAAAATTTCCGTGCATATATTGCATGCAAACTAGAAAGAAAGGGAAAGATGGAAAGAAAGAATGGCTTGCTAAGTCAAGACAACAAGGTGCTCCAACACGTGATCAAAAAGTCATGAGAAATGGAATGCTAGTTCTAGTGGATCCAAACTGGCATCCTATTTTGGAAATACCACTAACAAGGGTTCACTTTTGCACATTGCATTATTTGGTTAGAATAATTGAGAAGCTAGTATATGAATATATATGCTTTGCATAAAATATGCAGCCTCTGTCAGAAGATGATGCTACATGCAAGAAGGTAGAATAAGTCCTCTCTGAAGTTGGATTGCAAGGGAGCCAAGTAGAAATAAAAAAGGATGAGAAAAAATCGGGAAAGAGTGCAAATATCCCCTGTAAACCATACTTTGGTGGACCCAAGGCTAGGAAGTTTATATCTCCACCTCGAGATGAGGAAGGCAATAGACTTGTTAAACAACCAGAGAAGTATGAAGCATGGAAAAAGTTACACCTTGCTGTTTCGGATTGGAGCAATGGGGGACGAACGAGGATTGCTAAGGCAGAAGTGTGGATACACCTAGATAGATTAGTAGCTCTCTTACAAAAGTTGAGGTTTAGGGATGGTGATGCCAATACATTTAAAGAGAGAGTTGCTAAATTTCATAAGCCCATAGTGGAGGCATGAACTAGAAATAGTATAACACACTACATGGTCAATATTGTCACCATTACAAAAAAATATCATCATTTGGAATTATAAGTTTCTAATATCTCTTCTTGTGCAGCATATACTTGAACCACATGGTCCATACTTTGCAGATCAAGGAAGTTTGGCAATATGGTCAACTCAAGGCATGGAATGATCTCATTGGCAAGCTCACTGTGCTTGTCAAAAGGCAACTGATCATGAAGGTGGCATCAATGATTCCAATTCTATGAGGCAACTATTACAATGGTGGTATAGGAGACTAGAGATACGATATGAGGAAAAATAAAATAAGCCCAAAACCTCTCAAGCAGAATTTATAAGTAGGGCAATATATGAAGTGAGAAAAGCAAGATATGAAAACAACACAGCTAGACAACACCATGCAATATGGTTGGCAACCCAAGAGAGAGATGGCAAGAAATGGAGACCGAGATAAAGATACTACTTTTGATGCATTAAGAGTCCACGAGAGAGCATAGGTACCTAGGATATGGCACATCAATACTCCTATCTTTAACATGAGATGTCTTGCAAATTTTGTTTAAAATTTTAAAGGTTTGTCACTATGTTTTTCAAAGTTGATTTCAAACTATGTTTTTTAATTTTAAAGTTCATTTACGCTACAGTAAGTTTAAAAGTTTCGTACTTAAATCAAGTCTCTCCTTTCATTTTTTCTCATTACTCTTCACTCTACCCTCCACCTTTCTATCCTTCATTATCACAACCATGGCACGTTCCAAGCTTCCTATCAAGAAGGCACTTGCAAGAGCAAGATCTCAACACTCTTTTGAATCTAGTGAGCATATTGTGAGTGACAAAGGTCCCTTGGTGGCCGACAATGGTGGCCCTACTGCAGCTAATAATGGTGGTGCTACTATGTCCAACAATGGTGGCCCTAGTGTGGTCAATAATAATGGTTCGCCATTGTCTAGAATTGGTGGTCCACGTGCTCAAGTTGCTCCACCTTCCACTACCGCTCTAGCTGGTAATACATGTCCTCCAACACATAAGAAGTGAAGATGGGGACCAGGCACAGTTGTGCTACGTGAGATAAGGAAATTCCAAAAGAGTGGCAACTTGATTATTCCTAAGGCGCCATTCTCTAGGTTGGTGTGAGAAATACTACAAGATCTGTAGCTAGGGCATCATCACAAGTTCTTTTCAAGGAACCATGCAAGGAATGTGGGGCGATGGTCAAGCCAAGCCTTGCTTGCTCTCCAAGAAGCAGTTGAAAGTTACTTGATTGATCTAATGGGTAATTCTCAAGTTTTAGCCATTCACGCCCAACGTATCACTGTTGAGCCCATAGATATGGTTCTTGTTCATAGGATTTGCAACAACAAGAATATGCTTTGAGAAGCTACCTTGTAATTGGATCTATGTTTTTAGCTTAGGTTTGGTTGTAGATTGTAAGGAGCTTAGCTTTGGTTTATCTTTCCAGTAGACCTTCAAGTATTTGATCGTAGTGGTCTACAAAATGGAGCTAAATTTTGCCTAGCTCTAGTTGTACTTTGTGCAATGCACTATCTACTGTGTATTTCATGGTTTCGTAATGCCAAATCTGATATTTTGTATTCTATTTTGCCATGATTTGCATTGTGCGTGTTTCCAATTTTCTAATTTTGAAAATAGTTTTGTTAAGGATAAATTCAATGTGCAATCACACACACATTAGTGATCAGTTGTACATGGGCCGATGCACTATATCTTTACTGTATTTAGCGATTTGGCAACACTATATCCGATATGTAATATTCCATTTGACCCATGAATTATTTTTTGTGAATTTTTAAGTTTCTAATATTTCACGTAGTTTGTTTGACAACACATTTAATATGCAGTTGCGTACACTCGGTGAGGTGGTGAGTTTTTCTGTTATTAGAGTGAAGTATAATCCAGTTAATGCATTTTCAAAAAATGATTGAATCGTCAATTTTATAAATCAAAATCTGGTGAAACTTCACCCACATGCCGGGCATCATAAAAACTCATGGATATTTAAAAATTGGCCCCATCAAAAGTCTCTAGGACACATGTTCGGAGGCTGGAATCTGGGGTCTTGAATCTGGGAACGCTAGCCTCCGTTCAGGTGTCCTAGAGACTTCTGATGAGGCCTTTTTTTTTTTGGTAGTTGATGTGCCCTAGAGAAGTCCACATGTAAAATTTCACGTCAATTGGATCACTGGTCATATTTTTCCAAAGCCTGGATACATTAATTCAGATTTAAGGGTTTTTTGAAAGTTCTACTATAAGTTTAAAGTTTCACCTCATTTTACACATTTCACTTTTGAGTTTTTGGTTTTCTCTCTTAGAAGACATGGCATGCACCAAGCAAGTGGCCCAGAGAGACAACCCCTAGAAATCCTATACAAAGGCCACCTCCTCTAGCTCCACCACCACCACGCCAACATCACAAGTGTCGATGGAAGCCAGGCACAATGGCTCTTTGTGAGATCCGCCATTACCAGAAGACCACGCACCTCCTGATACCAAAGGATCCATTCCAGAAGCTAGTGTGTGAGATTATGGATGGCATACTCATTAAGAATAGCAAGAGGCACTTCCCAGATGGAACATACTTGCAACAGCTTGATTGTTGGATTGCCTAAGCCCTCACACTACAGGAAGCTGCCAAAGCTTACGTCATCGACTTGTTCGGAGACTCGATCTATGCAATAGTACATGCAAGGAGAGTCAAGTCACTGATAGGGATTTGCGGATAGTGAGGTTCTTCCGGCAATGGAAGGATGGTCCTTGCGGAGATCAACAATGATAGGGGTGTACTACCAAAACATATACGGAATGTAGCTTTCAAAGAGATTTTGTAAAACCCTGGTTGTAATGGATCCCATGTAAAATGTTATGAATATGAATATAATTTTTTTGGCGTGTCTTATTTTTGTTTATTCACTTGTTATTTGTTTTATTTATATCTTTGAGTTATCGTTACATATGTTTGAATGAATACATATTGCGCACGAAGTCGATAAAGCACTACGTATTAAATTTAGGGTACGAATCGTGTTACATATAAATCTGATAAATAAATACAATATTCAAGTAAAAAACAATAATAAACAACACGTATGACAAACTACATTACACGCAAATCCAACAAATACCGGTTTTCATTACTTCAAGAGAAGATTACAAATTACATTACATTGGTGATGAGATATCATTTGGCACTAAGTAGTTCATATCTAATGACATTGGGGTCTTCAACACCAGCAACCATGCCACGGGCCACCATGGAAAAAAGTGGCCCAGACCTAGTACTAGAGAATAAGTAAAGGAGCTTTGAACATCAAAGCGACACTACTTTCTCCAAGCTAGAGTTCGTTGGGATGGTCTTAAAGGGCCCAGTCTTTGTTAGTGCCCTCAACTTCAATAAGTTCTCAGAAAAAGCCAGAGAGCATATCTTATGGAATACAAAAATGTCACTCACAAGCTGGCGATATACTCCTTCAATGCCGAGTCCTACACCCTTCCTTGGCTACCAGATCGGCCACATTGTCTAGATGAAAATTCATCTGTATAGACAATGTCCTGCATCACACAAGTTCAGTGTCAGACTCACTGTGTCAAACTCACTATGCATGGAGTGTGATAAAGATATATATATCGGATTTGTGTCAAAATTTACCAGTAGGGCATCGGGAGTGTGCACATCAAATTTTGCGGAGATCGGGCTCCTAGAGTTGCCTTGGCCAGAGGCTCGCATCTGGGAGCTTGAATTTGCATGTGCACATCAAATTTTTGTTGGGATCGAGCCCCCAGAGTTGCCCTGGCAAGAGGCTCGCATCTGGGGACCTAAATCTACACAGAGTTTCCCTGGCCGGAGGCTCGCGTCTGGGGGCATGAATCTGCAACGTGAGCCTCCAACCAGGGTAGCTCTGGGGGACTTGATCCAGAAAAAATTTGATATGCACACTCCCAATGCACTAGGGGATATGCACATCAAATTTTGCCAGGATCAGACCCCGAGAGCTGCCCTGGCTTGCATTTAGGGGCATGAATCTGCACACCAAATTTTGCCGAGATCGGGCCCCTTAGAGTTGTCCTGGTTGGAGGCTCATGTCTGCAGATTCAGGCCCCTAGACGTGAGCTAGGGCAGCTCTAGAGGCCCGATCCCGAAAAAATTTGATGTGCATACTCTCGATGCCCTAGAGGTCCTACTGGTAAATTTTGATGCAAATTCGAAAACATTAATATGATAACATTACCTTCTCTACATCATCTATCTGTTGTTGTAATGGAGCATCCAGGTCTACTGCTGCAGCTGGGGGCCACCCTCGTCTCTCTCTTGGGAAGGTACTACGTAGTCGGGTCGAGGTCCAAAAATGCTTTCTTGCAACCGCTCAAACTTCTCATGTGAGATCTCATACTGTGGCATCGCATTCTCAATCTGCTCTTGGATACACACAATGGTAGAGATGTAATCGACACTTGTACCATCATATCGAGCCACCTCATTAACATGTGCTTGCGCATCTTGTATATCAAAATCTATAAAATCATCAAGTGCATCATGCACCATGATACAATATAGCTCTTCTTCCCTTAGCTCCAAAATTTCTAGTACATCATGCATAAGTAAATATTCACCCCCTCGATGATGATAGCATGGAGAGAAGCAAGGGGTGGCTCATCGCTTGTCGGCATCTCAAAAAGGCAAGGAGGTGGGTGTGTGCTGCCTCTACTCTTGGATCGAGTGTGATCTCTTTAGGCTCCCTCTCGAAATAATCTAGCTATGGCCGAGAGGGTGTGTCAATGTCTTCCTCACTGTCCTCTTGCACCTCAGTGCACAAAACATATATGGCAAATGCTGCATCGTGCTCGATGAGATTGTTGGGATAAAGGCGCCTCCCCCTAGCTGCCCATGTATTACTACACTGACAGTCACCGCCACTGCACACTACAGGTGGCGAGCACTCATCACTATCACTTTATTCTTTATTCTTTTAGTGACAGTTTGAATAAAGGAATGTCCGATCACACATTGTGGCTGTTGGAGTTCCCATTTCTAGTCTCTCCCTTTCTTGCTCTTACTCTCATGCCATAGCTCTCGAGTCAAACCTTCGATCCATCGCTCCCTTTCAACTAGTAGCAGAGCTTTGCTTTGCGACTCTTGAGCTTGGTTAATGGCATTCTCAGCATCCCATCGACTCCCTACTTGCATTGGGTCTCCTTCTTGGCAGCTATATCCGACTCCTTCGAGCTCCCGTCACTCCCTGGATTCCCGAGCACCTTTTCAACATTATTGAGCACCTTCAGGGCATTACATCAGAGGTATTTGATCATTTTCTTTAGGGTTTACTTCAGTTCTTAGGTCTCACAGGCTATAAACAAGTTGTGGGCAGCCATAGCTCACACCTCTTGGAGCTTCCTTCACATGGATCTTGCTTCTAGCTTATCAAGGCTTGCTGATGCTTGGTGTAGGCCTTATTTGGCCCTCATTTGTGCCCCCTTTGGGCCCCATTGTTGACACATAGGACAGTAGACCCCCTCAACCAACCCATGTTTTTTTTGCGCCAGTTTCAAAATCTGGCCCAAAAATCACTCTTTTTGTTATATCTCGGGCATTCGGAACCCGATTCAGGCAAGGTAATAGTCTAAGTTGGGATTTTGGCATGCTTCGAACGCGATGATGATGTCGGAATTGCCAAATTATGATGATAGAATCTTCTACAACAGATTTCAGGTTTGAGATAGCATGTATTTGTATACCTATGCTTGTTTGGGCATGACTACATAACCGGTTTGATGCCTATTGCATCTCGATTGATTGGGGGATTGAAGCCATGTAATGCTATGATTTTGGCCTGATTTTTTGGGCTAGAAATACATAGTTTATAATAGTAAATGCATGTTGAATACTCTTGGACTGAAGCTATCTTTCATGCTTTGACATTTGCCTATTGGTTCCGAATGTATGTCTTGGGTTATGCTATGATGTATTGATCATTGAGGGACGATTTTGAGCTTTTCATTGAATCCGGATGCTTTTGAAAGCTTGAGCTTATTTCAGCCCACACTTATTGACATTGGTATATGCTTTGATAGTGGTGCTTCTTAGGTTTATGCATACCCGTTGCCTACGGCTTGATGCTCATGTCACGATTGATTACCCTATGCATACATTGAGCTTGAGTGCTCATTGAAGCTCCACCTTGGATGGATTTTGGATTATATGGAGCAGTCTAGGATGTAACTTGGCTTGTCAGAGTTTGGATTGGGATGTATTTGATGTCTTATATGCTTACGGATGCTACATACAGATACTCTACCGCCTACATATTCGGGATGTACTATTGATGTATTGTCTTGGACTTATGTCATTGGCACTGTGTCTTGCCTTGGCTTGAGCTCTTGAGCTCGTATATATGACTTTTGTGCCAGTGGGAGCATTCTTGAATGCTTATCAAACATTGAGCATGCAGTACTTTTATGCATTGAGCCGTTACATGCCATTGAGCAGTCAGACACTTGAAACTTTGGGACTTCTTACCTTTTGGGATGATACATCATATGTCTTGGTTCCCTGTATACTTATGAGCTAAGTCTCAGTTTTGGATCCGTATCTTTGTGAACTGACACCTACTTGTGTCAAGTTTTGGTAGTGGTAGAAACACTTTGCCCCGTTGACTAGGGGGTGTGCCTACTCACTATAGCAGATGTTTGTATGACATACTTGGGTGTTAGATTCATGCTTATCGACTGTCATATGCTTATGCTATGTCCGCATGATGCCGGCTTTGGTCTTGGCAATATCTGATTGCCTTGGGATCCGATTTTGGCACTGTTAGCTCTCTTTTATTGAAATCTGAAATTTATTACAGCAAGCATATATGTATGGAGTGACAAGGATTTTTCATGCTTAAACACTCTGAAATGATGTACTTTCACTAGTACTTGGTGGGCAGCAGCTTTGGTTTCACTTTCCTTGCCATTTTCCCTCGATTTTGGTGATTTTTGTTTGGTCATTTTCTACAGTAAATAGCAAGCAGTTTTGAATTGTCTACAGTCTTCCAACTTGCATTATGACGAGTTCGTCCACTGATCATGCTATTTTCAACATCACTAAGCTTGATGGTACGAATTACTCTTATTAGAAGAGCCAGATTTGGCAGGTGTTGCTGTAGAAATCGCAGATCAAACCTTTGAGGTTAAGCGTTGATGAGTTATGCAAGTCCACCATTGTATTGTCTCTCACAGAACAGGTTCACTATAATGTATTTGAGGAAGAAGAGAGTGCATGGCAGTTGTGGGATAAAATCAAGAATCTCTATGACAAGAAAAGTCTAGCGAGTCAAATATATTGGCTGAAGCAGCTTATGGATCTGTGCATGAAGGAGAATGTGACTATGTCTGCTCACTTGAGCCAGTTCCATGCTATACTCAAGAACTTGACTTCGCAGGATATCACTTTTGCAGAGGATGTCACTCCTCTTTCCTTGCTTGGTACTCTTAATGAGTCATGGGATGTATTCTGCACTACATTATGTGCCTCTACTGCTACCTTGAAATTATCTGATGTTGAGAGTGCTCTTCTGCAACAAGAAGAGGTTAACCCTAAGAATTTGGATGCCTCTCGTGTGTCGCATGCTATGACAGTTAGAGGCAGGAATGATGGATATGGAAAGCATGGCAGTGGCAGTGGCAGTGGCCGTGGACAGGATTCTCAAAAATATCAGTCCAAGTCTCGTGGGAAGTCACGTAGCAAATCCCATAGCAGGAATGCAAATGTTACTTGTCACCATTGTGGGAAAAAGGGCCATATTAGGCCACAATGCCATGAATTATGCAATGAAAGGCGCAAAGATAAGGGGAAAGAAAAGTGCAGGATAAGTCTTCTGATCGTAGCATAGAGCCTGCAAATTCCAGTGTTAAAATTGAAGAGATCAATGTTATGCAACCTGAGGATGTTGATGATGATGATTATATCCTTACAGCTTCTTCTAGTGCTTCGCAGATGATAGAGATACATTCTATGTATGCACATTTTGGCTCTTGGACTCAGGTGCATCCTTTCATGTGACACCTTGCCGAGAGTGGTTTTATTCATACCGTACTGTTTCGGGTACTGTGCGCTTGGGTGATGACAACTCTCTTGATATTGTGGGCATTGGTGATGTTAGGCTGCAGTTTCCTTCTGGCAGTAGTTTTGTTATGCAGGATGTACGTCATGTACCTACTTCGACACGCAGTCTCATGTCAGTTGGATAGTTTGATGATGCATGTTATCATGTATCTTTTGGAGACTCTGCATGGAAGATCACTCGTGGAAGACTTGTGATTGCGAGAGGTGCCAAGACTGGAAGTCTCTACCCCTTGATTGTATTAGCTTCTTCCCTTGATCATGTTTTGTCTGTGGGTTCTATCCCACATGTATCTCTTTGGCATGCCCGTTTGGGCCATATGTCTTTGAAGGGAATGAAAATGCTTTCTAGTTTGCAGTACTTACCGCCCCTTGATTATGCATGTTTTGATTCATGTGAGCATTGTCTTTATGGCAAGCAAACTAGGTCTACGCATAAGAAGTCTGGTAGGACACGCATGAGTGAGCCCTTGGCATTGGTACATTCGGATGTCTGTGGGCCCATGCCTTGTCAGTCTATGGGTGGTGCAAAGTATTTTGTTACTTTCATAGATGATTTTTCATGGAAAGTTTGGGCTTATCCCATTAAGCTAAAATCCGATGTCTTGGCTATGTTTCAGAGATGGCTTGCATTGGTTGAGAACCAGTCAGGGTATAGGCTAAAATGCCTAAAGACATATAATGGGGGTGAGTATGTCTCATGTGCTTTTGAGTAGTTATGTGATGAGAGGGGTATTAAGTGTCAGTTGATTGCCCCCTACACCCCCCCCAGAATGGTTTGGCTGAGCGGATGAATAGAACCATCCAAGAGCGTATATGCAGTATGCTTAGCCATGCAGGCCTACCACAGAGCTTTTGGGCTGAGGCAGTTAGTACAGTTGTGCATGTCATAAACAAATCACCTTCTAGTGATTTGGATTTCTAGGTTGCAAAGGAGGTATGGACTGGAAAACCCCCCTCTTATGCGCATCTCCATGTCTTTGGATGTGAGGCATTTTGCCATGCGCCCAGGGACAAGAGAAGTAAGCTGGATCCCAAGAGTGTTAAATGCATTTTCCTTGGTTATGGGGATGTAGGCGAGATGGGTTACTGTCTCTGGGATCCGCTGGCACGAAAAGTCATCTGCAATCATGATGTAGTCTTCCATGAAGACAAGATGCATAGGCAGGCTGAGAGAGTTGTTGAGATCCGTAGGGTCATATTTCAAGAGGAGCCAAGAGCTCCCACACAACCAGTTGGACAACCTACAGCTGCAACAGATGCTCATAGTGAGGGTGCTGGACAGGCAGCTGGGCAGGTAGCAGAGCCTGAGATGGTCTACTAGAGACAGACGTCCACCAGATAGATTTCAGCCCTCGATGTATTATGTCTTGGTTACAGATGCATGAGAGCCTTTCACTTATGATGAGGCTATGCACATGGGTGATAGTCACTACTGGGAGAGGGCTATGCAATTTGAGATAGACTCCCTACATAAGAATGATACTTGGGATTTGGTTTCCTTGCTTATGGCCAAGAAGGCTTTGCCACGCAAGTGGATGTACAAGCTAAAAAGTACCCCTGGACACCCCAAGCCGGCATACAAGGCTAGATTGGTAGCAAAGGGTTTTAAGAAGGAGCATGGTGTGGACTTTGATGAGGTCTTTTCTCCTATGGTTAAGATGACTACCCTGTGCTTAGTCTTGTCTTTGGTTGCTCAACTTGACTTGGATTTATACTAGATGGATGTCAAGATGGCTTTCTTACATGGGGACTTGCATGATGATATTTATATGGAGCAGCCTAAGGGCTTTGCAGAACCTGCCAGGGAGCACCTAGTGTGCAAATTGAAGAAAAGTCTTTATGGCTTGAAATAGGCACCTAGGGAGTGGTATCATAAGTTTGATGCCTTTATGCAGTCACAGGGCTATAGCCGAGTGCTATGGATCCTTGTATTTACACGAAGAAATCTTGTGATGGTCCTTTATTGATTTTGGTACTATATGTGGATGATATGTTGATAACAGGGAAAGCTCATGATGAGCTAGATGCTCTTAAGGCTCAGCTCAAGAAGAGCTTTGAGATGAAAGATCTGGGACAGGCCGCTCACATACTTGGTATGCGCATTAGACGCAACAGGCATCATAGGACTCCTCTACTTGTCACAGGGGGAGTACATTCATAAAGTCCTTGAGCGCTTTCGCATGCAGGACGTAAAGCCTATTGGCTGTCCATTGCCTTCTTATGTGAAGGTATCACAGGCTGATTGTCCACAGACAGATGAGCAGAGGGCCGAGATGGCCAATATTCCCTATGCATCTGTAGTGGGCAGTCTTATGTATGCCATGATAGCCACTCGTCCAGATATTGCCTTTGTAGTTTGTGTTGTGGCACACTATATGGCTACACCTGGCAAGAAGCATTAACACCATATTGGGGAATATGGGAATTTTCCATAAGTTTGAGACATGTGGTCAAATCTTTGGATTGATCATAACTTGTGCATTATAACTCCAAATCGAGCGCTCTATAGCTCAATAGATTCCATTTTTCAAGCGCTTTCCAATGATAGGCCACATCATATGGTTTTGAGAAACTTATGGGCATGTTATCCGGGTGCCACCTTTTTAATACTTGAAAAATGGGAATTGGAAGATTCCCAAACTCACTAATATTGTGTTCATTGGGACGCCGTGAAGGGTATCATGAGGTACCTAAAGGGCACTGCAGATAAGTGTATATGCTATGGCAGCTAGGATATAGGAGTCATGGGGTACACTGACTCTGATTATGCAGGACATGCAGATAGTAGGAAGTCCACTTCCGGCTATGTATTCACATATGCTGGAGGTGCTGTTTCTTGGATATCCAGGGTGCAGAAATGCACGACCCTTTCTACTACAGAGGCCAAGTATGTTGCAGCCATTGAGGCTTGCAAGGAGGCCATTTGGTTGGGTCGTTTAGTTGCTGACCTTGGTATTGATGTTATCCCTACACTGCATTCGAATTCTATGAGTGCTATTCACAGTAGCCAAGAATCCGGTCTTCCATGCGAAGACGAAACACATTGAGGTGAGGTATCACTTCATAGGTGGGGTCATTGAGGACAAGTCTATTGACCTTGTCAAGATCTCGACTAACCAAAATCTTGCAGATCTACTCACGAAAAGCCTCTCTACAGAGCGCTTTGCCTTCCTCAGGAGGTTGATGGGCATGGGATGAGATGACGTCTTTCCTCATCCTGTTGTACATGTGTACATGTTGTACTGTCTTTTTTTTTCTTTTTTTCTTTTCACTCCTCACTAGGGCAGATTCGCCTTTAAGTGGGAGGTTGTTGGGGGTAAAGGTGCCTCCGCCTAGCCGCCCGTGTATTACTACACTGACAGTCACCGCCACTGCACACTACAGGTGGCGGGCGCCCACCATTGTCACTTTATTCGTTATTCTTTTAGTGACAGTTTGAATAAAGGAAGGCCCGGTCACACATTGTGACTATTGGAGTTCCCATTTCTAGTCTCTTTCTTTCTTGCTCTTGCTCTCCCGCCATAGCTCTCGAGTCCAACCTTCGATCCATCGCTCCCTTTCAGAGATCCATCGTGGCGTGGTCCTGGGATGAGGTGGGCACTGCTTTGGCACGAAGATACTACCCCACATGCACGAGAGATCGATTAATTATCTTTGCATGGCTTGATCGAGCACGTAAACTATATAGGAAATCTATGGGGATCCATTTGAGAGCAGAGTTCGGAATAGAGCAGGTGAGAGGGTTTGTCGCATCACAAAACGATGCCAATATACTAGAGCTAGGGTCTACGACGGAAAGCGATCTCTCTAGACTCAAGGTCGCGCAAAACCTAGGGTATATCTGGTCTCCTATGTGTGCGTAGCATATGGAGCTAATCCATGCGGCGAAGGCAGGAGTGGTAGCCATGGCACACAAAGAGAGAAGGGAGGAGAACACAAGTGTAGGGAAGTAGAAAATGAAAGTGAAAATGAGTTTGGAGTTATAGCTTTTATGTATCTAGGGTTTTAAATAAAGGTTCTTTTTTAACACTAAAGTTTCAAATTAAAACTCTTACCTTAGTTTCTTTATTTCAATACTTTAAAGTAACCGTTAAAATTACTCATATAGACAAATTCTTCTTTCTACATTATTATATCCTCGAATATACTTGGATCGATGAGTATATGCAAGTCCAACTACAGAAAATATAGAAAAGAAATATAAAAGACCTTCAAAATCCCTTGGATCCAATTTAATATTTAATTTTAAGAAATAAGTAGAAGAGATTAGCTATAATATATCATTATGCAGAGACAATATTGCATAGATTATAGAACTCCAGCTTGCAATTTAATTATGATTTTAACCAACACGATTGACTAATTATAGTATGTATTATCACATGCTTGGATCATAGTAAACTAAGATTATCTAAATTGAAAGTACTCAAAAGTTGTAAAAAATTTTATATTCGTTCTTTGTATAAAAAAATTTACAAGGATTCCACTATCTCAAGGATATGTGGAGAAGCACATTGTTAAGATGTCATGGATTGTTCACTACAAATCTTGACCTCTCTATTATCTAACTTGAAATAGAAGTTGCAAAGGGGCTCATTGGACCTTAATTGGATTTCTTATCTGAGAAAATAAATTTTCCAATGGCTCTTTGCACTGACCACAAAAGGATTATGACCATTCCACAAGATAACCACATCTATGAGATCTATATGTGTCTCATCTCCGGTATCTTGATCCAAGCTGATCCACTCCCCTCGCAAAGGTTGCCATCTTCTATATTGAAAGCGAATGCACAGAGTCTGTCTAGCAATGAAATACCTGTAATAAAAATAAAAATAATGGTAAGTAAATGCGAATAACACAACAATTCATCTAAGCAAGACCTATGTCAATCAAATCAAGGCATTCAAAGTAGTAAAAAAGATTTACCCGAATGTGAGATCAGATTGATTGACCCTGCATTCAATCGTCTCATCAAAATGTGTTCTTTTGACTTGCCAAGAATCACCCAATAGCTAACTCATCCATTCCTCGAATGGACACTCGCACTGATAAGTAATCTTTGTTTTCTTCAGAACATCACATGAACCAAACAAATGTGCAAACAATGAGAATGGAATAAAGCAACTAAGATGTACATCTTTGGAACCTGTGGTGGGTTTCATAGCACTATTGATATTAGATTTTATATTGGACTTACATGCTCCTGATAACTCCAAGCTACTAATCAACCATTCATCACTAGATAGTGGCGGCAATGGGACATGTTGCAATCCCTGGCTTTCTACTATATACAATGACTTATAAAAAAAGATATTTTGAGTTTCAAGTTGACTTGCAAAGTTATTATCATAGATCAAAGAACCTATGTCTTCATGCCAAACATGTATCTTGCCATTTAAACATTTCACATTATGCCATTCATGCGAAGTTGATGGATATAGTGTCAAGATTGTGGGAGAGAAGGAAGGAGTCTCACTTGTAGCTTTCTTGCTTGCACAATGGGGGAATACACACAAAGGTGGAGGCTGAAAACAGTTTTCCTCTTCTTTGTTGTGTAAGCCAAAAGAACTCTCATACAAAGAAATAGAACAACCCTATATATGGGTCTCAAACCAAACTCAACTAACTAATGTGGCATACTAGCTGAGCCACGAACTAGAGTAGATAAGGATAGTTGTCATGTAGCTATTATTCATGGGCGGTGTACCAACCGCGTCTACAACTGACAAGTTGGTGACATAAATACACAACGGTCACCCTGGCGTATCACGAGTGGAGCTCGATATCTCAACACTCCCCCTCGAGCTCAATCCCAATTCCTGCACACCAAGCAGGTCTCTGAACTTGTGCAGCTTCTCTGCGCCCAATGCCTTCGTGAATATGTCAGCTACCTGATCCTCCGTGCTGACATAAACTAGATCAATAAGACCTAGTAAAACCCTCTCTCGCACATAGTGATAATGCATCTCAATGTGCTATGTTCTAGCATGATAGAATGGGTTATTTGCCAAGTGTATACTACTCATGTTGTCACAATAAATGACAACTGGCCCATTTGTAGACTGATGCATATCATAAAGTATCTTATGCAACCAAGCTACCTCACATGCAGCCATTGCTGCACCCCTGTACTCAGCCTCTGTGCTCGACAAGGCAACTGTAAGCTATTTCTTGCTACTCCAAGTGATTGCAGCACTCCCAAAAGAGAACACATATCCACTAGTAGATCGTCTATCAGAAATCCTACCAACCCAATCAGCATCAGTGTATCCATGCAACTGTATCTGAACCCCAGTCACATAAAATAGTCCATACTGCAATGTGAACTTCACATACCTGAGTATGCGTCTAGCCGCATCCAAATGCGGTTTCCTTGGAGCCTGCATTAACTGACTTACCAATCCAACAACATAGCTCAAATCTGGCCTGGTAATAGTCATATAAATCAAGCTTCCTACTATGTGTTTGTACATAGTAGGGTCTTCTAGAAGCTCACCTGCATCTGTGCTCAGCTTCACATTCTGCTCCAAAGGAACTGAAATAGGCTTACAGCCTATCATCCCATATTTGGACAGCATGTCCAATCCATACTGCCTCTGCAAGAGCTGTATCCCACTTGGTGATCTAATCACCTCAATGCCCAAGAAATAACGCAGCTCTCCCAAATCCTTCATCTCAAACCTCTGCTTCAATAGCATTTTCACATGAAGGATATCTTCATCACTGTCACCTGTCATAATCAAATCATCAACATAAATGACAAGTAGCATAATACCTTTCTCTGTTTTTCTCACATAAAGCGAGAAATCTGCCTTGGAAATATGAAAGCCAATAGTGACAAGATACTTCCCTATCTTGTCAGACCATGCTCTAGGTGCTTGCTTCAAGCCATACAAGGCTTTCTTCAACCTGCAAACAAACTCAAGATGAACAGCATGCACATAACCTAGTGGCTGCTCCATATAGACCTCTTCTTGCAAATCACCATGCAAGAAGGCATTCTTTACATCCATTTGATGTAAAGACCATCCCTTTGATGCAGCCATAGCAATGAATTATCTTACGGTTTCCATCCTTGCAACCGGACTGAATGTTTCTTCATAGTCAATGCCATATGTTTGTGCATACCCCTTGACTACTAATCTTGCCTTGTATCTGTTCACAGAACCGTCTGCATTGTGCTTCACCTTATAAACCCACTTACAGCCAATTGCATTTTTACCTTTAGGAAAAGGTACCAATTCCCATGTAGCATTTTCTTCCAAGGCATCCATTTCTTCATCCATGGCTTTCTCCCATTTTTCTTTTCCCATGGCTTCCTCAAAAGAAGTGGGTTCTGGTTCCTGTATCACTTTAACCATATATGCATAGTGAATAGCTGTAAATCCATCATATTTTAGCCTATCCAAAGGATACCTAGCTCTGGTAGACCTGCGCAAAGTAGGTTCACTCCCAGGTGCTCTTAACACATCCCTGGTCTTCCTTACTCCAGGTGTAACAATAGAAGGAATACCCAGCTCATCATCAATGCTCTGTTCTGAGCCACTGGATTCACCATCCACATAAGAGTGACCTGCATTCACATCAAACATGGGCTAATCAACCTTCTCTTTTCCTTTTCGTGATACCTGCATACCACTATTTGCATTGCTTTGAGAAGATTCTCCTGATCTCAATCTGCCTGTCCATGGCGAAGAATGTGAACCACTGCTAGAGGACGCTCCAGGTCCACTAATATTTTGTGACTTCTGTTGTGAATTCTGTGCAGCATTACCATTTTGTGCATCTACATCATCAATCACATTTACTGGTTTATACCAGCAACTCATCTTATAAAAAACAACATCTCTGCTCACTGTAAACTTACGAGTAGAAGGGTATAACATCTATACCCTTTTTGCTGTAGAGAGTAACCAATAAAGATGCACTTCTCAGCTTTTAGATCCAACTTGGATCTCAACTCATCTGGCACATGTACATAGGCAATGCAACCAAAAATTTTCAAATGAGAAATATCTGGTTTCCTACCAGTATACCTCTCCTCTGGATTCATCCCATGTATTGCTGCAGTGGGAGTCATGTTCATTATATAGACTGCTGTAGCAACAGCTTCAGCCCAGTAAAAATCTAGCAAGTCTTTTTCATTGAGCATGGCACGAGATACCTCTCCAATATGCATGTTTTTCCTTTCTGCAATTCCATTTTTTTGTGGGGTATGACTGCATGAATATTGTTGCTTTATGTCATGCTCTTGCAGGAACCTTACAAACTCATTTGAGAGGTACTCTCCCCCTCCATCTAACCTTAGGCATTTTATCTGCAGGCCTGTTTCTTTTTCAACCATAGTTTTAAGAGTTTTGAAATGCCCAAAAACTTCACTTTTCTTTTTCATAAAATACACCCAAACTTTTCTGCTATAGTCATCAATAAAAGTGACAAAATAATGACAGCCTCCAAGAGATGCAGCTTTAGTAGTCCACACATCAGAGTGGATTAATTCCAATGGCTTCTCACTCTCTTGAACATGTCTAGGAAATGGTTTCCTTGCCTGTTTTCCAAACTGACAGGCTTCACATACCTTATGCATTTCTGCAACCTTGAATTTGGGCAATCCTGCAACAATATTTTGGGCCTGCATTGATTTAAGTCGCTGTACATTAACATGACCAATGCGTTTATGCCAGATATCAATATCTGTAACTACACCAGTCCCATGTGCAAACATTGCTGCACTCAATTCAGGCATGTCTGCATCCAACGTAAACATTCTGCCCTTCTTCTTTCCTTTTGCTATCAAGCGACCTTTATTTTTCATATCCTCAACAAAGCATCCATGAGGATTAAATTTGACCTGCAAGCCCTGCTTAACCATTTGACCAACAGAAACCAGATTCTTCGTGATATTCGGGACATGAAATACATCGGACAGGTATTTCTTTTTCCCATCCTGCATAGACAAAGGAATTTTTCCAATCTGCACAATAGGATGTGCAGTATCATCACCAGTCTCCACAAATCCTGGTTTTTCCATTTTCCTTGCATCCTCCATCCATTCTGCATGACCTGTCATGTGGTTTGATGCACCTGAGTCAGCGTACCATACATCATTGCTTTCTTCTGCACTTGTCACAGAATTGTTCATATGCTGCACCATAAACAAATGCTCATTTCTGTCATCACCCTGTCTACTAGAAGATGCATAATTCCCTTATTGCAGTTTTCCATTCATGATGTCATTCTGCTTTTTATAGCAGTCTTTAGCCATATGACCCATTTTACCACAGTAGTAGCATTCAACATTATTATTTGCATTTTGGCCTCTTTGACATCCACCACGACATCTTTGGCTCCACCTGCCTCTAGAGTTACCAGGTCCTCCTCCATAGGACTGGTTTTCTTGAGTTTGTTGCATATTCTGATTTCTACCACGGCCTCCAAATCGGCCTCCTCTACCTTTGCCTCTACCTCTTCCAGCATTTGAGTATAAGACAGCTTCTTTTGAAGTTCCTCCTGAAGAAGATGCACCACCATTTCTCTGCTCCTCAGAAATTAGAAGAGCAATCAACTCCTCAAAATCAGGAAATCTTTCACTGACAGAAATGGATGTTCGGAACTGTGCATAATCCTTTCCTAGACCATTCAAGGTCACTGAGACTAAATCATCATCTTCCACTGGTGACCCAATGGAAGCAAGTGCATCTGCAATCTTCTTCACCTTCATGTGGTAGTCATTGATGCTCATATTTTCTCTTTGCACATTATGCAACTCTTGCTTGAGCTACATTTTCCTGGCTTGTGTATTTGTGCTATACATTTTTGACAAAGTATCCCATGCCTCCTTTGGCGTACTTGCATCTTGAATATGCACAATCATAGAGTCTGAAATGCTGATAGACAGCCAATACATAACTTTCCTGGCTCTCTCATGCCATGCTTTAAATGCCAGCATTTGCTGTTGATTGGGAACATCAGGAAGAACTGGTTCTTCTTCATTTCCTGCAACAAATTTCCAATATCCTTTTCCCATTAGGAAATTCGTCATTCTAAACTTCCATGCTTAGAAGTTATTCTTGTCAAGCTTTTCAGTGACAATCTGTGAAAGAGAATCAAACGCCATTACAGAACACTGCAAAAAATTCTGTCACTGCAAAAAACACAGCTTCACCCTCACAAGGGAAAATCTGCAAAACTGGCAAAAGTGGTAATTGACCACACAGTCACTTCCTAGTGACGATTTTGCATAACCAGGAACCAAGGATGATTCTGTAACTCCCAATGTCTCTGCACACAAGCATACGATGCAATTTCGGTGGTAACTGTTCACCGACCTGTAGAACAGTGGTCGCACAGCATAAAACAGGGCTTTTTCCTGAGTGCATGCAGAAAACTTCCGCCTCCAAAACAGGCCCCGAAATGGCCTCAAATCACAAAAACAAGGTTGTCAAGGGCTAAAGCCCTCGCCCGTAGCATATACTGCCCTCTTGCTTCACCGCGAAGGGTGTCTCAACCTGAGACAATGCACTCCTGCACTTTCTGGCTGTGCTACCTGCAGAGATCTGCTCCCAAAACAGAAAATGAAAGCAACACTGCTCCTCTTACCAAAACACCGTGAGCTTGGCTTTCTTTTTTGAGCTCCTTAGTACGAACAAGGCTCTGATACCATGTCAAGATTGTGGGAGAGAAGGAAGGAGTCTCACTTGTAGCTTTCTTGCTTGCACAATGGGGGAATACACACAAAGGTGGAGGCTGAAAATATTTTTCCTCTTCTTAGTTGTGTAAGCCAAAAGAACTCTCATACAAAGAAATAGAAGAACTCTATATATGGGTCTCAAACCAAACTCAACTAACTAAGGTGGCATACTAACTGAGCCACGAACTAGAGTAGATAAGGATAGCTGTCATGTAGCTATTATTCATGGGCGGTGTACCAACCGCATCTGCAACTGACAAGTCGGTGACATAAATACACAATGGTCATCCTGGCGTATCACGAGTGGAGCTTGATATCTCAACATATAGAGCTATCAGGCAAACAAGATTGAATTAGAACACTGCGAAGATTTTTAAAAACAACTCTGATGCAAAAGAATAAACAATGATAAAATTTAAAAACTTACTGTTTTGTTTATAATTTTCCATGTAGTTCTTGTCGTGTACCGAGATTTGTTTGTGCATAAAAACATGTTGGATCAACACTTCTGTTACTGTACTTGTTCCATTGAACACTTTCTAAAGTCTAAAATTCTACCTTTCCAATATTTACTAGGGTTTGCAACATCCTTACGCTTGACCTTGAAACTCCCTCGAGTACTTGGGTGCATTAAAATCCAATCCAACTTATAGTACTTATCACAAATCCAATTACCGACACCATTAGGGAAGTTTTGAGGTCTCAAAAATGCCTTGTAAGAGATCCTAGAGAGAGAAAATAATTTAAGAAATAAAATCGTTTTATAGAATTTTTAAAAGGTTTATATTTTGGTAAGTTAAAATATCAAAATTCATTAATAAGTCATTGTTGTGATATTCTCGTGGTCACATCAAACCTAGAAATCTAGGTCACCATAAAGTTGGCAAAGGTTGTCATAATGAAGATCTTACCTCTCCTCATTAAAGTGAAAACTAATATTCAATTTGAATTTTGGTGGATACTCGATTGCCTCCCTCCATTGTTTCTCTCTTCTTTTTTTCTCCTCCTTAGTAGTCTCTTCTTTGTTTTTGTTCTTGCTTCTAATCATATCCTTAGCTATGGATCAATCACCCAATGATCTCTATAACTCAGCTATGAATCAATCATCCAATGATCTCTGTAGCTCTCATAAAAGACCTCTCTATCATCTTCATATTGAGTTGGATAGTGAGTATGAACCAATAAGAAAGAGAACAAAATCTATCACAGTTACAGAGTCTATGAAACATATACTAAGGTTTGAAGGAAAGAAGAATATTGATCTTTGGTTAGATGGAAAGCTATATCCCAAAGATCCTAGCAGAAATAGCACTCCTCCTTTCTATAATAGCTCATCATTAATGAGGTTTATTGGTAATGGCTACAATGGATTTTAAGGTTATACACTTAACCTTGTTGCAGAAAAGGATATCCTTGGACTAGAGAATCATCTTTTGATGAAACACAATATAGAGTTGTTGCAGAAGCTAGAGGATTGTCAACAAAAAATTCATTCATTGGAAAAGCGTATCAAAGCTTATCAACGAAAGAAAACTTCATTAGGTCTTCGAAATCGACAAAGAGCTCTTAAAAATATTGAGAATCTCAAACGAGGAGGGGGAGGCTGTGGTAAAAGAATCCAAGCAACAAGGTATATTTTTTTTCACTTTGAAAATCTTAAATATGGCTTTATTTAAATTACTTGTATTTATTTGTGATGTTAATTTAGCTTAGATCTCTTCTACAACCAAATGCAAGTGAAAGAGATCCTTTAAAGCCAGCTCAGTTTTATTATCATCTTCTTCCTTTAGTAGTTTCAAATGATATTTTGGAGAAGAAGAAATTTAAAAAGCCAAAGAAACAATGCTTTGAGTCATTTGTAAAGGATCATTCTTTGGATTCCGAGTTAGTACAGAAGACACTGGATAGTATTGGTATTAGTCGAGATGTTTATATGCTACTTTTCTAGCTTTTACAATCAAATATGAAGCAAGGACATGTATGCAATTGTATACTTCCGAAGCCATTTGTGGTTAGGACTATCAGACAGAGAGTTAATAACAAAGTGATGGGGATTCTGGGTGAGCCTTTTCATATCAAGACTACCTTCAAGGGCAAGAAAAAGGAGGTTACATTCAATGAATTTAACAATATTTTCCTTGACTTGCCCACCCTACAATGTTTAATGATCAAATTTTATGACTTGTCAGTATAGCAGAGGCACAGGGAGTAGCTAGATTTGTGATTAAACTTGATGAAAGTGAGATTCTGAAATGTAAAAAATTGGAGAGAATCTCTATCTCCTTGATGAATAGAGCACTTTCGTCAAGTCATTGCAATCACTCAACATCATTTAGTGTTCAATCTAAATATAACATCTAGTGGCTAGGAGCATTTGAGGTAGATACTGAGAATTTTGATATATTATATTGGGTTTTTCATCAAACATCAATACCTAATGTTATTCAAAGGCAACAAGCAGGAAAAGAGCTATTTGTTGAAGGATTTGGGAACTACAGGATTGAGTGGCACATAGCTGGTGACCTAAAGATACTCAAATGTCTGTATAATGTATCAAAGGGAGCCAACTTGAGATCTCCTTGCTTATATTGCATGTCACCAGCTGCAGAGTTCAACTCAAGCAATTGGAATAGAGCTCCCTCTAAGCACAATAAGGATCCACAGTTTAAATCAGACTTGGCCATTCCTTTAGCGAATGCCCATATTTGTACACTTCATGTACTTTATAGGATAATTGAAAAACTTGTTCATCTCTATATAGGATTTGCATGGAAGCTGAAGCCATTATCAACTGGAGCAGATGCTATAACAAAGGTTGAAAAAGTTCTCTCTGCAATTGGTTTGCATGCTGGCAATGTTGTTATTGAACCAGATCTTCAGAAGTCTAAGGATGGTAATTGTGTCCCAAAAAAACCATCTATTGGTGGAGTGAAGGCTAGAAGGTTTCTAGGCTTTCATGGGAGACTTGGCAAGATAAACTCGAGAAATGGTGGCTCAACTATTAAATTTAATTAGTGAAAATCCCTACATAATGCAGTTAAGGATCACACTGATAATGGACAAGCTCAAAATAGAAAAGCTAAAGTTTGGGAAACACTAGACAAAGTGTTTTTTAATTGTGATAAGACTGAATGGAATGATGATGATATCAAAGACTTTAAAAACCAATTGAACCTTTTCAAAAAAGCGATGACAGAAGCTTGGGGTGATCAACACTCTACTCACTATATGGTAAGAAGTTTGTATATGTCGGTTTCTTCATTGTCGAACTCATATAATGTTAATTAATAATTTTCTTTATTTGTTGACTATGCAGCATATTTTATACAACCATGCTCCATACTTTATTAAACAATATGGATCTCTATCTATCTGATCAACCCAAGGTATGGAAAAATCACATTATCAAGCAAGAACAAAATATTTCAGACACATAAGACATGGAGGTGGAAGACACAAAGCCTTTGAGATAGCTCTCAAAGCCATCATTGGTAGACTTGGAGAGCTTAACAATCTACTATGATATATTACAATTGTTTGATTTTTTAAGTTTCCAATATAATGGCCAAGGCTTTGATTTTTCCCAAGCTTCATTGGCATAGAGCCCTTGGCCCTTCCAAGAAAGTTGTCCAGATCTTCAATCTCAATCTACACAATAAACCACAACAGTATAAGATATAAGATATTTATCTATAATGCATAATAAAGTCTAATATAAACTCAATGGGTAACTTCGAATTATATTTCATACCTTAGGGTGTTCATCTTCTTTGAGAACACTATCATCATAAAGATTTATTGAACTCTTGGGTTTCTCATGTGATGGAGACTTCAATCTCTCTTCATACCCTATATCATCAATACGAAGTCTCTTCTAGACTTGCAAGAACTCTTCTTCTGTAGGTAGCCCCTCCTTTTCATATTCTACGATTTGATTAATACATGTATGTAAGGCTATAGAGCTGTCTTGGAAATTCTCTCCCTCAACATCAAGACTTGCTAGTGGTTCTTGTTCATAACCTATAAAATTCATGTCATTTTGGCCCCAATCTGCAAGGATTGCTAAGCAATAATATTCTCTAAGATAAAAAAGATGTTGAATATCATTTAGCAACACATATCTCTTCTTGTTGATAAGATAAGTGGGAAATGTTGGAATACATGCAAGAGGACCTTCTTCATCAACCTGTGCACTTGGCTCGATCTCCCTTTCTTCCACCATTGTGATATTGTCACTCTTAAACAAACCTACATCAAAACCTTGGACAAGTTGATTCTCAATATCTTCTTGAAACATCTCCTCCTTCTTTTCGACCTCCTTATCCATACTTGCAATATCCTCTAGCTTTCTCTGTTGGGCTATATCTGGAGAAGAATTTTCCATGTACTGAAGATACACAATAAATCTAACACCCTTGCGGATCAGAAGGCATTGGTGTTGATCCCTGTGGAAAGGGAAATATATTTCTCTCTTCCTGAATTCCTCATCAATGAGGTTGAACCTGCCTAGCAAAGTTGATCTGGCTGTACTAGTGGCTCCCATGACATCACTATAATGAACAAATCCATTCACTTCTAAACCTTGCACATGTCTATCATAAAAATATCTATACTCCTTAAGTTTATCTTCAAGATCCTCCAATAACTCTTTCAAATCAAAAGGAACATTGAAAATTTCCCTGATATAGCTAAACTTGGAAGAATTTCCAGTTGTGTGTAAGAAATCAAAGAGCCTATCATTAGAAGTCTCCATTACCTCCTCCTTATCCATTCTCTTTGTTATCTTGACCAAAAAAAGATTTATCCCTGCAAACAAATCAGAATGGCAACAATGTCCAATCAAATGATGTCCAATCAAATGCGATAGAACCATGGAAAGATGCCTCAAATGCAAACAAATCACATTTCACAAGACAAAAGATCAAAAAAGGAGATTTTTTTTAATGTGACCGGTGAAACATGAAAACAGGTGTCCAGAGGCCAAAGCCGGTGAAGAACTCGTGTTTCACTGGACACTACTTGAAAACAAGCATTATTTCAACATTTGACCGATGAAACGTGACAGTTAGGAAGACATCACTAACCAGAGACATTATTTTGTGTTTCATCGGTCAATAGATTCAAAACACCAAGAGAAACATGAACTATGAATTAATTCTATTAAAACACATAAATTTGTGATAAAATCCTTTCTGAAAGTTCCATGCTCCTTTTTGTTTTTTCGGGGATAACAATATCTCAGAATATGTGCACACGTGTTCCACTTAACACACCGCCAATTAATGCATGTACCATCAATTTTTAGAAAAGTCCCCCAATAATAAAGGGAAACAACGACCAAATTTGTTCACATTTCTCAATGGACTTCGCAAAAGACAAAGCAACCTGAAAGAATTGTCTAGAATTGCGAGAAAATTGTCACATGAAGTCATCCACACCTGGTAAGTATTCCCTTTCATGTGTAACAATACTATTTGTTTGCAAATTTTAACATAGTAATTCTAAAATTGAAAGATGCATGGCAAATTTCATGACAAAACTAGCCTGATGTTATAAAAATAGTTTAATGTCACTTTGAAACTTATTTTTATTGCACAAACACAACATTGTCGGGTGAAACGCAATAAGAAGCTTTGGGTCATGGTCATGCATCACATTTTCGTGTTTCACTGGAGTTTTTTTAAAAATTGGCTTCGATTCGCGCTTCAAAATCCATGACTGTAAGGTAAGCTGATACCAGTGTGAAAAAGTATCTTTCTTTTCATGTCTTATGACATTGCTTTTAGGGTTTTGATAGTATGGAGCTTATAGGTAGTTGTCACTTTTATACTTGTTCTTTTTGTACCAGCATAACATTGTCGTGTGAAATGCAATTAGGGTCTTCGAGGTGTGGTTGTGAAGAATGTATTCGCGTTTCACTAGGCTTATTCACAAAATTGGTTTTAAACGGACTTTTTCTAGCAAAGCGCGAGACAAGGTATGGTTTTCTACACTTTTCCTTTGACTCGTGTTTAAAAAGTTCATGTCTATGATATAACCTGGTGGTAGTATAAAGAATTATCTTTCCCTTGATGTTTTATAACATTGCTTGTATGGCTTTAATTGTGTAGAGATTGTAGGTAATTGTTATGGTATTCCTTAGGTTAATGTTTTGTTTTCCTTAGTTTTGTTGATTGTTTTGCTATTTATGTGTTGTCTGGTGAAACACGAAAATAACATGCTGCAAGGAGGTCTCTCTTCTCAAACTCGTGTTTCACTGGACAAGAAGTAATGTCTTTTTTTGGCAGATGGCTAGGACTAAATCAATAACAAAGAAGGAGAAGATTGATCCTAGGGGTTTAGCATCAAAGATTCATCAATCTTCAAAACCTTAGAAGCGCTCTAGAAAGTCAAAGCCAAAGAGAAATTTTTCTCAAAATGTTAGGTGCCTAAGGGAGATTAGGAAGGCCATAAAGGCTCTAAACAATGCAATTCCAAATCTACCTTTTCAAAGGCTTGTCAGGGAGATTTGTGACAAATATAGTTTGGATAGTTTCACATGGAAAAGAACATCCCTTAATTGTATATAGGAAGCCACAAAGGATTTTTAGTTGAGTTTTTTCAAGATTCCTATATTTGTGCTGCTCATGCTCATAGGCTCACACTCATGGACAAGGACATGGTAATTCTTAGGAGGCTAAGATATAGATTTTCAAAGGTCCTTGAGCCAGTTCCCCTCATTGATGATGAGAAGACATTTAATATCCTTAATGTGCCCCCAGTTAGGAGAAAGAAAGATGATTCTGGTCCCAAGGTTGAGGATGTCACCCATGAGAGGGATACAAGGCAACATGAAAAAGAGGAGAAAGCTAAAGAGGAATAGGCAAATAAATGGAGAGAGTATAGGAGGCAAAGGCCTGAAGAAAGGGAAGTAGAACAACTAGAGCCCTTTGAAAATGAGATGGCCACCCTTCTTGAAGTAGCTAATCCAGAAGGATTCAATGTGTTTTGTTTCTTACCTGGTGACTTAGGCAAAAGAGTTGAGATTATCTCCTTTAATGTTGCCTGTGTTCAAATTCTTAAGGATAAAATAAGAGAAATAAATGACAGTATTATTCTTGCTAGCCTAAGGTATATCCACCCATTATTACTTCTACTTTTTGATATTTTTTTAACAATAAGATTTTTCTTGTTTATACTCACTATTTCTATGCCTTTTCTAGGTGTGTAATGCATGAGTTTCCTTTGAATATGCAACAAAAAATTGAGGTTCTTGATCCATCTATCTCATACTTTATGAGGAACGAGCTTGATACAAGTTTTGTTGAGTAGTGGTTCAATCTGATTGATTTCGATACTTTGGAGCTCCTTATAATTCCATATAATGAAAAGTAAGTGATTCAATCTTCTATTAGAGTTTTTGAGATTTTATCATACTAATTTGTTGAGATATGATTGCTTTCAGTTCTCATTGGAGCTTGATTGCAATAGACTATGTGGATTAGCAATGTCTTTTAATCAACTCTATGAAAGGAAGCCATGGAAATGCTAAATTGTAAGTTATATTATTCAAGGGCTCCTTGATATTTCAATTCTTTTTTTTTGTAAGTACTCTAAATTTCAATATATTTTATATATAGAGATGCAAAGATATTAATTGAAGAGCTAAAGAAAAGGTCCCCTATGCCGTCTGATTTGCTTGTAACAATGCAATATAGACAAGTTGCGGTGAGTTATTGATTAAAATAATTGAAACATAAGTTTATTCTATGAACTACCATCCATAAATTTCATAGTTTTACTTTGTGTTGGTGGTTGCAGTGTCCTCATCAGGATAATAGCCATTCTTGTGGGGCTGGAGGGTGATTGCAAATGCTAGAAGAATGGTTAACTTTGTTTATCTTAATGATGATAAACATGTAAAGGTAATATGAAAGACGCTAAACTTTAGGATAGATATTCATTGCAAATAGTCCATTGATGATCAAAATATAGTCTATTCTAAGAACAATAATGAACTAAAACTCTTTTTCCTATAAATGTGTGACAGTTTTCAAAGGATTGTTATACATTTGAGCATGTTTGGTACGTCAAAGCAAAGCTCTTGAAGTATATAATGGTCAATTGTATACAACCAACAACAGAGATTGGTGGGGATTTACACGATAAAGGAGATGCGGTGCCTATAACCACTGAAGGTGAAGCCACAGCTTCAACACCTTTACCCACACCTTCTACACCAAAGGCATCAAAGAAAGGAAAAATGACTCCTAGAAAGGATAGTTCTCAAAAAAAAGAATTAGCTTTGCCATATCGCCTTGTAAGCCTTCATATATTGAAATTTACCCTTCAGCCCTTGTATATCTCATAGAGATGGCAGATAGACATCTGGTACAAAATTTTTACATATATTTTATATTGACAATAAAGATATCTTTTCTTGAATGTCCTTGTAGTGTATATTCTTTTCTCTCCTTTTCGATATCTGCAAAAAATAAATTACAAATGTTTGTTAGTTAGGAAGTGAGATCTTGATATACATCTAAGTAGATATAATAAAATGCGAAAACTTACTCGTTTCTTGTCAAGTTGGAATACAAAGGAGCATGGTAGTTCAATGTATTCATTTTGTAAATCCATCCTCACTTGATGTAGCGTACATGATTTTCTGATCTTTAAGATTGCAATAATATCCTCGTTGAACCAAATATCAAGATTCACTATAGGATCTTTGCTGAAATCATCAAGATTCTGGTCTAAAGCAACTAGACTACTACCAACAAAATGCCATCAACTATAGTAAAAGCTAAGGATAAAATTTTGAGTAGCAATCATATATTTACAAGCTATAGAGTCTTGATCTATCTTACATATAATTTTTCCTTATGTCCTTGTATCCCATCCTTCATCAACAAATTGTATGACATGATCATATGTTAGTCTCTTCATTGAAAGCATGTTTTTTGTTCTTCTTATCTCCATATTAGAGAAGAAATCAATAAATTATATTAATAGGCATAAACAAAGTAACTTTTCTTAGCCTACTTGAGATATTAGATTTTAATGCTTTCTGGATCTCACAAAATATCTTACATCTATAGCCCTCACTAGTAGCTGGACTTGGCAAAGGCCACTAAAAGCTTGACACATCTGGCAAAGGAAGGAGGTTTATTGATCCCCATTGGCAACACCGCATAGGAATAACATAAAAATGGTCATAAAAGAATATTCCATTCTCTGCAAGCCCTGTCTTCTTTCTGCCTCTATACATTTCTTCTCCAATTGAACCATATATAACATCAATAACATCAACAATAGACTCCACTGGTTGCCATTCCTCAATATTAGAGGGATAGACATCTACAAGACAAATAAATATTATAATGGAAAAACCTAAACCATGTTTAAGAAAGGAAAAACTTTAAGAATCAATTCTTACAATTTGGTCTATGCATTGAAAGCTTTGAAGATCCAGGTTCCAAACACACCTCTCTATGCATGAACACATGTTGCACTAGTACCTCTTTGATGCTATTCTTATTTTCTCCAAGCTTAAAATCTTGGATTCTGCCCTTCCAAGCAGAGATAAACGAGCTCTCATGTTTTTGCCTTTTTCCACGTTTTGCTTGTTGCATGTGATCCAACTACCTTTGCTAATGATAGTAGGAATCCATCTTCCATCAGTTTGGAATGAGTTAAATACTGATATGGATGTGATTTGGGAGCTTGGACGCCTTGTCGAAGGTCAAATTTCTATATCCATGGTAGAAGAGAGAGAGAGAGAGAGAGAGAGAGAGAGAGAGAGAGAGAGAGAGAGAGAGAGAGAGAGAGAGAGAGAGAGGACTAGGCTACCACAACGGAGGGAAAAACAATAGAGGAATAAAAGAAAGGAGGGAAAAAACTGAGTGTCATGCTTTTCACTAATTTGAATTTAGATTACATCAGACATTATCATTAATCTAGATATATCATTAAATAAAAATAGCCGAGACTTTATGCCATTAATGCAAAAGATATCATAATCACAAATATAAGAGACTAAAAATAGATAATAAAAATACAAATTCGTAATATTATTATATTTATACGTTTTTGTAAAATGATTTTTTTATTTTTTTTAAATAGAAGTTCCGTACGGAGGCTTTGCTCCTATTGGTCTAGAGCACTCTCTCTCCACATCCTAAATGGCATTTTCGAGACCTCAAAACTCCCCTAATGTATCTTTCGTATTGAAGACCTCCACTACAAGTATGTTACTGATGTTTTTCCTCCGTGAAAGACATCCATAGTAACCAAATACAAAAGTTACCTATCAATGTGTGTATAATTTGCAAATGTTCTCTCCAAATGAAATGAAATTTAAATGGAGCAATTTTAAAAAAGCATTATACTTGCAATTCTTTTCACAAAGAAGCCTAAAGATGTTGAACAAGAAGTTGACTTATAACAAGACCATTGTTCCTTCACAAACAAATTCCTAGAGTACAAAAACAAAAGAAATATCGAGTCAAAGCATACATATAACTTACATAGGCTTTGTCCAAATGAGTTGAAACTTAACCATGGAGCAACAGAAAAAAGTGGCAATATACTTGTGGCTCTCTTTGCAAAGAAGCCTAAAGATGTTGAAGAAGTTGAGTTTTTAAAAAATCATTGTTCTCCACCCTCAAAGACTTTGGGAATAAAAAACAAAGGAAAACTCGGTATGCATATAGCTTGCATACATTTTGTCCAAAAGAGATAAAATTTAACCATGGAGCAGCAAAAAAAACAAGACAACATACCTGTAACTTTGTTTACAAAGAAACCATAAGATGTTGAAGAAGAAGTTGAGTGTTCAAAATATCATTGTTCTTGACTATAAGAGACTCCTAGAGTATCAAAAAAAAAGAAATTACATGTTAGAGAATGCACATAACTTGCACAAGTTTTGTCCAAACGAGATAAAACTTTACCATAGAACATCCATGGAAGAGAACAATATACTTGTAAAGTTTTGTGAAGAAAATCTTAGGGCTTTGATAGAACAAGATCTGCTCTCATAAAATGTGTGAAACTCACTCTGTATTTGTGTAGAGGAAATGAAATTTCACAGGGTCACAGATAGGGCAAGCAACAATGAGGTTGTAAGATTTCGTCAGGAAAGAAGAAACGGGGAAAGAGATATGATAAATTTGAGATCCGCCTAAGAAAGAGGGGGAAACTGAAAAGGGGAGAAATGAAAAATCAAACATAAAAAAATAAGAAAATGAAAATTCGAGTCACAAACTTCGAGGAAGTGTCAGCATTTTATTCCCCACATTTCCCCTTATTTTATTGCTGAGGGAAGATTTGGGCCAAGATATGGCTAGAAGATTCATGTTACATGAATCTAGAATCCTAGCTCTCTCACAGGTTAGGCCTATATTTCTTTATTCACTCCTTAAGGGGAAAAAAAGAGAGCCCATATTTCTCCTAATGATAAAGGATGAAAACAAGCTTGTTGATGAATACAATATAGATTTTCTTACATTAATATCCCTATTTCCTTGGTGTTCTCTCAAAAGCTCCACCTCACTAGCACGATGTAGTGGTCCATCGAGAGACTTTTCCTAAGAAACGCCACCCAAAACTACTTAAAATAAGACAGGGTTTGTCACCTAGTTGTCCTCAAATGAAAGGTTCTAGCCATAACCCATAAGAATCAACTTGAGTTTGGGTCCCTAGTTCTATACTAAAGTCACCTAGCAATTTTACTAGCATCAGTCCTTAAGCCACTGCATTCATAACTCAACTCAAACTGAAGTAGATCAATACCACACTTGGTTCATAGTGAGTGAGAAAGAAGGATGAGTGATACACGTTGACCCCTCTACTCCTAGGGTATAATCTCAATTCTATTCTCCTAAAATGGCATTGATCGAGGTCTAAGATAACACATTGGATAGTCATGCATAAGGTTCTTTCTTAATTACATCATCTCGAAGGAAAACTCTCAACTCATTGAGACCACCCATTTGTAGGATGGATCCATCGGGGATCTCGCACTCCCACTTTCCTCGGGGGTTTGTTTTAGTTATCTAATTATCCTAACATGTTTAGGTTTGACATGTAAAGATAGCTTCCCTAATTAACCATTAAACATTGGTTCCTTCATGTAAATTATGATCATCAACCACAAAGATAATCTCAAATAATCCTTTGAAAGGAGTTGCAAAATAATGTATATATCATGCACCTTCTCCAAGATACAATCCCAATCCAACAATTCTATCCCTTAATCTGAGACTCTTGTCCAATCTTAGACACATGATCCACCAATCTTCCCTTATCTAGCATTAGGGCCTTCTAGGAAGTCTATCTTGGGTTACACAACGGTCCTTGACACACCCAAGGGATTTACAGCCAGAGTAGTCCCCTAGTATCCTTGTCACCTCCTGGCATAATGTCCTCCTATAGAGAGACCTCTTGTATCAGGTCAACCTTGACCTTCAATGTGGTTAAAAAAGCTCCTTGGTGAAGAGCTTCTACTACTAACCTCGGGGGAGGTTTAGTGAATAATAAAAAAACTTGCCTCTAAGGACACAATGACTCTCATGCAAATATATGGCCAAGCAATCAGCCTATAATCAATAGCTAGAAAAACATTTCTCTTTCCATGATAACAATCTGATAATTACTTTGAATACTCCATAAAAATTAGCTACTTACCTTGGCTAGCAAGACTATCTATTTCACAAAAATGACTACCCTTTAAAAAAAAAAGACAAATTCAACAACCCAAAACAAATTCTTTGTTTTATGCTTTGCAAATGAAGACGCAATCTCTTTTCTTTAAATACTTTGCAAGAAAGATGCAATCTATCCTTCCATTAAAGTGCAATTTCAAAGTGATACATGCCAATCACATAGTAGAGTAACATGTTTCTCAACCTTATTCTTTACATCACAATGATTCACACCCCATGAATAACTCTCTTTCTTTCAATCCCATGAATAATCTTTATTTAAATTAGAGACCTTTCCATCATTCCTATGCAGCAATGGTAAGTTAGGTTACTCAAAGGTGAGCACTTGTGGTTTTGTTTGTAGTCATGGATTGCAATGCCTAGCTTGATTCTATTGGACTTTAGTGGCACTTTTGCTTTTTAAGGCCTTGGTACTTGTACAAACTAAACTCCTGTCTTGTGTCTATGGATTGCCTTCTAGTTTTTTTTAATTGTGCAATGTTGGGGGATCAATGGAAGAACTCACAAGGTGAAGAAGCTTACATATAAAGTATCTCCCTTCTTCTCCCTATTATCTACTTCTACTTATCTCTTTTTCCTCTCTCTCTCTCTCTCTCTCTTCTTCTCTTCTTTACCTTCTTTCTCTATCTCCTCTTCTTTTTTTTGTTTCTCTCTCTTCCTTCTCCTCTCTTCTTCTCTTCTCTTGTCCTCCTTCCCTTCTCCTTTCACTCCCTCTATCTTCCTCTGGCTTCCCCCCCTGTGTGTGTGTGTGTGTGTGTGTGTGTGTGTGTGTGTGTGTGTGTGTGTGTGTGTGTGTGTGTGTGTGTGTGTGTGTGTGTGTGTGTGTGTGTGTGTGTGTGTGTGTGTGTGTGTGTGTGTGTGTGTGTGTGTGTGTGTGTGTGTGTGTGTGTGTGTGTGTGTGTGTGTGTGTGTGTGTGTGTGTGTGTGTGTGTGTGTGTGTGTGTGTGTGTGTGTGTGTGTGTGTGTGTGTGTGTGTGTGTGTGTGTGTGTGTGTGTAGCAATTGGTGTGCTTTAATTCTAAAAGAAAAGCTAGTCTCATTAAGCCTTTACTAACTCTTTTATAAGCCTTAGGCTATAGGGTTGTTAGCATCAATCACTTTCCTTCTCCTTGATTGTATCATCTTGAGCATGAGGTGGCATGGTAGTCTTGAGGATATCATTAAGGGAGATTACATTCTGATGATCATGAGAATCAATGTTAGGTGCACAATTTGGTAGTACAAGAAATTGGTGATATTTGAGGATGGTGTATGTGTTTCTAGTCAATAGCGAATTCATTTTGACACGCCTCTTCAAAAAAAAAAACTAATGTTAAATCATTTAAACTCACCCCTCCTAAGTGCCAGCTCATGTGGAGAATCGAGGGGGGAAAGTATATTACATCCATCTCCTCGAGCCTTCTCCACATGACCGGCACTTAGGAGGGGGTGAGTTTAAATGATTTAACCTTAGAAAGTTTTTTGGAAGAAAAATCATATTAGAATGAATTGGTCGTTGATTGGAAACATGTCATCACCATGAATTATGCACCTGGCATTGATTCTCGTGATCATCATGCTAGAATCTCTCTCAATGATATCCTCAAGGCTACTATGCCACTTGATGCTCAGGATGATATGGTCAATGAGAAAGGAAGTGCTTGATACTAACAAGCATATAGCCTAAGGCTTATAAAAGACTTAGTCAAGGATTCATGAGACTAGTTTTTCTTTTAGAATTAAAGTATGCCAATTTGTGTGTGTGTGAGTGTGTGTGTGAGGAGGAGGAGGAGGAGGAGAGGAGAAGAAGAGAAGGAGAGGAACATAAGAGGAGATAAGGAGGGGAAGGAGAACATGAGAAGTGAGAAGAAGAGGAGGAAGAGAACATGAGAGAACAGTATTAGAAGAAGTGAGAAGAAGAAGAAGAGGAGAGAAGAATAGAAGAACAATGGATAAGAAAGAGAGAGAAGAAAAAAAAGAATAAGAGGAGATAGAAGAAGAGGGTAGAAGCCCAGGGAGTCCACCTATAAGAAATCATCTATATAATGTGTGTTCAAAGGATATTAAGAAATGCTCTTTCTTTACATGCTATAAGGCCTTAAAATAACCCCTTTTACTTTACTAAACTTATGATTTTTTTTCAAATTTAATTTAAAAATCCCATTTGTAAATGTAATCCTATAGATCTTACTAAATATAATATCCTTTCTTTTGAACTCAAGTGGTATCTTACATGTTCTATAAGGTGGACTCCTCGGGGGTAGAAGAAGTAAAGAGGAGAGGGAGAGAGAGGAAGAAGAAAGAGGTAGAAGTAGGAAATAGGTAGAAGAAGTGAGATACTTTATGCATAAGCTTCATCACCTCGTGAGTTCTTCCATCAAGCCCCCATCATCATACAATGAAAATAAGCTAGAAGGCAATCCATAGACTCAAGGGTATAGTTCAATTTGTATAAGTACCAAGACCCTCACAAGTGGAAGTACCACTAAAGTCCAATAGTAATAGGATAGAGTGTGCAATCCACAATTGCAATGGAACCCCAAGTGCTCCCCTATAAAGTCAACTTCCTTTAATAAGTTAGATTACTATTGCATAGGAATGATGGAAAGGTCTTTCATTTAAATAAATATTATTCATGGGACTAAAAGAAAGAGAGTTATGCATGGGGTGCAAATAATTTTCCTATAAAGAACAAGTTTGAAAAACATGTTACATTACTATGTGATTGGCCTATATCACTTTGAAAGTGCACTTTAATGGAAGGATAAGTTGTTATACATTGCATGTTTCTTACAAAGTATGTAAAGAAAATAAGATTGCATCTTCATTTGCAAAGCATCAGACAAAGAATGTATTTTAGGTTGTTGAATTTGTCTTTAAAGGAAAGACTAGTTATTTTTGTGAAAGAGATAGTCTTGCTATCTAAGATAAGTGCTTGCTTCTTATGGAGTATTCAAAATAATTATCAAATCATTATCATGGGAAGAAAAATGTAGTCCTAGCTCTTGATACTAGGCCGATTGCTTAGCAGTGTATTTGTATGAATGTCCTTGTACCCCCATGGGTAGATTTTTTTGATTATGTACTAAACTTTCCCTAAGGTTAGTGGCAAGAGCCCTTCACCAAGGGTTTGCTTTAACCATGCTAGAGGTTAGGATCAACCCCAGATGCAAGAGGTCTCTTTCTAGGGAGGATGTTAGGCTAGGAGGCAACAAGGGTGCCAAGGGGACTTTGGCCATAAATCCCTTGGGTTTACTGGCCTCACCCTTGCATAACCCAAGGTGGATTTTCTAGAAGGCACAATTTTTAGAGAAAGGTGGATTGGTGGATCATGTTCCTAAGATTGAAGATGAGTCTCCAATTAAGGACATAATTGTTGGATTGGCATTGTACCTCGGAGAAGCTATATGGTATATACATTGTTTTGCAACCACTTTCAAATGATTTTTTGACATTGTCTTTATGTAAGTGATCATAATTTAGGTGAAGAAACTACTATTTAATGGATAATTAAGGAATTTGTCTTTGCATATCAAACCTACATGTATTAGAATAATTAGAAAAATAAAACAAATCCCTTAGAAAAGTGGGAGGGAAAGATTCTCAATGGATTCGTCCTATGGATGAGTGGTCTCAATGAGCCGAGAGTTTTCCTTGAAGGTGATGTAATTAGGAAAGTGCCAAATTCATGACTACCTAGTGTGTTGTCTTAGACCTTGATCAATGTCATTTTAGAAAAACCGATTTAAGACTATATCCTATGGGTAGAGGGGTCCATGTGTATCACTCCCACTTGTTTCTTACCCACTACAAAAACCAAGTGTGGCATTGATATGCTTTGGTTTCAATTGACTTTCAAATGCAATGGCTCAAGGAGGATTGATGCTAGTTAAACTATTGGGTGACTTTAGTCGTGTTATTCTAAGGAGTTCCAAGTAGCATTGTTTAGGAAAAGTCTCTTTATGGACCACTAAATCATGCCAATGAGGGCTCCTTAGTTTGGGCACGTTTAGGGACACTCCAATCTTTAGTGTCCTTCCTGCATAGAGAATTAAAAAAAGCTCAAAAAATGGTTGAAATTTTTATTAGCATTTCCCTCATCTGCCACGCATGGGTTATTGATGATCTTGATTTGTGTAAGCTATTATGGATGCTTGAGCTTGATTGGCCTAAAGGTGTAGAAATTACATGGCACAACGGACATAATCTAAGGAAGGAGTAGAGAACACACATAAAATATGAGAAGAACAAAAACTGCTTTAATTTCAAATGAATTGACACAAAAATGGCTATGTCCACCTGTGTGCTTCCACTACAAAGCTTAGATAGCCTGATGATAGGCAAAGTGCTTAACAATATCCGAAAGAACTTTAACTAGGTGAAAGATAGATTGACGATGGAGCTAGAGAGGTTTTCCTTTTATAGCCTCAGAAGGTAGTTTGGTTAGCATGTTTACCCCCATCAAGGGGACCACTAGTCCCCTTGAGATCCCCTAGCTACCTAGGGGATGCTTCTACAACCCTCTATCCCAAAATAGGGGCTCTTGATAACTCCCACACCCCACAACTCAATGCATTGTGCCTGGAGTTGCTACTACCATAACTATTTTATCTAATCCAAAGGCTAGATCCACAAAGGTTATCTTTTTACCTTCTGGTTACATAGACGTCATCTAACATACAAAGTAGGACACATCCGAGTCTCCATTCTCACATATGGCTTCTCCTCATTTTGGGGGCCTTGCCACTTAGAGCACCATGGATCATTGGTGGCACCTTACGAGTGTGGGACATTGAGTATATCTAACACCCCCCTCAATGTCCACATGCCTAGGAGGAACTACATTCTTGGTCCAACGCCAAGTCTTTGAAGATGCATTTGAATAATGTCCTTCATAAGAGCTTCAGTGAAGATATCTAATCCATTTTCCTTCATTGGACTATACTATCTGTTGAGACTCCAAACTCAAGTTGTCTGTATGCCCAACATGACAGCTAGGTGTCCAGCTGTCTCTAGCATGTGTGCATCACCAAATAAGTTGGGTTATGACTTAGATGGAGTTATTAGGGCAGTTTGGTTTGACCTACTTAGAAAAAGATGTTTTAGGCTACTTGGAAAGTGTGTGTGTGACTATCTTTGAATAAGAAGCAATACATAATACAAGAGCTACTTGCTATGTGTTATGAACTCTCTCTCTCTCTATCTTTGAACATGGTATCAAAGCCATGTTAGTCTATGAGCTTGGCTATTGCAAGAGTTGGGAAATAATGACCTACGAAGTGGTTTGCAAAGGGAGAAGAAAGTGCTAACAGCCATAGCTCAATAAAAGATGAGTATCAGAGAGTGTTGAGTTTTATGCTTGGTGGAGCTTATTGAGGTTGTTTAATTGGGTGAAATGTCACATGAAAGAGCTCATTTTGAATGAGCATTGACAAAAGAAGAAAGGTTGCATTTAAAAAATGTGATCTCAAGAAGCTTTGCACCAGCTTTCTGTGCCTTTTTTTGGACAACACTATAGTTGTGATATTGCAGACCTGTGTGGCTCAACATCTTGGTAGTGTTGTGCTCTTTGTGTAGGATATGATTGGCACTGAGGAGTGCTTGGTAATGCTCATCATCTATAGTAGGAAGGAGTCGCCTCTAGCTCCTGAAATTCAACGTGAATAGGAAGAAGATTGCACCTGCACTCATCTTACAAGAATGGCAGCTTTGGTGCATTGTATATGCAAGCTATGTGTGGCATATTCATTGTCAAATGACAAGATTACTCAAATCATTATGTTGCAGTCAAAAACGTGACCAGCAGACCGCGTGATGCCAACATATATGCACCTGTTTTTCTTCACCTATAGATCAGTTTGTTCTAGCATTCAATGCTTGACATATGTCATACTTAGTTTCTTGGATTCTTATTAATGGACTTGACATTCTATACACACAGCTGAGCATGATAATGAAGCAATGGAGTGCAGATCTAGATGAATTTTCAACAGCCAGTGCTGTCCTAGATATAATAATAGCTCATATTTGAAATTTTGCAACTCATTGAAGCTTACTGATATTAAGTGATACCCAATCTTTGCCACATGAACTGTGGATGTTAAGTGGCATGCTATGAGCATTGGATTTTCAAATCTGGAGTTGTAATTGCAGGCTGAATAATGAAGTACATATTGCACTATGACAACCAATTAATTGCAAGCTATTCTCTGAGAATGCAGTAAGATGCATCTCAATTCTTGAATACACAGGAAGGACATACTAAATCAATGTGAACTGACTGGCATTGTTTATGCCTTCAAGATCTTATACTTGAGCATGATTAGGAGTTCAAACTTCAAAATTTGAATGCATTTATAAATCTGGAATGGTCTTGAAATCAGTCCTGGAACTGTACCAACTTTGGTCTGTATACTACAAGCACATTGAACTACATGTTGACGTCATCTAATGCTTGTATCTTACTACATGGACTATGGATGTCTTGAAGGATACTGGAAAATTGTAATGCTCACTTCTGGGCTAATTTATTGGTGGTAAAACAGAGAGAAAATTCAGAATTTAGCAGGGAACTTGCTACTGGTCACTCCCAGTTGATATTGCAAATAGCTTGTCTTCATATTTATTGGATTGATTGGAGTTCATACAAACACCTTGTCTGTGAAAATTACTTGGTCTATAGGAAGTTAAGTTGATATAATTTTTATTACTGCAATAAATACATTGTGTTGCAGACATGGAAAATGTAGATAGAATACATAATATCACTCAAATAGTGGGTGACAAACTTGATAACAATATTATGCCATTTGAAAGTTTTGAATGGAGAACTTCCTAATTGGAAAGGGTTATTGGGATTTAGTTATGGGTGTTGAAACTGAACGCGAATTTCTTGACAGGAATCCTATAGCTGAACAAAAATGGGCACATTGAGCATGGATGGAAAGAGTCCGAGTGTTGCATTGGTTTTCCTTGTGCATCTTGGATGCAATGGTCATGTAAATAATGAAATGTAAGTCATCAGAAGATGCATGGAATACTTTGATGTAGTATTATGGCATGACCAATAGTGCTCACAAAATCTAGGTAAAGCAAAAGTTCAACAATATGGATCAGAAAGATCGATGTATACAGGACTATGTGACTGAAATTAAGAATATTGCAGATCAGCTAGCACTAGAGTCGGAGCTAATGTTGATGATGAGGATTTAGTGGCTATTACTCTAAATGGTTTGGGACATGAGTACAAATCATTTGACATCTCTATATCCATGTGGGTTGAAATGCCAGACTTTAATGAGCTTGTGTCATTGTTGATCCATGAAGAAGTCAAATTGGGTTTAACTACATGATCAAGTAGCTCTAAAGGCAAAGATGTTGTGTTCTATTCTAATCAATGAGGTCATAGCAATCAAGGAAGAGGGTTTGCTCATGGACAAGGAACACAACAACATGCATCTCATGGTAGTAATGCCCTACAGGGTGAGTAGGCAAGAGGTGGTGGTCATTCTAGAGTGAGGGGGAGATCCATCCCTAGGGGCAAAGGATCCTGGAAGTCAGAGCATATTCATGACAATCCAAACAAAGATAAGGATTGTCACTACTGTGGCAAGTATGGCCACATTTCCAAAGAGTATAAGAAAAAGTAGGCTAATAAAAAAGGCAAACAACAGGAAAATTATGTATCATCAAGTCATATAGAGGATGCTTCCATTGACGAATTGTTTGCCATGTGTGGGAGCTTTCACTCAACCGCGAAGACCCTCGGACCGCTTATTGTTTCAAGCGTTCCAAGCCGAGCACTAATGGCTACCTCTCACATAGCTGACGCGCCATCCATATCTATGGTGTAGTGAGCTTACCTCCGTGCCGTTCGAGTTACCTCCTCTCCTGCACACTCCGGTAGCTCCATGATCCAAGTGAAAGCTTCAAGCAAGCTCCATCCTCAAGCTCCACGCTCCAAGCTCCATTGCCGCGAGCAAGAGAAGAGAAGAGAAGAGAAGAGAAGAGAAGAGAAGAGAAGAAGAGAGGAGAAGATGGAGAGCTTCTCCTCCTCGGTCCCTCACCCTCACACACTCACTCCCTCACACTCTCACACTCCCTCTCTCAAGCACAAGCTCAAGCAAGCAAGAAGAAGAAGAAGAAGAAGAAGATGAGAGCTACTCTTGGCCACACACAAGAATGAGCTTCTCATTCACTTTTCACTTTATATACAAAACCCTAAATCCCTTTTGGGCATTCATCCCCTTTTCCCCTTTTTACATGGCCGGCCGTAGCCTTGGCCCTTTTTCCCATTGTCCTTCTATCTTCCTAGATTCCTTTCCACCGCCCGTCTACATTTACAAATTGCACGGGTGAGACCCCGGCGCTCTTTTATAAGATTTCACGGTGCGCCTTTTTATTTTAAAATGTGCCTTTTCCCTTTTGTGTTTGCCTTGGACTTTTAAGGTTGCCCTTGCGCTTTTGGCATTTTCTCCTATTCTTTCTTCGTCGGGCTACCTTTTTTCCGCCTTTGCCTTGTGTCTTTTTTATTTCCTTTTGCTTTCTTTGTGTTGGGGTTAACATTACCCCCCCTCCTAGATGAGTGCCAGTCCCATGGCACTCACCGTCGTAGGTAGCAGGCTGTAGCATGCACCGAAGACATGGGTGACAAGGACGCCTGTGGTTTTCGTGGAGGAGTGTTGGTGGTGGTGTGGCAGAAGGTCCTGGGGGCCTGTTGGTGGCCAAGGTGGCTGGTGGAAGGTTGTTGGAGTTGGTGGTAGGGCTATGTTGGGTTGGGGATTGCATTGATGGCCAGCACAAGTGTTGGTTTGTTGGGGATTCTGCACATGACGATTCTTCGTGGGCTTGTTGGATGGTAAGGGACAAGTATCAAAGTTGAGCGTTGATGAAGAGCAAACAACACCTTATACCTACAATTGGAAAACCTCACCTGTGATCTCTCCTTAAGGGGTAGTGCTAGGCTTCTCATCGTGCACAAGACATATTTTGATTAGTTTGGGAGACAGGGCGAACGCTAAGCAAGCCTAGAGTATTGTCCTGCACTTGAGGACCCAAAACTGTGGATATATTTCGGTGCAAATATTATGTGAGTGCTCGTGCATACTTAGATATTACATAGTTAGAAGACCGTGGGCTAGTTTCTCATAACAATTCGTGGATGAAGCAAAGTTGCCCATGTGGAGAAGGAGTACGCGTGAAGGCATATGAGACATCCTTTGCATTGTGACTGCACGAAATACAAGGACACCGTACTTTCAGTAGCTGGAAACTATTGGACTTGCTTGATGAGTACAGTGTTTTTTTTTTTCATGGCCAATCATGCGGTGCTTATCACCACTGATTGCAATGGTACTAAGGCAGAGTGCAAAAGAAAATTGTGCAAGTGGGTCAGGGTGACAGGTCTAATCCTAGGCGAGACAAGCTCCCCAGTTATGTCCTACCCTTGATGTGCCCTGAACAATTGTGGGTGATTGTAAGGGGCTAGGGACGAAGCCGGTCGACCAAGGTCACCAGACGTACCTAATTTGAGGACCCCTAGGTGCTGTGCTGTGATCGTGGGTGCTTCTTATTTTTCTAGTCATTTCTTTTTTCTCTCTTTTTTTTTTTTGCCTGAGTACAACCATTACAATGTGTTGAGGCTATCAGCCTTTCAATGGGTTGGAAAATGTCAAGCTTCGAAGGCTCAGAAAATGAATAGGACAATGAGGATGGTGCCTTAGCCTCGCTATTAGAGAAGCAGTTGGCGAAAGGGGGAGATACACTTGAGATATTGCAACCCTCCTTGCGGCACATGCGATATGGATACAATTGAGGTAACGACTGCCGTGAGCCAACTATAGAGCCTAACCCAGAAAGGGGGCGTGGCAATGTGGGCAATTGGCAAGGGTGCTTTCGGTAGCATGGCTTTGCCGCGGCTCGTTGTGGGGTTGTGGGTGTTGCGGTGATTGGGCATTGAATATTTTTGCACAAGGACCTGTATTATCCTGCATCCACTTGTCGCTTCATGAGAGCATATGCATTGTGTATGCCGCAACTATAATAAACTAGTGCAATGCAAGGAGACATCACTTATTTGAAATTCTATGGTGTTGACTAGATATTTATCACCTGCGCTTGATTAGCTTTTTCTTTTACTAAAGGTGTAACATATATTAAACGCATATATGATAAGTTCATACAAGTCAGGAACATGTCAACACTTAACAAGTCGGGAACACTTAACCATTTAAAAACCAAAAGTCCTGGCCAGTTATCATTTGATGAGCCCTTTATGCATTATGGGCTACTCGATTTGTACAAGGCGGGGCGAGTTTGGATGGCTAGGTGATTGGGGCTCTGCTGGTGTGGGGCTCCCGTGGGGGTGAGCAGGGAACATGTCGGCCGGGACATGAATGGTGTAATCCCGGCCCGCTACCGTCTCCAGAATATCTTTAAATAACTCATTAAATTCTTGTATTTCCCAAGCTGCCCTTTCTGCCTTTGAGCATCTGGGGCCCAAGCGGGAGCTGGGAGTGCGCACCACTAGTGCTGCCACCTGTTGCGCGTTTCGAGTCTCGACTTTCTTGACTCGAGGATTCTTCGGCCTTCGCCCTGGGCAATGTCGCTTAGGGCCTCGCTTCTTGGCATAGCTCTTGATGGTGAGCACATAGTGCTCCGGCGGAGGGGCGCGTGCCACACGCTCCCACCTTCTGCGAAGAGCGTCTTTGTATGCTAGATCCCCATGATTTTCCATGCGTTCCACTGCAAAAGGAAACCTGCAAGACGCAATCCAAGGGTTTAGGCCTTGATAAGGATACAATTGTTTTGCACGGAAGGGATTTTAGTGTGGTTTATGAAGCGCATATGACAACAAGGGGAGGGGGGGCATGCGATGTTTGTTGTAGGGGAATGGTCCCCATGCTGATGTTCGCGTTGCCTCCAGTTATTAGCGGATATTAATTTATGCTAAGTCGCGTGGATTGGTTGTCGTAGAGTGGGACGAGGCACATCCTCAGAAGGATAGACCAGAAAAGGGAAGAAGGTGTATAGGAAGGGACTACACCTTATCTACACCATCAGAGTTGTTGGTCAAGGCCTCCTATAGCGGCAATATGGGTTGCATGCCCTTCACTTGGAGGTGGGGCTGGTCACACGACTTTCAAAAGTGTGATGGGAAGAGGACTTGAGGAGGTTAGCCTGTTAGAACCAACTCTTCTCCCTACGCTTGACTACCATTACTTGTGTGTGTTGATATTGTTTATACAAGGTGACACAAAAATTTGGGTTTATTTATATACATATCTATGAATCCATGTCACATCACGAGGATAAGAACCAAGTGTAGAACTCGGGGTTGTACTGGAGCATGGCACACGCATCTAGGATTCGTGGCAGCTGACTTAATACTGATAAATATTTTGCCACGTCGAGTAGCATGGAACCTTGACCGAGTCTAATGGCAATATGTAACTCCTCCTCGGTGAGAACCTTATCAATCAAAGGGCCCTGTAGCCTAGTCCCAACCAAGTCCGCACCCTGAATGTCAGTGAGCACTCGAAGGGAAGTTGGTGCCACGTAGGTTGGGTCTCTTCGAGACCGCCATTTGGCCAATCGCTCTTCTGAGACCATCATGATCTGAGCCCCTAGTTCGGCCATTACAACACGGCTTTCACATCAATGCTACTCAAATTGACTCTAGCCTACTGATAGTCGCTTTAGTAGCTCTATGTCTACGAGATTCGGTCGGCAGAGCACTTCATTGAACGTGACGGTTAAGCGCAGTTCGTCAGCCTCCTCGTCACGGATGAGTCGCATTTGTTCATGCAAGAGCCTATCGTAGTGCCCGTTAAGATGTTCTTGGTCTTCCCATGATAGAGGAAAGGTCAAGTAATCTCCAAGCTACTCCTTGGGGATCGTGCCCACATCTGCAAGGATGTAGACACGTGCGACCACTTTGAGCTTAGCCTCCAACTCAGTTAAGCATTCTGCGACACTTCTATGTTCAACGAGGGCTTGCTCGGTTGCTATCTCATGCAAAGTTCTAAGAGTTTCCTTAGGCTTTAGCATGGCTGGGGGCTCAAGCCTAGATGAGCAAGATTGGTCCACATTAGGTTTTCTTATGTTCTTGGGGTTCTCACGTTTCTCCTGAGGTTTTGCTGTTATTTCGTCATGGTTCTTCTCGAATGTGACTGGTATAGATTTGTCACCCTGTTGTGACAGCGTTGTATCCACTCTTGATTGATCAATGTGAGTTATATTGTCAGTGGATAGAGTGTTGCAAGCAACTGTTGATGGCAACGGTTGCTTGGGTTTCTCAGAACACAAGGATGTGTCTGGGGTTCCACTGCTATTAGGAGAGGCATGAGTGGGTTCATTGGTGGATGGACTCGATGCTTTATTCATTAGCTTTCCAGCGCCCTTCGTCTCAATGTTCTTTGGGTCCACAACCACCTGCAACTGTTGCCGTTTTCTCAGCTTTCTCCTCTTTTTCTTGGTCAATGAAGGCGCCTCTCTCGACGACTCAGGACCTTGGGCTATATCAACCGTTGATGTGCTTGGTCGGGCCTCAGCATTTCCCTTCTCTAGTGTGTCCTTATGGGACATAGCCGTGGTTTGCTGAATAGCCTTGCCCGGTTGTGAGGGCACAACTACCGCTCTTTTCGGAGAGTCTAGCTTTTCAACCAACTCCCTTGTGTTCGACTCCTCCGTCCCAGGCTTTAGGCGCTTTGAAAGTGCTGGAGTTGTTGAGGGATTTGGTTGCGACACCTCCTCCATGTCAAGATTGTGGGAGAGAAGGAAGGAGTCTCACTTGTAGCTTTCTTGCTTGCACAATGGGGGAATACACACAAAGATGGAGGCTGAAAACAGTTTTCCTCTTCTTAGTTGTGTAAGCCAAAAGAACTCTCATACAAAGAAATAGAAGAACCCTATATATGGGTCTCAAACCAAACTCAACTAACTAAGGTGGCATACTAACTGAGCCACGAACTAGAGTAGATAAGGATAGCTATCATGTAGCTATTATTCATGGGTGGTGTACCAACCGCATCTACAACTGACAAGTTGGTGACATAAATGCACAACGGTCACCCTGGCATATCACGAGTGGAGCTCGATATCTCAACACTCCCCCTCGAGCTCAATCCCAATTCCTGCACACCAAGCAGGTCTCTAAACTTGCGCAGCTTCTCTGCGCCCAATGCCTTCGTGAATATGTTAGCTACTTGATCCTCTGTGCTGACATAAACTAGATCAATAAGACCTAGTAAAACCCTCTCCCGCACACAGTGATAATGCACCTCAATGTGCTTTGTTCTAGCATGATAGACTGGGTTATTTGCCAAGTGTATACTGCTCATGTTGTCACAATAAATGACAACTGGCCCATCTGTAGGCTGATGCATATCATAAAGTAGCTTATGCAACCAAGCTACCTCACATGCAGCCATTGCTGCGCCCCTGTACTCAGCCTCTGTGCTCGACAAGGCAACTGTAGGCTATTTCTTGCTGCTCCAAGTGACTGCAGCACTCCCAAAGGAGAACACATATCTACTGGTAGATCATCTATCAGAAATACTACCAGCCCAATCAGCATCAGTGTATCCATGCAGCTGTATCTGAACCCCACTCTCATAAAATAGTCCATACTGTAATGTGGACTTCACATACCTGAGTATGCGTCTAGCCGCATCCAAATGCGGTTTCCTTGGAGTCTGCATAAACTGACTTACCAATCCAACAACATAGCTCAAATTTGGCCTGGTAATAGTCATATAAATCAAGCTTCCTACTATGCGCCTGTACATAGTAGGGTCTTCCAGAAGTTCACCTGCATCTGCGCTTAGCTTCACATTCTGCTCCAAAGGAACTGAAATAGGCTTACATCCTGTCATCCCATATTTGGATAGCATGTCCAATCCATACTGCCTCTGCAAGAGCTGTATCCCACTTGGTGATCTAATCACCTCAATGCCCAAGAAATAACGCAGCTCTCCCAAATCCTTCATCTCAAACTTTTGCTTCAATAGCATTTTCACATGAAGGATATCTTCATCACTGTCACCTGTCATAATCAAATCATCAACATAAATGACAAGCAGCATAATACCTTTCTCTGTCTTTCTCACATAAAGTAAGAAATCTGCCTTGGAAATTTGAAAGCCAATAGTGACAAGATACTGCCCTATCTTGTCAGACCATGCTCTAGGTGCTTGCTTCAAGCCCTACAAGGCTTTCTTCAACCTGCAAACAAACTCAAGATGAACAGCATGCACATAACCTGGTGGCTGCTCCATATAGACCTCTTCTTGCAAATCACCATGCAAGAAGGCATTCTTTACATCCATCTGATGTAAAGACCATCCCTTTGATGCAGCCATAGCAATGACTTCTCTTACGGTTGCCATCCTTGCAACCGGACAGAATGTTTCTTCATAGTCAATGCCATATGTTTGTGCATACCCCTTGACTATTAATCTTGCCTTGTATCTATTCACAGAACCATCTGCATTGTGCTTCACCTTATAAACCCACTTACAGCCAATTGCATTCTTACCTTTAGGCAAAGGTACTAACTCCCATGTAGCATTTACTTCCAAGGCATCCATTTCTTCATCCATGGCTTTCTCCCATTTTTCTTTTCCCATGGCTTGCTCAAAAGAAGTGGGTTCTGGTTCCTGTATTAGTTTTACCATATATGCATAGTGAATGGCTGTAAATCCATCATATTTCAGCCTATCCACAGGATACCTAACTCTGGTTGACCTGCGCAAAGTAGGTTCACTCCCAGGTGCTCTCAAAACATCCCTGATCTTCCTTACTCTAGGTGTAACAATAGAAGGAATACCCAACTCATCATCAATGCTCTGTTCTGAGCCACTAGATTCACCATCCACATAAGACTGACCTGCATTCACATCAACCATGGGCTGATCTACCTTCTCTTTTCCTTTTCGTGACACCTGCATACCACTATTTGCACTACCTTGAGAAGATTCTCCTGATCTCAATCTGCCTGTCCATGGCAAAGAATGTGACCACTGCTAGAGGACGCTCCAGGTCCACTAATATCTTGTGACTGCTGTTGAGAATTCTGTGCAGCATTACCATTTTGCGCATCTACATCATCTATCATATTTACTGGTTTATACCAGCTACTCATCTCATCAAAAACAACATCTCTGCTTACTGTAAACTTACGAGTAGAAGGGTTATAGCATCTATACCCTTTTTGCTGCAGAGAGTAACCAATAAAGATGCACTTCTCAGCTTTTGGATCCAACTTGGATCTCAACTCATCTGGCACATGTATATAGGCAATGCAACCAAAAATTTTCAAATGAGAAATATCTGGTTTCCTACCAATATACCTCTCCTCTGGAGTCATCCCATGTATTGCTGCAGTGGGAGTCCTGTTCATTATATAGACTGCTGTAGCAACTGCTTCAGCCCAATAAAAATCTGGCAGGTCTTTTTCATTGAGCATGGTATGAGATACCTCTCCAATATGCCTTTTTTTCCTTTCTGCAATTCCATTTTGTTGTGGGGTATGACTGCATGAATATTGCTGCTTTATGCCATGCTCTTGCAGGAACCTTGCAAACTCATTTGAGAGGTACTCTCCCCCTCCATCTGACCTTAGGCATTTTATTTGCAGGCCTGTTTCTTTTTCAACCATAGCTTTGAGAGTTTTGAAATGCCCAAAAACTTCACTTTTTTTTTTCATAAAATACACCCAAAATTTTCTGCTATAGTCATCAATGAAAGTGACAAAATAATGACAGCCTCCAAGAGATGCAGCCTTAGTAGTCCACACATCAGAGTGGATTAATTCCAATGGCTTCTTACTCTCTTGAACATGTCTAGGAAATGGTTTCCTTGCCTGTTTTCCAAACTGACAAGCTTCACATACCTTATGCATTTCTGCAACCCTGAATTTGGGCAATCTTGCAACAATATTTTGGGCCTGCATTGATTTAAGTCGTTGTACATTAACATGACCAATGCGTGTATGCCAGATATCAATATCTGCAACTACACCCGTCCCATGTGCAAACATTGCTGCACTCAATTCAGACATGTCTGCATCCAATGTAAACATTCTGCCCTTCTTCTTTCCTTTTGCTATCAAGCGACCTTTATTTTTCATATCCTCAACAAAGCATCCATGAGGATTAAATCTGACCTGCAAGCCCTGCTCAACCATTTGACCAACAGAAACCAGATTCTTGGTGATATTCGGGACATGAAATACATCGGACAGGTATTTCTTTTTCCTATCCTGCATAGACAAAGGAATTTTTCCAATCTGCACAATAGGATGTGCAGTATCATCAGCAGTCTCCACAAATCCTGGTTTTTCCATTTTGCTTGCATCCTCCATCCATTCTGCATGACCTGTCATGTGGTTTGATGCACCTGAGTCAACATACCATACATCATTGCTTTCTTCTACACTTGTCACAGAATTTTTCATGTGCTGCACCATGAACAAATGCTCATTTCTGTCATCACCCTGTCTACTAGAAGATGCATAATTCCCTTGTTGCAGTTTTCCATTCATAATGTCATTCTGCTTTTTATAGCAGTCTTTAGCCATATGACCCATTTTACCACAGTAGTAGCATTCAACATTACTGTTTGCATTTTGACCTCTTTGACATCCACCACGACCTCTTTGGCTCCCCCTACCTCTAGAGTTACCACGTCCTCCTCCATAGGACTGGTTTTCTTGAGTTTGCTGCATATTCTGATTTCTACCACGGCCTCCAAATCGGCCTCCTCTACCTCTGCATCTACCTCTTCCAGCATTTGAGTAGAAGACAGCTTCTTTTGAAGTTCCTCCTGAAGAAGATGCACCACTATTTCTCTGCTCCTCAGAAATTAGAAGAGCAATCAACTCCTCAAAATCAGGAAATCTTTCACGGACGGAAATGGATGTTCGGAACTGTGCATAATCCTTTCCTAGACCATTCAAGGTCACAGAAACTAAATCATCATCTTCCATTGGTGACCCAATGGAAGCAAGTGCATATGCAATCTTCTTCACCTTCATGTAGTAGTCATTGATGCTCATACTTTCTCTTTGCACATTATGCAACTCTTGCTTGAGCTGCATTTTCCTGGCTTGCGTATTTGTGCTATACATTTTTGACAAAGTATCCCATGCCTCCTTTGGCGTACTTGCATCTTGAATATGCACAATCATAGAGTCTGAAATACTGATAGACAGCCAGTACATAACTTTCCTGGCTCTCTCATGCCATGCTTTGAATGCCTGCATTTGCTGTTGATTGGGAACATCAGGAAGAACTAGTTCTTCTTCATTTCCTACAACAAATTCCCAATATCCTTTTCCCATAAGGAAATTCGTCATTCTAAACTTCCATGCCTGGTAGTCGTTCTTGTCAAGCTTTTCAGTGACAATCTGTGAAAGAGAATCAGACGCCATTACAGAATACTGCAAAAAATTCTGTCACTGCAAAAAACACAGCCTCACCCTCACAAGGGCAAATCTGCAAAACTTGCGAAAGTGGTATTTGACCACACAGTCACTTCCTAGTGACGACTTTGCATAAACAGGAACCAAGGATGATTCTGAAACTCCCAATGTCTCTGCGCACAAGCATACGATGCAATTTCTACAGTAACTTTTCACCGACCTGTAGAACAGAGCTGCACAGCATAAAACTGAGCCTTTTCCTGAGTGCATACAGAAAACTTCCGTCTGCAAAACAGGCCCCGAAATGGCCTCAAATCAAAAAAACAAGGTCGCCGAGGCCTAAAACCCTATCCCGTAGCATATACTGCCCTCTTGCTTCACCGCGAAGGGCGTCTCAACCTGAGACAATGCACTCTTGCAATTTCCAGTTGTGCTACCTGCAGAGATCTGCTCCCAAAACAGAAAATGAAAGCAACAATACTCCTCTTACCAAAACACTGCGAGCTTGGCTTGCTTTCTTGAGCTCCTTACCACGAACAAGGCTCTGATACCATGTCAAGATTGTGGGAGAGAAGGAAGGAGTCTCACTTGTAGCTTTCTTGCTTGCACAATGGGAGAATACACACAAAGGTGGAGGCTGAAAACAGTTTTCCTCTTCTTAGTTGTGTAAGCCAAAAGAACTCTCATACAAAGAAATAGAAGAACCCTATATATGGGTCTCAAACCAAACTCAACTAACTAATGTGGCATACTAACTGAACCACGAACTAGAGTAGATAAGGATAGCTGTCATGTAGCTATTATTCATGGGTGGTGTACCAACCGCGTCTGCAACTGACAAGTTGGTGTCATAAATACACAACGGTCACCCTGGCGTATCACGAGTGGAGCTCGATATCTCAACACTCCACAGGTAAATTACTAAGGACACGTTCCACAAGGGGCATTGTCACGGCCAAGGGTTGTGACTGCTGTGATCCCTGATTGGAAGTAGTAGCAACTAGTTCAGTGGGCTGGCTACCCTTGGTGGATTGCGGTGTCAAGTCCCTAGGGCGATCAGAAGTGGGTGTGTCTTCCATTGGTCTTTGAGCACTCATTTGTGTAGATCGAACATGAGCTGATCTAGTCACATTAGGTGGCTCAGGCATATCCTTGGATCGAGAGGTACAGATGGCATCATGTCCCACCTCTTTGACGGTTGGAAGCTTAGATGGAGGTAGAGATTGGAATTGAGCAGTCGCCCTTGACAACTGTTGTGGTGCTTCCTGTGTCTGTTTGGAAGAAGACGGCGTAGGAGATTTAGGACTCCTAGGTGGATGTGGCACTAGCTGACTGATTTTCTCAAGGCTATTAGATGATTGTGCCATTTGCTTTGTTGAGCGAGTAGCCTTGCCATGAGCAATGTTGTGCATGTGATGCTTGTTCTCCCCTTGGGGAATCAAAGGCTTCTTGGGCACTAATGATTTTTGTGCACGCTCAATGGCTGCATCTGACGTCCGCTTGTCAAGTACACTAGGCTGAGGATCTACTTTTTGATAGGCCATGTTTGGTTTCTTGATTTCAGTAGTGATGGGCTCAATCACTCCAATATTTTTGGTTTGAAACTTGGCCTTTCGTTTAGTTTTCCTCCTACTCCTCTTTGCTTTGGACATAGTATGGGCTTCTGATAGAGGTGGCCTAGCAGGGAGTTTGGGCACCCAAATCCAATGATTGCCTGTATAATACCCTTGAGCACGAAGCAACGCCTTGGATATCCATCGCGGCGTTGTGCTAGCTCTCCATCAATGCCTTCACCTATAAGGCTTGGGCTTCTTTCGTGGTCTTCTACGATATTTGTGAGTCCAAACCATGTCCTTGGCCTTGTCTCTTGACCTTCTTATTTCCGGCATGGCCTCACTCACTGGTTCTCGTTGTTCGACCTGTGCTTGTATCAACTCTTCCAACAAGTCCTTGCCCTCGTTTGTAGGCGTGACTATTATGTCATCACCTTCCTTGCATTTTCCTTGAGGTTCGATGAGGTCACCCTTGCTAAAGGTGGTGACTATCCTCACACCCGGTAGTGTTAGGTGCATCCTCTGTGCTACATAGTCAGCCTCACATTTGGTCGCCTTTTTGAAGGGTCTTCCCAGGAGGGTTTCTTTCCTGCAGCTAGCACTTTTTGGAGGAACATGAAATAGGATAGGCAAGCTTTCCGTTTCAATCGTCGCAAGGATTTTGCACTTCCCTATGAGTGCTTGTGGGTGTCCCCCCATAAGGGCTAAGAGTTGCACTAGTTAGTGTGAGCTCTGGTTGGCCTAGTAGGGTCCATGATTCATAGGTCAAGATATTAAAATCTGCCCCTTCATCAATTAGAGCATCAATAATATGCTCTCTTTTTGCGGTGAGTTTGACCCTAAGATAAGCAGGTGGCAGTATGTCTTCATCTTCCGGGTCTTGGCTTGTAAATTTAAGCCTTCTGATCGATGCCCTTGAGTTCTCAATTTCACGACCAGATGTGGATTCCCCACTAATGTCTTGGATCGTCAGTGCAGTGCTATTCAAGGTACATCTCTCGTCAAAAGTGTCATGTCTAGTCATCTTCGCGTTTGTAGCTTGCTGGAGTTGCATTTTGCTCTGACTAGACACGGTTTGAACACATTGTACATGTGTTCTCGTGGCGTGGGCGTTTTGCCCTTGATGGCTAGATTGGCCCATTGATGTTATAGGGTCTCTGTTTGTCTCTATTCGGGTACAGGCGTTTGGTTGCTCTTTTGCAAATGAGAATCCATGCTCGTGTAGAGCCATTACTACTCTAGGGTCCAATTTGGAAGACCTCTCATGGCACGCGTTTTCTCTCCAACCTACTCGGGGGAGGTGCGGAGGGGGCAGAGGGGGCAGAGCCCCCTCTGCGGGGGTTCCGGGGGGTAGTCCCCCCCGGCCCACATGGCCGTTACAGTAGACACCATATGCAATTCGGAGGACCGTTTATAGCCAAATTTTGAACTACGTGCTCTAAATTTTAGCCCAGTGAGGATCTATGATGTGCCTTTAGCTCTACGCCGTCTTTGGGGTCAATTTTGGGGTTTAGATGCATCAGAATTTGTGTTCTGGATACATGTCCAATTTTGACAGTTTTTTGTTCAATTCTAAGATGTCCGATTTTCAAGAATCCGATTATCAGAATCGGACATCCAATTTTGGGTTGGTCCGATCGGCCCAGTGGTCCGATTTTGGTCACGTCCAATTCTAGGACTCGGATCGAAAAAGTGGTCCGATTCTGGGAATCGGATGGGACAGGGTGGCCCGATTCTGAGCTGGTCCGATTCTGGCTGGTCCGATTCTGGACTGGTCCGATTCTGGGTGGTCCGAGTGTCCAAGTGTCCGAGTCTGACGGGTTGGTCCGATCGGACGGTTGTCCGAGCGTTTGAGTCCGAGTGGTCCGATTTCCAAAATCGGACGGGTTGCTCCGATCGTGTTCAAACGTCCGATTCTCAAAATCGGACGTCTGATTCTGGGACTCGGACAGCCTGGTCCGACTACGCGGCCGACGGCCCGCGAGTTGCACGCGGTGCCTCTAGACTGACGTCCACCACACCGAATCGTCCAGCGCCTTCCAAATAGGTGCGAGACACTACAAGGGAATGCCAGACATGCTTGGAACCACTGTGGTGCTCGAATCGAACGGCACTCCAAGGATCTGTGCCCCTATTTTCCTGTTTTAGCCTGTTATACAGCAATAGAGAACCCTACTGTTTGTTTCTTTTTCTTTGTTTTTTCCTATCCTAATGCATCCAATCACAAAGTAAATTCCTACACTACTTGATTCCACAACATAAATCTCAAGAAAGCAAAACACCTACTTGCCAAGGAGATCGAATACCATCTTCAACCCCCTCGCTTCCTACCTATCTACCTCAAGCACCGGTTCGGGGGAAACCCTTTACTTTGATGCTCGATTTGAAGCGCACAAGCGCTCAAGGCTTGAATCCGTTGGTCCCGGCAACGGAATCAAAATGTGGGAGCTTTCACTCAATCACCAAGACCCTCGGACCGCTTATTGTTTCAAGCGTTCCAAGCCGAGCACTAATGGCTACCTCTCACATAGCCGATGCGCCATCCATATCTACGGTGAGTGAGCTTACCTCCGTGCCGTTCGAGTTACCTCCTCTCCCGCACACTCCGGTAGCTCCACGATCCAAGTGAAAGCTTCAAGCAAGCTCCATCCTCAAGCTCCACGCTCCAAGCTCCATTGCCGCGAGCAAGAGAAGAGAAGAGAAGAGAAGAGAAGAGAAGAGAAGAAGAGAGGAGAAGATGGAGAGCTTCTCCTCCTCGGTCCCTCACCCTCACACACTCACTCCCTCACACTCTCACACTCCCTCTCTCAAGCACAAGCTCAAGCAAGCAAGAACAAGAAGAAGAAGAAGAAGAGGAGAGCTACTCTTGGCCACACACAAGAATGAGCTTCTCATTCACTTTTCAACTTTATATACAAAACCCTAAATCCCTTTTGGGCGGTCATCCCCTTTTCCCCTTTTTACATGGCCCGCCGTAGCCTTGGCCCTTTTTCCCATTGTCCTTCTATCTTCCTAGATTCCTTTCCACCGCCCGTCTACATTTACAAATTGCACGGGTGAGAGCCCGACGCTCTTTTACACGATTTCAGGGTGCGCCTTTTTATTTTAAAATGCGCCTTTTCCCTTTTGTGTTTGCCTTGGACTTTTAAGGTTGCCCTTGCGCTTTTGGCCTTTTCTCCTATTCTTTCTCCAGTCGGGCTACCTTTTTTCCGCCTTTGCCTTGCGTCTTTTTTATTTCCTTTTGCTTTCTTCGTGTTGGGGTTAACACCATGACATATGTTGAAGATTGTACACCTAAGGATGCTGAAACAGATAATGTTTCGTACATTGATTTTGGAACTTCAAATCACATGACGCCTCATGGTGATTGGTTTACAAATATGGTTCCTAAAAAGAATGGATATGTGTGTATGAGGGATGATACTCAGCATACTATTGAGAATAAAGGTGTAGTACCCTTGGTCATACATGATGGGCAAAAGAAAAGTTTGCATGATGTATTGCATGTGCCCTCCATTACAAAAAACTTGTTATCAATTGGTTAGATGACAAAATAGAACTTGGAAGTTCGATTTAATAAACATGGTTGCTTCATAGAAGAGTTTGGTACAGGTTGTAAGCTCATTGCTCGAGGTCACAAACATGGTAGAATGTTCACATTGGATGTAATCTTACCTCAACTGAAATCATCCATGTTTGCACAAGGAGGACATGGCATTGTTAGAGATTTGGAAATATGGCAGAAAAGGGTTGATCATGTAAATATTTAGCAACCACAAACTATGCAAAGAAAGCAGCTTGTGACAGGATCACCAAAGTTTGCATACAGTGAGATTGGTCATGCCTTGATGCATGTCAATTTGGCAAACAATCTTGTTTTCCATTTGTAAAGCATGTTCAGAACAGTATGAAACCATTACAATTGATACACTTTGATGTATGGGTACTAGCCCATAATGTCTCTCTAGGAGGATCTAAATACTATGTGACTTTTATATATGATTTTAGTCAGTATACCTGGGTATATATCTTGAAACACAAGGATGAAGTGTTTGCTGTTTTTAAAGAGTCCAAAAGGCAAGTTGAGAAGGAATTTGACTACTACATCTCATGCTTGAGATCTGACAGTGGTGGGGAATATGTATCTAATGAGTTTGAGATATACTTAGCTATAAATGGCATTCTCTAACAACTTATATGTAGTTACACCCCATAATAGAATGGTGTGGTTGAAAGAAAAAACAAAGTGCTTATGGAGACTGCTCGTGTGATGCCAAATGAAAAAAGCATGCCACTGTACTATTGGGCCAAGGCTGTTATGACAGCCATGTATGTGCTGAATCAAACCCCCACTGCAGGTATACATGACATGATTCCATACCAAAAACTCTATGGGCACAAGCCTTTGACATAAGTCACATGAAAGTTTTTTGCTATATTGTCTATGTTCATATCCCTGATAAGAAATGTAAGAAATTGGATCCTAAAGCACACAAGTGTGTGTTCATTAGTTATGCATATGAGAGGAAAGAATATAGATGTTATGATCCATCTACTAGATAGATATTTTTCATCAGAGATGTTATATTTGATGAAATGGCTTCATGGTATGCATCATCTACTACTACGTCTACTGCTACTAATATGCCTTCAGATTCAGGTTCTCCTATTATTTTGTAGCAAAGTGCTTCTGTCTTCGGGCCTAAAACTATCGGATCCTCTAGTGTATCTCCATGGACGAGCAGACTGAGAAGCTCTATATCACCATCCACTAACACCACTATGTCAATGAGGGGGATAAATGAGGTAGAAAGTAGAGGAAAAGAAAAAGTTACTGATTATATTTTTGGCATGATGACTCCTGGTATGATGACTTCTGGTTATGATTCAGTTGACAGTCGTGATACTGACCTTGGTATTTCATCTTTTTTTACACTTGGTGCTTGGTAGAGCAGGTATATATTGCCTTATGAAATAGGGAAATCAAGCAGTGCACTACAATTGAGACTCTCCCAAAGGGTCAAATACCCAATGTATAGACTCACATACAGTGGATATTCTGCAAAATATTATGCATACATGACAAAGATTATGGAGTATAAAGAACTTGCTACGTTTGGTGAAGCAGTAGTGGATAAGAATTAGTGCAAAGTGGATGAAGAAATGGCTGCATTGACTGAAAATCAAACTTATAATCTTGTTTTATTACCTGATGGTAAGAAGACCATAGGCTACAAATGGGTGTATAAAATCAAATGTAAGTTTGATGGTAGTGTAGAGAGATAAAGCCAGGTTGGTTGCAAAAGGGTATGCTTAGCAATATGGCTTAGATATGAAGAAACTTTTAACCATGTGGCCAAGATGGCAACCATTAGAATTGCAATTGCTTTGGCTGCAGCAACGGGTTGGAAATTGTAGCAGATGGATGTAAAAAATGTGTTCTTGAATGATGACCTAGAAGAGGATGTATTCATGGATCAACCTTAAGAAAGCCTTGTATGGGCTGAAACAGGCAACAAGAGCTTGGCATGCACAAATTAACAATTACTTGCAAAGTCTTGGTTTTATGGTTGGAAAGGTTGTTCATAGTTTGCTTGCTAAAAAGACATGTTGTAGTCATCTACGTGGATGATCTCATCATTACATGTGACGATGACATTGGAATGCAGAATGTGATGAGTATACTAAAATCTGAATTTGACATGAAAGATCTAGGTGAGTTGGGCATTGAAGTGATAAAATCATTCAATGGAATGTGGCTAACGCAAAAACATTATGCCTTGGAAATGTTGAAAAAATATGGAATGACAGAGTGTAAACCACTTAATACACCATTGGATCAGAATATCAAATTGGACATAGATACTAGAGCCAAGATTGCAAATGTCACTATGCAGATGTCACTATTGCAGATGTCACTATGCACATAAAAATGGCTAGAAGTTTGATTTACTTTACTATCACTAGGCCTGATTTGAGTTATGCAGTTGGGCTTATAAGTCAATTTATGCAAAAGCCCAGGAAGACACATATTGATGCTGTAAGAAGGATTATGCGATATGTCAAGGCAACTATAGACCATGGGTTTTTTTTAATGAGAAAGATAAGGCCATGAAGCTGACTGGCTACATTGATAAGGATTGGGCAGGATGTCCTTATGTCTACTAGTGGCCATGCATATTAGCCTTGGCAGTGGAATGATCATCTAGAGTAGCAAGAAGCAACCGACTATTGCAATTATCAAGTACTGAAGCGAAATACAAAGGTGTAGCTTTGGCTGCATGTGAGATTTCCTAGTTGTTGAAACTGATGGAAGATTTAGATGAGTAGGTAAAGGCTCCATTGACAATATACTGTGATAACCTCAATAATGTACTTTTGGCAGCAACAAACCCTATTTATCATGCTAGAATGAAACATATTGAAGTATACTATCATTTCATTCATGAGATGGTACTTGCAGGAAAGGTGGAACTCCTACAAGTGAAGATAGATCAACAAGTAGCAGATATCCTTAACAAGTCCTTAGGTAAAGATAAGTTCACTCACTTTAGACAGCTACTTGATGTATAGCTACTGTCTTGAGCTTGAGGGGGAGTGTTGAGACTTAAAGCTCAAGTTGTGTGTATGCTTTGGCATGACAGCGAGGTGTCCAGCTGTCTCTAGCATGTGTGCATGACCGAACAAGTCATGACTTAGATAGAGTTAATAGGGGATTGTGGTTTGACCTAGTTAGAAAAATATGTATTAGGCTTCTTAGAAAGTATGTGTGTGACTATCTTTGAATAAGAAGAAAGAGATAATACAAGAGCTACTTGCTCTATGTTATGAATTTTGTGTGTGTGTGTGTGTGTGTGTGTGTGTGTGTGTGTGTGTGTGAACACTATCCAAGTCATGGACATAGTGATACTAGATCTCAATGTGTTGTGCATGAAAAACTAGATTTTTGAAAATGGCGATGCAACTCATTGTCACATCTTAGCACTGTTAGATCTTTATCGTGTAGTCCCATATGCCATAGGATCCTCCTTAACCATACTACTTTACATGTAGCAAAGCAAGTTGCCTTGTACTCTACTTTAATACCATAGGATCCTCCTTAACCATACTATTTCACATGTAGCAAAGTAAGTTGCCTTGTACTCTACTTCAATACCATAGTTGGTTGCTTCTTATTGATCCAAGAGAAGATTCTTGGACCTAAAGAGAAAAAATATCTAGAAACTGAATTCTCGGAACCACTATCGCCTACCCACAATCTGAGTCATAGTTCCCCATAAGAGCACTTCAAAAATTTTATATGATACCATAGTCAAGAGTTCCCTTCAAGTATTTAAGCTCCCGCATCCTAGCTTTCCAATAACTTTCTCAGGGTTTGTTTGAGAACATACTCAAAACCCCAATAGCAAAATTGATATATGTCCTAGTGTTACATAAGTAGATGAAGCTACCAACCAACCTCTTGTACCTCCCAATTTCTGCTAGTGTTGATGTATCCTCAATGGATAACTTCACATTGACCTACATAGGTGTAGTTATCTCCTTACACTAGGTCATGCCAAATGCTTTTAAGATCTTCCATGTATACTTCTTTTGAGAGATGACAATTTTGCTAGTTGCTAGACTTCAATCTCCAAAAAATAGTGTTTTGAAACTTCAATCCCCAAACAATAGTGCAACAAGCCCAAGTCTGTCATTTCAAACTTAGATCTCAAAGCCTTTTGAGTCTTATAGATCATATCCTCATAGTCACTTGTAATCAGAATGTAATCTACATAGAGGACAATCGCTACAGAAATTTCATCATCCCTATAAACATACAAGTTAGTATCTAAGATGCATCTTTTGAAATTCAAGTCCAAAAAGAATTTATCTAACTGTTGGTACCATGCTCTAAGCCTTATTTCAACCCAAACAATGCCTTCTTTAGCTTGTAAAATTTGTTCTTAGAATGGGGACCTCGAACCCTAGTGGCTAATCCACATACACCTCCTCCTTCAGGTCACCATTCAAGAATGACAATTTAACATCCATTTGGTAAATTGGACACTTTTTCTCAGTGGACATTGTAAGTAATGTGCAAATAGTGGTCATTCTAGCAATTGGAGCAAATGATTCTTGAAAATAAAATCCTTCAACTTGTGAAAATCCCTATGCAACTAATCTGACTTTATACTTTTCTAAGATTCCCATCAGTCTTGTACTTTACCTTCTAGAACTTACATAGCTGCTCTCCATGCTAGATCGACAAGTGCTTCTTCCAAGTCTACTAGCTCCTTTACTTCTCTCATATTGACTATGTGAGAAGAAGCTTTTCTTTGCTCCTCTAATCTTAGAGACCTCCCTAGTCCATCTATCTTTTCCTCAACTATAGTAGACACAGGATTACTATGATCATAGAGCTGCTTCACCCATCGTGGCAATAGCTTTTCTGGTCACGTGATTGCAAGTTGGTGAGCTTTGTTCTCATCATACGAAGACTATGATTCCTCCTCCTTGAGAGTAAGGGATAGCTCTTGAGATAGGTTCATAGTGGACTATTTCTTTATTGGATGATAAAGTGGAAGAATTTATATTCTCTTTCTCCACTGTATGTGGCTTTTCTAGTCACACGATTGCAAGTTGGTGAGCTTTGTTCTCATCATACAAAGACTATGATTCCTCCTCCTTGAGAGTAAGGGATAGCTTTTGAGATAGGTTCATAGTGGACTATTTCTTTATTGGATGATAAAGTGGAAGAATTTATATTCTCCTTCTCCACTGTACGTGTCTACTCCTTGAACATCACATCACAGCTCGCTATGATATTCTTTGCCTCTTGGTCATACAATTTGTAAGGCTTTTGATCATCATTATAATCAAAGAAGATACACTTTTCACTTTTTGGATTTAACTTTTTTATCTTATCCTTTGAAACATGTGCATAACATTCACATCCAAAGTTCTAAAATGTGAGACAGATGGATTCTTACTAGAATAGGCCTCATGAGGAGTTTTTCCCTTAAGAGATTTTGTGTAACTTTAATTGAGAATGTAGATTGTAGTATTAATAGCTTAAATCCAAAACTAGTGCTCTTAAGCATGCATGTTTCCATTTCCACAATGATGCAATTTTTGCATTCAATAATGCCTTTTTGTTGAGGTATATGAGGCGTTGTCAATTAATGCTTAATCTCTTTGCTCTTGCAAAAGTCTTTAAACTCCTTTGAGTTGAACTCACCACCACCATCTATTCTAAACTTCTTTACACCTTGACATGTTCTATTCTCAATAAGTTTTAGCCATTCTTTAAACTTATCAAATGCTTGAGCCTTTGTTAACCTTGGTGCAAAGAAATTTCAAAGAGGATATATTGGAAAAAGACAGTCCAATGGAAAAAACAAGAGAAAAAGAGTCAAAAGTGCGAGAAGCAAACTCAAAATTCCAAGGCAAGTGCAAAAGAAGAAATGTGCATTTTAAATATAACAGCACACCCTAAATCCTCGTAAAAAAGAGCCAAGATCCCTCTTGTGCGACTTGTAAATGTAGATGGGAATGGGAGAAGAAACCATGTAAATAGGAAGGGAATAGGGAAAGAGGACCTAGGCTAAAATGGTTGGTCATGTAAAAAAGAGATGGGCGCCCAAAGAGGAGTAGGGCATGTATAAAAAGGAAAAAAGTGAATGAAGAAGCTCATTCTTGTGCACGGCCAAAACTAGCTCTCTTATTCTTTCTCTTCTTATTATTACTTATACTTGTGTTTGTGCTTGAGAGAGGGAGTGTGAGGGAGCAAGAAAGTGAGTGTGTGAGGGTGAGGGACCATGGTGGAGAAGCTCTCCAAGTTCTCCTCTCTTCTTCTTCTCTTCTTTTCTATTCTCTTGGCTCATGTGCGGCAATGAAGCTTGGAGCTTGGAGCTTGAGGATCAAGCTTGCTTAACCTTGCACCATGGATTTTGGAGCTACCAAAGTGCCTGAGGGAGGAGGCAACTCGATTGGGTATGAAGGTGATATCGCTACACTTGTAGGTGTGAGAGCATGCACAGCTATGTGAGAGGTAGCCATTGCACTTGGCTTGAAACACTTGAAATAATAGGTGGTCCATGGGACTTGGAAGTTGAGCAAGAAACTCCACATTTTGGTTCCTTTGCTGGGACCAACCGATTCAAGCTTTGAGTGCTTATGCACTCCAAATCAAGCATTGAAGTAGGGTTTGTCCCGAACCAATGCTTGAGATAGGTAGAAAGTGAGTTGAAAGGCATTTCATCTAATTCACAAGTAAGTTTTTTTGCTTTTTAAGGTTTAGGAAATTTGGTTATATTTGCTTATTTGGATGCATTTAGGTGAGAAAGAAATCACAAAAAATAGTGAAACAAATAATAGGGTTATTTTTATAAATAGGGAAGAATAGGGAGAAAAAGGGGCTTCAGTGCATTAAGAGAGGAGAGAAAAAAGAAGGGGGGTGGAAGACTAAATAACAAGGGGTTTAAGGGGCAAAGAGAGCAAGGGGGAGTTCATTTCTACATTCAAAGTTGAGAGAGAGAGAGAGAGAGAGAGAGAGAGAGAGAGAGAGAGAGAGAGAGAGAGAGAGAGAGAGAGAGAGAGAGAGAGAGAGAGAGAGAGAGAGAGAGAGAGAGAGAGTTGGATAGGTTTATTGTTGCAAGACAACAGTCAAGCAAGGAGAGCTTTGATTTGTGTGACCGGATGCACTCATGGGCTATCGGTGAGTTACTTTGAATGCTAACTTCTTATTCTTGGATCCTAGAGCTTGCTAGAGGTTGGAGGGGAGAATTTGTCAAGGTTGCATCTATTTTTACCATTGTGTTTGGACTGTTCAATTCCCAAAATTAGACCATCTAACTGCCCAAAGTCTTTCAATTTTTAAAATTGAATGCAATCAGATCATCCAATTGGCAAAGCCTAACCAGTCCAAGAAAAATCAAATAGCTTGAGTATTCGATTTGGACAAATTGGACTTGGATAGCCTATAATCGAATGTCAGATTTTGAGAATCTGACCAAAAGCCTACAAATCAGACGAGAAAATTGAACATCAAATTCTGACAAACTTTGACATTTCTAGATCCCGTATGTAATATTTTCACACAATAAAAGTTAGTTGATTCGTTTGAAAGTTAGTTAGTCAATTAATAAGTTAGTAAGATTACTAACTAAAGACTAAGTAAAGAAAAAAAACAACTAACGTTAATAATTAAGGATTTTTATTTAATTAAAAATATATGTTTTAAAAAATTGAGAGTCATAAATTCGATATTTTTCTCGGATTGGCAAGGACCATATTCTAGATATTTTAGATATTATCCATATTCTACATGTTCTAGATATTTTAGATATTATCCAAAAAAAGATATGGAGATTTCTAGAATTGAATGTCATTTAAAAGAAAAGATAAGTGATGTTTTAGTTAGGTTTGGAGATTTTATAAAAAGAAAAAATAAAGAGAGGGATTTGTGAAATCGCACATGCCGCGATCGTAGCCTACAAACAGAAAACAACACTTCGAACATAGAAAAGAAGAAGGAGTAAATTAAGAGCTTTCTAATCAAGTGTCTTGGAAGTATCTTAAGATTCTACCCCCCTTTTAGAGCCAATGGAACCATCAGATTTATGATCTGAGCACCAGATCTTTGATTTTTCCAAGATCCCCCTCCACAAAGAGCTCCTCTTCTTAGCCACAAGCCTCTTCTCTAATTCACTATAAATATGAGGCATGGGGAGGCACAAGGGAGCATAAGGAGTCCCCGAGAGGCTGCAAGAGAGAGGTAGAGAGAAGGATACCCCTCCAAGATATTGTGAGAGAGAGCTTGAGAGAGAGAGAGAGAGAAGAGTTACCCCGAGAGGCTGCACAATTCCCTCTATCTCGATCCTCGATTTAACCATCTTCTCTTACACTCTCCCATCTTGAATCTATTCCACCTTCTTAATCTCTGGAGTCTACTTGCGCATGATGGCCCCTAAGCGAAGAATGTCACGTGTGGATGGCAATCCCACAACCAACAACAAAGCTTCGGGCAAAGGCATCATTGGCAATCCAACTACGGTATCGGTCGTAAGTAATGTATTTTCAAATTGATAGATGCTTGTTTTGATTCTCGTATGAGATACGTTAGGCCCCATACTATGATGCACGAGTATAGATCATTTTATCTCACATATTCGTAAGATGGAGCTTGCAAAGTGCCTATATCAAGGAAAGTTAATTGCACCTAGTTGCATATGGCTTATTCGTTGATAGAGCAATTACAAGAAAGAATTAGTCAAGGGTTATGAAGGATATAGTCATTAAAAGAACGACATTAAAATATTGTGCATAGAAGTGCTAAGTTAAAGCATAGTCAAGGGTTATAAATAGCATAATTACTAAAAGAATATGACATTAAGAATCATGAATGGAAAGTACTAGTTTAAAGTCTAGATATTTCAAAAGTACTTAGCTTAAGAGCCCAAATATTAAGAAGAACTAGATTCTAGCTCAATGCAAGACCTGTTAGAGTCTAGTTACTTGACATCATCTCGCACTTATATTATCAAATATTTACACGTTATGCCTATAACATGTTTTGATATATGATGATAATTTCCTATTTGCCTCATGACTTGACTAAGAGCTAGTACAAATCATAAGGGTTAAAACTAAGATGTCTTGAGATCCATCGGATAACGATGACTTTTGCCAATCCAAATTCAGGGTTGGATTATCAATCAAGGTAAGTGACCTATAGAACTTACATCATGAATAGTGTTTGAACCCTTAACATATATCCTAGCTTAAGGAAGGAAGTGTTGAGAAACATTTTTGAATAGTATTGCTCTTAGATCCCAAGGGGAAGAGCAAATATACGATGGAAATGTTATATCGTCTATTTTTGCATTGTTTGGAAAGAATGCAATTGGTTTTGTTGGTTGATCGAATCCTAAATGCTTTTACATTCAATTGGTTGTGTTAGTTGTTGTTTGGATGATTGTTCCAAGTGCTTGTGATTTATTATAAATGCATGGCAAGGGTCTGTGATGACAAGTTGCCATGGGGATAAAGAAATATTTTCCTAGAAAATGATATTAGGACTAGATGCCTTGTTTGTGCTTGATTCTTAAAGGATTTAATTAAGGAAGGATATTTTGCATGGATGGATCACCTCCATGATCGCACCGCGGATTAACCCAAAGAGGGCACTGCTCGATTCATGGGCCGAAGGTTGAGTGGTGAAAAGGCCAACCATGGGAATGATGTTTCGCTCCTAGACAGCTTGTGGGTCAGTTGGAGCTCTAGACACCCCTTGCTAGGTCTAGAATGGAGTTGAAGACCTCCGTGGCCCCCAATGTCTGGGCATGTTGGGAGATCCTATTCTAGATAAAGGATTGAATTTGCGATGCCATGAGATTTGGACCAGTTACTTCTGCAAGGCAGAAGATATACTTGTATTGGATAGAAGGGATACATAATTTCTCCTGTATGGGCGGAAGACAAAGATTAACTTGAAGATAAGTTAAGGAACTTGTTTAAACTTGTTTAAACTTGTTTGTCAAATAGATTGCTTGCTCTGTTTTTGTGTTTGTGCTATAAGTTATGCGAACAAACCCTGTTCCCTAAAAGGCTTAATTAATGAAGCTGATTTTTTTTTAAGTGTCACACATAAATGTGGTAGGACCTAATTAGAAAACTAAATCTATTAAGGAAAGTAGGTGGGCAGAACCCCCGACGGGTCTGTCCTACAGCAGGGTGGTTCTAGAGAACTAGGAGGCTTCTCACAAGGTTTACCATCTTCGACCTTAGGAATTGTTAGGATAGAACCTCAATTCATGTCGTTTTAGGGGACCGGAATGGGACTATGCCCTACGGGTAGAAAGGTTGAGCGACGCATCCCTCTCATTTCCCATTCTCTTTGAACCAAGTGCAGCATGGGTCTGCTTCGGCTTGGGTATCTCTATGTAAAGTAGGATGCCTAGGATCTAACGCTAGAATGCTATTAGGAGACCTTGGCCACTAGAAGCCAAATTTCAAGTCGATCCTAGTGGGTTTGGCCGTGAACGTTCCGTTGCGAGGCGGATTCGGAAAACCCTAGGAAACAAAACTCAAAACATTCCGTGGGAGTGCCGCGCAGCGACGCTTAGATTCATTTCTTGATAGACCGCTAAAAACCCTAGCTATAAGATAGCCTAGTAGATTCCCAAGTGAGTGAATGGGGCAATAGAGTCAATTGATCTGAGAATTGGGACCTGACATTCCAAGAGCAATTGTGGTCACTGACATACCCCATGGAGAGATAACTTGAATCTACTACCCTTCAAACCATGCTTCAAACGTATAGCAAAGACCTAGAGTGGACCACCGCGAGTGGTTGCCACTTGCACAGAAGTGCTAACACTAGTCGAAACTAATTAAAGGAAGTGTGATCTGCATTGATTATGATTAAACTTACACACTTTGTCACATAAATACTTGAACTACACAAAGAAAGATAGAAAGCCTGATTTGGCACAAATCCACTCCACAACTCATGTGTTCAGCTCATGTAACATTGCAAATTGATGTATATTACAATAATAGAGTCTAAGTAAGGAAAAAACCCACTAATAGGAGCAAACCCCAAGAATTCGGATCCAATCCGAGAACCAAGACGTGAAGCAAGTAACTATGAATTATAAAGTGATGGAGAAGGGAGAGAGAACATACATGATTAGGGATGCAGCTCTACCAAATCTAATCAATTTGATTGACACACTATTTGCTTAGGAAACCATTGACATGTCAGGAACTAGCACCAACCCTATAGATAACAAGCTCAACTTGGGAGAATTCCTAGTTGACATTCAACAAATGGTAAACCAATACGACCTACAAACCAAAAATGGTGCATCATGGTAGACCAGTCGAGAACATCATAGTCGATCTCAAGGAAGAGAGAAGGTTGGCAAGGAAAGCACTACAAAGCATACCTACCTAAAACTGAGATTTGCAAGCCCAAAAGCTAAGACAAGACATAGATATGTACAAGGTCCAACGTGTCTCAGAGGGAGAGAGTGTTAGAGGCTAATCTTATGCCGAGTGAGCTTCTCATGAAGCGACTCTTAGACAATGTAGCTATAGAGCAAAGTAGAGTAGCCCTAGTGACTACGTTCCTAGGAGGACTAGGAATCACACCAAACTCTAAGAGCCAAACCAAAATACATGCGATTGCTAAGAAACTCAACAAGTATTACCTTGACAATGACCCTTATAGCTTTATGGAGTTGTTCGAGCAAGTATGCGAGGCAAAAGGCCTCCTGGACCTTGCTCAATGAGCACAAGCTTTTAGACTTTTCCTGGGAGACAAGGGTAGATGTGGTTTACTAGCCTAGATAATGGTGAACATAATGATTTTGATCACCTTAAGAATCTCTTTATTAAAATTTTCTCTGAAGCAGGATACTCCGATAACCGCACCATTAGGTTGATGAATGTTAGCCAGAAAGATAAGGAGGATATCTGAGACTATGTCACCCATGTGCAAAGTCTCTTTAAGAGAATCTTGGTGGCAAAATGACCTAATGAATGGGTGGTCTCCATCGTATTTATAAAAAAATTCCAAAGCAAAGAGCTCTACAAGGCCTTGGTAAGCAATTCAAACCTGCAAAGGAACATGCTACCTAGGGTCTTTGAAGAAACCATACATGTGGATGACCTACTTAAGGAGAGAAGCTCTAGAACCATGACTCGAGATGACACTGCCACTAGATCCTTCGAGAGAGATACGACCATTAGCAAGAGATCTAGTGAGAACACACAAGATAAGGGAAAGGGCATTGACCAAAGCCAGAAGCTAATTTGGCTAAGCTTCAAGAGATAATGAGAAGGTCCACATGACCTTCACATGCAATGCATGCATTGCGGAGGAAATCACCTTGCTACCAAATGCTTGGATCCTAGGTCAAGACCATGTGCTAACTGTGGTAGGTTTGGATATGATGCAATGTATTACTACCTAGGGGAGGAATAGGTTACCAATCTTTGAGAGGGGAGCTCCATTACCTCTCCCAACACAATGACTCAAAGTTATCCATCCCTAGGATGAACATCAATCCTATAGGGATACCTAGACCACCTAGACCCATCATGACCCACCCACCAAGAGCAATGCTCAGATACATTACATAGAGGAGACAAATGAGGATGAAGCATTCATGAACCCTTACATCTCGTACAACAGAGAGGGTAATCCCATCTTAATGGATTTTAGATCAGTATTAGTGGTGGCATTAGATAGGGTAAGAGTGTTGAGAATCAGCAATCACACTCAAACAGCCTCTTTGTATGGATTCTCAGGGTCAAGGACATGCAAGGTGACTTATCCCATATGCACAATGGTGCCTACTGTAGTTTCCTACTTTCCTATAAAGCATTGTACTTGCTTCCTTTCTTAATGCAATGATAGTACTCTTTTCATTTTAGTAAAGTGTCAATGTCATTGTCCACATACACAAGATTGTGTTTATGAGTCCAAGTCTCAATCTTGGAACCTAATTCACTTGTGTAACAAATAGTGTCCATTCCATCATGAGTCTACACTTCTCCTTCCATCCTCCATAGCTTCCGGTTATGTCATGCTCTAGATCCCGCATTTCTAACATGGTATCAGAGCTCAGCTGAGCATGGCTTAGCATGTCTCAGGTCTCCTCTCTGCTCTTTCAGCTCCTCTTCATCTCTGGACAGCTCAAGATTGGTGTATGACTCTATTTCCAACTTCATACTTCATCCTCACTCTTGTCTGCCATAGCCAGACAGTACCCAGCTCACTTGGAGCTTCTTGATCTACTTCTACAGCCCATATTTCCCCACGCTTCCTTCTGGAGAAACTTTCCTATGGTCCTAGCGCAGCTCCTCGTCACATCAAAGGCCGACATTGGTAAATCGTAGCTTCAGCATTGCACAAATTGGAAGTCGCTGCCCATTCTGCGCCATATTCCGGTCGTACAGTTCGCACTGCCTCTGCGTGCTGTGTTCTGGTCCGTGTGCATAGGGCAATTGAAGCTCATTACCCAAGCTTCCTTCCCATCAAGTATTATGCAAAATGGTTACGTCTACGAGCTGCACGAGCTGAAAAACCAGGCTGCATCCTGCAAACCCTAAAGGGAAGCCATAGCTTTTCTACTTCAAGCTTTCATTTCACTTGAATTTCTCACTTCTCTGGAGTCAGCAAAACCCTTGCCACTTTGAACTGATCAACTTTCCCATCAAATCATCAAGGAAGGGAGATTTGTGCTTGGAAGATTTGATAGAGTTGAAGAAATCAAGTAGCTCAAGCAACAACCACATCAAGCTCCTCTTCCAACTCTTACTTCTCACTCAACTGAAGGTTTTGCTACACTTATCTACTCCAAAACTCAGCCTTCAGCTAGAAATCAAAACATCAAAATCAACAAGAAGAAGGTCCAAGAAGATCCAGCATCAACATCAGGCTCGTCAAGAACAGTATCTATTGATACTTATCAAGTGTTATTTGACACTATTTTTCTTGTATCCTTTGATACACTTGAGTACAACACTCTTACTGATTTCACTCAGATCTGAAGACATCAGCATCAAATCAAGAAGGGGAAGATCACTTGGAGTAAAAGACTTTTGCAGATTTGGTATTCATTGACACTCAGTTAGTGCTTTTTAGCACTTGTGTCTCTCAATCAATTCTTTTGTTGCTCAAATCTAATAAAGTCTGAAGTTGATTTGCTACTGTTTCCGTAAATCTAACATGGGCAAAGACTCGCCAAATGCTCGATTCAAAGGAGTCGGATTCCACACTTGGCAAACCCGCATCAAGCTCATCCTGATGAAGAAGGGTCTCTGGGCCATTACAAATGGCAAAGAGAAGAAACCTCGGGATGCGGACCTTGCAACTACTTGGCAAAAGAATGATGACAGAGCCCAAGCCATTATCAAATTGGAGCTAGATGACAGTTATATCCATCACGTGGATAACTGTGAGACCTCACAGGATACATGGAAAAGACTTGACACCCTGTTCGGTGCACAATCTAAATCATCAAAGTATGGTCTCCTAATTGAATTCTTCAGGCTTGAAATGAAGTCCAGCACATCACTTGCCACACATCTTAATTACATGGAAGGACTCCTAACCCAACTTGCAGGAATCAACATTAAAATGGATGAAGATGTTTGCATCGGTGTTCTACTTAAGAGCTTGCCTCCTGAATATAATAACGTATCAACAACTTTAATCAACATGCCAAATCCTGAACTTGTTGATATCCAGGCATCACTGTTAGAAGAAGAAAAGAAGCTAAAAACTAAAGAAGAACCAAGTACCTCTAGAGATGAGCATGCATTATATGTTGGCAACAGGTACAAAGGCAAGAAAGATCAGCTCTTTTGTGACTTCTGCAAAAGGACCGGACACACCGAGAAGTTCTGCCACGCAAGAAAGAGATCCCAAAAGGCCTATCTAGTCACAGTCAAAGAAGAAGAAGAAAATGAAGCAAAGGAAGATGAAGATGAAGACCACCAGGATCGGAAGGACAAGACTCATCAGTCCTTGTACTCTCATAATTCTGATAGACTGTTTTAATAGCCTTGTATTTTCCTTGCCCTAATGTTTCCTGCCATAAGCTTTGTAAACTCCTTATGTAACTTGGCATTACAGTCCCTGTACACTTTGTGAGGCCCCTATTACAGCCTCTGGATGTCCACCATGTTTATGGTACCCACACTTAGTTTTTTCTGCGACAGCCTCTGGTGTTTTGCCATGTCTGTGGTATGCCCACACTTTGCAGGTGGTTCTCATTACAGCCTCTACACACTTTGTGCCTGTCCTAGTTGTGATTGAGGAGGGGTGTTGAGAATCAGCAATCACACTCAAACAGCCTCTTTGTATGGATTCTCAGGGTCAAGGACATGCAAGGTGACTTATCCCATATGCACAATGGTGCCTACTGCAGTTTCCTACTTTCCTATAAAGCATTGTACTTGCTTCCTTTCTTAATGCAATGATAGTACTCTTTTCATTTCAGTAAAGTGTCAATGTCATTGTCCACATACACAAGATTGTGTTTATGAGTCCAAGTCTCAATCTTGGAACCTAATTCACTTGTGTAACAAATAGTGTCCATTCCATCATGAGTCTACACTTCTCTTTCCATCCTCCATAGCTTCCGGTTATGTCATGCTCTAGATCCCGCATTTCTAACAAAGAGGTGGAGGTCTAGGAGGACAGCACTAAGAACCCATAGACTTGAGGTCACCCAAGGCGTATCTCATCTCCTTGCCCCAAAAGGGAGCAAGCCAATTGAGACAAAGCCGACCTGAGATGATTGGAGTGTAGGCTCACACATTTATATGTCAAGTTCCCTAGGCAAAAACCTTTCACTAGTTTAGCAATCATGCCATTTGTACCCTTGGGGCTATTTGGAGTTGAGACATTTGATGCTGAGGCCATCCCACCCAATCCCATTGAATGCCATGATTTGAGTACAAACAATTACCCAGACCTAGCAATCTTGATGCAGCTTTAATAGGGAAGAAGAATTATATGAGGAGGAGAAAGAGGGTCGAGATGAAGGTAGCACTCCAAGAAAAATATTTCCACCACACTACCCAAGAGAAAGCAAGTCACAGACATAGAAGTGGAAACATTTGCTCCTAAAACAATAGAAAAGGGGAGTGCCAAGAGATTGCCAACCCAAGGCACGAGTGTGGGAAGTAATGGATAAGGTCAAGAAGTGGGTAAGATAATCCCAAGAGCACCTCAAGGATGCCAAACCCATCATGGAATATGATATCGATGAGCTCTCTAGTGTGAGCACACTAGTATTTTCCATGCGGCTAAGATCGAGAGATGTATCCACACACCACATGGCATTGCATAGGAAAAGCCTAGATGCCACAGGTAGGCAGACCGGTGGAGATCATTGGCAAAAGAGTGTAGAGTCAAATGAAAAGCAAGCAGTTGGCAACTTGCTCATGACATTGATATCACCCCCCCCTTGTGACCCTACCTCTAGGAGGGCTGCTTAGGCAGAACCCAATGCTATGGCAAGGGTTAAAGCAATGGGTAGGATCTGACAAGCTTGGTGGAGTGACTAACTTGCTTGACCTTGATGCAGTAAGTACATACTAAGCTTAACCCTAAACTAAGTGCCTAAGTCTTTGCATGTAAATGCTTTTTAGGAAGGCATAAAGATGCACACAATCTTTCCTATCAATGCATTAGGAGATGCTACAAGGAAGGGAATTGTAGATATAGGAGCCAGAGTCAATATGCTCAACCATATAGTCATGAAGGCTTGGGATAACTATCATATGGAGACCGCTAGGTTTAACGTCACACTGGCTATTGGAATGAATGTTAAAACATTTGGAGTGCTGAGAAATCGGCCCTTGAAGATAGTGGGAGTCCAATTCTCAGTGAATTTCATAGTCATGAAGGGAGTGGACTACGACATCTTGCTAGGCCAACCCTAGATGTGAAATGAGTGATAGAAGATTGGGACAATTGTCTAATATTCTTAAGTAATATATTGAAAGCTATGAGAGTCGAGATGGATACCTGGAAGACCATGCTGATTGACCTAGATGCCATCTCTGTTATTTTGAAAGGAGACTCACAAGTCAGTAATTCCTATAGGCCACTAACAAAGTATATCCCTTCTCTCAAGGATGAGCAGGATTGGATACATGTGCTAGCCATCATTGCTCTACCATTCGCATATGAAGAGGAGTATAAGTAGGAGTCCCACAAAGTCACACCATCTCAACTACTGAAGAGTAGTAGGACCCCACCATTAGCACCACTCTACATGGTGGCCACCAAGAGCTATGGCAATCAACCAACACCTATTTCCTTCCACATCCCATTCAACAAACTCAAACTCCAGGGGATTCTTGAATACTTGACAAGAGAGCTAGTTGGTAAGCCAACTGTCAACAATCTCAAATCTCTCAAGGACCTCATGAATGAGCCAAAGTGGCAATGGAACAAAGTACATGACTTGAACCTATTGTACAATTGGACACTAATCATGGATAAGAAAAAGGTTAAGAGTAGAAGCCAAAGAGATGAGAAGTAGTCAGAATATGATGATTCGGATGATGAATATGAAGACTACTACTCTATGAATGAGGAAAGTGAGGAAGAGACCAATACAATAGAGTATGATACGCACAGTCAAGTGATCCAGCTAATACGAGTAGACTCCAAGCTAGGGAAAGCCTATGTCTTTAGGATTGAAAGAGGAGTTATCATGATAGAATGCATCCCTACTTGGTTTCCACGTAGATGTAATGGACTATGAGCAAGCTGGATTAGTTCGACCAAGTACTGCACCACTCTTTAGAACTAAATCAACCTCAGAGCTACGACCACCAAGGGAAATTTCTTTTTCTAGTGAGGGTCATGAGTTTAACTCCAAATTGGAAGTGAGCTCCAAGTGTGATCCAGAGATACCCTATCCACCTAAGACCAAATGCACCAAAGGTGACCTACCAGTCCACCTAAGGCACAAGTGATTGAGAGAGGAAAAGAGGAAGCAATCAAAGGGGTTAGATGTTAAAGAGTAAAGGAAGCCCCAAGATCTACCGAAGTGCTTCATGAAATTCAAAAGAGACGATAGAGTGGTGATCTTGCTAGAAGCTAAGAGACAAGGACATGCAAGTAAACCAATAAAGGGTCCACCAACCAAGGTCAAGGAATCCAACTTAGTAGGGGAAGGTGAAAAGCCTCAATCCATATTCATAGCTGATGATCTGATTAAAAAAGAGGTGGCTAATCTCGTCACTCTTCTATGAGAGTACATAGATGTGTTTGCTTGGTCCCTAGACAAAATAAAATGAGTAGATTCGAGGGTTGTGACTCATAATATCCCCATAACTCGTAATGTAATACCATTCAAGAAACGACCCTACCCAATGAATCCAAGCATGCACATGCCATTAAGGAGGAGATAGATAAGCTATTGTAGGTTGTATTCATCTAGAGATTGAGCTCATAGACTGGGTGTCACCTATAGTGATTGTCTTGAAAAATAACGAAAAGATTCAAGTGTGTGTGAATTATAAAAAGGTCAATGCTACAACAAAGAGGGACAACTCTCCACTACCTTACATAGAGCACATACTCAAAAGAGTAGCTAGGGAGGAAGCCTACAATTTCTTGGATGAATTTTTCAATCTACAATGATTTGCAAATGCACCCTGACGACAAACATAAGATATCATTCACGACCAAATGGGCCATGTTCATCTACATAGTCATGCCATTTGGGCTAACTACCACATCAACTACCTTTCAACACCTCATGTGCACCATCTTCAAAGACATTCTTAGGCAAGAATTGGAGATATTCATTGATGATCTATGTGTCCACTCCAATTGGGGGGAATACCTAGATAAACTTCACACATTCTTTGAGTGGTGTAGGTCGTATAATCTTTCCATGAATCCCTTGAAGTGCTAGTTTTGGGTAAAACACCGATGTATCCTGGGGCATGTAGTGTCTAAGAATGGCATTGCCATTGACTTATCCAAAGTGAGGGTCATTGTCGATTTACCATCACCCACAAACTATAAGGGAGTTCAGTGCTTCTTGGGACACATAGGGTACTATCAACAATTTGTTCTAAATTACACATTGATTGCTAGAACCCTTTAAAAATTGTTGATCATATTTGAGTGGACCGAGGAATGCCAACATGATTATGAGAAACTGAAGAAGGATCTTACAACTTCACCAATTCTATGAGCCCCAGATTGGAGCATAACATTCCATGTGCACATTAATGCATCAAGGTTTGCCATGGGAGCTGTTTTGTGCTAACTTGGTGAGCATAATCTTGATTATCATGTGAGCTTTCCCATACATATGGAGATAAACTACTTCTCGACAAAGAGAGAAGGTTTAGCTAAGGTGTTCACTGTGAAGAATTTTTGTCATTATCTTTTGGCTATGCTCTTCACCTTCTTCATTGACCATCAGGCTTTGCTTTATTTAGTCAACAAACCTTGCGCTATAGGATGCATAGCTAGATGGTTGCTTCTGCTACTAGAGTTTGACTTCTCTGTGGTTGTGCAAAAGGATTACCAGATGTGCACCTTTTTGGAGTATCTAATGAGAGAGACGTGTTCATTGCCTATCTAGCACCATATTGGGTAGATGACATAGTCCAAGTCCTAGAGTACAGATTGCTTGAGAGACCCATAGAGAAGGCTAGGCTAAAGCACCTCATCCTTAAGGTTCAGACCTATCAATTGATAGTAGCTGGACAGCTCTACAGACTAGGACAGGATGGGTTACTATGAATATGCATATGTGAGCATGAGATGTATGATATATTTAGTGAAGTGCTTGGTGGAATTGTTGGTAAACACTTCAACAGAGACACTATGACATGCAATGTATTGCAATCTTAACTATGAGGACCCACCCTATTCTACGATGCAACTAAGTTCATGAAGCATTACAATGAGTACCAGAGAACCAAAGTCCTCACGTGGAAGGACAAAATGGATTTTACCTTGGTGCTAGTATGACAACCATTTGAAAAGTTAGAAATCAACTTAATTGGGCCGATTAGTCCCACAGTATAGTACTCGCAGGAAAAATACATTATTGTAGCAACAGACTATCTCATGAAATGGACTGAAGCTCGTGCCACTAGAAAGAATGATGTTAGAACCATAGCTAAGTTCCTTTGGAGTAGGTGATCTCGTGATTTGGCTACCCCATTGAGCTAGTTAGTGATCAAGGCACAAACTTCACTAATGAAGTGATTGCTCATTTGTTATCCACCTTCTAGATCATCCATAGGAAATCCTCACCATATTACCCTCAAGCTAAGAGTCATGAAAAATCCAAGAATAAGATCTTAGTAAATGTCATGACTAAGGTAGTCTCCACCTTGTGCAATGACTATTAAAACAAGCTCATGGCCATGATATGTTCCTATAGGATAGCTTACAACATGGCCGTAGGGTAGACACCATTCAAGCTAACCTATGGGACCAAAGCAATCTTACCAATAGAATTCTTTGTTCCAAGCTTGCAAGGGTGGTAGTATAAGAAAGATGGGATGGCAAAGAAGCATGGATGAAAGGCCTCCTGGAGTTAGCATGCCTCTCTAAAACCCAACTCCTAGAAACTCATGCATTGATCTACAAAAAAGGCAAGATGCAAGAGCTAGTTTGACGAGCATGTCAAACAACGTGACTTTGAATGGGGCGACCTAGTGCTCCTATACTTAATGAAATGCCATAAGCAAAAGGTGAAGTTCAAGGATTGGGACCCTTCAAGGTCCACAACATTAGTCGAACATTTACAATCTAGAGCTCAAGGCTGTAGAGGGAAAGAGTATGGGCTTCTTTAATGGCACTCACCTCAAGAATTATTATCCTCCAATGCAACCATTACATGACCCTTCAATGTTGAAACCACCTATAAACATAAGAATACTCACCATCACTAAGATTGGGAGAGGATGAGGAAGCAATGGCACCTGCATACTTGTGCATATCGATCATTGGTCACAAGACATATACCTTTGATGCACTCATTGACAAGGGATCTGACTATAATATCCTTACACATGTTCATTGGACCCAATCCCAATTGCAACCTACTAACACAAAACTTAGCCCGTTTGGGGGTCAATCTTATTCACTGCTGGAAAAGTGCAAGATGATGGTCTCTATTAAGACTGAAAGCCTACCAATGATCTTCTCACCAAAGCCGTTATAGCATGGAATTACTATTAGGACTTGCATTTAAGAAACAAACACATTGCAATGTTGACTACAACTCACAACGTGTTTACATTGCCATTGGCAATGTTCAATTAGTGATGGCTTTCAGCAAGGCTAGTGAGGCTCCATCTCACACTGCAGTGCCATACTGGTAGAGTGACTAAGTGCCAAGCCTAAGGAGGGGGGTTACAACTTATCCTAACCCACCACAACCAATCAGATGCAACCACCAGCAAAAGGCACCCAAAGCCATTGAGCAGCAGCTCAAATGGGTACCCAAATGACAATCACACTTGCCTCGAAGCTAATCCACACAAATTCATAATCCTAGAATCTCATGTCCTAGCCTAGGAGACAAAGATGGCATTATATGAGCCGACTATCGGGATCTAAAACAAGCTCGACACTGGCTCTAAGCACTAGCTAGGCCTCTCTATACTCAAAGATCACAACCCCTCAGCCTCGTGACCAATAGCATCTAAGGGACACACTGCCCTAACCTAAGTTCTATCGTAAATTTTGCATTTGTTTTAAATTGTAGTCCAACGGTTAAGCCTTTCCCACACTCCACAGAGGGAGTCCCTACACATATATCTGTATAAAATACCTAGTAAGCATAAATAGAAGGAGGCACCCCTCCCAGCTAAATACCATGGCCCCACTGTAGCTCTCCTACACCTTGAGGATTGGCTACTCGATGCACCGCTAACATAAATAACACGTGTCACAAACTCCACTCTTATTTCAGAACATTCCAGGAGATAATATATTTTCTCACTTAATGATTTCCCAAGAAACCCGATCGCCTAAACCTACAGCGTAGGTATCTCACAACTTTGCATGGGTCATATGTATAAGAAACCAATTGCAATGCATCCAGGAATTACACCATGTGATATGCGTAATGTAATTCTAAATGCCATAGTGCTCAAACAACTTATGATTCATAAATCGGCATTATGAAGTGCAAAAAACATTTCTTTCGATGATTTCAGCCTACACGTCATGCTGCGTTGCTAAAGGTCATCCTCGAGCATCCTCGTGCTGCTTGACCCCTTTAAACTTAATTTATAAACGTCCTATATAATATGCACAAAAAAATAGATCAGAATTTCAAAATTTTTCAGTAACTAATCAGCATCAAAACTCCTCCTTCCCCCCTATTGTTTAGGTTATGTATTGTTGATAGGTGTAGAAAGCAGTTTTTTCATATGTTTTTCTTGTAAAAAGTGGTAAAAATAGACTTTAACATGAAGAAAATGCTGAACTGAGGCTTATCCCTCATGCTCCAGCCATGTCATACATTCACGAACATAAAGCATAATTTTTCCTAATTTTCTAGTGCAAAAAACTAAAATTTTTCATTTTTTCACTATTTTTCTTCATTTATTTAGATAAAAGTTCTTATATTTTTAATTTATGGATTGTGAATGATCATAATTGTTGAGTACTGATTTCATGTCCATTTCTACTTCACGTGAACCCCAAAATTTATCATTTCTATGAAAATTGCATAATTGCAAGTTTTGTGTGTTTAGATATAAATTATTAAATTACTAATTTTTTTGGTTTTCTTCAATATTTCCAAAAAACTTTAGCATTTTCAATCAAAGGCATCCATTTACAAACAATTCCATCAAACATCAATCATTAAATGAATGAAATGATTGCTTATGCATAGAAACCCGATTTTTGAGGCGCACATTTAATGGTTGGCATGTCGTTGATGCTCATTCTTGGCTGCTGATGCTCTCTCCCAGCCTCGATCTACGATCTCCTTTGCTCGAGCACTATCATTCCATCAAAACCATCCATCAAACCCCACCCCCTTCTCTCATAGAATCACACATGTGAACAAGTAGCAAGAGGAGAGAGGAGAGAGAGGAGAGAGAAGAGAGAAAGACTAAAAATCAGATTTTTCATTCCCTTCATGAAAATCAGTATGCTTACAATCAAAAGGAGCCTTCAAAGAGTGGATCAAGAATGTGCAATCAATTCTTAACAAGTCCCATCATTAGAGACACATGATTCTCAAGAAAAATGGGGCGAAAAAAAATTTGTGCCCCCTCCCTTCTCATGATGAGTTTTTTTAGTTTTCTTCCTCTTAATCAAGGTTAAGGTTATAAATTTAAAATATTTAGTTCATCTCTTTGTGTTCACATTGCAAGTGAAGTGGATTTTTGCTTTCGAAGGGGCAAACAAGCTTGAGTTTGAGATCCGTCTAGCCGGATGGCTTTGTGACGTCGAAATCTATAAATCTAGGACCTGCCACACACTTTTCGCGCCACACACTTTTCAGCTTCCGAATCATGTAGCTACTTCATAACGTGAAACCTTGTGGAGATTAAATGGGGGGTCAAACGGACTCCAATTGACAAACCGAGACTTGCATTGGGTTCATGGCATCGAACTCCATCTAGAAAAACTCCAGCTCATCGATCCGTAACCATTTCATTTTGCATGAAAATTTGGTATTTTATGGCCTCCTAGGCTCTTTTCTGCTTCAAAAATGGTCTTTAAAATTTGCTCTCATTAGCAACCACAGGATAGGGCGTCTCTGCCCGTCGAATCCCATGAACTGATTTGCACAAACAACAACCAAAGAAAGCATAAAGCTGCCACAAAAAATATACACAACATAGCACAAGCACAGCTCTCACCCTATCCCCTAACAAGGCATGAAAATCCACAAGGGATAGGCCTAGCATAATCTGATAGAAATCCAAAGCGAGTCGCTAACCAACTTCTCTAACATGGACTGGCTAAAAAGCTTATCAAAGAGGTCATCCTAGTGGTGGTTTGAACTACCTACCTAACTGAGGATAGGACAACTAGACTAGGACCTCCTACTAGGAGGACTCCTATAGCCTGGTCATCATATTTTTCTTATAGCACATTTTCTTCCCAAAGTTTCCATACTTGGGCGTGTAAAAAGGAGGGAGATGAGTGTAGAGTGACCCAAGGAAAACAGGGCATGGGCCTCAAGTCCTGTCTTAGTACCCAAGAACCTACCAAGCTCTCGGGAGGCGACACTTAATCCTTTTCTGTTTCACCCACTTTTATTTTAGCTCAACCTTCCTCTCTTTTTTTCGGCTAGCTGTTATCCCTAGGAAGACAAGGCATTGGCCCTAGGACTCATCCTCAGGAACCTACTAAGCCTCCGCAAGGCGATAATAAATTGCTTATAGAAAATTTCTTTCTTTTTCTTTTCCTATTCTTATTGAAAGTTTAGAATCCCTTTTACACACCTTTGTAAATTTTTATCTTTAGATATATTCGGAATTTGCTTTCCTTGCTATTTTGGCAAGCTTCTCTAACTGCCACATGAGCAAGGACTTCTAGGACAGCTGCCTAGCAAGCAAGAAGGATAGGGTCACAAGGACTACCCTCTATCACAAGTCTTTAATGCCTGGCAATGTCCTAATAGGAGGTAGGACAACTACTTGAATCTCCCCTAGATATACCTAACCAAACCCTAGGACTTCATGCCTTGATATAGCCGGTCCCCAAAACGAAAAGAAAATAACCCCCACATACATATATAACACTATTAGATTAAGGGGAAAACTTGGAAAGGTAATGATACCACCTGGAATGGCCATAAGAAGCTCCTGTGTAGCAAAGGCTCCCTCTAGGCACTTCATCCAACCTGTGTGATGTAACCACTAAACAGAAAACCATTAAACGTACTTGCACCAAACAAACATATGGCCCTCTTGGCCTAAAGAAATATAATAGTTCACAAAATAAACGGCCCTCTTGGCCTAACATAAATCATTTTGTTATGGTCTACTTGGCATGTAAATTGTATCTTGTCAAACTAACCAAGCTAAACCGAAGTCGCAAGTCTAAGCCTTCCTACTGATGTACCCATAGTATGGCCTATTCCGCTTTGTGTGCTATTAGCTGAACAAATGAACTCCTTAGGCTCAAGTGTCTCATCATCCAAATAGACTGGTCCTTCTAGCTTTCCAAAGGCCTCTCCTATAGAGAGATTCGTGGATTTTGGCTCATTTAACCCTTTCCTATTTGGATTTTTGGATGTGTCATCACAACGATGCATCACAGAGTGGTGCATATTGTTAGATGTATCATAATGGCCTCTTGTCTCATCCACTTGGGAATTGACCATGATATGTCCACTTGGAACTCTTTGCTTGTGATCTAGCACACTAGCCACACTTTTAGAGATTTTGGGCCTCCAAACCCATCTTTGCATGGCTTGATTAGTTGCCACCACTCCTTCTATTTGTGTGATCTTCCATAGTGACCAATCTATCTCAACTCACCTGTTGTCTATCATTTCTCCTAAATCGGATCCTTTTACTAGATCTAACTCTAGCTGGGTTTTCACCACTATAACCCTAGTTTCCTGTTACCTTGGTTCTCAATGGTTGAGACAACCTCCACATGGTAGCACATATAGGCTATGTTGTGGGGCGTCATCTTATTGACATGGTTTTGCTTCAAACTTAGACCAGTGATGGATTGCTTAACCACTCCGCTTCCCCTTTTAAGTGTACACCCATTTCTATCTAGCTCATGGCTTTGGAACATGGGATTGGCTACACTAGGATGCCAGGGTTCCTAGGCCTCAAGACCATTAAAGTTAATGCTAGGATTCTCCCTAGTATACCTCTCATTTGCACCTCTAGCATGACTAACATTCAGTAAATGTTGCCAATCCTTATGGATTTCAAGAGTGCGGGGAAAACTCCAATAGCTCTCCCAGCATCTCTGAATACGTCTCTCATAATCTTCTGCTTGAACCTTTGCCTCCTTTAGTGACTTAGGGTTTCTCATCCTAACTTAGAACTACATATTTGTTTCCAAGCCACTAACAAAGAGTTCACCAAGAGCACGTCTTCTCGTAATTGACTAACTTTCCTTGGCCAAATCTTCAAAACATCATCAAAGGCCCTCCCGTACTCTTTGACGGAGGTATACAACTCTTGTCAAGTCTACATAAGTTATCCCAAGACCTGGGTCACGGGAATCTTCTTCTCATATTCATCCAAAAATCTATCACATAATTCCTAAAATGATTTGATTGAAACTCTTGGGAGGCTCCAATACCATTTCCTAGCCTCTCCCTTTAGGTTATTCGAGAACACAAGCATCCGATGTAGATCGTCAAACCCACTTGCAAGGCAAGTCATGCCATACTCTTTCAAATGTAGCATCGGATCCTCATCTAGTAGCCCATGAAACACTAGGAGATCCATGTAATGAGAATGACATTTAGTCCTCTTCTTTGGGATCAAGACGGGGTCATCAAAATCTTCATATTCATCTTGACTTAATACCCTCATGTCAAGGTCTCTAATCTCTTCTGTTTCCACCTTTATTGGTGTAGAAAAGTCACTAGTTCCCTGAGCTTCCCTTTCTGCCAACTTGCAGAGTGGTTTAGGGAGTCCAACATGACGCAATAGGGAATCTACCCCATCACTAACTATTGGTACTTTAGCAAGGCTATTCTCATTTACCACCACTTTGCTAGAACCTAGGACAGGTCCCAATAGAACCTTTCTTGCTAACAATGGTCTTCCACACACATAGACATCATCCAATGCTTTATGGATCTTAGCAATTGCACTACGGTACACAACTATGGCAGGCACTAGCATTGGATGTATTCTTAGATCGGAGTCATGTATTATTGTGTGCATATTAACCATTGTTATCATAATCTTTTCATCTAAAGAGTCATCATCCTTAGTGGATGACTATGCCCTCTTAGCCTCACTTTTGCTCTCTAATGTTTTCTCTAACTCCCATGGCCTATTAATCTCAAATGTCGTTCCATGGATACTTTCCCATAGTGGCCCAAACTCGAGCATCGTGTCACTTTTAGGGAAAATGATAAAATATTTGGCCACATGAATAACCAAAGTTCGTACTAAACCATTTAGGATGGACAAATTATCTTCCAGGTTATGGGAATTCATTGGATTAAGCATCATGCTGATTACCGAAGTATTAATCAACTTGCATTTAATATCCACCACTTCAAGGTGGCTTCCAATTAGAAACTAAGCAAAATAATGGGTCCCTTATAGCCAAGATTCGAAATCCACCACTCATTAGCAGCTCCCGATGAATGCACCACCTATTGCGGGACCTCGAACGGGCCCGACACTGGCTTTAAGCACTAGCCGGGCCTCTCTATACTCAAAGACAACAACCCCTCAGCCTCACGGCCAAGAGCGTCCAAGGGACACACTGCCTGAACCTAACTTCTATTGTAAATTTCACATTTGTTTTAAATTGTAGTCCAATGGTTAAGCCTTTCCCACACTCCTCAAAGGGAGCCCTACACATCTCGGTATGAAATATCTCGTAAGCACAAACAAAAGGAGGCACCCCTCTAGTTGACTACCGTGGTCCCACTACAACTCTCCTACACCTCGGGGATTGGCCCCTTGATGCACCACTAACACAAATAACACAAGTGTCACAAACTCCACTCTTATTTTAGAACATTCCGAGAGATAAGATATTTCCTCACTTAACAATTTCCCAAGGAACCCGGTTGCCTAAACCTACAACGTAGGTATCTAACTCAGTGTGGGTCATATGTATAAGAAACCAATTGCAATGCATCTTAGGAATTACACCATGTGATATGCGCAATGCAACTCTGAATGCCATAGTGCTCAAACAATTTATGATTCATAAATCAACATTGTGAAGTGCAACAAACATTTCTTTCAATGATTTCAGCCTACACGTTATGATACGTTGTTAAGGGTCCCTCCCAACCCTGAGCATCCTCGTGTTGCTCGACCCCTTTAAACTTAATTTATAAACATCCTATATGATATGCACAAACAGATAGATCATAATTTCAAATGTTCAGCAACTAATATTTAGCATCAAAGCCCCTCTTCTCCCCTATCGTTTAGATTATGCATCGTTGATAGGTGTAGAAAGTGGTTTTTTTCATATGTTTTTCTTGTAAAAAGTCGTAAAAACAGACTCTAACATGAAGACAAGGTTGAACTAAGGCTTATCCCTAATGCTCCAACCATGCCATACATTTATGAACATAGAGCATGTTTTTTCTTATTTTTCTAGCATAAAAAACTAAAATTTTTCATTTTTTCACTATTTTTCTTCATTTATTTAGATAAAAAGTTGAATATTTTTTATTTCTAGGTTGGGGCTGATCACAATTGTTGAGTATTGATTTTGTATTCATTTCTACTCCACATGAACCCCAAAATCACACAAAACTCCCAAAATTTACCATTTCTATGAAAATCACATTATTGCAGGTTTTTCGTATTTTAATATAAATCATTAAATAGCTATATTTTTTGGATTTCTTCGAGTTTTTTTATAAATTATAAAATTTTCAATCAAAGGCATTCATTTACAAACAATTCCATCAAACATCTATCATGAAACCAATTAAATTATTGCTTACACATAGAAACTCAATTTTAGAGGCGCGTATTTAATGGTTGGGAGGCCGTTGACACTCCCTCCCAACCCTGACTCCCAACCCTGATCTACGATCTCCTTTGCTCCAGCACCATCATTCCATCAAAATCGTCTGTCAAACCCCATCCCCTTCTCTCATAGAATCACGCATGTGAACATGTAGCAAGAGGAGAGAGGAGAGAGAAATACTAAAAATCATAATTTTCATTCCCTTCATGAAAATCAACATGCTTACAACCAAAACGGAGCCCTCAGAGAGTGGATCTGGAATGTGCAATCAATTGTTGATGAGGCCCATCATCGAAGAGGCATGATTCTCAAGAAAAATGGGACGAAAAACAATTGTGTCCCTTCCCTCCTCACGATGAGTTTTTTTAGTTTTCTTCCTCTTAATCAAGGTTAAGGTTTTAAATTTAAAATATCTAGTTCATCTCTTTGTGTTCACACTGTAAGCGAAGTTGATTTTTCACTTTCAGAGGGACAAATGATCTCGGATTCGAGACCCATCTAGCCGAATAGCTTCGTGATGTCGAAATCTATAAACCTAGAACCCGCCACGCACTTTTCGACTTTCGAATCATGTAGTTGCTTCATAACACGAAACCTTACAAGGGTTAAATGAGGGGTCAAATGGACTCCAATCGACAAACTGAGACTTGTGTTGGGTTCCTGGCATCGAACTCCATCTAGGAAAACTCAAGCTCATCGATCCGCAACCGTTTCATTTTGCATGAAAATTTGGTCTTTTACGGCCTCCCAGTCTCTTTTCCGCTTCAAAATGAACATGTAGTAAGAGGAGAGAGGAGAGAGAAAGACTAAAAATCATAATTTTCATTCCCTTCATGAAAATCAACATGCTTACAACCAAAACGGAGCCCTCAGAGAGTGGATCTGGAATGTGCAATCAATTGTTGATGAGGCCCATCATCGAAGAGGCATGATTCTCAAGAAAAATGGGACGAAAAAAAAATGGTGTCCCCTCCCTCCTCACGATGAGTTTTTTTAGTTTTCTTCCTCTTAATCAAGGTTAAGGTTTTAAATTTAAAATATCTAGTTCATCTCTTTGTGTTCACACTGTAACCGAAGTTGATTTTTCACTTTCAAAGGGACAAATGATCTCGGATTCGAGATCCATCTAGCCGAATAGCTTCGTGATGTCGAAATCTATAAAGCTAGGACCCGCCACGCACTTTTCGACTTTCGAATCATGTAGTTGCTTCATAACACGAAACCTTGCAGGGGTTAAATGAGGGGTCAAACGGACTCCAATCGACAAACTGAGACTTGTGTTGGGTTCCTGGCATCGAACTCCATCTAGGAAAACTCAAGCTCATGGATCCGCAACCGTTTCATTTTGCATGAGAATTTTGTCTTTTACGGCCACCCAGGATCTTTTCCGCTTCAAAATGAACATGTAGCAAGGGGAGAGAGGAGAGATAAAGACTAAAAATCATAATTCTCATTCCCTTCATGAAAATCAACATGCTTACAACCAAAACGGAGCCCTCAGAGAGTGGATCTAGAATGTGCAATCAATTGTTGATGAGGCCCATCATCGAAGAGGCATGATTCTCAAGAAAAATGGGACGAAAAAAAAATTGTGTCCCCTCCCTCCTCACAATGAGTTTTTTTAGTTTTCTTCCTCTTAATCAAGGTTAAGGTTTTAAATTTAAAATATCTAGTTCATCTCTTTGTGTTCACACTGTAACTGAAGTTGATTATTCACTTTCAGAGGGACAAATGATCTCGGATTCGAGATCCATCTAGCCGAATAGCTTCGTGATGTCGAAATCTATAAACCTAGGACCCGCCACGCACTTTTCGACTTTCAAATCATGTAGTTGCTTCATAACACGAAACCTTACAGGGGTTAAATGAGGGGTCAAACGGACTCCAATCGACAAACTGAGACTTGTGTTGGGTTCCTGGCATCGAACTCCATCTAGGAAAACTCAAGCTCATTGATCCGCAACCGTTTCATTTTGCATGAAAATTTGGTCTTTTACGGCCTCCCAGGCTCTTTTCCGCTTCAAAATGAACATGTAGTAAGAGGAGAGAGGAGAGAGAAAGACTAAAAATCATAATTTTCATTCCCTTCATGAAAATCAACATGCTTACAACCAAAACGGAGCCCTCAGAGAGTGGATCTGGAATGTGCAATCAATTGTTGATGAGGCCCATCATCGAAGAGGCATGATTCTCAAGAAAAATGGGACGAAAAAAAAATTGTGTCCCCTCCCTCCTCACGATGAGTTTTTTTAGTTTTCTTCCTCTTAATCAAGGTTAAGGTTTTAAATTTAAAATATCTAGTTCATCTCTTTGTGTTCACACTGTAACCGAACTTGATTTTTCACTTTCAGAGGGACAAATGATCTCGGATTCGAGATCCATCTAGCCGAATAGCTTCGTGATGTCGAAATCTATAAACCTAGGACCCGCCACGCACTTGTCGACTTTGGAATCATGTAGTTGCTTCATAACACGAAACCTTGCAGGGGTTAAATGAGGGGTCAAACGGACTCCAATCGACAAACTGAGACTTGTGTTGGGTTCCTGGCATCGAACTCCATCTAGGAAAACTCAAGCTCATGGATCCGCAACCGTTTCATTTTCCATGAGAATTTTGTCTTTTATGGCCACCCAGGATCTTTTCCGCTTCAAAATGAACATGTAGCAAGAGGAGAGAGGAGAGATAAAGACTAAAAATCATAATTCTCATTCCCTTCATGAAAATCAACATGCTTACAACCAAAACGGAGCCCTCAGAGAGTGGATCTGGAATGTGCAATCAATTGTTGATGAGGCCCATCATCGAAGAGGCATGATTCTCAAGAAAAATGGGACGAAAAAAAAATTGTGTCCGCTCCCTCCTCACGATGAGTTTTTTTAGTTTTCTTCCTCTTAATCAAGGTTAAGGTTTTAAATTTAAAATATCTAGTTCATCTCTTTGTGTTCACACTATAACTAAAGTTGATTATTCACTTTCAGAGGGACAAATGATCTCGGATTCGAGATCCATCTAGCCGAATAGCTTCGTGATGTTGAAATCTATAAACCTAGGACCCACCACACACTTTTCGACTTTCGAATCATGTAGTTGCTTCATAACACGAAACCTTGCAGGGGTTAAATGAGGGGTCAAACAAACTCCAATCAACAAACTGAGACTTGTGTTGGGTTCCTGGCATCGAACTCCATCTAGGAAAACTCAAGCTCATTGATCCGCAACCGTTTCATTTTGCATGAAAATTTGGTCTTTTACGGCCTCCCAGGCTCTTTTCCGCTTCAAAATGAACATGTAGTAAGAGGAGAGAGGAGAGAGAAAGACTAAAAATCATAATTTTCATTCCCTTCATGAAAATCAACATGCGTACAACCAAAACGGAGCCCTCAGAGAGTGGATCTGGAATGTGCAATCAATTGTTGATGAGGCCCATCATCGAAGAGGCATGATTCTCAAGAAAAATGGGACGAAAAAAAAATTGTGTCCCCTCCCTCCTCACGATGAGTTTTTTTAGTTTTCTTCCTCTTAATCAAGGTTAAGGTTTTAAATTTAAAATATCTAGTTCATCTCTTTGTGTTCACACTGTAACCGAACTTGATTATTCACTTTCAGAGGGACAAATGATCTCGGATTCGAGATCCATCTAGCCGAATAGCTTCGTGATGTCGAAATCTATAAACCTAGGACCCGCCACGCACTTGTCGACTTTGGAATCATGTAGTTGCTTCATAACACGAAACCTTGCAGGGGTTAAATGAGGGGTCAAACGGACTCCAATCGACAAACTGAGACTTGTGTTGGGTTCCTGGCATCGAACTCCATCTAGGAAAACTCAAGCTCATTGGTCCGCAACCGTTTCATTTTGCATGAAAATTTTGTCTTTTACGGCCACCCAGGATCTTTTCCGCTTCAAAATGAACATGTAGCAAGAGGAGAGAGGAGAGATAAAGACTAAAAATCATAATTTTCATTTCCTTCATGAAAATCAACATGCTTACAACCAAAACGGAGCCCTCAGAGAGTGGATATGGAATGTGCAATCAATTGTTGATGAGGCCCATCATCAAAGAGGCATGATTCTCAAGAAAAATGGGACGAAAAAAAATTTGTGTCCCCTCCCTCCTCACGATGAGTTTTTTTAGTTTTCTTCCTCTTAATCAAGGTTAAGGTTTTAAATTTAAAATATCTAGTTCATCTCTTTGTGTTCACACTATAACCGAAGTTGATTTTTCACTTTCAGAGGGACAAATGATCTCGGATTCGAGATCCATCTGGCCGAATAGCTTCGTGATGTCGAAATCTATAAACCTAGGACCCGCCATGCACTTTTCGACTTTCGAATCATGTAGTTGCTTCATAACACGAAACCTTACAGGGGTTAAATGAGGGGTCAAACGGACTCCAATCGACAAATTGAGACTTGTGTTGGGTTCCTAGCATCGAACTCCATCTAGGAAAACTCAAGCTCATCGATCCGCAACCGTTTCATTTTGCATGAAAATTTGGTCTTTTACGGCCTTCCAGGCTCTTTTCCGCTTCAAAATGAACATGTAGTAAGAGGAGAGAGGAGAGAGAAAGACTAAAAATCATAATTCTCATTCCCTTCATGAAAATCAACATGCTTACAACCAAAACGGAGCCCTCAGAGAGTGGATCTGGAATGTGCAATCAATTGTTGATGAGGCCCATCATCGAAGAGGCATGATTCTCAAGAAAAATAGGACGAAAAAAAAATTGTGTCCGCTCCCTCCTCACGATGAGTTTTTTTAGTTTTCTTCCTCTTAATCAAGGTTAAGGTTTTAAATTTAAAATATCTAGTTCATCTCTTTGTGTTCACACTGTAACCGAAGTTGATTTTTCACTTTCAGAGGGACAAATGATCTCGGATTCGAGATCCATCTAGCCGAATAGCTTTGTGATGTCGAAATCTATAAACCTAGGACCCGCCGCGCACTTTTCGACTTTCGAATCATGTAGTTGCTTCATAACACGAAACCTTGCAGGGGTTAAATGAGGGGTCAAACGAACTCCAATCGACAAACTGAGACTTATGTTGGGTTCCTTGCATCGAACTCCATCTAGGAAAACTCAAGCTCATCGATCCGCAACCGTTTCATTTTGCATGAGAATTTTGTCTTTTACGGCCTCCCAGGCTCTTTTCCGCTTCAAAATGAACATGTAGCAAGAGGAGAGAGGAGAGAGAGACTAAAAATCATAATTTTCATTCCCTTCATGAAAATCAACATGCTTACAACCAAAACGGAGCCCTCAAAGAGTGGATATGGAATGTGCAATCAATTGTTGATGAGGCCCATCATCGAAGAGGCATGATTCTCAAGAAAAATGGGACGAAAAAAAAATTGTGTCCCCTCCCTCCTCACGATGAGTTTTTTTAGTTTTCTTCCTCTTAATCAAGGTTAAGGTTTTAAATTTAAAATATCTAGTTCATCTCTTTGTGTTGACACTGTAACTGAAGTTGATTTTTCACTTTCAGAGGGACAAATGATCTCGGATTCGAGATCCATCTAGCCGAATAGCTTCGTGATGTCGAAATCTATAAACCTAGGACCCGCCACACACTTTTCGACTTTCGAATCATGTAGTTGCTTCATAACACGAAACCTTGCAGGGGTTAAATGAGGGGTCAAACAAACTCCAATCAACAAACTGAGACTTGTGTTGGGTTCCTGGCATCGAACTCCATCTAGGAAAACTCAAGCTCATCGATCCGCAACCGTTTCATTTTGCATGAAAATTTGGTCTTTTACGGCCTTCCAAGCTCTTTTCCGCTTCAAAAATTGTCTTTAAAATCTGCTCTCACCAATAAACCATTAAGCCGCGATGGGTGGCCAAAACCCTATTGTGTGCTTGAGGCTACTATGAAGGAAACACTTGGGTTTGGTTACCCAAGTCCATGAGTGGCGCGAGTGTCCCTAAGACACCACTTTCCAAGCCATCTCCACAAGACTATAAGCTAGCTAGGTATGAGAAACAAGCTGCCACGAAAGGAGCCAAAGCCATCGAGCCCCAACAAGTCTATTGACCAAAACCATGGTTAGTTGCATCCTAATTGACTCAACCTTACACTTTTGCTATTCCAACTCCATAAGTAGCGAACAATACATCAACTAGGCCACAAGACCAATCCATTGCACAAGTGGCTGACAAACACCCCACTGAGCATTCTAGGAGAGGCATGGATCAGTAGTGGAGTTATCTAGCTCAAACAAGCCCCAACTTCTTATTGCAGGCCTTAGAGCCTCCTATAAGCGGAGATCCATCCTTACTTTGGCATTAAACATAGTCACAAATACGGGAGACGACCTCGTCGCCTGCATCAGATGCTTGGATGCTACCTTCACCATGTTTGCTAAAAGCTACGAACAGTTGGATTTAGGCCTCCTCGACAGACCATTAGCAATGGAAGTATGCTCCTTGCCATGCTCTTGGGAGGAATATGAATTCATGTTCATCAAGATTACCGAGGTGGATGGAGGCCTTGATTGTCAATGAGATTTCTCAAGAGAAAGCTTTCAAATAGCGGTTGCTCACCTCCTATAGCAAGAGCAAAGACTTTGCACAACCCATGAACTAGAAGAGCTTATACGGTTAGTTGAGTTTGACTCTTCCTTCTTATGAAAATGGTATGCTCTGTGTCTCTAATGGGAATACGAGGCCTACCAAATTATGACCGATGCCGAGTAGAGATCCGTAATCAAAACCTCTGAGTATGATCCAACTTATGTGGCTCCTACCTCATTCAAAGTATAGGCCATCACGCGTAAATGGCCTTTAGAGGAACCTATTATGGCCCATCCCTATTTGGATCGACTCTTGACTAAGGAAAAACTGCATAGCAAGATGAAATCGAGAGACTTCCTAACCGACGTTGTGACCTACATTACACACATAGGTATTAGGCCTCAAAATATGGACTACCACATCCATGTAGAATATAATCCATAGTTCTATGCTTGTCTCATGAAAAATAAAGCACAACAAGCAAGTGCTTCATTCTTCTCGAGGGGGAGAGGGTAAGGTGAAAAAGAGAATATGACTTAAACTTTAGAACTACAAATCGAACTTCATAAGAAAAAAAGGGTTCACATGTTGAAAGGATGAATAAAGGAAACTCCTACTTGAAAAAGCTCTTTTATGGAATTCATGTTTGGAATGTGTGGATTGCTTGAAGTATAAAAACTTTCCATTGTTTACTAGAATATCGCACCATTCCATAATGTTCCATCTTTTGTCTTTTTTTTCAAAAGTACTCTAAAATGATCTAATTGTAAGATGTTGTGCCATAATAGAAACTCGAGATGGTAGGCCAACTTTTGTTCTTAGAGGAAGACCACAACCACATTTCCTTGGATTGAGAGAGAGAGAGAGAGCACAACCACATCTCTCTCTCTCTCTCTCTCTCTCTCTCTCTCTCTCTCTCTCTCTCTCTCTCTCTCTCTCTCTCTCTCTCTCTCTCTCTCTCTCTCTCTCTCTCTCTCTCTCTCTCTCTCTCTCTCTCTCTCTCTCTCTCTCTCTCTCTCTCTCTCTCTCTCTCTCTCTCTCTCGTGGTGGCTGCCCTTAGGTCATCAATAAAGACTTTCAGCTCCTCTAGAAATATATCATCAAAAGTTTTATCATCCATATGTTACCAAGAACGTGGCACATTGCATAATCCAAAAGCCATAACATAATATGCAAAGGTGTTAAATACATTGATAAATGTTGATTTCAACTTATCTTTCTCTGTGATAGCCATTTGGTTATAACCAATGAAGCATTCCATAAATGAATAGATATCCCTACCCGCTAACTGATCTAGAATCTAATGAATAAATGGCAGTGGATAGTAACCTTTGACTATTTGTTTATCGAGATCCCTAAAATCTATGCAAAGCTAGATTTTATTATTTTTCTCTTTTTTGATAGCTACTGGTGAATACCACACTATGTGTTGTACAAGAAATACCAGGCCATCCTTACGCAAGTTTTATAGCTCCTCAAATAGTCCATCCCTTAACTCAAAACACATACACCACTTTTTGTTGAACAAGACGGCTACCTCCTTCAAGGGAATATTATACATAGCTAGACTAGGAGGAATACCCTTAGCTCATTATAGCTCAAGGAAAAAATATCACGGAATTCCTGGGTCAAGGATAGGTATTACTTTCTCGCTTCTAAGCATAGATTCTAATTAAATCCTTGTGGCTCATCCAATGTACCAAGATCTAGCTCAATCACATTCACGTCTCTCATTTTGTGTTGAGCTTCTATTGGCTCATTCCAGAGTCACTTGATAGACATCTTTTGTAGTGGACTCCTCTCTTGATTCATTTCTTGAAAAAGTCTCACTACTAGAAGGATCCTCTAATGCATCGAATTATGTCAAAGATAAGGGTACTCTCTTGCTTTTATGAGATTCAAGATATGCATCCAATATTACGCATCTAGCACCTTTGCCAAAAATCATACGACCAATAGGTATATCAACTTGAAATTCAAATCGCCAGATCCATAGCCTTCCTAATAATACTTGATAGCTTGGTCGCCCTGCAAACCTAATAACCCTAAAGTCCAAAATGCATTCCAAATTAGCTACAATCACATGGACTTTTCTCAATGATTAATTAGACTTGGTTGCTTATTCCCTTGTTGAATAGAGCTAATCTTACTCCAGCAACAAGTACAACCTAGATGACTAGACTTTTTACATATGTTGCATCTGGCATTAGGGTAGTTTCTTAGAAAGTATTGACCACCATACCACTTACAACTAAATCTTGATGGACCACTCTCTTTAGGATGCCAATTTTCTTTCAAGTTTTTGTGCATCTTTAGGAAATTAACATCTATAACTATTTGTCTATACTGTTCCGTTATCATATCGGTATAATGCTTCATCATATCCTTTAATTTTCTAAGAATAGTTGATGCACTCGACTCATAGCCATGATCATATGCTTGTTGTTCAGTTGGTTTAACCACCTAATTAGGGATCAACCACTGGTTAGTTAGCATGACATGATAGTTCATCATTTGGCTTCCATTGTTTAGTGGAACCATTTGGCTAGCCATTGTAACATTAAGAAGAGCTAACAACATGGACACATTGTGCATCATGCTTCCTCTTCCATTCGAATTGGTCATAGGTGTACTAGTCACACCTTGACTTCCATTGATCAATGCCAAATTATTCTTGGGACCTAGACTCAAATTTAGGTTAGACCTAGATGCATAGATCGCCTGTAAGCACGATTCTATCTCCTCTACTCGTGTAATAGTAGTATCTATATCAATAAGGACAACACTACTCAATTGCACTTGAATATTGAAGTCTAATCCATGTGAAAAGTACTACAATTGGGTAGTAGGTGGAATAGGATTAGACATTTGAAATTTGTGAAGCATCTCTTTCAGTTTCTTGGCGTACGCTCGAGCATTCTCATGGAACTCTTGATTTATCCCATTCAGAACATGGAGCCAATATTGACCATCTCTCTCGAGGGCAAATTTTCTTCAAAAGGCTACAAATAATAAATTGATCATGGTTATGGTATCGGCTTCCAAGCCATGATACCACATTGTAGCTCTTTCTTTTAGAGTCATGTTGAAAAACATCATGAGATGTCCTTTGTCTTGAATTTGGAAATTGAATATTAATTTCTAGAACTCATTGATATGGAGCTCTACATCTTCCTCTACTAACCCATTAAAAATGGATAGAGGAAAACCTAGGGCTAGCAAATCTGGTGTTGCTACAATTATTGCAATGGGTTGTGCCATCATGATGATTGGGTTTGCTTTAGGGATTTATATTGGAGGGGTTAAAGTGATCATGGTTATGGTATCGGCTTCCAAGCCATGATGCCACATTGTAGCTCTTCCTTTCAAAGTCATGTTGAAAAACATCATGAGATGTCATTTGTCTTGAATTTGGCAACTAAATATTAATTTCTAGAACTCACTAATATGGAGCTCCATATCTTTCTCTGCTAACCCATTAAAAATGGATAGAGGGAAACCTAGGGTTGGCAAATCTGGCGTTGCTACAACTATTGCAATGGGTTGTGACATCATGATGATTGGGTTTGCTTTACGTATTATACTGGAGTGGTTATACTCCCACTCAAAGTAGATTGATTTTCTAGGGAAAGGGGAATACTACAGCTTCCTCCTCCCCTTGACAGATTGATTGGGATATTAATTGGGTCAACAAGACCTCTCTTTCTCAGGGATATAGGACTACTATGCTTAAATACATACCTCCTAATGATCTCAACTCACAGTCTAGCCCTTTTGTCTCTTTCTTGACATTGAATCTCAACTTGACGATGTCTATCAAGAAATAACGAATCTATTTCAATGCTCTTTGGCATCACTGAACAACTGGTCCCTATTGACTAAGATTCAAAAACTACCACTTATTAGCGGCTCTCGCTAAATGCACCATCTTTTGGGACCAAAAATGATCTTGACACTAGCTCTAGGGCTCTAGTGGCTTCCTATGCTCACCAAACCGCCCTCATGGCCTCATGGCTAGGAGTGTCTGGAGGCTTTACATTGATCTAGCCAAACTGTGCATTTGTATTGACTTGTAGTTCAATGATTTTTCCCAATCCCAACTCCAATAGAGAGAGTATCCAAATAGTTAGGTGGCTAGTACATCATATCACATACATAAAGAGATCCTCCCTAACAAATCACTATGGCTCCTATGGCTTTCCTACATCTCGAGGATTGGCCCTAGGAAATGATGCCTAAACATAAAACACAATCGTAACATTGTCCACTCTTTTGATAAAGTGTTATAGGAGATATTTTTGTTTATTCACATAAGAGTCCCCAAAGACTATCATTTTATCCTACAACTTGGGCATCTTCACACACTCTCATCGTTGGTCAATAGTTTTGGCAACCAATTGCAATGAATCCACCCAAAAGACTTCCTCTTTCTTGATGCCATGTATAAATGTAGATGCAATGTGCAATGCTACACAGCGCTCAAACAAATTAGCCAACATGTCATATAAAAACATTGTGCCAATGATTTTTTTTCTAATGTATTGCTATGTTGCTTAGAGACAACACTCGACTAATCCATGCTATTATCCCTTTAAAAATATTAAATGAATTCTATATGCTTCATTTCAATGCACATGCACTTATATTTCTATGTAAAATTCTTGACATTTTAGCTTCTTTATGTGTTCATTTATTATGTAGGGTATTTCTTATGTTTCACAATATCTTTCCCATCTACATGACTATTTTAACACACAAATGGATATAGACTTAGACAAAATTCATGCTCTGCAATCTTATATACTCATGGATCTTCCCCTAAATTTTAGTAATTTTTCTCACCATTAAACTAAAATTTTTCATCAAATAATCTTTTTTTAATTATTTTTATCATTTATTTTAAGTACGAATTTTTTTATTTTCAAATTTATGAAGTATTAATGAATTGTGATTCAATATTATATTCAATAATACTCCATAACAACACCATCTGACCCATAAAAATCCATAAATTTATCATTTTTCTATTAAATTCCACATTGCAAATTTTACGGGTTTGACTACCATTATGTGAATTGCTGAAAAGTACTTATTATTATATGATTTCAAATATATTCAAGCATATTTAACCATTTTCAATCATTTTTCATCAGAAGAACAAAAGATTCATCATAAAAATTCAATAAAAGACACTTATATTAGAATTCATATATACATGTATCGTATTTCAAAAATGGGGAGCTATTGATGCTCTTTTACAACCACTGATGTCTCCTTTGTATTTTTTTGATCCATCCCTCGTATTTTGTCGAACCGCCACCCATTCCCCCTCATTCTCTCAACTGATATGATTTACATGTATGGCAAGAGAGAAATACTAAAATATGAACTTTTCATTCCTTGCATAAAATCACACATGATCTAAAGTGATGCAGAGCAAAAGAATTGCAAGAACTCAACCCCAAAATGAAGAGGCCTAATGCAAGCATTATGAGATCCCAAATTTGGGAAAAAAATGGGGTGTAATTTTTTTTTAAACTCCCTCCCCATCTTGAAAGTTTTTTGAGAGTTCATGCTCTTTTAATAAACATTAATTACTTAAACTTTTATAAAAACTGTTCACTTTCTTGTGTTCACACTCTTTCAAGTGGTTTTGGGTTGGATGGAGGGGCAAATGACCTCAAATTTGTGATCTGACTAGACAAGTGACTTTCTTCATCGAAATCTATTACCTTGGCCTCCGTCACATACTTTCCAACTTTTGGATCTAATAGCTATATCATAACACAAACCTTGTGATCATTAAATTGGGGATCAAACGGACTCCAATGGACAAATGGATACTTGCATTGTATTCCCAATATTAAAATGCATCTATGAAAAATCCAGTTCTTTGATTTGTGATCGTTCCATTTTTTGCCAAAAACGTCTTTTTGATGGCTCTCAAGCCACTTTTGCGCTTTAAATTCGACTCCAAAATTGGATCTAAAATTCAACTCTCGATTTTTCATTTCGTACTGACTCCTTAGTATGTTCCAAGCCTTTGATGCATTGAAGTGAAGACCCACCCAATGTCTGTGCTCAAACATGGCTTCTCCTCATAATGGGAGCCTTACAACTTAGAGCACCATGGATCATTGGTGGCACCTTACAAGGGTGGGGCATTGAGCATGTCTAACAAAATGGTGTTCCATTGGTCAAATAAGGTTACTCCAGTACCTTTCCATCCTCCCCAGTAGGCCATCTGATATCATCCATTGTGCCAAAAGTAGCTTGTGTTATAAGTGGCCATATAACAAATACTATACCATTGATGATTCATGCCTCATTCATCTTATACATGGATCGGGGCTTAGATTATTGCATTGTGTGTACCATAGATTCTTGACCACATGTTTTCAAGTGTCCCTTAGGGGTTAGTTGACCTTTTCATTTCTCTTGGATTTGCTAGGCTTTTTCTCATCATTCTTGAAGTCAGCTTTCTTGCTACTAGTTTCTACCTCCATATCCAAATTAAAGTCTCGAATCACTAGTAGTATCATCGTGGCTCTTTTGGATTGACTTTGTGGATATCTTTCCTTTTCTACCAAACTTTTTTTTTTGATAGAAATTGTTCTAATCTAAGGGCTTTCTTATAAAAGGAGTCTACGCTATTTTTGGATAACTCATCAGATGCAAAAGCTTTTTGGATTGGCTTATTGAAGCATTGGACATATACAATGTTTAGCATTTCAACCCATGGCTGGATGTTTGGGTCAATTCTACTTGTTAGGATTGTGAACTTAGCCATGTAAGCCTAGAATGATTTATCTCCTTACTTAAGGTTGTGGATCCATTCAAGTTTCTATGGATCTATTCGATTGGATTGAAATCTATTTTAGAATGCAATTAGTATGGTATTCCAAGTGGGCCATTTGTGTTTTTCTGCTAGCCTTTTTTCGCTTTGAAGATTCAAATATGGCAACTTTGTAAGGCTTATTGACTTGACTAGGGAAGTTAAGAATGTAAGCACATCAAACTGGTGTATGAAAGCATTTGGATCCTCATTAGAAGATCCATAAAACTTTGAGAATGGGATGTTGGTTCGGTGGGCTATTCTATTAAGAGCTAAAAATCAGGGAGTAGGTATGGGTGGGATAAAAACTAGATGAGTGGAAGCAAATAAATGACCCACTAGCTACAATGGAGTAGTAGAACCAATTGGTGGGAGTGTGAATTCACTTCCATTCCTAGGAGTCAAAGAATTACCAGTTAGAGAACTGGTTGTGTGACCCAATACACACATGGAAAATACACAAAAATTTTGAGAAATATGAATATAGTCGAGCCCCTTGCTTGGATGGGCCTCTCCCTTATATAGTCTATTGCCAAATATGATACTCTCTATCCATGTGCCATATCAATGATCATAACTACTGCTACACCCGTTTGGTCATCAATGCACTGCTAGTTTCCTTGATTTGAATGTCACTAGCTGCCTTCACCATTAACAATAGGTATATCTTATTGTTAACTTATTCATCTTTGTTTTGATACTATGTATAACATGCCCCATTGGGAAGCCCTCAGTGGCACATTTTAGTGATCCATCAAGAGACTTTTTCTAAGCAATGCTAACCACTATACCTAAGAATAACATGGGGTTGTTGTTCCCTAGGCTTTCTATAGTCCACCTAGAATGAAAGGTTGTAGTCATAACCCATAAGGATTGACCTGAATCTAAGTTTCTATTTGGATGCTAAGGTCATCTATCAACTTAATTAGCATTGGTCCTTGAGCCATTGCATCCGTGAGTCAACTTATATGGAAGTAAATCAATGTCGCACTTGATTCATAGTGAGTGAGAAATGAGGGGGAGCGATATGCATCAACCCCTCAACCCGAAGGATATAGTCTCGAATCAGTCCCCCTAAAATGGCATTGATCGAGGCCTAAGATAGCACACTAGGTAGTCACACATTTGATCACTTCTTAAATCTAGCACATTGAAGAAGAACTCTCAAATCAATGAGACCACCCAACCATAGAACATATCTGTCAGGGATCTCCCCTCCCACTTTTCTTGGTGTTTTTTTTATTTATCTAATTAGCCTAATATATTTAGATTTAACATGCAAAGACAAATTTCTCAAGGGATTTCCCTCCAACTTACTACTACCTGACTTACTAGCTAGAGCCCCCCCTAGCACCCTCACCTTCTCCTACTCAAGGGTTTCCTTCATAGATGCATCTTCCATCTTGGGTAGATCCTAACTTTCAGCATAGTAAAGTAGCCCGAGCCAAGGGCTCCTACCATTAACCTTGGGCGAGGTTTAGTATGTAACTATATATCTACCTGTGAGAGCATAATAAAATTTGCAAGAATACAAAACAAAGGAAATCATCATATCATCAATGTTCATTTTCTAATCACAAACTGAACAGTTACTTGTATATTTTATAAAAGTCAATCAACCAACTTATCCTTAACAAGAGAAAAACTCTCTCTTTTTGACAAAAAAATCCCTACTATGAAACCAATTCATTCTTCTTTGAATATTTCGTAGAGTCCTAATCACATAAAGTTCCTCATCAAACTATCTAGTCAAGCAAATTATGCTACTAATCATGCTAGTCATATCTCAAGCCTCTGTATAGCATCACAAACTTTCCTTTGATTGATTCAATATTCGTTAGACACAGTCACATCCTAGATGTATCACAAGGAACAATTTGTTTCAAACTCCCAATAGAGATCATCAGTCTTTAATCCCCTTCTAGAGAGACAATAAATATTCATGTAAGTACATACATAGAAGCTACTTGTAATCCTTATTGATATAAGTTTAAATATTAGTTAAGCAAAGGACAATGCTATTTCTTTCCAAGAATTCTACTTAATTACAATCACAATAAATGTGCAATGGCTAATGGCTATGTATGTACTAGAGATGATTCTCAACATGACATAGCACACATAGGGATTATTTATTTGGCTATGCGCTTGATGGCAGGAAAAACCACTTATATGATTAAATACATGTACTGTCAATTACCAAGAATCTGTTATTTGTAGATCAGACAGTTGAGCATAACCTACAAGTACGATTTAATAGAGATGGCTACTTCATAGAGGAGTATTGGTTGCTAAAGGCCAAAGACATGGCAAGCTGTTTACATTGGATGTAAACACACTTGAGTTGAATGTCGATATGTTGGCTCATGATGAGGCAAGTATCTAAGACATTGGTATATGGCATAAACAAATTGGATATATAAATGTTCAAAAATTGAAAATTATGCAACATAAGGAGCTTGTTATAGGGCTACCAAGGTTTAAGTATGCTAATTTGGGACATGCATGCTTAGCATGTCAGTTTGAGAAACAAACCAGGTTTCCATTTGCAAAGAATACACAAAATAGCAGCAAGCCTTTACAACTTGTGTATTCAGATGTCTGGGGACCTACGCATAATGCATCACTTGGTGGGCCTTGATACTATGTGACATTTGTGGATGACTATAGCAGATACACATGGATATACATCTTAAAGCATAAATATGAGGTGTTGGATAGCTTTATGGATTTTAAAGATCATACTGAAAAAGAGCTTAACTATTATGCCTCATGCTTATGATCTGACGGTTGCTAAAAGAAAGAATATGGTGATTATGGATCCAACCATGGCCATGTTAAATGAGAAGGATATGCCTTTGTCTTATTAAGCTAAAGAAGCACTTACAATTGTCTATGTTATGAATACAATAGCTAATGCAGGGATACATGAAAAGACACCTTATGAGCAGCTATATGGCTACAAGCTTGACATACGACATTGAAAGTATTTCATAGTATTGCCTATGTTCATGTTCCTGATGACAAACGAAATAAATTTGACCCTAAATCAGTGAAGTGTATTTTCATTGGACACTTACAGGAAAGAAAGGCATATAAGTGCATTGTTCTAACTACATGAGAGATATTTCTCAGCCGTGATTTCGTATTTGATGAGTTATCATCTTGGCATGGTGCTAAGTAGGGTGCAATATATGATGACACTTCACGGGGAACATATGCTAAAAATGGCTAGCAATGCGCTTCTTCTATCAATGGGCCTATATAGGATGCATCTACCAATGTAAGTCCTTGGACATAGGCAAGCTACATAGCCATGGGTCTCCATCCACTAACATGGATACGCAAGTGAGGGGAAGAGATATAGAAAAAGAGAAGGTTTTTGACGTTGTTACAGGTCCATTGAAGGATATGACTCTAGTGAGAGTCTTGATAGTGAGTTTAGCATACTTGCAATGGTTACACTTAGAGTTATGCAGAGATATGTACCACCTCATGAGATAGCAGAATCTACTTCACCGCCATTGCAGAGATCACAGAGCAAAAGGAAGCATGTGGATAGGCTTACCTACAATGGATACTCAATGAGACATTATGCATACATGAGGGAAGTGTTCAAATATAAAGAGCCTACATCTTTTACAAAGCAATTAAAAGAGCTAGTGCAAGGCTATGGATGGTGAATATGAGGCTTTGTTGAAAAATAGAACATGGGATTTGTTTGAATTGCATGAGCGCAAAGTGCCTATTGGATGCAAGTGGGTCTATAAAGTAAAATGTAAGTTTGATGGCTCACTAGAGAGGTACAAAGCCAGATTGTAGTGAAAGGATACACCCGACAGTATGAGATTGGGTTGGGTATATGTATGATAGGAGATCGACTAGTGGATATGCATTTGGTCTTGGAAGCAGCATGGTCGATTGGTGTAGTAAAAAACAACCTACTATAGCTCTCTCAAGTGCAGAAGCAGAATACAAGGGTGCAGCATTGGCTGCATGTGAGGCTGCTTGGTTGCTGATGGATGACTTGGGGATTCGTAGTGTGGATAAATCAATCAATCTATATTATGATAACATGAGCAATGTGCTTCTAGCAAGCAATCTAGTTTATCATGCCAGATCAAAGCACATAGAGGTACATTACCATTTCATCAAAGAAATGGTGCTTGGAGGCAAGATAGACCTCATACATGTGAAGACTAAAGACCAAGTGGTAGATATCTTTACCAAATCCCTTGGTAGAGATAAGTTCACTCATTTTAGATTGTTGCTTGGGATATAGGAAGTGACTTGAGCTTGAGGGGGAGTGTTAAGATATTCAAGCTCAGTCTATCTACCACATGCTGACTCTATCCACCAACAATAGATTAGCTAGATGACATATGTGTATAATAAAGTTAGTCAGACTTAGCTAGTACAATTAGACTAAGTCTCTTTATACTACTTCACTTAAGTTGTAGTACATTGTACTTTGTGTTACTCAGTTAGAGAAAGTGTGGTGAATAATGAAGAAGAAGAATATTGAGAGTTGTCTGCTCTCTATTGCCCCTATCTCTCTCTCATCTTTCTAAAAAAGAGGAAGACAAAGAGGAGAAGAAAGGAAGAAGAGGTGAAAAGGGAAGGAAGAAGGAAAGATAAGGAAGTAGAGGAGGAGAAGAAGAGATGGGTAGAGAAAGAATAAGCTAGGGAAGGAGAAGAGAAGAAGGGAAGGAGAAGAGAAGTAGAAAATGAGAAGAGAAAGACAGAGAAGAATAGGAAAAGAAAAAGGTAGAGAGAGAGGGGGGGAAAGAGATAGGTAGAGGAGGATGAGAAAGATAGTGGAGAGGGAAAAAGAGGATAATATAGTGGAGAAAGAAGAGGAGTAGATTGTGAAGAGAGGAAGAGGAAGAATAGAGGAGGGCGACGAGGAAAGAGCGAAGAAGAGAAGAAGAATACGGGAAGAGAGAAGAGGAGAAAAGGAAGACGAGTTGAGGTAGAGTAGAGATAGAAAGGGAAAGGGAGAGAGAGAGAGAGATACAAAGAAAGTAAGAAAGGAGAGGAGGAGATATGCCTTATTCAAGGGTTCGATAGCAAGCTCATCACATTTTGGGTTCATGCATCAATCGTTCTACGTGAGTTGGGGTCCAACTATTGAATTTTGGCAAGTGGAAATTTTGTGATGTTATAAAGAGGCTTGAGATATGACTAGCATGATTAGTAGCATCGACTACTTGACTAGTAAGGTTTACTTGACGAGGAACTTTATGTAATTGTATCCTTTCTACAAAGTATTCAAAGAACAATGAATTGCTGAAGTTGATAGGTGAGGCATTCTTATGGTAGAAGTAGTGGTGTCAAGACAATTCTACCATCGATAGCCTTGTAAGATGGGAATATATTAAGAAGGATATGAGATAGAGATACTTGTTGGCTTCCTATTGCACCATCAAGATGGAGGATTTCTTTTTCTTGCATTGGCTAGGATTAACCCTAGAGGGTTATTATTCTTGGTTTGTGACACTACAGAAATATGCATTGCCTATGGAAATTTACCCAACAGGTGGCAATTTCTACCATGGAGGATTGAATCAACCACTTGACACATGTCTAGAGTTTGTAAGGCCTAGTGACTTGCAAGATGCTCTAATATGAGCAAAAGCATTGATCAAGACTAATAGAGACCAAATTCTTGAAGAAGACTACTTCCTAGTGGACAACAAACAAGACTATGATTATTCAAAGGACCAAGGAAAAAGTGTCATGTTGAGTGCAGTAAGATAAGCCACATTCGAAGGAGAGACCTCAATCACCAATGCTTCCTTTGCAATGAGCTATGATATATCCAGGCTAACTGCCCTAAATTGGATCAAGAAGATGAGGAACTAGCAATAAAGTGGAGCTACACAAGTACAACATTGAGCTCCATTTAGAATTAGATAATGATGAAGATTTGGAGCCCATTGAAATATTTAAGAATTCTTAGAAGTCAATTGTGGTAAGCTTTCCTTGATTTTCTTGAGTTATCTTAAAATTTGAGTGCCTGTATGCAATTCGAGTAGCACAAGGGAAGCATGATGGGTCTTAACCCACAAGTCCTACAATCCAACTTGCTCCCTAACTTTGAGATGAGGACATCTTGATTCCTCTAAGGGGGAGTGTAATTGGGTCTAGATTTTGTGTGTGGTTGCTAGGTTCAAACTAGTTACACAAGCTCTATGAAATAGTAGATCCTTTCCTTAAATGGACTCAACACATGGGAGTGCTGAAATTTTTGACTTAACTACAAAGCATACCAATAGTAGTGAACACCATTCTAAGATGCAAACATTTCATGCCAAAAATGTATTCTCATATATTTCATAAAAATGTTTACAAAGGTTGGGTGACTACAGAAATTAGAACATAGAATACATCTTAGAAGACAAATACTTAGAAGCAATACATATCAATGGAGTGAACTGACTTGGCTACTCCTAGCATCATTATAATGTGGTGGGAGGTATTGGAAAAATCATTAGGTTTTAGCATCCAAACACTGGGTGAAATGAGGAAGTGAAGAGAAAAATAGATGGGTTCGGACTCAAGAGAAAAGGGATAAGCAAAGAGTATCCATGTGAAGATGACTCAAGGAGTAGTGGAAATAGCCAAAGAAGGCAAAGGGATAGAGGGAGTGGTTGAAAAGGGGAGACGTAGTCAAAGAGAACACAATACTTCTTCCTTCAGCCTTACATAGCTTGCAGTACCCTTTAATAAAATCCTCTTGACATAACCCTTGGCTAATTTGCCACCTTGTATTACTACACCGGTGCCACCAGAGTTGATGACCTATTTTCATTGCCATTATGTCAAGTACTACCAAGTTGGAGGGCGGTCCCTTGACCCCACATTGATACTATTGTTCTTGTTGACACAAGAACTCTCCAAGTCCACGACTTGCAAAGTGTTGAGAATTATACAATCACACACCTATGATGGCCTCTTTCTATGGAGCAGTAAGGCACGGGACATGCAATGGCCTAAAAGAGCTGCCTTGTATCGCATAGGCATAGTGAGGAAAAGTAGTACTATCTTAGAACCATAAAGCAATGTACTTGACAATCATTTGAATGCAATGGTATTGTACTTTTTACTTTCAATCTTGTCCATGTCTACTCAAGATTGTGTTTATGAGTCCAAATTAATTAATCTTGGAACCTTATTCACTTGAGTAATACTCTAAGTCATCATGCTTCTTGTCCATGAATTCCAACCACCATAGCTAAACCTTGCTCAAGGATTCGTGTTTCTCAACACAAAGGAAACAAAGGTTGTCCATAGGGTTGAAATGCAAAGAGTTATGCATGGATTTGCCTTGTGAAGTAGCAACTCACATTACTAGGTAAGAATTAAATTATTCATGCTGTAGAGAATCTTAATGGCCTAGGTGGAAGATAGGAACAAAGATAGATGTATTTGGATACAATGACAAAAGGAAACTGTGCATTTTGACCCCCTTATAAATGCGATTTTTGTCAATGAAGTTTAGAAAGATACTTGTAGGAAACTCTCCTTAGTGCTTGTCCTTGTTGTGTACATGTTGTGTACATGATTCATAGTAAAGAATCTTTCACCAATCTTAGGCTCTACATGACTAGAAGTTGCATAGTGACCTTGTTGTCTACCCTTTTGATTAGCCTTCTTCTTCCAACACTCTTTTGTAATGTGGCCATGCTTGCCATAGTAATGGCAATCTTTATCCTTGTTTGCATTTTCATGACTAGACTGAGTATGGCCAGGATCTTTTGCCCCTAGATTGAGATCTCCCCCTTGCACAAGAGTATCCACCATCTCTACCACCAAATCCCTAGTGACCTTGTCCATGCTGAGATGCATGCTATTGAGTTTCCTTGCCACGGCTACAACCTCTGCCATGATAACCCCGTCCTCTTTGATTAGAGTAAAAAGCTGCATCTTTACTTTTAGAGCTACTCAAGCTCATAGCCAAACCAAGTTTCACTTCTTCATGGATAAGCAAGGATACAAGTTCATTAAAGTCATGCATTTCAACCTTGACTAAAATTGACGTATTGAAGGACTTTTATTCATGCCCGAGACTATTCACTGGGGTCATAGCCACCAAATCCTCATCATCTACCTCAATCCCAATGGATACTAGTTGATTCGCAATAGTCTTTTGCTTCAACTGTATTTTTTTGGCACTACTGGTAGTATCATAGTATCTCTTTAGGATATCCCATGCATCCTTCATCGAGCTACAAGTCATTATTTGCATAATCATACCATAAAAAATAGATAGGGATAGCCAATGTAGTATCTTATGAGATCTCTCAGTCCATGCTCGATGTGCCCTAAGCTAATCAGGAGTTGCATTCCTGTCGGGGAGTTTGAGCTCAGCATGTGCACCTGTAACCAAGTCCTAGTAGCCCCCTTGCCAATGAGAAAGTTCTCCATTCTCAACTTCTAGATAGCATAGTTGTTGTTGTCTAATTTGTCACCCACTATTTGAGTTATGTTATCAGTTCTTTTGGCATTTGCCATCTCTGCAACTCTATTTATTCAATGCAATAAACAACTTGTAAATACCTGACTCCTTGCAGTTTAAGATCAAATTCCCTACGGTTTCAATATTAGATTCACTGCAATTTTGGGATCACGCTTCTTGCAATTTCAAGATTAGACTCCTTATAGTTTCAAGATCACTCCCTGCAGTTTTAGGATTAGTTTTCCTAGTATTTCAAAAATAAGCTGTGAGTAAGAAGCAATGAAAAACACATTCAATTGAGCATAGACCAAGCTCAAATCAGCTCAAAGCATTCTATGGCATTAGTAAAACATCTAGACATGATAGGATGTTCACATAGATTGTAATGACTAGCAGTCGATTCCCTGTGCAAATTGAGGTATTCTCATCCCAAAATCATAGACATGTCCCATTACATCAGGGGTTCAATACATGATCAGACAAGCATCAATGCTTGCACCGTATGCAAGTATCAGTGCCAAATATTCTTCCCAAAGACTATTTGGAGTCAATCCATTATTATAACAAAAAATATTTCAATCTAGATTAGAAAATTTAATACTCATGTATATCCACAAAACATATTGGCATTCATGGACCAACATCCAAGCATTTATGGGTACCAAATAGGTGTCATGATGCTCCCAAACTTCAAGTATAAGCTCTCATATATTCAATGATAGATTTCAGCCTACAATTTCAAATTTGTAAAGCATTCTAGAACTGAATTCTCAACCCCTTTTAATCATGTCAAATGCACAAAGCCCAAGGTATATACATTGCCAAACATATCATATGCTTGTTTGTGCCCAATACAAGCATTTCAGGGCTGAATACTTCCCACAATCCAAGCATGTAGAGGCACAGTTTCAGTCTGTTTACAATGGTTTCCAGGTTCAAATGAGGGATGCTCCTATTGTGATTAGTGCTGCTAATAATTCTTGCTTAGCTCATTCCTATGGCAAGAAAGCCCCTTAGAAAGCCTCAATAGGCTTTGGTCAACTCAAACACAAGATACATACCAATGAACAAAGTTATGGCTGCCATGTTTGCAAGACATTTCAGGACAACTCTCGTTTCTCCTATAGACCACTTCATATCCCTTCATTCCAACTCCTGACTTCAAGCTCTAGCTCCTGCAACTTGCGCTCCTATAGACCACTTCATATCCCTTCATTCCAACTCCTGACTTCAAGCTCTAGCTCCTAGGCTTCTTAGGCTTCACAGAGGCATGGGGGTTCATGGTTCTGATACCATGTTAGAAAGATGAGAAAGAGACAAGGGCAATAGAGAACAAATAACTCTCAATGTTCTTCTTCCTCATTATTCATCACACTTTCTCTAATTGAATAACACAAAGCATAATGTACTACAACCTAAGTCGAGTAGTGTAAAGTGACTTAGTCTAACTGTGCCAACTAAGTTTGACCGATTTTATTACACACACATGTCATCTAGCTAATCTATCACTAGAAAGAGTTGATAGGTGTGGTAGGCTACATGTGGATGGGGAGTGAATCAACGTTTCTCTCTCTCTCTCTCCCTCTGGTAGCGATCGATACACTCTTTGACAGTTGTACGTTGGTAGGATTAACATGTGTGGTTGGGGGAGGATATCAATCCGCAGATGATGTGGGGGCTATTAATGAGACTGATGGTTCGTGCTGGCTTGTTTGCAGCATGATAGCAAGTATGAATTCAATGGCGATGTTTGATGGTGTTGAGCTAGTTTGTTTGACGGCAAGACAAGGACATACGTACGCTTCACTTTTTTGCGTCTTTCAGATTTCCGAATGCTGGCACGCACTCGGCATCACACCACCCATTTTCGGCGATTCATGGGGCCGTGGCACGTGCCTGCCTCCTTCCGACCGTCAATATTGTAGATGGGAGGGAAGGATATATCCATTCCACGGTGGGTGGCTAGTTATATTACATGGTGTGAGAGAGTCGCTTGGTTGAACATGCACCCACCCACCGTATTGTGATGAGAACGCTTCCCCATTCCCAACTCAAGCCTAAACTTTCCCATCATTCTTCCTTGCATCTTGTCACATTAGTAAAGAGGGGCGCACCTCCTTACATGACTTGCAACGACCCGTACACATCTTTAAGGCCTTTACAAGAACTCATCATTGTCATATTTGTGTCCTATGTGCATCTCCAAATATCCTAGACATTGAATAAGCATTATTGTCTCATTTTTCGTAAAAGCGCTTCAAAATATGGCCCTCATGCCTGAAATCAACATGATTATTATCGTGTGACCTCAAAGCTCGCTCTCTAAGTCATCTTTGATAAGCTAAGAGTAGAAAGACATATACTCATAATGAAATTTGGTCGACAAATCACCAAAATGCAACAACCCACATGAGCATATGACTCTTCCAGCTCTAAGGACCTACTTCAACACAATTTGGCCACATTGGCCTACAAGTTATAGAAGATTATGATGGTTACACAATCATTATTATTTGAGTTCTAGCCAAATGAGCCATCAACTAAAAGCTATAGAAGTGGATTCAAAAGTTTCAATAAAGGAGATGCCATAACATTGGGCTTGACCAATGTTGAAAGCTTGTCATTAAATTTTGATTTTTCATTCAAGCTCTATCTCAACAATAGTCGGAGCCTTAGCAAACTTTCAAATAAGCTTTGGGAAAACCATTTGAGAGTAGTGAGTTGGTGTTGAACTATTTGAAAAGTATTTTGACGAGTGCCACCTGCTACACAAATGGAGCACATCAAATGGGAAGGAGATTATGATTTTTAAAAATGGTGGCTTGTAGTTGCTCCACCCTTAATTGTAATCGTATTTTTTTGGATAAAAATGAAGCAACCAATTGTAAGAAGCTGGGAAGACATGTTTTAGTGAGAGAGTTATTAATAATACCTTGTCACTCTAACATAGGTGTAAAAGGTGTGAGACATGTAATTTTTGACATCTTTATCATAATACAATTACTATCTCTCATCTCACTTACTTCCACTCAACATTCATGGCTTCTCTCTCTTCTTTTCTATCTTTTTAATATTTCTCTCTCCTCGTTACCCATTATCTCTCCTCTTTTCTCTCTCTTCTGCTCTTCATTCTCTCACCTCTCAACCCTCTTCTTGATAATCATATCAAAGCATTAGTCTTTGACCCATTTGGTTCAATCTTTTTTTGGATTTCTTCCACATGCTTATTACTTCCCAGTTACTTAAGGACAGGGTGTCTATTTGGGAAAATGGATAAGTGCAATGTCCAATGAGACCAAGGATAGCTAATTAGAGCTAATTTGAGTACTTAAAGATAAAGCTAGAGGCACCTTTAAAAAAATGGCAAGTCATGCATCCATAACAAGCTATTTTAGAGGTAAAATGATCAAAGACAAGGAAAATATAGTTATTTTTTATTAGAAGTCCAGTTATCTTCAAGGGCATGCTTTCTCTTTCCTCTCTTTCAAGATTTTGGCTGAAGCTTTCATAATGGTTACCAAGATATCCAATCTCTTGCTCTTCATTGATCTCTTCTCACTCTCTGATCATGGGGCAAGAGTTCTAAACCTCCTAAACAACAAATAAAGCACCATAGTATCAACCATTGACTAAGAATTAGCTCCAAGAGTAGGCCTGCAATTTGCAGCATAAAATGCACTACTTGACCTGATCTCTGTAGCGCTCTTCAGCCATTGATCCTTTGGCTCCAACTTCTCCAGGCTTCAAACAGTCAATAGCAATCTCTTGCAAGTTATCTTTAACCTCCATCTTCATTCTTTTACTTAGGGATCTCCTAAAATCCAAAAATACAACAGTGTGGCCATAGCCATGGAATTGGAAGGTTTAATTTCTTCAATATTTGGCTCTTCCAACCTCCAAGGCTCCTCTACTACCATTTGGGAGCAGGATTGGCTTCAAGATTGAAGAAATTTCAAAGATTTTAGCACATTGAGCCACTTGAAGTTCATAATGGAGTTATATTTTTGGGGCTTTTATTCAAAGAGCTTGAATCTTTGACATTCAAGTATTTAAGTAAGCTTGGGACATTGATTCTTCACGAATTTAATCTTCTTCAAGCATGTATGGGCTGAATTTTATGGATTATTGGAGCTTCATGATGGATTATGGATGTTTCTTCAACCACTAGATTAAAAATTGATTCCAAGTGAATTAATCATCTTCTTCAAGCTTGATCAAGGTATTTTACTTGCTTAATCTCTAAAATCTCTCAGTATCCACTTGTTTTAAGCCTGACCACTTGTTGATGGGAGATGATTTATCAATTAATTCTCTGAATTGATCAATAGATCAAAGATTAGTATTCTTCTCATTGAGATCGGATCTCTTTTCATTAGAATTCAACATTCATTTCAATCCTGTTTTTCTTCTCTCTCTTTATCTTTCTCTCAATTTTTTGTTCTCTCTCTCATTTTTTTCCTCTCTCTTTCTCTCTCTATTTTTCATTCCTCTCTTCCCCCCCTCTCTCTCCCTATTTCCTCTCACTCAAAGTATATTCTCTCTCTCTCTCTCTCTCTCTCTCTCTCTCTCTCTCTCTCTCTCTCTCTCTCTCTCTCTCTCTCTCTCTCTCTCTCTCTCTCTCTCTCTCTCTCTCTCGTCAAAAACTATTAATTTTTTAAAAATTTTCTCTTTTCTCCTTTTTCCCTCTCTCTCTCTCACCTCCTCCTCCTCCTCATCCTCCTCTTCTTCATCATCTTCTTCTCTCTCTCTCTCTCTCTCTGTGCTTTTCTTCTCTCTCTCCTCTTTTTTCTTTTTTCCTTCTTCTCCTTCTCTCTGTCTCCTCATTCTCTCTTTTCTTTCTCTTTTGATTTTTCTCTTTTCTCTTCTATAATTCTCTCTTTTCTTCTTTTTCTCTCTCCTTGCTTTTCTTGTCTCTCTCTCTCTCTCTTCCCCTTTTCTTCTCTTCTCTCTCTCCTCTCTTTTCCTTTTCTCTCTCTCTTATTTGTTCCTTTTTTATTCTCTCTCTATAATTCTCTCTCTCTCTCTCTCTCTCTCTCTCTCTCTCTCTCTCTCTCTCTCTCTCTCTCTCTCTCTCTCTCTCTCTCTCTCTCTATAAGTATGTGAAAAACTATGTCAAAATTTTTTATTAAAGAAGACTTTTTAAATTATTTAATTAAAAATAAATGAAAATTTTAAAAGTTTTTAAAAATATTTAACTAGAAGAGGAGAAAAAAGTTTTTAAAAAGGGAGGGAAGTTTAAATTTAAAATTTTATATTTCCTATTTTTCCTTTCCCCTTCTCTCTCTTCTTTTCCTCTCTCTCGTTCTCTTTCTTTCCCTCTTCTTTTTTCTTTCTTTTTCTCTCTCTCTCTCTCTTGCTTTTTTGTTCCATCTCTCCCCCTCTTTCTCTTTCTCTCCTGATTTTTATTTTCCTCTCTCTTTTTCTCTCTCAAGTTTTTTTCTCTCGCTCTTTTATATATATATGTATATACTTCTCTCCCTATTTTTATATGTTATTTCTCTCTCTCTCTTCAAATTATATATAGAGTCAAAAAATGTTTCATTCAAAAAATAGTTTTCTCTTTTCTATTTTTCTATTTTTCTCCCTCTCCTCTTTTTTCATTTTTTTTCTTATTCTCCCTCTCTTCATTCTCTCTTTTTTATTTTCTCTCTCTTTTAAATTCTATATTTCCTTCTCTCTCTATCTCTATCTCTCTACTTTTCTTCTCTCTCTTTCCTTTTCTTCTCCCCTCTCTCTCTCCGTCTCCTCTTTCTTCATTTTTTCCTTTCTCTCTCTCTCTCTTCCCCCCTTCTCTCTCTCTCAAAGTATGTGTAAAAATATGTCAAAAAATTAATTTAAAATTTTATTTTAAAGGTATTTAATAAAAAGAGGAGAAAAAAGAAAAAAAGGAGGAAGGTTTTAATTAAAAAGTTTAATTTAGCTTAAAAAAGGGGAGAAGAGATAGATAGAGAGAGAGAGAGAGAGAGAGAGAGAGAGAGAGAGAGAGACACACAGAGACAGAGACAGAGAGAGAGAGGGGGGGAGGTAATTGGAAGGGGGAGAGAGAAGAGAGAGGGAGAGATTACCCATGAGAGAGAGAGAGGGGGGGTTAGTTAAAAGGAGAGGTTTGGGAAGGGGGTAGGTTCGTGAAGCTCTCTCTAGAGATTCGAGGCTTCCCAAAACCTACAACCAAAATAATAAACTAGTATAGAACTTGAGCCTTTTTTTATGTTATATTTCTTCTTAAAAAGAGTAGTTGGAACTCATCAACCTTTAAAAACTTATTAGACCAAAATTAGTTAGTAAGAGTTTCTTTGAAAAGATTTGAACATGCCAAGATGAAGCTTAGAAAGGAAAAAAGATGGAGATGGGTAAAAGCTCCATACCCATTTCAAATTTCATAACATTTCTTTGTGTGTCATTTGCCTACAAAGGGTGCTTTCCTCCATTGGATCCTCACTTGTATGTGAGATGGTATAATATACCCAACTAAGAGAATCTCAGTAGCATGATTTAGTGGTTCATCAAGAGCTTTTCTAAGCGACATTGCTTGGTACTCCTTAGAATAACATACGGTTTATCACCTAGGTTCTCTTGAGTCGACTTTGCAACAAAAGGTTTCGACCATAACCCATAAGGATCAACCTAAATCTGGGCTCCTAATTTGACATTGAGATCACCTACTAACAACTTATCTAGCATCAGTCCTTTAGCCATCACATTTGCAAGTCAACTCAAACCAAAGCAATTCAATGCTACACTTGGTTCATAGTGAGTGAGAAATGAGGGGGAGTGATACTCATTGACCCTTTTACCTATAGGGTATAGTCTCCACTTTGATCCCCTAAAATGGCATTGATTGAGATTTAAGACGACACACTAAGTCGATCCCTTCCTAGTTACATTGCATTGAAGGAAAACTCTTGGCTCACTGAAACCACCCATCCGTAGGACAGACTGGTCAAGGATCTTGCCCTCCAACTTTTCTCAAGTGTGTGTTTTAGTTTTTCTATTATCTTAACATATTTGTGTTTGACATACAAAGATAGCTTCATTAATTAATCATTAAACACTGGTTTCTTTCATGTAATTTATTATCATAAACAGAAATATAATGTCAAAAAATCATTTGAAAGTTGTTGCAAAACAATATATTCATCTTGCACCTTCTCCAAGATGCACTGCCAATCTAGCATTATGTCCCTTAACCCGAGACTCGTATCTTAATCTCAAGCACATGAACTATCAATCCACTCTT